>NC_140583.1:419575010-420192582 GCF_964204655.1 Triturus cristatus | reverse complement strand
TGGGTTTATGCTCTGTGGAAAAGAAGCAAGGTTTTAGCCCTTTAGGATACGTTGCCCGACCCTAGGAAAAATCCAACAGCTTATCATAAGGAATTCACAGTGGCTGCCTCTTCTACTGTTATGCCTCTGGCATATATTGAAATGTTTTTGGTCTTCTTGTTCTGGCTGATATTTAGAGACAGGTTCACACTCAAGATCAACTTGCAGAGTTGGGCTGTACATGGGATGTGATTAAAGGATGGGATCTGGAAAGGAAGCCAGATGATAAACCCTGTGCTGAGATACTTGCCTGGTCGTATCATTACGTACATGCACACTCTTATTCCACCTAAGAAGGTAAGCTGGGACAAATTGACAGCTTGTCGGCAGAAGAAGAATGAGAGTGTCGCTGATATCTTTACTTGGTTTGAGGACATGTTCTTGGATTATAGTGGACAAGATATGTCCACTGAGAGAGGAGTTCGATTGTTTGTAGATAGGTTTGTTACTAACCTTCTTCCTGAAATAATGACTTGTTTGTAGGCGTCTGAGAGTACTTGGTCTATATCTTCTTCCTCTGTATTTTGAATATGGCCCAATGGTATGAACACCGACACCAGGAGGAAAAGGATAAAACTGATTAATACATAAGGATTTATATACGAAGGTGTTGTTACAGCAAGCATTGAGGGGAAATAATAGGGGACGAGGGGGTCATTCTCAACAGCTGCCATGTTCTTGGCAACAGTCAACGACACCTTTCGGGCAGAATTGTTGCAGGGATTCTGCTCATGCACAGAACTATGTGCAGGAAACCAGGACCTCAGTGAATTGTGGTGTACCAAAAACTCACCTCAGTACCCAGAACCCCTATCCGACTAGCATCAGTGTCTCATTCGCTCTTCGTATCATCTCGAAGTTACCAATGATTAGACAACCCAGAATGAGCGACTTAGAGTACCCTCAGGAAAGGTAGGAATTAGAAATACCGGTTCGTTATTATTCTCATATCAGTCCCCAACAAGAGTAATCAGAGACACAGTAAAGTTTAAAATGTTTTTTTATAAACTACGTGTCCTAAGATGCAGTGCATTGGCTAACATAAGCAGACAAATGATAAAAAATAAAACCATCAGCATTGTTACAATACCAAAGAAAATGAAGGGAGAAAACATATTACAAATGAAAGTGGAATACAACCACCCTCCCTTCGCTAGTAAGCTAGTATTATTAAACTAATAGAAGGTCTCTAGGTTTGAATGGGAAACCCCATACCGTAAATATCAGCTTAGGTGAATCACATCACAGGATCAGCTTTGCTCTGTGTCTGGAAAAAGTCTTCTCCAAAGTGTGTCTGGTGCATGCAAACTGCAATATTAAAGGCGCTCGAGTTTCAGATATTTGCAGCTGTGTGCGTGTTATGGCTAGAGCGTGGGCCGATCAACCTGAGTTCAAAAGCCTACATTGTTTGTTGGCCCTGACTGTTTCTGCACACAATGTTCAGACCAAGGTCGCGGTGCACGTCTAGGGATGTGAACAACAGACCGTTCTCATGTGAAGAAAAGGCAAGCAAGCAGTTTTCATATAATAACATCTATCGGTAGTGTTGTGTGGAATAGCAGCAAAAGTGGCAAGATGGTGTGTTAACTTCTAAGACGGTTATGCTAACATAGCAATGTGTGTACCTGGAACTCCGTCTCCACTACAGAATCAGTGTGCGTATTGTCAGGAAGAAGGTCATAGGCGTATCCAGTGCCCTGTGCTTTTACAGAAGATTGCGTCCCCAAGAGAACGAGGTTCTGGTGGTAGAGGCCGTAAGACTGACAGAAATCAGAATACTGTGACTTCTGTCGGCCGGTCTGACAATAATTATTTTGATGACCCAAGAGATGGACAGTATTATCATGATGATTATGACATGGATGATGTGACGGGTATGTCTTACTGTTAGGATAGCCAGGGACCGAACGAGGGACCAGTTCCGATACCTATAGTTCAGCGTGGCCCTTATGTCACAGCAGATTTGCAAGGCTCAACTAAGGAATCTTTGCTGGATAGAGGTGCAACAAAGAGTTCTGTTTCTTAACATATGGTCCCCTGGGCGGCTCTGTCTGGCCACAAATATGTTTCGGTAGATTTTTCAGGTGTATCGTCAGTAATCCCCATTTCACGCCCCCTTGCTTTGACTCTTGATCTTTTCACTGTGGAATCTCCGTTCTTGTTAACATCTAATTGTGGTGAAAACTTGATGGGTTTGGACCTGTTGAAAAAATTACATGGTACTATCTATTGTTCCCGTGCCGGTGTCTATATTGCTATGGGTCCGGATTTGAGTACTAAGCAGTGTTTGCCTCAGGATGCACCCCTTCCATCTGAATTGGCTCAGATACCACCCACGTTGTGGGCCACAGGTGATACAGATGTGGGTTTGCTACATATACCACTGGTTTCTATGCAAGTTAGGGATCATGCTATTCTACGCCGCATTCTTCAATATAAGATACCGCAGGCAGGCAAATGGGCTCTTCTTCAGATTATTCAAGGTTTGATACGAAAGGGAGTGGTTGAGGAAACGTCTGCCAACAGTTGTAATAGTCCTATTCTTCCAGCTCTTAAGAGGACACCTTTGGGTTCCTCTGATGTTATTGATGATATGAATCGCTTTGTGATTGATTTTAGGGGTGGGCGGAATTTGCGGAATTAACCTTCGCAAATTATCGCGAGAATGTTTAAAATTATCGCAAACAAGCAGAAATATCGCGAAGATGCGGAAGTTTTTTTCCGGCATGTTCGCGCGATTTTCTGCATGGTTGCGGGTCGCCAACTTACCCATGTGGCTGCTTGCGGGCGCGGCCATCTTGTTTTGAGTTGTTCTCGCGGTGCATGATCGCGAGAAGAAAGACGTGATCGCGCGACGCATGACGTCACTGCGGGCGCGAACTGTCGCGAGACAGCGCAAATGGCTAAAAACAATACAACATCTCATGGAGAACGCGACCGGATCAAGAAAACTTGTCGGCGAACGCAGGGATTCAGGTAAGGCGATCGCGCGCGCGCGAGAATGTATCATTTTACAGCGCGAGCAAGAAACAAATTATCGCCAAGCTGCGGAAACCGGAATTTTTGACATTTTCGCGCTCTCCGCGGAACGCAAAAATGTCAAATTATCGCAATTTCCGCGAACGGAACGAAATTTTTGCCCAGGCCTAATTGATTTTCAAGATGTTAAGATTGTAGTTCCACAGTTTTCAGTGGTCCCTGATATCACTACGCTCTTAACAATGATTTCATCCACTGCTAAGTTCTTTTTTGTTATTGATTTGAAAAATGCATTCTTTAGTATTTCTATTCACTCAGACAGTAGGTATTTGTTTGGATTTGTTTGGCCGGCAGAAGCTTTAGATTCTGTGGCTCTCCTCAAGGCTATACGGAGAGTCCTAGTATTTATAGTCAGGCATTAAAAAGTCAGTTGGATTCACTATCGCTTCCTCCAGGTAATGTACTGGTGCAAAATGTCAATTACCTATTGATTGCTTCTGATACGGAACGGGGTTGCAAGGACAGTACGGTGAAATTGCTATTGCATTTGGCACATCATGGTCATGAGGTCTCTTTTTCCAAATTTCAGTATTGTCGACAGGAGATTACCTGTCTAGGTCACCTACTGTTGAAGGAGGGTAGGAGATTGACACCTGAACATATCAGTACCATTGTTAAAATGCCCATTCCACAAACGCAGAAGGACGTACGCCCTTTCAGAGGTATTATTTCTTACTGTCGACAGCGGATACCAAGTTATTCGCTACTAATCAAACCTTTGCTTACTTTACCAACGACAGCAGTGCATGAGCCTTTGCCTGGACGCCCGAATGCCAGCAGTCTTTTGATCAATTGAACACTGCGCCTTGTTCGGCTTAGGTGCTTGGCACACATGACTATAAGAAACCGTTTGTGCTCTATGTCCAGGAGATAGTTGGTTGCGCACTTTGTGTCCTAACACAAAATTTGGGGATAAACAGAGGCCTTATGTTTATTTTTCTGCTGTGCTTGACCCTGTTGCTAGGGCCCTTCTGAATTGTCTGTGGCCACTTCGATCAGGTAATCGGCTGGGGTCATACTTGATACTGACCGTACAGCTGTGGTACCCCATGCTGTGGATATACTTTTGAATAAGACGAAGACAGAGCACCTCACTGGTGCACGTCTTACTGGCTATGAATTGACATTATTTGATAAACATATTTCGAACTAAAAGATGTGCCACTCTGAACCCAGCCACGTTATTACCCCTCCCTTCTGAGAATGATACAGTCGATAAACATGACTGCATTTTCCGGACGGAATAAGAGATGAAAGGACGGGTAGACCTATCTGATGTTCCCTTATCTGACCCCCAAGGAGAACTATGTGTCAATGGCTCTTGTTTTAAATTACCTGATGGCACCACCACTGCAGCTTATGCTATCACTACATTGCGGACAGTGGTAGAGACATCACGGGCTCCTAACCAGTCAGCTCAAGCTGTTGAGCTTGCTGCCCTTATTCAAGCTTGCGAATTGAGTGAAGGGCATTTCTTACCTCCCATGGTACCAAGATTCAGCATGGGCACCTCAGTTTGCAGCTTTTGTCTGCTTTAAGGCTCCCCAAAAAATTGGCAATCATCAAGTGCAGCGCCCATAGAAAAGTTACAGATGATGTGGGTAGAGGAAATACTTTTGCAGATCAGGGAGCTAAGGAAACGGCCCAAATTAAGATGAAACAAATGTTCTTTGCAGGTCCAGCTAGGTGGGTTCCTGAAGTTGTTATGTTTGAGAATACCCTTGAGAGTGTAAAAGAGATACAGAGTGAAGCTACGATAGAAGAATTCATGAAATGGCAGGAAAGTACAGCACAGTTGAATGAGGAAGGGTGTTGGATTGATAAATCGGGGCAACAGAAATGGATGCTGTCCAATGCATATGTTCTTCCCTTGGTTACTATGGCACATGGTCCAGCTCATATTAGTGGTAAAGACATTTGTAAATTGTTAGCCCCTGTGTGGCATAATGATAACATTTCTAAGACAGCGGCGCATTTGGTAAAATACTGCATGGTTTGTATGATGCATAATGCAGAGAAGGGTATTCCTACACCACCTGGCAATTTTGCACCACCCACTTTTCCTTTTTATTGTTTCAAATATGTTTATTGAATATAATTTGAACAGGGAAATTCAAGAGAAGATATAGAGCAAAATACATTCCAAATAAGATAATACACGGATGGAGTCTTGCAAGAAACAGACATTAAAGTATAAACCAAAGCGGGATATGGGAGTAATAAAAGAAGGGGATGGGAGTAATGCGCTGTCTCCTCAGCTTGAGTTACAAATAAACATTGTTTTAGAAAGAAAGGTCTCCTTGCCCGCTTTTCAATTCTTGCTCGCTTTTTAAATCCCGCTCGTTTCTTCCGCCTTTCCCACCTCTGCTGCACCTGCGGCCCCTTCCCCGACACAGCCCCCGATCCCACCTCCCTACCTCCAGTCCCGCCCTCCTCCCCTACTTAATGGTGGCTGCTACAGGGGAGCGCGTGTGCAACCTAGACCTCCGGTCCAGGCCAGCACTCTCCCCAGCAGCTCCGCTTGCAGCACCACTCGCCCAGTTACAGAGCCCTCCCTCAGCAGGGTTCTCGTCGGCAGACCACCGCAGACACACAGGTGACCCAGGTCCAGCTCTACCTTGTGTCCCCCTCAGCCCCTGCTCACTAGTCTCCATGTTTTCTGCCACACTCTTGGCACCTGGTTCCTCCTGTTTTGGGTAATTTAATTTTATTGCAATCTTGCTCGCTTTTTAATTCTTGCTCGCTTTTTAAATCCTGCTCGTTTCTTCCACCTTTCCTGTCGCTCCTGCCCCTGCGGCCCCTCCCCTGACACAGCCCCCGCTCCCGCCTACCTACCTCCAGTCCCGCCCCCTCCCCTACTTAATGATGGCCCCTGCACGGTCGTGCCATTTTCTATTTGGACGCCATTGTAGGCTTTTAAAAATTGATTTAGTTCAATTCGAGAAATGTTCCTCTTAGAGTTTCGTTTCTGCCATGTTAGGCTTGTTTCAGTGATGATTATACTGTTTATGTCAGCACATAGCTTTCTCACTAGATAGAGGCCCTCTCCCCTTGTCTGGTGGCAGACTCTAGATGAGTACAGAGCTCGGTTGTATGAAAAGAGTCCAACTACAATGACTCAGTTCCCGATGCGTGAGGTCCATCCGATATAACATCCAGAGATACCTGAGTTAACTGACCAGCTCGGTAATGTCAGTAGACCAGATGTAGCTGCCCATTTTCAGGAGCAATGGGTTTATGCTCTGTGGAAAAGAAGCAAGGTTTTAGCCCTTTAGGATACGTTGCCCGACCCTAGGAAAAATCCAACAGCTTATCATAAGGAATTCACAGTGGCTGCCTCTTCTACTGTTATGCCTCTGGCATATATTGAAATGTTTTTGGTCTTCTTGTTCTGGCTGATATTTAGAGACAGGTTCACACTCAAGATCAACTTGCAGAGTTGGGCTGTACATGGGATGTGATTAAAGGATGGGATCTGGAAAGGAAGCCAGATGATAAACCCTGTGCTGAGATACTTGCCTGGTCGTATCATTACGTACATGCACACTCTTATTCCACCTAAGAAGGTAAGCTGGGACAAATTGACAGCTTGTCGGCAGAAGAAGAATGAGAGTGTCGCTGATTTCTTTACTTGGTTTGAGGACATGTTCTTGGATTATAGTGGACAAGATATGTCCACTGAGAGAGGAGTTCGATTGTTTGTAGATAGGTTTGTTACTAACCTTCTTCCTGAAATAATGACTTGTTTGTAGGCGTCTGAGAGTACTTGGTCTATATCTTCTTCCTCTGTATTTTGAATATGGCCCAATGGTATGAACACCGACACCAGGAGGAAAAGGATAAAACTGATTAATACATAAGGATTTATATACGAAGGTGTTGTTACAGCAAGCATTGAGGGGAAATAATAGGGGACGAGGGGGTCATTCTCAACAGCTGCCATGTTCTTGGCAACAGTCAATGACACCTTTCGGGCAGAATTGTTGCAGGGATTCTGCTCATGCACAGAACTATGTGCAGGAAACCAGGACCTCAGTGAATTGTGGTGTACCAAAAACTCACCTCAGTACCCAGAACCCCTATCCGACTAGCATCAGTGTCTCATTCGCTCTTCGTATCATCTCGAAGTTACCAATGATTAGACAACCCAGAATGAGCGACTTAGAGTACCCTCAGGAAAGGTAGGAATTAGAAATACCTGTTCGTTATTATTCTCATATCAGTCCCCAACAAGAGTAATCAGAGACACAGTAAAGTTTAAAATGTTTTTTTATAAACTACGTGTCCTAAGATGCAGTGCATTGGCTAACATAAGCAGACAAATGATAAAAAATAAAACCATCAGCATTGTTACAATACCAAAGAAAATGAAGGGAGAAAACATATTACAAATGAAAGTGGAATACAACCACCCTCCCTTCGCTAGTAAGCTAGTATTATTAAACTAATAGAAGGTCTCTAGGTTTGAATGGGAAACCCCATACCGTAAATATCAGCTTAGGTGAATTACATCACAGGATCAGCTTTGCTCTGTGTCTGGAAAAAGTCTTCTCCAAAGTGTGTCTGGTGCATGCAAACTGCAATATTAAAGGCGCTCGAGTTTCAGATATTTGCAGCTGTGTGCGTGTTATGGCTAGAGCGTGGGCCGATCAACCTGAGTTCAAAAGCCTACATTGTTTGTTGGCCCTGACTGTTTCTGCACACAATGTTCAGACCAAGGTCGCGGTGCACGTCTAGGGATGTGAACAACAGACCGTTCTCATGTGAAGAAAAGGCAAGCAAGCAGTTTTCATATAATAACATCTATCTGTAGTGTTGTGTGGAATAGCAGCAAAAGTGGCAAGATGGTGTGTTAACTTCTAAGACGGTTATGCTAACATAGCAATGTGTGTACCTGGAACTCCGTCTCCACTACAGAATCAGTGTGCGTATTGTCAGGAAGAAGGTCATAGGCGTATCCAGTGCCCTGTGCTTTTACAGAAGATTGCGTCCCCAAGAGAACGAGGTTCTGGTGGTAGAGGCCGTAAGACTGACAGAAATCAGAATACTGTGACTTCTGTCGGCCGGTCTGACAATAATTATTTTGATGACCCAAGAGATGGACAGTATTATCATGATGATTATGACATGGATGATGTGACGGGTATGTCTTACTGTTAGGATAGCCAGGGACCGAACGAGGGACCAGTTCCGATACCTATAGTTCAGCGTGGCCCTTATGTCACAGCAGATTTGCAAGGCTCAACTAAGGAATCTTTGCTGGATAGAGGTGCAACAAAGAGTTCTGTTTCTTAACATATGGTCCCCTGGGCGGCTCTGTCTGGCCACAAATATGTTTCGGTAGATTTTTCAGGTGTATCGTCAGTAATCCCCATTTCACGCCCCCTTGCTTTGACTCTTGATCTTTTCACTGTGGAATCTCCGTTCTTGTTAACATCTAATTGTGGTGAAAACTTGATGGGTTTGGACCTGTTGAAAAAATTACATGGTACTATCTATTGTTCCCGTGCCGGTGTCTATATTGCTATGGGTCCGGATTTGAGTACTAAGCAGTGTTTGCCTCAGGATGCACCCCTTCCATCTGAATTGGCTCAGATACCACCCACGTTGTGGGCCACAGGTGATACAGATGTGGGTTTGCTACATATACCACTGGTTTCTATGCAAGTTAGGGATCATGCTATTCTACGCCGCATTCTTCAATATAAGATACCGCAGGCAGGCAAATGGGCTCTTCTTCAGATTATTCAAGGTTTGATACGAAAGGGAGTGGTTGAGGAAACGTCTGCCAACAGTTGTAATAGTCCTATTCTTCCAGCTCTTAAGAGGACACCTTTGGGTTCCTCTGATGTTATTGATGATATGAATCGCTTTGTGATTGATTTTCAAGATGTTAAGATTGTAGTTCCACAGTTTTCAGTGGTCCCTGATATCACTACGCTCTTAACAATGATTTCATCCACTGCTAAGTTCTTTTTTGTTATTGATTTGAAAAATGCATTCTTTAGTATTTCTATTCACTCAGACAGTAGGTATTTGTTTGGATTTGTTTGGCCGGCAGAAGCTTTAGATTCTGTGGCTCTCCTCAAGGCTATACGGAGAGTCCTAGTATTTATAGTCAGGCATTAAAAAGTCAGTTGGATTCACTATCGCTTCCTCCAGGTAATGTACTGGTGCAAAATGTCAATTACCTATTGATTGCTTCTGATACGGAACGGGGTTGCAAGGACAGTACGGTGAAATTGCTATTGCATTTGGCACATCATGGTCATGAGGTCTCTTTTTCCAAATTTCAGTATTGTCGACAGGAGATTACCTGTCTAGGTCACCTACTGTTGAAGGAGGGTAGGAGATTGACACCTGAACATATCAGTACCATTGTTAAAATGCCCATTCCACAAACGCAGAAGGACGTACGCCCTTTCAGAGGTATTATTTCTTACTGTCGACAGCGGATACCAAGTTATTCGCTACTAATCAAACCTTTGCTTACTTTACCAACGACAGCAGTGCATGAGCCTTTGCCTGGACGCCCGAATGCCAGCAGTCTTTTGATCAATTGAACACTGCGCCTTGTTCGGCTTAGGTGCTTGGCACACATGACTATAAGAAACCGTTTGTGCTCTATGTCCAGGAGATAGTTGGTTGCGCACTTTGTGTCCTAACACAAAATTTGGGGATAAACAGAGGCCTTATGTTTATTTTTCTGCTGTGCTTGACCCTGTTGCTAGGGCCCTTCTGAATTGTCTGTGGCCACTTCGATCAGGTAATCGGCTGGGGTCATACTTGATACTGACCGTACAGCTGTGGTACCCCATGCTGTGGATATACTTTTGAATAAGACGAAGACAGAGCTCCTCACTGGTGCACGTCTTACTGGCTATGAATTGACATTATTTGATAAACATATTTTGAACTAAAAGATGTGCCACTCTGAACCCAGCCACGTTATTACCCCTCCCTTCTGAGAATGATACAGTCGATAAACATGACTGCATTTTCCGGACGGAATAAGAGATGAAAGGACGGGTAGACCTATCTGATGTTCCCTTATCTGACCCCCAAGGAGAACTATGTGTCAATGGCTCTTGTTTTAAATTACCTGATGGCACCACCACTGCAGCTTATGCTATCACTACATTGCGGACAGTGGTAGAGACATCACGGGCTCCTAACCAGTCAGCTCAAGCTGTTGAGCTTGCTGCCCTTATTCAAGCTTGCGAATTGAGTGAAGGGCATTTCTTACCTCCCATGGTACCAAGATTCAGCATGGGCACCTCAGTTTGCAGCTTTTGTCTGCTTTAATGCTCCCCAAAAAATTGGCAATCATCAAGTGCAGCGCCCATAGAAAAGTTACAGATGATGTGGGTAGAGGAAATACTTTTGCAGATCAGGGAGCTAAGGAAACGGCCCAAATTAAGATGAAACAAATGTTCTTTGCAGGTCCAGCTAGGTGGGTTCCTGAAGTTGTTATGTTTGAGAATACCCTTGAGAGTGTAAAAGAGATACAGAGTGAAGCTACGATAGAAGAATTCACGAAATGGCAGGAAAGTACAGCACAGTTGAATGAGGAAGGGTGTTGGATTGATAAATCGGGGCAACAGAAATGGATGCTGCCCAATGCATATGTTCTTCCCTTGGTTACTATGGCACATGGTCCAGCTCATATTAGTGGTAAAGACATTTGTAAATTGTTAGCCCCTGTGTGGCATAATGATAACATTTCTAAGACAGCGGCGCATTTGGTAAAATACTGCATGGTTTGTATGATGCATAATGCAGAGAAGGGTATTCCTACACCACCTGGCAATTTTGCACCACCCACTTTTCCTTTTTATTGTTTCAAATATGTTTATTGAATATAATTTGAACAGGGAAATTCAAGAGAAGATATAGAGCAAAATACATTCCAAATAAGATAATACACGGATGGAGTCTTGCAAGAAACAGACATTAAAGTATAAACCAAAGCGGGATATGGGAGTAATAAAAGAAGGGGATGGGAGTAATGCGCTGTCTCCTCAGCTTGAGTTACAAATAAACATTGTTTTACAAAGAAAGGTCTCCTTGCCCGCTTTTCAATTCTTGCTCGCTTTTTAAATCCCGCTCGTTTCTTCCGCCTTTCCCACCTCTGCTGCACCTGCGGCCCCTTCCCCGACACAGCCCCCGATCCCACCTCCCTACCTCCAGTCCTGCCCTCCTCCCCTACTTAATGGTGGCTGCTACAGGGGAGTGCGTGTGCAACCTAGACCTCCGGTCCAGGCCAGCACTCTCCCCAGCAGCTCCGCTTGCAGCACCACTCGCCCAGTTACAGAGCCCTCCCTCAGCAGGGTTCTCGTCGGCAGACCACCGCAGACACACAGGTGACCCAGGTCCAGCTCTACCTTGTGTCCCCCTCAGCCCCTGCTCACTAGTCTCCATGTTTTCTGCCACACTCTTGGCACCTGGTTCCTCCTGTTTTGGGTAATTTAATTTTATTGCAATCTTGCTCGCTTTTTAATTCTTGCTCGCTTTTTAAATCCTGCTCGTTTCTTCCACCTTTCCTGTCGCTGCTGCCCCTGCGGCCCCTCCCCTGACACAGCCCCCGCTCCCGCCTACCTACCTCCAGTCCCGCCCCCTCCCCTACTTAATGATGGCCCCTGCACGGTCGCGCCGCTGGCAAGCCCTTATGTGTCCGTCCGTGACCTGACCGCGCCCGGCGCCAGAGACCCTGGATCGCCGGAACCACACCGATACATCTCTGCCGCCCTCCACGCACTCAACCCCGGAAGACTCAACGGCTGCCTAAGAGCCTCACTGAACACCACCACCCAAGGACAGTTCGCCTGCGGACACTGCCGACGATTCTTCACCATAGACTGCTCCCCCAAGACCGCCAAAAACCCGTTGGACACCCGCACCATCAGAGCCCTGACATGCATCCTCCTCAATGTACGCTCCCTACACAGACACACCATAGAGATCTCTGGTCCTGCTTTACACCCTCTCGCCTGACATCACATTCCTCACTAAAACCTGGACAAACGCCACCTCCGGCCCCAAGATCGCCACAGCCATCTCCGACGGATACAAGATCCAGAGAAGGGACCACCCCCAATGCCCAGGAGGAGGACTCGCCATCGCTGACAAGATCTCCCTTCGACTTTCCACCTCCAACATAAGCGACCCCCACTCCAAAACAGAACACCTTCACTGGCACATCCAGACCAACCCCAGGACCACACTATGGGGCACCTTCTCCAACAGACCCCTGGACCACACACCCAGTCCCCAACCACCATCGCCGGCCTCGTCGCACCCCACGCCATCGCTTCCATGGACTACATTTTACTCAGAGACCTCAATTTCCAACTCGACAACGTCAGCGCCCCGACTCCATCACCCTCCTTGACAACCTCTCCAACCTCGGACTGAAGCAGCTCATCACCACCCCTACGCACAGAGCTGGACACACCCTCGACCCCATCTTCGCAGGAGGGATGAACATCAATTTCAGCCATACTACGCAGCCCCCCTGGACGGACCACCACTGTGCACACTTCACCTTCAACATGTCTACCGGACTCAAACACCCCACCCCCGCCTCAAAGGAACTGGAGCAAGATCACAGAGGGGCACCTCAACGCCACCCTCCTCCTAGACCCTCCCTGTGCCACGACCAATGGCAACTCCGCAGCCCAAGAATTTCACAGCTGGATCTACAGCTGCACTGACAAGCTTGCACCACTCCGTGACCCCGGCAAACTACGCCCCCTGCAAGCAGCTTGGTTCACCACAGATCTCCAAGCAGCCAGACGCTCCTGCAGACGCCTCGAGAAAGCCTGGCAAAACCAAAAAACCCTGGAAGACCTGAACAGCTACCGGAAAGCCATAAGATACACAACATCTGACCAAGGTCAAGCACTTCAATTCCAATAGTTGCATATATCTAAAGGCAAGTGCAACAACTCCCCGCATCCGCTGTTGAGAGATGCCAATCAATAAGTCAGTTCAAAAAGAAATGGAAGGTGCACTCTGATAGGAGTCGAACAGGAAACGCACTTGTGATCCAAATAAATTCTTCTTTTATTCACAGTAGTTTTGCTAAAAACGGCACACAGCCAACGCGTTTCGTTCCCCAGTGCCACGAGAACTTCGTCAGGGCTGAAGTGCAAACCAATGATAAGGAATACTCAACTTGTATCAAGTAAGGGCTCCTAATGGTCAAACGAAGCAGGTATATATAAAACCTGAAGAAATCCCTTAATAAAGGGAGAATGAGATACAAAATAAATCGCCAGTGCAGGAGCAGTAGTTTTCACATAAATAGTAATAACCGGAAACCATTAGATCTCGCTATCGGTATCTCGTCAGCAATAAGGGAAATCGGACAGCCTGGTAACTGTAGACCACGCAAATAGATATATTACATAATATAATATATAATATAATATAATATATAATATATATACCTGCTTCGTTTGACCATTAGGAGCCCTTACTTGATACATGTTGAGTATTCCTTATCATTGGTTTACGCTTCAGCCCTGACGAAGTTCCCGTGGCACTGGGGAACGAAACGCGTTGGCTGTGTGCAGTTTTTAACAAAACTACTGTGAATAAAAGAAGAATTTATGTAGATCACAAGTGTGTTTCCTGTTCGACTCCTATCAGAGTGCACCTTCCATTTCTTTTTTAACTGAGCTACCGGAAAGCCCTGAAGGAATACCACCTGCGTTTAAAAGACACCAAGCGAACTTTCATCAGAAACAAAATCCACACCAACGCAACCAACGCTAAAGAACTCTTCAACGTCATTCAGCATTTCACCAAACCCCCAACTAAACCACGGACATCACACCATCCCAGAAACTCTGCAACAAGCTCAGCTCCTACTTCCATCTGAAAATCAAGGCCTTCTATGACAATTTCAGCGAACAGACGCCGAACACCACCCCACACTCCACCACCATCGACTAAGAGCTGATCATCCCCACCTGGAATCCTGCCACCATCAAACACACCACCGCGACCATAAAGAGCACCCACTCAGGAGCCCCCACGGACCCCTGCCTACCACACATCTACCACAGAGCCGCCGCCGCCATCGCATCCGAACTAGGAAGCACCATCAACGCCTCTTTCGAATCCGGCATCTTCCCCAATGACTGGAAGCGGGCAGAGGTCAAACCTCTCCTCAAGAAGCCGACGGCTGACCCGACAGACCTGAAAACTACAGGCCAATCTCTCTCCTACCCTTCGCTGCCAAAGTCACTGAGAAATTCGTAAACACCCAGCTGACCGCCTTCATTGAAGAAAACTCCATCCTAGACGCCTCCCTGTGCGGATTCCACAGCAACCACAGCACTGAGATGGCCCTCCTCGCTGCCACCGACAACATCCGCATGCTACTAGACCAGGGGCACACCGCAGCCCTCATTCTACTAGACCTCTCCGCAGCTTTCAACACCATCTCACATCGCACCCTCGCAGCCAGACTCCACGACGCAGGGATACGAGGAACCGTCCTCACCTGGATCCGATCCTTTCTCTCCGGCAGAACCCAGAAGATCAGACTCCCTACTTTCCTCTCCAAACCCACACAGATCAAATGCGGACATCCCCAAGGATCATCACTCAGCCCCACGATCTTCAACATCTAGATGCCCCCCCACTGCCATCAACCGACAACACAGGCTCAGCATACTATCTTACGCCAACAACACCCAGCTCATCCTCTCCCTCATGAAGAACCCCGAAGACACCAGACTCTGTTTCCAGGCAGGAATGAAAGATATAGCCGCCTGGATGAAAAACAGCTGCTTGAAGCTCAAGCAGCTGGAAAAGACCGAGGTCCTCATCCTAGGCCTCTCTGCCTGGGACAAAACCTGGTGGCCCTCTGCCCTCTAGAGTCTGCCCTCTCTGACAGACCACACATGGAACCTTTGCAACATCCTCAACCCCTCCCTCACCATGACCCACCAGATCAACTCCATCGCCTCCACCAGCTTCAACTGCCTTTGGATCCTCCGCAAGACCTTCAAATGGATATCCCCTGAATGCAGAAAAACCGTCACCCACGCACTCATAACCAGCAGATTGGACTACGGCAATGCCCTCTATGCCGGAATCAACAGAACTCTCCTAGACAGGCTACAGACCATCCAGAATGCCACAGCCAGACTCGTCCTCGGAACCCCACGGCACAAACACATGACCCAACACCTACATAACCTCCACTGGCTCCCCGTTGAGAAAAGAGTTACCTTCAAACTGCTCACCCTTGCCTACAAATCCCTCCACAACATCAGACCCAAATACCTCAACGAGAGAGTCTCCTTCCACGTACCTCGCCCGCATAGACCCCCCCTCATCTGCAGAACCAAAGCAGGAGGAAGAGCCTTCTCCTGCGTCGCAGTCAAGGCCTGGAACGAGCTCCCAGTGAACATCAGATGCTCCCCCACACTCCACACCTTCAGGAAGAACCTCAAGACCTGGCTCTTCGACTGAACTGGAGCTGCACCCCCCTCCCAGTGCCTTGAGACCCTCACGGGTGAGTAGCACACTTTCCTGATTGATTAATTGATTGATTGATTGACCATTAGATAAAGCACCCTTTTGTGTGGGTCTTATGTGCCCAACCCCAGGGCAGAGAGAGAATGATTGGGATTTATACATGTGTATGTAGTGCTACACGTTATTGTTCGCAACTTTTTGGAATAGTGGATGTATAGCTCAATAGACATACAGGGGAGGGATAGACTGACCCCAAGTGAAGGGGACAGGAAGAGGAGGATGCATTCAGGTTGTAGTTGGGGAGGAATATTAGAGCCCCCAAGGGAGGGGAGAATGGTATGCCGTACGGTTCCAAAGGAGTAGGAGAAGTCTGCTGTGCACCTCTAGAATAGGGTATGAGGGGGTCATCAAAGAGCTGTAAGGCTCTCAGGCGAGGAGGAACCAAGCAGGAATGCTCTATCTGGAAGAGATGCTGAATTTGTGTCTTCCAGGTGCGAGTGAATTTAGTGTCTGTATGATTAATACGGGCAGTAAGTAACTCGAGGGGCAACCATGTGGCAATAGGTGGGGGGTAAGGTTTCTTCCAGGATAGAGCTATGGACAGCCGAGCTGCTCCCAGCATTTGTGTTATTAAGCGCCAGTCTGAGTGAGTCATGGCTACCAATGTTGAAGGTCTGATACCTCACAGGGTCACTATCGGAGAGCTAGGGGGAAAGCCTGGTATTATCTGCTGGATACGGGCAGGGGTAAAGTACCATCGCGTCATATGCTTATAAGCCAACTCACACTGTGGAATGCTTTGGTAGATTTTTGGGATATCTCACGACAGTTGGTCCCAGCTCTCTGAGAGAATCTCCTCGCCAAGATCTATATTCCATTGTTTTTGATACGTGTGGGGTTGAAGTTGTTCTGAGTGTTTCAGTACTTTATAAGTGTGAAAGATCAATCCCCTCGAGCCCTCAAAGTTACAAACTAGAGTCTCAAAGGCAGTGAGGTGACTGGTCGCTCCTTGTGTGTAGGTGGGGGAGAGTAACCAGTGACGAAGTTGATAGTATTGCATCTGTGCCCTATCGGTAAGGTGGAATGATTTGTTGCACTGGTCAAAAGTGATAAATTTGTCACCCTGGAAAAAATCCTGTATTTTGCGGCACTCGCCATCCGTCCAGGCGCTAAAGGCTCTAGGTTGCAAGATAGGAGGAAAGATGGGGTTACGTGCTATGGGGGTGTTAGGGGAAGGGAAGGAGGTCAGGCATCGAGATATCGCCAGTTTGTTCCATATGTCTAGGACCGCTCTTGTGGGAGTGGCTATGTATGCACTACGGGGGCGAGCCCCACTAGGAAGCCAGGCTAGGTTCCACAAAGGTCTACATGCTATAGCCCGGCTTATGTGGAACCAGTGCTTTTTACTCTGCCGAACCACCCATTCTGAGATGTATCAAAGATGGCAGGCCCACTAGTACTCAAGAAGGTTAGGGCATGCTAGCCCCCCCCCCTCGATCTCGGGGCAGCATCAGGACCTTGTTGTAAAAGCGGGGGCGAGACTTGCCTCAGATAAAGTTGGTTAAATCACGTTGGAGGCTATTTGGGAGGAGTGACATTTTGACAGTGTTAATGTGTCCTAACCAGGAAAGGGGGAGGTTACGCCATCTGCGGATCTCTTCTCGTATGACAAATAGGGCAGTTGGCTTGTGTCCAGGAAGAAAGCAAAGGGGTCAAGTTTCAGACCTAAATATCGTATCGTCTTTTCAGATATTTCAGAGGAATCAGGTTGTGTAGATCTCGTATCTCCGAGTTTGGTAGGGTGAGAATCAGGTCATGGAATTTAGCTAGGTTGATCCTAAAGCCTGAGGCACCCTCAAAGGAGTACAGGAGTGCAGCTAGTGCTGGAAGAGATGAGAACGGAGTAGTTAGGGAAAGGAGGAGGTTGTCCGCAAACAAAGAAGTCTAGTGTTCGCGTCCTCCAAGGAGAATGCTTGAGATGGCGGGCGAATGGCAAATTGCGATCGCCAGGGGTTCCACCACTAGGGCAAATAAGAGTGGAAACAATGGGCACCCCTGCCTGATGCCACAATATATGGAGATGGGGGAGCTAAGACGCCCATTAATGCGAATGCGTATGGTCTGCTGTGTGTATGGGGCCATCAGTCTAGAAATCATGATTGGGCCTAGCCCCATTCATCTCATAACCTCCCTAAGGAAGTGCCAGTCTACCCGGTCAAAGGCTTTTTCAGCATCTAGTGACACCAGTCAAGCAGGTATGTCTCTATAGTGAACTTTTTCAATGAGATTGGCTATACGGAGGATGTTATCCGCACCCTGGCGATATTGAATAAAGCCAACCTGATCCAGGACTATGATACCCGACAAATAGGGTTCCAAATGATTCGCAGGGATCAGTGTATAAATCTTCACGTCTGTGTTTAGCAGGGCAATGGGACGGTATGAAGTACACAGGGAAAGATCTTTCACCAGTTTAGGGGCAGCACTATCTCTGACATAGTTGGAGTAAGGCCCGTGGTGTCCATGAAATTATTAAAAAGGTAAAGAAGATGATCTTGAAGCTGCGGATAAAAAGTGTGGTAAACAGGAGGACCGTCAGTTCCGAGAGTTTTCCCTGTTGGAAGCTGTTTCAGGGTTTTTGCTATTTCCCCTTTTGAGTTTGTTTCGTCTAGGTTCCCAGAGACAGGAATCAAGAAAGGTTGTGATTTCCTCCAGAGGCAGGGTTCCTTCGCGTATAAATCTCTGTCGAAATTTAAAAGAGTTAAGCTCTTGTCAAGTTCCGATATCGCCCAAGTACCGTTCGTTCGTAGCAGTTTGGAGATGTGAGCGTGTGTGGTTTGGGCCGTAAGCGCAGTGCTAGGCTTGACCCAACCTTGTCTCCCCCTGTGTAGAAGTTTTGTTTGAGAGCGAGCAAGAGGTGTTCTGCTTTATTATTACAGTGTAAGCGGAGCTGGCCTCGCAACGCTGCTGTTTATTATGAAGGGAGGGTTGTTGGTGATCCTTTTGGTCTCGGGCTTTGATGTCAGCAGTGAGGGTCGATTCTCGAAGGCGGCCTTCCCGAGATCGGGCTATCGCAATAGAGGATATGACTCCCCAGATGGTCGCCTTAAAAGCATCCCATCAGAGAGCTTCCGCAGTACCAGAGGTATCGTTTGTGATGAAAAAGGCCTCAATCTCTTTCCGAATATCTGCTCGATCGACTGGATCATGGAGGACCTAAGGAGGTAGTCTCCATAGAGGTTGAGTGATACGCTGAGGATTGAGAGGCTGTAGTGATATCGAGATGTGGGCATGGTCAGATATTGAAATGTAGGATATCTCTGCAGTAACTAATGATTGGAGGAAGCGGAGGGAGAGAAAATAATATTCAATTCAGGAGTGTGATTGGTGTGCATGGGAGAAGAATGAGAATTGGAATCAGGGTGCAAATATCTCCATGCATCAAATAGCCCTAGGTCAGTAATGGTGTTTTTAAGAGCTGCAGACATGGCACCAGTGCCCTGGTATACATGTGCATTACAGTCCCAGTCAGGATCCCAGACCAGGTTAAAGTCACCCCCAAGAATAATCGCTTCTTTAGATGGTTTTAGGTGCGAGCGCAAGAATACGTCTTAGGCCTGGTTAGGGGCATAAATATTTAAGAGGTCAGAGGTTGCGTGCCCCAGTGTATTTGAATTTTAAGAAAGCGCCCTTCAGCATCCCTTATCACCTTAGGGGTTATCCCAGCCAGACCAGCCTTAAGTAGTATGGCCACCCTGGCGGTTTTAGTAGAAGAACAGGCCCAGTTTTGTGTTGAATATTTAGGATGTGACATGAGGCGAGTGTCAGTGGAGAGAAGGTGGGTCTCCTGAAGGAATATAATATCAGGGTCCTGAAGAAGAAGGTACAGCCAGATCTGGCGTCTCTTATTAGGGGAGTTACGTCCTCTAAAGTTTAGCGAGAGGAGTTTAAAGAGATTAGTCATTGTCGGTCCGGTGTGATGTCCCATGAATCGAGCCCTTCAAAAGTAACAGTGGGAGCCCAACCACCCTACCGGAGAGTCCCTGGTACAGTAGGAGGAATGGTAACATATTTGAGGCAGTTGGAACGACAGGTTGTCCCCAAACGGCAGCCAAATTCCCACGGCTGGGAATACCCGACCAAATCTCCCCAAAAAGAAGCGCATCCAAGGGGTAATGACAGGGAGGGAAGAAGAAGGAGGTGTTAATATTCCCAACAAGGGCAGCTAATGGGGCCAAACAAGGTCAATGTCTACCATGAACAGCCCATTGTCCAAAGGACAGGCCATTCTGAAGAAGTCACTCTTCAAGGGGACACTGTAGATGTGGGGAGGTGGCAGGTGCAGGACGTTCTTCAGGTCTCCGCTGCAGAGAGACACTCAAAAGTCGCCCACCGCCGGAGTGCCTCGGGAAGGAACAAGAGCTGGTGTCAAAGTGGGCAAAGACGAGGTCAAAAGGCTAAAGTCAATGCTAACCTTGTCCGTGTATCTGTTTCAGGGAGCCCACTTTTCCCCAGTGTGCTAAGATGGTTAGGCATGTTGTAGATGGTTAAGTTCCTTCTATCATATCCAGGCTCTAGGGTGCTATGTTGAGTCTAGAAAGCTTGACGATCTGGGCATTCCCTGTCTGGATCATTTCTTTTGCTCAGGGGATTGGGGCTGTGGGGAAGAGTCACCCAAGGCCAGGATGTGGTTGATAATATCCTGTTTAGCCTGGGAGGAGTCCTGTTCCTGGAGGCGTCTCCTGTGCTTGGGTGGTGGCACAGTGGACCATTCCAGTTGGGGGGTTTTCCAGAGCGCCCATGTGGAGAGGGAGGACTCCCATCGTCAGGGTCCAGTTGGAGATGAAGGAGCTGTTTTGCTTCACCCAGTGAGCAGAGGGCTTGTCATTTGCCCTCCCAGGTGAATATCAGCACAAATGGATGGCCCCACTGATATTTGATATTGAGTTCGCGAATCTTGTGTGTGACTGCCTTAAAGTCTTTTCGCTTTCGTAGGGTGGCACGGGCTATGTCTTGGAATATTGAATAGCCATTGTAGGATAAGGACTTGGCTCCGCTGGAACTTTTTCAGGATGGCTTCTTTTTCGACAAAGAAGTGGACCCGTGTCAGTATGTCCGGGATGAAGCCTGGGCGGCCTCTGGGGCCAGGAACATGATGGACTCTGTCCAGGGCAGGTGGGGATGCATCTTCATTCTCCCTACATGCCTGGAGGAGGTCCGCTGTGAAGGTCATGACATCTTTGCCCTCTGCCCCGTGTGGGACTCGGTTATTATGCTGACTTCGATTCTCCAGGTCCTCCTGCTTGAGCTATAGGCTAATGTGTTGGTCTTCCAACTCCGCCATGCATTGCCATAGGCTCTCATGGTCCTCCGCCCTGGCATCCATGGTGCATTTGAGATTGTCCACATGTCCACCGATTTCCATGACATCCCTCCGGATATCCTGCAAGCCAGACTTAACATCTTGTTGAAGGGAACCTATTTCTGCCTTAATTTCTTGGAGGAAAGAGTTCATAAAGGCCTGTGTAATTGGTGTATCATCTTGGTCCCTTTCCGTTGCAGACTCCGGGGAGACGGTTGCAGGCTGTGATTGCAGGTTGGATTTTGATGAGAGAGAGGTTACCGGATTGCCTCTAGTCAAAGTGGGTTCTTTATTTGTTTTGGTTTTGGGGGGCATAGCTGAAAATTACTCCTTGACGGCGCATCAAGAGCCCCGAGTGAGGTGTCGCTTTAGTGTAAAAATGAAGCAGCAAATTATTTTTCAGGTTCAGCTGTGGCCCAGGCTAATAGGTTCACTCCAGTAGAGGACTATAAGCAGTGGGGGAAGGGATGTAAACATGTTTTCAAGGCAAAACAGGTCACCCCACTATCTTTTCAGCTGGTAGGAGCAGGTCGTCGGAGACACCAATAGGGGTTATTGTCTCTCCCCTAGCTCCAATGCGATCTCCTGGAGAGACTCAGGCCAGCAAGTGGGACGGGGGTGCCGTGCTTGGGATAGGTTAGTAAGGATGGCATCCCAGGGTCAATGAAGGATCAGCAGGGGGCCCCAGCGAGCAAACAGAAGAAGACAAGAGAAATAGGGGGTCCCCAGCACCCAGATACAGACAAACCTGCTCCACCTAAGGCCCACGTGAGGAGGTCTGTGTTTTCACTGGGAAGACCTCCCCGGGACCATCTGGCTCTGTCCGCACTGTTTGAGAGTGGGGGGGCTCCCACCACCTCCAGGCAGTTAGGCCTGAGGCCCAGGAAATATTAGGCCCACCGGACAGCCACTCGAGTATTTTGCCAACAGGTACCGCTCTGGTCCCCTTGGTTGCACAGTTCCTCTCTAGCAAGGGGGCAGAGTGTACATTGCCAATATTGACGTATCTTCCAGGACTCACAGGCTTTTTGGCTGGGTCATTGTGGCTATGTACCCTCCAGAGTGCACAATTCGCCGCTCTAGCCCTTCTCTCATGGAAGGCAACTCAGCAGGAAGCTCAGACATTTCCCACAGCTTGCGCCGCCGCAAAGATGCAGAGCCCCCGACTTAGGGCCTGAGGGGCAAAGATTATCCCAAGCTGCAAGCCCCCCCAAAGATCCCAAAGATCCCTCAGGGCACAGGGCCGAGACAATGAGTCCAACAACTGGGCCGGGGAATAAATTCTTGCGCACTCCCCCAGTGACCAAATGGCAGGGTCGCGCTCAGCGGCAGCTCCCCTCGGCAGCAGCAGGCCCCAATACTGCCGATGTCCATGGGGCAGAGCAGGCCCCAATAAACAAAGATCACCTGCTTCTCGTCACACTAGAGGGCCATGTCGCACCGTCCAGAAGGCCCCTCACACTAGCACGGCCTTCAGCACTCGAAAGGCAGCTCTGCAGGTGGCTCCGACGGCTCCCCTGGCTCACGCCGCCGCAGGAACCAGGGCCCGGGGGCTCGGGGGCTCCCCGAAGATTCGAGGACCCTCAAGAGTCCCTCTGACAAAGCAACAAGTCAGCGAGCCCAAGAAAAGGGCGAGGGAAAGATTTCTTCCTGCTGCTCCCAGAGCAAGATGGTGGAGGCGTATCAGGCAGGAGCTCCCGCCGACGGCAATCTGCAGCTCCCTCGATTATAGCAGAGCAGTTACCAGGCAAGTAGGAGCACCCTCTGTCGATCCGGTAACAGGGTGGGCACCTGGTGATGGTTGGCGTGTCCGGTGGCCAGATTGTTAAGCTTTTACAGGCAGCGATGACTACATCGAATCAGAGAGATGCAATAATCTTAGGTATATTTTGGTGGTTGTATGTGCGTTCAGTAAATGGGTTGAGGCCTACCCCATGAAGGATAATACATCCATTACGACTGAGAAGGTACTCCTTAAAGAGTACTTTCGTCGTTTCGGCTTGCCCTGATATTTGGAATGACACCGAAAGTCATTTTAATGGGAAAGTGGTCATGTTGATTTATGAAGGATTGTATGTTCAGCAGAACTTTCACGCTGCTAATCACCTTCAGTCAGCTGGCCTTGTTGAGAAGTACAATGGTACTCTCAAACTGAAATTGGCGAAAATCCAAGAGACAACAGGGTTAAAATGGCCAGCTGCTTTGCTGTTAGCTCTTTTGTCAACAAGAACAACAGCTCATTCTAGAACAGGATTGTCACCTTATGAGGTTGTGTTTGGGCGCCTGGCAAATGTCTGGGGCGTCCTGTGCCCTCATAAGTATTCAGATATTGAATAACCTCTGTTGCTGGATTATCTTGGCCAGTTAACAGAAAGTTTGTGTTCTATTCTCCAACAGATACAGTAATCCCTACCTTCTGTACCATGACATTCAGACCGTGAACTTCGTGCTTATCTGACATTTCTAGCAGAAGAAAAGTCTGGAGACGCGCTGGAAGGGTCCTGAGCAGGTTGTGGTGGTGACACGGACAGCTGTAAAGGTTGTGGGCCGAAAGAACTGGGTCCATGCTACACAATGCAGGAGGGTTCCTTTGCCGTTGCCATAGGATCAGTGGGTGAAGGAGGGCATCGGCAATACAGAGTGCGAGCAGGTGCCCAGGATCATTCCTTTTTAATGATGCCCAGTTGTTCTGGACCCAAACAGATATGGAAAACGATGATGTTTTGAATGAGGCTGTTCCCCCAGAAATTCCATCTATCCAGGAGCCTTTGTTTATTGATCACACGGTGCCTGAGGCTACCAGGTACAATTTGTGCCCTCGGCTGAGGGATACTGAATCCAAGGAGAAGAAAGATTAGGAATGAACTGTACAAGATAGGTACTACTGAGTCATAGTACCAACGGAATTAATTGAAAATTAGGGGAGAATTTTGTACTCGCTTTGGCCTTATTCTCTGAACATTAGCTAGGGTGAGCAGAAGTATACCTTGCAGGTATACCATCTTTATCGATGTGGGATAGAATAAAAGATCTTAGGGCAGAGCAAGCTCCACCGCCGGTGCTCAAGAGTGCCAAGTTATTGATGGACGATAGGAGCCTGTACCAGTGAGGCTCTAATGGGCACTGGGAACTTGTATATTTTCTTTGCACTTTTGATTCTTTGCAATCCATTATGTATCCTTTTGGTAGAAAGGCTGCTGACGAAGAGCAGCCAATGGTTCTTGTTGCACAGCCTAAATATGATGTGGACACGAAAAGACAAAATTATATGTCTTGTTCTGTTGGTTTTATTGATAATATTATTGTGTGAGGTGTTATGGGTTTTGGAAAATGATCAAAGTGTCCCTTTACATAGTAAGAGTAAGGTTATCTCCCCAAAAAGAAATAAAAGAACAGCCCGAGTAATGTATTTCTGGAGACAATTAAGAGATTCTTTGGAGAAGGGACAGCGTGTTATCCCAATCAATCTGTTACTAGTCTGTGGACTGCATAGCCATTGTCACTTGTGAATTATACTTATACTAGGCCACCTGAAGTTACGGAAGTGAAAGGAGTATTTGGTTTTAGTTAACTGGGTCCATGTCTATATCATAGAAAGACACTGGGAGTGGGTTATCCAGGCTGTGATAACAATACGTATTGTGACAATTTCTACATGTGAAAACAAAATGTTACATTGGCGTATTGGCATTACAAGGAATTGATAGTTACCCGGTAGGCTGGTTATTATCCTAATTTTTGCTCCATCATGGATAGTACTGATACTTCTCTGTATATAAATTTTTCAGGAATAGTGCTGTATTAAAATACGATCCCCTTGGTGAATAACGAGGAGCCCCATACTTTTAGAATGAACTCCAGGTATGCAGCAGTAGATTATGAAGGACCGATTTATGCACACCCAGGGTTTTACTTTTGTCCAATGGAACATTTTACAATGTCCACAATGGTACAGATGATGTAGCTCTTGGGATGGCCCTGCCTTAAGGTGTGACTTGTAAATATGTTAAGTCTAACATCCGATGGATTAGGAGAACTCTAACAAAAGAATTCTGTGAGGGAGTGACAGACATAGAGGTCAATACTTATAGTAACGTGATCACTTTTGGGTACATCCTTTCTTCCATTTTCACTTTGAGTGGTACATCTATGGCTAGGGGTGAGAAAGCTACAGAATATTTTAATGCAAGCCGCAAATATTATCTAATACCACAGTAGCAGGTTTATGTGACATCACCATTCAGTTGGAGAATATTTCTATATATCCGGAACAGACCAAATATGCAGTTGATAATATTTTGGCTAGGAGTGGTGGTGTATGCATGGTAGTGGGCGATCAGTGTGTGGTCGGGATCAAGAATGCGGAGAAGGGGGGGGGGGCGTGGCGCTTTGAGAGAGGTCCAGATCCCGGGTACCTAAAACCCAGAAAATCCGTACATCCAGCCAGTCAATAGCAGGGTTAATGCTTGAAAAGCACGTGAAAAATGCCAGAGGCTTCACCAGCGTCATGTTAGACCAAGCTTCGCATTGGAAGAACCCCCGGTCTGAAGTCAATCTCGGCGGCTGGGCGCAGTTTAAAGTGAGCAGGTCATGGCCATTGTCGGAGCACCGGACTGTGAGGAGTGGGTGAAATGGCGCTACGAAGCAGGGGGCGAAACCGGCAGTGGCTGTACTGCGGTAAGAACAGCCAATCAGCATGAGTGCGCCATATAACACAGCAGCCCTGCGGTGAGAGGCATAGCTAGCGGGCCTCGTGGAGGAGACCGAGATGCGCCTCCTCCCCTCACCGGGCATCATCCGCCATTGAAATGCAGCCGGGCCTTGAGGCACTTTGTGAGGACACAGTGCTGGAATAGGGGCTCCTGGTGGAGTGAATCGGTGCTTGGAAGGCAACCAGGGGCACAGTGGGGCTCCTTCTCTCACCCGACACTAACCCTGGGCAATGAACTCCGCTCCGCTGCTGGAGTTTGCGGAGAGTTGTAAACTACGTATTCCATTAAAAACATGGAATTCATGCAATAACTCTGTTCCTCCACGTAGCGGAGTCAGCTACTAAATTGCACCCACAAAGGCTTTGATAAAGCAACTATACATGCTAAAAAGCATATAACCAATTCACAAAAGTGAACTTTGAAAACGAAAAATATCAGGCAATGAGAGAAGTGATGATTTTGGGGTCCCCCTAACCTAGGGGGAGGACCAAGCAGATGCCTTGAACACAAAGAGCATATCATGCTGAACGATTCATTGGTGGTCCCATCCTCTTAGGACCTCCCCAAGCACAGTTATGGGCAACAATACAATCCCAACCAAAGGTCCTGCAAAATAATTCTACAAAGAGCTGCAGTTCAACTAGTCGTTACTAGATCTCCCTAACAAGTAAAATGCAAAAGCATTGAAATTATTACATCAAGCTGCATTTCATCTAGTCGTTGCTAGGTGTCCCTCAAGTCAAATGCTTTTGCATTTGACTCATGAGGGACACTTAGTAACGACTACTGGAACTGCAGCTTAATGAAAGGGTTTCAATGCTTTTGCATTTGTCTCGTGAAGGACACCTAGTAACGACTAGTGGAACTGCAGCATTCTATGATGTTTCCAGCCAAATTGAGAGTTGAGGCCGAAGGGAAAACATGGTTCTTCAGCTCCCTGGAGGCGGCCATGGAATGGTTGGAGGGGTGGCGCAGCATTGGACCAAACGCCCAATGAGGAAGGTGGTGGGAGCAACACAGGACAGCAAGAGACGACTCAGACTGAGAGTGTTCGGACATGAGCCGGATGGGAGGATGATGGATGGTCTGGAAGTGAGGACTTCAACTTGACGCCAAGTCGAGGGCTGTGAAAAACAGGTTTTATTGTTGAGATGGTGGGGGGTGGGAGGGACTTGCCGAGAACACGAAATACCAATCATTGAGACTCTTGGTATATTGATATATTGGCAAAGTTGCTATTGCATACATATTGAGGTATTCTGCGGGGGGACCCTGGGGGAGGGGCTGCTGCAGTCTGGCACTGACCAACCCCATTTTGGTTTCTAGTTAGGGGCCACAGGCACTCTGCACGTTGGAGTGGTGGGAGTTATAATTAAGCCTGGGCAAAGCACTACGCTACGCTCGCGTAGTTTGCGAAGTTCGCGCTACTTCGCACTACGCAAACTGCACGTAGCACAGTGCAAACACGCGTAGCGTAGTGTTGCGTAGTGCTGCAGTCATTTTTTGCTTGCTCGCGGTCCTCAACGTCAAGTTGGCGACCGCGAGCAAGCAAAATGACATCCCGGCAAGACTTTTTCCTTGTTCGTGATCAGCAACATCAAGTTGGCGATCGCGAGCATGGAAAATAAACCTCCCGGCGAGATTCCCAACGCGAGGAGGTCAGGTTTCTCATTGCGAGTGGTCGCGTATGCTCGCGACCGCTCGCGATGAGAAACTACCAGTTCGCGTTGAGAAAGCTGCCGCTCGAGTAAAAATCTACTGGAGCAGCAGAAAACTACAGCTCGTGCCGGTTGCTTGTCTGCACTGTGCAATCATTGAAAACGACATCTGGCACAGTGCGAACAAGGTACTTCGCAGTTCGCGAAGTGCTACGCGTAGCTCGCGTAGTGCAAACTGCACTTTGCGTAGCTTCGCAAAGTGCTACTTCGCGAACTACGCCCAGGGTTAGTTATAATACCCACCAGCAGGGCAGCAGGGAGGGGGATATGGTACTTTGGGGATTGTTAAGTTTTGTAGGTATTTGTTATTTTATTGTTAGTTTCACATTATTACACAGTCAAGGTAATGGGTTGACACAACTTGCTAGTCATAGGATTGCTATTGCTAGTCTACTCTAATACTAGCCCCAATTGTTGCTCATCTTGTGGACTAGAAACCACTTATATGCCGGCTAAAGTTATAGATCGCTATCAGGATAGTTTGGAAAATATCGCCAAAAACCACACTGCGAACCAAATTATTGGAAAGACGATCTACAGTACCCCGCGTAACACATCCAAAATAATCAACTTTATTTTGTTAAACATCAGATCTATGTCAAAACATAAGTATGAATATGAATATTTAATATCAACTGCTAGCCCAGATCTGGTATTCCTTACTGAAACGTGGCCTTCTCCTTCCTCTGAACCAGACTGGAACATTGCAGTCCCAGCTGGATATTTAGTGGCACAAGTAGAAAGGGAAGGAGCAGTAGGAGGGGGTATCACACTGATATATCGATCTCATTTTAAAGTGAATTATAGATCAGAACCCACATTGGAGGCAGAAGCCATGTCTTTTAGTGTAAAACAGATTAATCAAGAACTCCTACCTGGTTTACCAATATACAGCAATAAACAAACAGTTCGAACAAGAGAGTCCAAGGGAAAATTTTAAAGACCACTAAAGGATTGCATCCCCAATCAACTGTTAACAAACACAAGAATCCTAGGGTCTACGAACTACCTCTAAGTTTACTGCTTAAACCTATGTGATAGTGAACCTAACTGGAAAGAAACTATAGAACAGAATGTTCCTAAGGGCAGATCCCTTTAAGGACATAGTCCCTCACTCACCAATGGTGACATGCTTCATCATAGGGACTCTCCTCCCAAAGGAAAAACCTAGTTCCTTTGGGGGCTACAACCCCCTCTCTGAGAGGGAGGAGCTCAGGGATGTTTTATTTCTAGTATTTAGGACTAACTAAGTCCACATATGATGAGCAAAGATGTATGAGCAAGGGTGCAGCGCAAGAAATGAAAATTGTGAGTATGTGAGAAGTGATAATTAAAACTGGCTAGGAGGCACCAAAGCCAACTTTAATCAAAAAGGTGCCTACTGTCAGGATTAAAAAGCAGTGCACCTGCGGTATGGATTTAAAACCGCTATGGTGTGAGTTTTGGGTGGTCAACATGTTTCAGCCCACGAAGACCCAAGGTGGATCAGGCTTTCGTCAGGACCTTACAAAGAAACGCTGCTGCAAGTGAATAAAGTGAAGAAACTAAACCAAAAAAGGATATAGGGTCAATGCAATATCATAAGCCTCTAACCGAACCTGCATGTACCCGCAAAGGCTGGGTACAGGATCTCACCTCTGCCTGGCAACCGCTCGGGAAGGCAGCACTGCTCTATCCGTCGGTACCGCTAGACCAGGAGAGCCTGCTGCCGGAGGTCATTCTGTTCAATAGTTTCTTTCCAGTTAGGTTCACTATCACATAGGTTTAAGCAGTAAACTTAGAGGTAGTTCGTAGACCCTAGGATTCTTACCGATATACAGACCACAGGGGACGAGAGCCCCTTTCATCAGATCACTACAAACCTTCCTGGAATCCTGCCTTGACACTACCACCTTCACAGTCTTAGGTTATTTCAATTTCCTTCTAGAGGAAAATAACAACTCAGATTCCTCTTGCCTAATTGACAATTTGGCGGGTTATGGGATGAACCAGATCGTAACTAAGCCCACCCATCAAGCTGGGCATACGCTGGATGGTATTTTTACCAGCAATGATCAAATTGAAGTAGGAGACATACAGCCCATTCCTTGGTCTGATCATGCGGTAATACATTTTAAAGTAAAAATAAACGTACCTATTAATGGCCGAAGGGATCGCCCTCTGTTAGCTAAAGCTCACCCTTGGAAATGCATACAGATGGAAGAGCTAATTACAATTTTGACAAAGAGTTCCCCCCCATGGAGGATAGCAATGGCAGGGATAATAATTTTGATTTATGGATCAGCCAGGCGATAAATGAGTTGGCCCCTGAGGAAAGTAAGCAGCCTAGGAGAAGATTAGCCACCTCACCATGGTACTCCGCAGAGATCAGGCAATTTAAAATTAAATGCCAGCGCCAGGAGCGGATCTGGAGATTGGACTATAGTACAGAGCATAGGAAGGAGTATAATAGAATCTTGGAGGAATATAAAATGGAAATAAAACAGGCCAAGACAGCGTACTTTACCCAAAAAATTCAAGAGGCCACAAATTCTCCAAAGGAACTATTTAAAACAGTATCAATTTTATCTAAGTGTCCACGTGACACTATGTTTGCCCCAGATCAAAATTTTGTTGACAAACTGGCTCTGATTTTTCAGCAAAAGGTCCAAGCAGTTGATAATGAACTCCAGAACCTGCAGGTAAATACGGGAAAAGACAACAGGGAACCAATTGAGACCTTTCCTATTATGAACTGTTTGTCCCAATTCTCCTTCCTCAATGTAGAACAGGTAACTAACCTGTTAACTCAAACTAAGACCCATGCCCCCCTACATACTTCATCTGGCCCCTGAAGAGATAAGTGCTTTCCTGACTCCTCTCCTTAACGAGACTATAAGATCTGGAGTCTTTCCTCAGAGATGGAAAAAGGCCTGTATAAGACCTATTTTGAAGAAAGACTCAATGGACCCACAGGATACGAAGCACTATCGCCCTATATCCTGTCTCCCTTTGCCATCTAAAATACTAGAGAAAGCTATGAATCATGAGCTAATGGAGTTTGTGGACCTCAACAAGATTCTGGACTCTTCTCAGCATGGCTTTAGATCACAACATTCTACGGAATCTGCTCTAATAATGGCTACAGAGGAGATTCGTAGGGCCATGGATGAAGGTGGCAGAGCTGTCCTAATTTTGCTTGATTTAACGGCAGCTTTTGACACCGTAAATCATGTGGATCCTACTACAAAGGCTTATAGCCGTGGGTATTAGGGATACTGCTCTAATGTTACTTAGGTCCTTCTTGGACTCCAGAGTACAACAAATCTATTGGGATGGAATTCAATCCGAAGAGTTTTTCCTCCTTTGTGGAGTTCCTCAAGGATCTGCGTTATACCCCACATTGTTTAACTTGTATGTGACCCCATTGGCAAAATTGATAAAAGACCAAGGCCTGAAACTGGTGTCATACACTGATGACACACAGTTAGTGGTGTCACTTACATAGAGTGTTGAAGTCACAGCTGAACAATTTCGAAATTGCCTTACAAGTGTTATGAGCTGGATGAACACTAATTTTCTAAAGCGAAACACAGAGAAAACAGAGGTGGTAGAATTTGGCCAAAAACCCTCAATCTGGAATCATTTATGGTGGCCTCCAGAAGCTGGCATCTGTCCCGTTCCGGCATAAAAGGCTAAGAACCTACGTTTCCTGATAGACAAAGATCTAACACTTACCACTCGACTCAATCAGGTTACCTTGGCCTTTTTTTTACGATTAAGGTCCTCTGTAAATATTGCCATTCATACCTTTTGCATTAAGGAAGACAGTAGTAGGAGCTTTGGTTTTATTGCGTATCGACTATTGTAATGCACTGTATGTCGGAATTGAAGAAAGACAGCTTGCCAAACTCCAGTCATTGCAGAATGCTACTGTAAGAGTGCTACTGGATCTTCCCAAACACCACCCGACGTCTAATGGCATAAGGCAACTACATTGGCTGCCTGTTCGACGGAGGGTGCAGTTCAAGGCTTTATGCCTAGTGTACAAAGCAGTAAATGGAGGAGGTACAGCGGATATGAAATCTCTTTTTCCCCGCTATGTACCATCATGAACACTAAGATCTGGCAGTCTAGGCTTGGTTTGTCTTCCTAAGATAAAGAGAGCCAGATGGGGTGGCAAGACCTTTTTTATTCCAGGCGGCAAAGTTATGGAATTCCCTGCCCACAGAGCTACGCTTGCAAACAAATAAGATCTTGTTCAGAAAGGCATTAAAAACCTGGCTATTCACCAAATCTTAGACCGGAAGCTGCCTAACCATAATCCTCACTTAGTGCCAAGACGCTTCGGCAATAGAGCGCTCAATAAATAATTCAGTCAGTCAGTCAGTTAGGATGAGAAACTCAATGCACGTATGGGGACACATGGGTGAGTAGCACTGTAGAGAACGGTGCAGACATCGGAAGAGGGCCTCAGGGAGGGACAGCACGGGGCTACCAGCCTTACTTTTTTGTTGTGGAATGTTAATGGCCTAGGGAGTCATATTAAAAGAAGCATAGTACTACAATACCTGCATAGACACTCACCGGGAATGGTGCTGCTCCAGGAAACGCACCTTAAGGGCCACAGATACCGGGCCCTAGATAGATATGGATACAAATTGGTGGCACATGCGGGCTACACGGGTGGCTCAAGTGGAGTAGGCATAATGGTCAAAACGGGCCTCCCTCTGATGGTAGGTAAAATATGGCAGGATCCCCTTGAGAGATATGTGGCTCTCACAGAAACATTGAAAAGACAAATGGTTAATATTGTCTCTTGCTATATACCGCTGGCAATGCGGTCCGAGGCATTTGCAGCACTGGGGACCCTACTGGTAGATCTTCCACAGGGACTCCTAGTACAGGGTGGTGATATGAACTCTATCATTACTCCGGGGCTTGACAGAGAATCCACATCAGTTAGAGACAGAGGGGCGGAACCACTTGGAATGTTCATAGAAGCAATGGGCTTGACAGACCTCCGGCGCCTACATGATCCAAGCACTCGTCAATAAATACACCTTTTACTCAGCCGCACATGGTAGCTACTCTTGACTTGACCATATTCTGACGCACAGAGGTGCAGAGGCATGTTTCTCAGGCACTAGAATCGGTCCACGGAGAATTTCAGATCACTCGGCAGTGGAGGTAAGGGTGAGGGGACCGACTCGAACTTAGGCTTTGCCAACCAAGCTGAATTCATGGTACTTTAAGAACAAAGAAAATGCTCAAAAAGTCCGGGAGTGGGCACAACTCTACTTCCAGGAAAATAAGGGAACAGTTGAGGAGGCATGTATCTTGTGGGAGGCGTTTAATCCAGTCATGAGGGGCTATGTCCAGGAATGCATATGAGGTAGTAACAAAGAAAAGAGACTGCAGTGGGATAAACTAGAGACGACAACAATGGAGATGGAGGCTACCTATCTGGCGGGGGGAGAACTGATACCGAATTGGCACATCGGCTGGAACTTAAGAGGCAGAAACTAAAAGACATGGCGGACAATTCCGCAAGATCGTCTGCGCTTGCTACACAAAGGCATATATACTACCTGGGAGATAGAGAGACAGTGAAAGGAGTTGGGTGGCAGAAATATGCGAAAAGAACAGTCAGGCGTATTCCACGGAAGAGTATACGACTCAGGTTTTTGTGGATTATTACGAGGAATTATATGAGTCCACCCCTGCTAGGTCAGCTACAGATTGTTATGAACTACTGGAAGAGATGAGGCTGCTGGTATTGTGGGAACAGGACATAGAAAGTATTGATAAGGACATAACCACAGAGGAAATAGTCGGTGCAATACAAGACCTACAGGGAGAGAAGGCCCATGGACCAAACGGTTTAACTGTAGATCTTTTTAAATGTACGGCAAATACTGTGGCCCCACATCTCATAGGCATGTTTAATGAGGAGAGAGAGCGGGGATGTCTGCCAGTTGATCAGCGGACAGCAACTATTGTGGTAATCCCCACGGCGGGCAAACCTACAGATCAGTGCACCTCGTACCAGCCGTTATCCTTGTTAAACACAGAGGTTAAAATACTGCCCATGGTATTGGTCAATAGACTCCTAGTCCCAATTATGACCTTGATACACCTGGACCAATTGGGCTTTATGACCCACAGAAGTACCAGGCTTAACCTACGTCGACTCTATGGGGTGATGCACCTGGTAAAGATCAACCCAGGGGTGGAGGCAGCACTCCTGTCCCTGGATGCCCACATGGCATTTGATAGTATAGAGTGGCATTACCTATTTAAGGTTCTGAAGTGGTTTGGGTTTGGCCCACAGTTGAAGTCATGGGTTATGTTATTGTATATGCCTCCCTTAGCCAGAGTCCGAGTAAACGGTGCAGTGTCCCGTACCTTCGCTCTCCATAAGGGCACACAAGAGGGTGCCCTCTTTCACCGATTCTATTCGCATTGCCGCTCGAACCACTGGCGGCATGGGTGAGAGGGGACCCGGTTATCACCAGCATTTTCGGAGGGGAACAATGGGAAGAGAGGATATCGCTATACGCCGATGATGTCCTGCTTTACGCGACGAGACCACTGTTCACAATAATCCGGCTACTGCAGATTTTTAAACTCTTTGAAGGGTACTCGGGATACCAGCTTAACTGGGATAAGTCACTCCTGTACATGCTATCGGATGAACCACCTCCGGAACTCAGTGCTGACAATCAGTTGCAGGTTAAGGATAGTTTTAAATACCTGGGCATCCAAATAGCCAAAACAGACGCGTGATTTCTGGCAGGGAATTTATAACCACTACTTGAACGTTTACTGGAGGAAACTGCCGATATCGCTTATGGCGAGAGCGGTCCTCTTAAAGATGATGTCGCTACCACGAATACTGTACGTTGTATAGAACACCCTATGTCCAATTCCTGACAAATTCTTTAAAGATGTGGACAGTAAACTACGTACATTACTGTGAGACGGTGGGGGTGCGAGAATTGCATTAGCTAAATTACAAAAAGGAGTCTATGAGGGGTGTTTGGCCATTACCAGCCTACAGAAGTAATACTGGGCCGCGCACCTAAGGGTAATTAATGACTGGGTATTAGCAGATGGGAACGACCCGGCATACAGAGTGGATCACTGGGCAATGGGGACTGGAGGACAGCTGAGAGCACTATATAGTCGGGGGAAAAAAGGTGACATGCCATCTCATATGCAGATAGTAGTGAATGTGTGGACAAAGGCGAATTGATTTTTGGGTTGGGCCACTAGACCGATGGAACAAACCCCCCCTATGGGACAGTGATACACTTCAGGAAGTGGGTAGACTACAGGGTTTCGGTAAATGGAAACTGATAGATATATTGCGCCTGGGAGATGTATGGTGGAAGGAGGCCATGCTCACGTTCCACAAACTATAGACAGAATATCAAATAGAGGATACAGAACACTATAGGTACTTGCAGATGAAACACGCAATAGGTAGACACCTTAAGGCGGGGGAGCAGATACATGAGTACAGTCCAGTAAAGGACAGATTACTATTGGACCCCATCCCAGAAAAAGCACTATCGTGCACCTGTAAGAAGATTATTAATAACGCCCGGAACCTCCTTGTGAAACTATGGGAGGCGTGGGAATCCGATGTGGGCCTGTTGGAGGACGAGGACTGGGTGGAGGTGTTGCAAAGCCCTAGAGAGGTGGCAAGGTTCAGACTTGTTCAACTGCGAATCCTACACAGGTTTTACTCCACCAGTGTGCTCATGTTCAAACTGGGGCACATACCCACAGACAATTGCCAGAGGGGGTGCAATCAGAGGGGTACCTTCTTTCATATTATATGGGAGTGCCTGATCATACAGTGGTACTGGCGGGGGTGACGCGGATAATGTCGAAGGTTGTGGGACAGTAAGTACCTATGGAAATATTGCCGGGGCCTGGGGAGCCCTACAACCCCCGACAGTGAAACGTTGGAAGAGGGATATGGACTTGTGCTGTGCGGACGAAAAAACAGTACATGAAGGCAGGGGGTGTCCCAAGAAATGGGAAGAAGTGTGGCGGCAATGGGAAGTATATAGGGGCAACTGGGAGATACCTGAGGGTGCAGAGTGGGAGTGGGTGGTGGGTAGGGGTGTGTCAAGAGGAGAACCTGACTGAACAGTTGAGTTTATTATAATGTTTGAATGTTACAGGGTGTGTACTACAGAGCTAATGATGTATTAACAAGATTGTCTAGCACGCTATTGTGTTTTGATACTGACGAAAGTTCAATATAAAGATGTTTAAAAAAAAAAAGAATATGGAGAAGAATATTACCAAACACATTTTAGATATCCTTGAAAATGTAAAAGGAATGGAAAGTGGGAATTGGTCTGTCTTTGGCAGCTGGGGCTGGATTCTTGAAAAAGTGATTTATCTGATTGCAATATTGGTGCTCTGCTGTGCTCTTATTCAGTGTCTTCCCTTCTGCTGCTCCTATTGCACCACTATTCTCACCCCTAAAAAGAAGATATCAATTCATGATACCAATGCCGCCATAATGATTCAAAGTATTGAAGATATGATGAACATCGATGAGGGAATTTTCGAGAATTCCTCCCTCCTTACTGTTTCACTTCTTGATGTTGATAGTATAGAGTGCTCATAATTGTTTATTAATAAAATATCTTATTACTGTATGTAGTTTTGTTTCCTCTTGTTGCTGTTAGAAAATGTTTTAGCTCATGCTAAAAGGAGGGTCTGTTAAAATAGAAATTGGTTATGCTTTTACAGTGCTCCACGTAGGTTAGCATTCTCTGCACCCTTTTCTATTTGGGCGCCATTTTAGGCAGTTCAAAACTGATTTAGTTCAATTCCGAGAAATGTTCCTCATAGAGTTTTGTTACTGCCACGTTAGGCTTGTTTCAGTAATGAGCATCCTGTTTATTTCAGCACATAGCTTTCTCACTAGATAGAGGCCCACTCCCCCTTGTCTGGTGGCGGGATCCAGATAGAACGACCTTGGACCATGATACTTTGTGTAAGATAGGAGTGCTGAAAAACATTTTTTCTGTATTTCACTGTTTTAGCGCACCTGCTTGGAAAATCCAACTGTGGGAGTGTTTTCGCCCGGTCACAAAGCGTATATAACGTATCTTTATGCTTGTCAATTTAGTATGGAAGGCTGAGAGGTGGTCATTAATGACCTGGGTGACCCTAAACTGGTTACTTCCTTCACCCTCATTATTAAAAACACACCCTTGACAAACTTGCTTTTGTTATGGCACTCACTGGCGGGTGCTCTGCCATGCTTCAGCCTCTCTTTGTCTGCTTCCTGCTTTCTACTGGCTCTGGGGGGGCCTTTGTTTTATGCTAGCTGGTGTTGTGGCTGCTGGTCCTGGACTCAGGATTCACAGCTTAGCCTCCCCTGAACGCCAAATAGGATGCCATCTTGGGAAGGGAGGCAAATTCTATCAACTTGGCCTTCCTTTTTCCTGCCCAAACAATCATGGCCACCTTCCTCTTCAGTTATATGGTAGTTTTCACAACCCTTTATGGAAAAATCTGGTTTTGGGTCACGTTTCCCTTTTCTAGATCTTATTGGTTATATCAACCAGCCTGTCTGTCCTAACGGCGCATCACAACACTTCCCGAGCCTGTCTGTTCGGTCTTTGCTCCAGAGTGATTTTTTACTGATTTTTCCATGCTTGCTTGTGCTATTTTTGTTGTTATACTTTAGGAGGTTTTGCCTTCCACATCCTTTTTCATCTTTCTGCTGATATTTTCCAAGGGCACTCCCCAGCTTCATGTTGTAGTCACTGGTTGGCAAGGTGGCTTCAGCAGACGATCATCCCTTCTTCAAGTCTCAAACTTACAGACTAAGAACTCAATAGTCTCATCCAACTCTTGAGAGACTGTGACACCAATGTCATGCTTCAAATATGGATCCTACTCAAGTCTTTCAGAATACAAATTGATTCAACAACACAGTGCTAAGTTGGATACTCTCTGAAATGATAATTCGATTTTGTGACAAGCAACAACCACTACAGTGCCCTCAAATTCACACCCAGTTCCTGCAAAAGCCTTACATTTTGATGGGAATCCGAACAAGCTGAGAGAGTTCCTAGATCTCTGACAGACCTTATTGTCATTCAGCCTATACAATTTCTGCAAGAGAGACCCAAGTTTGGATATTTAATCAGCTTCTATGACTTAGGTTACTCCTCTGGTTGTATCTTGGATACCAGTAACTATTCTACATTTTTGTAGTCGTTCCTCATATGCTTTAGAAGCCTGAAAGTTCTGATGAAGATGAACCTTGTGAGAACCTTCAAGGAATGACAGAAGTGTTGACCAGTAGATGCTGCTGCTATGGTAAAGTGGTAGGGCGAGGGGGCTTGGGGTAAGGTTTTAAAAATAAAAAAAGACTTATCTGCTGCTCTGCTTCTGCTGCCGGCCACCCCGTTGCTCCTCTTTGGCCAAGAAGTGGGTGAGCTTCATTTCACAGGCACCCCACTCAATCCAGACACTGCTCTCATGCTATAGATAGCATGAGAGCTACGCCACGATTGGCCTGAGTGGGCTGGTGTAACACTCGCTCAGGCACTGGGAGGCTTCAGCTATACTCCAACCCCGCTGTGCAAGACAGCTAGTTTGCAGAAACCTAAGTGCGAATGTCTGTTTAGCTGGTCTAGGACGGTCGGCCAAACTGACATGCGCACTCATAAGTGCCTAGCACTACTCCCTACTTCTGACATGACGCTCGTCAGCATGGCCCCATCATAACTTCAGCTGGCATAAGGTAAGGAAAATAAAATTATAATAACATTGTTTTATTATCATTTTATTTTACAGTGGGGCGACACTCCTCAGCCATAGAGGAGGAGTTGCCGCTGATGTTGACCTCTGTTACCTGTTCTAAGCATCTAGCAGCAGCAACTTCATGGGTTGAGCATACCTTGTTGCCTTTGTTCCATCACGGACCAAAGAAAGAATTAAAGGATGAATTAACCCATACTTTTTGCACTACGTCCTTAAGTGGGGATATTAAGTCTGCTCTTTATGCTGAACCTTGCCTCAGTGAACATAGCAAAGAGAAGAAGGGGTTCAGAACTAAACCTCAGCTATACACTGGCTGCTCCCTCGCACACACCGGGAGTTATGCTTGATCTTGAATACCTTGAGAGTTGAAATTTACCTTTTAAAAATATCGTTTTTTAACAAACTCGTTTTTTACTTTTAAAATTGTATTTTTTCACTGTGTTGCTGCTATTAATGTTTGGAGGGACTTGGGGGCATCTTGAGCCGTTTTAGGGCTCTGGGGTTGTGCTCGGCTGCCGACTAGCGTGACCGGACGCATCCGCCATCTTTGGTGAGGCGGTTGCTCGGTTGGCGGTCTAGTGCGAGGGCGTTTCCTGCCCCTCGCGCTATAAATTGTTTTTGTCTTCTTCGACCTCGCTCTATACACTGGCTGCTCCCTCGCACACACCGGGAGTTATGCTTGATCTTGAATACCTTGAGAGTTGAAATTTACCTTTTAAAAATATTTGGGATCGTTTTTTAACAAACTCGTTTTTTACTTTTAAAATTGTATTTTTTCACTGTGTTGCTGCTATTAATGTTTGGAGGGACTTGGGGGCATCTTGAGCCGTTTTAGGGCTCTGCGGTTGTGCTCGGCTGCCGACTAGCGTGACCGGACGCATCCGCCATCTTTGGTGAGGCGGTTGCTCGGTTGGCGGTCTAGTGCGAGGGCGCTTCCTGCCCCTCGCGCTTCATAAATGGCGGCGAATCCCCGTCCGCGCAGCGGGCGCGCCGATGGCGCGCCGGAGGCGCGCCAGAGGCAAGCCCGTCTGGGCCCATCCGGGCCAGGACGGACCTAGGACCAGGGACCCTGCCGGTTTCTGTAGGTAATCCCACTAAATATTCTAAAGAAGACTTACTCCGGTTGAAGCCTTCTGACTCACGTCACTGCCTACATGGAGCCAGAACTGATGTTCTTTTTACACCCTGTGAGTTCTGCCCCTTTATGAACCAGGCTAGTGGTAAAAAAATCCTTATTAAGGACCCCTTCAAATTAGGACTACTTAATTGCAGGTCCCTACCGAAGCATTCCATACAAATCTCTGAGCTGATTCAAGATACTAACTTGGATATTCTATATCTGACCGAAAACTGGACAACAGCCTCCTCAGACTTTGACCTAGTCAATACTCTTTCTCCCGGCTATTTGACTCACTGCCTCCATAGACCGCAAGGAAAAGGAGGTGGTTTAGCCATCATCTACAGGGACAAGTTTTCTTGCAGAGTAGTCAGGGGCCCTATTTTGGACGCTGAAAGTGGTCACTTTCATATACAGCTTTCTCCTAATTACTCTCTAGCTGGACTTTTAGTCTATCGCCCCCCTGGGACGATTAAACAGTTTTCCAGCTCTATTTTGGACCATGTCCCCGTCCTAGCGGCATCTTCCCCTAACTTTGTGTTATTGGGGGATTTTAATCTCCACTATGACCTGCAGGAAGATAAAAATGCAAATGATCTCAGATCTGAACTCAGAACAGCTAATCTTAATTTACACAATCGGGAACCTACGCATGTGAAGGGCCACTTGTTGGATTGTGTGTTTTCAAACATTGAGCACCTTCAAATAAGGTCCCCCTTTCCCCTGCCCTGGTCGGATCATTTCCTGGTGTCAGGGGAGCTTAATGTCAGTTTGGATCCTTTTCTCTCTTGGCATCAGAAGACACCCCCCATTTATAAGAGAATTTGGTCCCAACTCTCTACTGACAGCCTCTCACATACCCTTGCTGAGTCTACTCCCTCCCCTGGTTGTGGTCCTGTGGAAGCTGATATTGCTTTCCATGATTGGCTTCGCCAAGCCCTAGATGTAGTTCTGCCTGTCAAAAAGTTCACAAATAAAAGCACCAACCACAAGTCGTCTTGGTATACCCCAGAATTGGGGAGGATGAGAAAGAACTGCAAAAGGCTTGAACGGGAATGGCGGAAGGACTGGGCCGTTAACAGCAAAGACAATTACCGTGAAGCCATGAGATCCTACAAGGCGGCACGTAAATCTACTAAGGCAGCCCATTTTGAGGATAGAATAAATAAGGCAGGTAATTCTTCAAGGGAAACCTATAAGAGTCTCAAAGAGCTCCTTACGGTTCCCACTCCCCCGACCTCTCAGGTGGTGAATTCCAACAAATGCAATCTGCTGGCTCAGTTTTTTGACACCAAAATACGGAACATTTTAGCCAGCCTTCCCCCTAGCTCAGGAAATATGGGCATAACAGCCCCTGAGGTGGTCTCAGTTGTGAAGGGATTAGACATAATCTCTCCCATTTCAAGGGAGGATTTCTGTGAAGAGCTCTCGGCTCTGAAGAGTGTTTCCCGTTGGACCCCATGCCCATCCGGATCCTCAAACAATTTGTGGATCTCATTGCCGGTCCTGCTACTGACCTTCTGAATGCCTCCTTCACCCATGGCATAGTTCCACCCAGCTGGAAGCAGGCCATTGTCAAGGCACTTTTGAAAAAGCCTGACCTTGACCCTACTGATATGGCAAATTACCGCCCCATCTCGCTTCTGCCTGGCCTGAATAAGATCGCTGAGAAGTTTGTCAATCGCCAGCTCTCATGCTTCTTGGAAGCTAATAACTTACTAGGTCGGACGCAGACTGGCTTCCGCCCAGGTCAGGGAACAGACTCAGCTTTGATAGCGATGGTTGAGGAAGGCAGATGTATCTTAGATTCGGGAGGATCCGCTGCGATTGTCCTCCTGGATCTAAGCGCTGCTTTCGACACGGTGGACCATAATATTCTGATCCACCGTTTGGAAAAGATTGGAGTAGGAGGGTCGGCCCTCCAGTGGCTTAAGTCATATTTGAGTGGTCGCTCCTATCAGGTCTGCGATGGCGATTTTAGATCTCTGCCTACCCCCCTCCAGTGTGGAGTCCCGCAGGGCTCTTCATTGAGCCCTACGCTTTTTAACATCTACATGACCCCACTGGAGGAGGTAGTGGCACCCTTTGGGGTGACAATGGCAACCTATGCAGACGACACTCAATTGATTGTTTCTCTGTCCCTGTCGGAAAGCCAGGGGGTGAAGTTTGCTGCTTGCCTTACCAAAATCATGGCATGGATGTCGGATTCCCGGCTAAAACTGAATGGGACGAAAACGGAGCTGATGCTCCTTGGCAATCTGTGCACGTCACTGCCCAAATGTATGTGGCCGGCCAGTCTGGGTGCCCCCCCAGCCCCCAAGGGGGCCATAAAAAGTCTTGGGGTATGGCTGGAACCTGAGCTGTCTATGATTACTCAAGCCAAACGAGTGGCGGGGACCTGCTACGGGCTGCTTCGGTCAGCTCGAAAAATCTTGTCGCTTCTCCCTGACAATTCCAGGAGACTACTGGTGCAGGGATTGGTGCTCTCGAGGCTCGACTATAGTAATGCCCTCTTCCTGGCGGCACCTGACTCCACACTGAACGTGCTCCAAAGAGCCCAGAATGCAGCTGCTCGTATGCTCACTGGTACTGCCAAAAGCTCTTCAGCCCGGCCTGCCTTGAAGGCCTTGCATTGGCTACCAATTCGAGCGCGCATTAAATTCAAATCTCTCTGTATAGTGTTCAAAGCTTTACAAGGATTGGGTCCCCCCATTCTAAGAGATTCGGTCCGCCTCTATAAACCTACGCGAGCCCTTCGCTCTGAAGATGGGAATCTGGTAGTGATACCCAGAGCAAAAAAGGTGAAAACAGGTGGACGTCGGTTTTCTATTAATGCGGGTCAATCATGGAATGCCTTACCTATGGCCCTGCGTAAAGAACCTAATTTGGCAAAATTCCGTAAATTATTAAAGACTTATCTTTTCCCTCTGTAGGCTCCTCTTGGTGTTCCGGGTAGTGGCTTTGTGTATTGTTTAGCGCTGGGACGCTCAAGGGCAGCCATGCGCTTTAGAAATCTCTTTTTCATTTCATTTCATTTCATTTCATTTCATTTTCATTTCATTTCATCAATCTGGCCTGCTCCTCATAGAGTGAAAGTTCCTTGTCCAAGTTCAGGTAAGTAAGAACCAATGTAAACTGAAATAACTTGTGGTCTGTTATCAGAAGAAGAAAGATGGACATGAAGACAAAAGGGTCGTTATCAATACTGTGGACAAGATCTGATATGTAACTGCTGTTCTGCCATATAAGTCTGCGAGAAATTAGTAAGGACTGGACAACAACTACTTCCTCAGCTTATGTCTTCTAGTGTTTCTGACAGTAGTCATTCATTCCTTTTGCTGCTATCTATTTTCTCCTATGATATGTGTTGAAAATGGACATCTTTTGTGCGGTATTCCCCCACATTTTTGCTTGTGAAGCTGAATCCGTTTTTTGTTGGCCGTAGGTCTTTGCGTACTTCGCTCCTGCTAACCAATGTTGTGCTTGTGTTTCCCTTTTAAACATGATAAAATTGGCATATACCTTACTGGCATATTTAATTTACTTATATGTCCCTAGTATATGGTACTACATGTATCCAGGACCTGTAATGTAAATACTACTAGTTGGCCGCAGCACTCACTGTGCCACCTACTAAAGTAGCACTGTAAAAGATTTCCACAGGTCTCCTATTTCAGCCTGGTTGGGCAGTTTTATATTGCAATTTCGACTTGGTAAAATAAACTTTTTGCCAGGCCTAAACCTTCCTTTTTGATCCTTATAAGTCACCCCTTAGTAGGCCCTAAATGCCCATTGGGTAGGGTGCATGTCTTTTAATAAGTAGGATATGTATATTTCAGGTTTTACATCTTCTAGCACTGAAAAACCGCCAAAGCAAGGCAGACTCTCCCGTAGGAAAACATTGAGTTACATTAAAAAAAACATAACATTCTTAATTTCCATTTGGGAGCAGCTAGAAAAATGATTAAAGGACTTATTTTAATAGTCATTTAAAATCCAACTTAATGGTAAAGTTGGATTTACATTAATATTTCGAAAATGACACTTAGAAAGTTGTGATTTTATGCCTAAACCAAATCTGGCTTTCTGCCAGTGTCCAGTGTCACCTTACTGGTAAAGAGCTACGCTGGGGAGAGATTAGCTGTCACACTATAACAGGGCTGAGCCAGCCCAGGCCCATTTAACAAATGAGTAAGCCCTCTGAACAAAGGAGGAATTCCAGGCCAATGAACCTAACATCGGAAGGTGCTCTTCTTTGAAGGTTTGGTGAGAAAGACCAAGGCAGTTAGGTCAGCTAGGGGCAGAGAGGTGGCTCTCAGAAGAGATATGACCAGTGGCTCCTGCATGGTGCCATCTGTAACTGTCCCACCATGCTGTGAAGGACGGTTGGGATAGGGTTGGAAAGGTGTTGTGGAACCTTAGGATTGGCCAGGGGTGCCTGGCTTCTAGTACCTTGCTTCCCCAGGTTAGCCTGCTTTATGGACCTTTAATGGGTGGTGACCTTTAACAACCAGCAAGGATGTAAGCATATGCACTCTGCCATACTTCGTTACATTTCCCCCAGGGAGGGCCAGGGCCCGAGTGTTTACTCAAGCGTCTTTAATTTTTAAGAAGGTTAGAAGGGGGCATGCATGGGGCTCCCTCCCAAGAGCATTCCAAGGCCCGAGGGTCCCATACTCCAGGCCATTGTGTGCCAAAGGGGGTCTGGGCCTCAATCTCCAGGCCTCTGCCAAGTCACTAAGAAGGGGAAGTGTCGTTGCACATCTCACACCAAAGACAAAAGTGGCCTTGAGCCCCATCTCCAGGCCTGATGCAAAATAGATCAAATGAATGCCTTTGATCCCCCACACAACAAGAGAAGGAAGGGGCCCGGTACCCATTCTCCGAACGCCCAATGAGCCAGAAGAGCAGGAGAGAACTGTTGGGCTTCTCCAGTGGTGGTTGGCTACCCTAGTTCCCCCATGCCTGAGACTGGTGTAAGTGGGACGGCCACCGCATGCAGCACACCATACCTGCATGGAGCGGGAAAAGGGAAGTACGTTGCCAGCTCCGTCACCAGCCGAGATGGTGGATGCCAACCTGGTGGGGAGCCAGCAGAGGCAGCTGGGTGTGGGATCCCGAGCTTCCCTCAATGAGTAAATGAGGTGGCATGCCTGGGTATGACCAGGAACTCCCAAGAAGAAATATAAAACACACAACAAGACACTGGGCAGGAGCCCCTCACACTAAAAAAAATAAGATAGTAGCTCTCCCGAATGCAGCGATAGAGCCCCTTATCAAATATTCACTGCTCCTCCACTGGAGTTCCCCATAATGTATTGGGAGGGGCCATTTACTTACATTTATCTTTCTTAAGATGGCCCCAGGAGGACAGGGGCACCACCAAATGGAATAATTTAAAGTAGGGCAGCTGCAGGGAGTACAACAGCTCCTCTCCAAAAAGAATTTAAAACTGACCCTATGGTTCTGGGGTCACAGAATTTAAGACCCACAGGATTTTCATCATTATTTCCAAAGTGTTCCCAATGCTAGAGATTTTGGTCTACAGCTGGGAGTGCAGCACCTTCTTGGGGCTGGCTTTATGACTGTTTTTATGCAGTCTGAATGTATATTAAAAAAAGTCAACAACACCTGTTTTGATAATTTCCAATGTTTTATTAACCATTTGTGTTGCCAGTGTATGATGATTTTTAATATGAGTATTGTTTGATTTTTAACTTGATGCACTTTGGGGAAAACCCAAAGGCTTGTTTTATTTAAAGTGATATCCTCCTTTATTGTAACGTACTGTCTGGTATGGGTGGGGGGGTACTATGATTATAGGAGGTTTGACCCCTTAGGGGTCAAATGTGATTTCATAATGTATCCAATGGTATTTTCCATCTGCCTTATGCATATATTTGTAAATTAATGTCTAGTGTTTATTAGTGTGTGTGTGTGTGTGTGTAATGAATATAATTTTCCTTTTCTAAAGAAATAGCACAGACTGGACAGTCATTTATTGGCATGCCAGTGAATGGTGCTTACTAGTCGACGCAACCTCCACTGAGTAGGCCTTGGACTGCTCAGCTTCACTACCTTGAGAAAGTCAAGTGTAACAATGGGGTGCTCGGTTCACAGTAAGGGGAATTTTTGGACCTATTACTTGCCCTGGCCTCACATCCTGCACAACTAACAACACAATTTCCTTTCATCAACTATTTAAATGATGGTGTAGAATGTAAAGCAAGTCACAAGCTTTGAATATTTTGGTACAAGGTTGGCACTCAACTTGCCACAAATGAATAGAGCACACTAAAAATGCAACACTATTCAATGTCATAAAAGAAACTGCATAAAAATACAACTTCAAGACCCGCCTTCCCACCCATAGAGCTCTACAATGACAAAGATTTGGAAACAGCTCTCTATAGGGCAGAATTACATTGCTATGCCAAGGCCACCAGACTAAAAGCAGTTAAAAATAAGTTCCTAAAATCCCTAATCATCTTACTGTATTGTGCCTCCTTCTCTAATTATACATTGATTTTGGTCAGAATCCGATTTCACACATTGTGCAACTGAGACCATTGTGTTACTGTTGCAGATTGTGGCACGTAGATGAGCGTGGCCCCTACAGGACTGCTCTCAAAGACTTATTAAACATGAAGAAAGATCCTAATATTTAATCTTTGTAAATTAGGCTATAGTAGAGTAGGGTGAAGGCCCCACTCAAATAATAAACATAATCCTTTTCAGAGTGAACCACAAAAGTTACGGAATAAACTTGTGCTTAACTCCGTAGAAACTCGGCACGAAAGCAAACAAGCTTAACTTAGAGGCAATGTGTAAAGTCTAATGCACCACTTAAACATTATTAAAGTGAGAACCCAACACCTAAAAAAATCCCAAACCGATTTAGAAAAACTCAGTTATTTTAGTGAATAAAATAACACCAAAATAACAAAAATTCTATCAGTAGAACTGGAGAAATTAGTTTTTAAAGTTTTAAGTGAAAACAGTGTCAAAAAGTAAAAGCCACTTGTGGTTAGCTAGTCTCGCTGTACCGGGGGTAAAACTCACAAGTTCTAGTCAACATGGATGCAGTGCGGGTCCGATACAGGGAACAGGTTTTTCATGTTGAAGTATTTCCTTCTCAAGTCTGCATGAAGAGCTAGAGTTTGTATTGGTGGGGGGCCTCAACTAGGTCGTTGTCTGTACTAGGGGCAGGTTGGGCATTGTGGATCATTGCTCCTGTAGTGTGAAGAGCCTTTTGATGCTGGAGCTTCACTTTTTTTGTGACGTGGACTGTCACTGACAGTGTGAAGTGCCTATCTCACTGAAACCTGGTGTTGGCAGTCATAGTGGATGGTCACTATCAGCAAGTGAGCAGGTCTCTCTGGAGCTTTGAATTGGCAGTCATCGCAGGTGGTTGATTCTCGGCAAGAACAGTTCATTTCACCATCACAAAGAGACCAACATTTCTGTATTTTAACCTTTTCTTCAGAAGGAGTAATCTCTGATGCCATCCTAGGGTCCAAGACCTGGAGATCATGACTAACTCCAGTAGGGGTCAGCAGCAAGGCTCAGGCAGGTCCAGTCCGTGCTGGTCAGCTGACCATTTGCAGGGAGGCCTCCAGAAGGTTCTTGAGTTCCTGTAGATCGAGCAGGAGGCCAGCCAACTTACCCTTGGAGTCACTTGTGGAGAGTCAAGGATCAAGGCAAGCAGGGCCAATCTTCCATCTTCAGCCATCAAGGTAGTCCTTATTCTGATTCTTCCCCTTGTCCAGGAGTGTTCTGATAAAAAGTTGCAAAGGTGTCACTTTTATACCTGATGCCAGCCTTTGTGTGGGTCATTCCCTGGCCTGCACCCAGAATTGGTCCTAGTCAGCTCTTACTCCGCTCCTGGGTCCAAACTGTCTGGGATGACCAACGCAACGGCAGGCCTGTCAACTTCCTTTCTGTAGGCAGAGCCATTTAAAGAGTAATCTCCACACTCAAAACCCTGTCATGAAGATACTCTTCCCTCACATCTAGGACTCTTTTGTCTCAATGTCTGAAAGCAATATACAGACCCCAAAAAGAGAGAGCCACTAACAATCATGTGACCCAGGACACTAACAGAAGGCACAAATGGTTAGGAAAAGAAAATGACAACTTTCTAAACATTGTGTTTTCAGAATTGTAACTTAAAATCCAACTTTGACATTAAAGAATATTTAAAATGACAGTTCCTCTGAGTCTAAACAGTATATCTCTATCTGCACCCAATCCAAAGTTGGCACTTTTTAAATGTAATAAGGTAATCCAGTGTTGGCCAATGGGAGAGATAGGCCTTACAGTAACGAAAACGGATGTTTGAAGTCTTTCACTTCTAGGTCATGAGAACTTAAGCACACATACCCGACTTTGTAAAAGCATGCACCCTGCCCTATGACCCTTTATGGTCCTACCTTGGGGTGACTTATATGTATTAAAAAGGATGATTTATGCCTTGCATACATGTTTTATTGCCAGGTCAAAATTGCATTTTAAAACTGCACTACAAGCTGTAGTGCCAGACCTGAGACATGGTTCACAGTGATGCTTTAGTGGGTGCCACAATGGATGCTGCAGCCCACTTTTAGCATTTAATTTACAGACCATTTATTAGGGAATTATACGTAAATTAAATGTGCCAATTGTGTGCATGCTAATTTTACCATGTTTAAAGCACTTTGCAACTGGTTAGCAGAAGAAAGTGCACAGATTTCATTTCTCACGACAAATGCGCATTCGCGGGCATCCGCGCATGCGCATTTGTGAAAACAAGTTGCCGTCAACGAGGAAGAGGGAGCCCCGGGACGCCGCACTGCAGGTAAGGCATTTTATCTTATTTTTTATCATAGTTTACCTTATTTTAAAATAAGGGCGGGCGGGAGGCAGGAGGCGGGCGGCGGGCGGCAGGCAGCTCTGCTTCGCCCTGGCGTGTGCATAGCGCTGCCTGCTACGCCTACTTCGTAACACGCGAAGCAGGCAGTGCTACATACACTCCGTGGGCGAAGCGGAGTACTACGCCCGGGCTTAGTCACGATGGCACTTTTAAAAGATATTTTGTCTTGTTACCTAGGAGACAGATCTATGTAATGCAAGCCCAAAAGCATCTCGGATAGGTTCCTGGATTATAAATCTATGCTATTAGTTGATCCCTTTTGGACAAATTAGTTTGTCTAACAGATAATCAATTATACTTCATATTTACATATGAGAGAGCCTTCTGACCAACAGTTATTGCCGCAGATTTGGTTAGAATGCTTTTGATGATAGATGCTCAGAATATAAAATAGAACAGGAGACAGTCATGCACTTGTTCTGTTTTTGCAGAGCTCATGATAGTTGATGGAAGAAATGGTTCTTACGCATCTGCCTTCTGTTAGGGATGAGACATTTATTTAAAAGCTTTGAAAATACTAAGAACAGACACTAGCAAACCAATCATCTATTGTGTGGCCAAATCTTTATTTTCTATGTAGATGATGAGGAGGAAGCACTGTGGGGCTGTTCTTAGTACACAGAGTGTTGGATTGTCATCAATTTTAATATTTTATCTCATAGTATCTATTTATTGTAGTTTTTTTTAAATATCGATTGTTGATGAAATGTGATATTCACATTTGATTAATTATTGTGTGTATGTAGATGTATTTTCTACCTGAAATAAACAAATTCTTATTTGATTAGGGAGGAGTAAGGAGGGATTCAGGGAGGGTTAAGAAGGGTTTTAGGGTATGACATGCACCCACCCATAAAATTGTAAGCCCAATGCTATTCACAAACTGCACTTCTAAGGTTACTATGGCCACAAAGGGATCCACAATGGTAGTAAATCACTTAAGTTCAAAGCTATAGTAAGTACAACACTTGGCGAACCACTGGCACTGCAACATATTTTTGTAAATTAAAAAAAATATGTATATATATGTTTTAATTGTAGAACAAAACTAACAAAAGTAAATTTTTTAGTTTTGCCTATATATTACCATATGGATAGAAATAAGACTGAGTATAGTGAAAACTAGTAAAGTTTATTAAACTTGGGAAAGGGAGTAAAAATATTTTTAAGTCAAATATTATTGTGAATTTATTTGATATATTTATTTCAAATGTAGAACTATGGAAAAAACGCTACAGCACTGTTAAGTTTTTTAAATATTTTAAAACTATTAAATGTTTCAAATTAAATAAAAATTATTTTCCTTTAGTTCAAATTAAAAAAATATTTTCCACCTAAAGAAAAAGCATGCTACTATGCATTAATAATAATAATTACTGAAAGTGATGTATAGTGATGAATAGAGTGAATTAAAAGTAATTTAATTATAAAATTTGACATCAATATTTAATTAAAAATATCTACATAATTAAATAATGAATATTGTATATATTTGTTTATATTAAAATATATTGTTTTATTTTTAAATATTTTACATACTTAATTCACTGTAACATTATTTCCTATTTTTTTTATTTCAAACCCCTTTTTCTATTATTTTCTAAAGGATGGTGTTGTAGTATCTTTGACTGGCCATCTGTGGTGTTGGACTTGCTACTGTTTTTTTTGGCAATACTAACATATATTTGTAAATTTAGCTCAGGCTGTAGAGACATGGACGTCTACACTTTTGAGTAACTTAACACTCATATTTTGTGAATAGCCAAAAGTAGGAAAAGTTACTCACAAGTGTAAGTTACCTTGGATCTCTACCTATCCACCTCCCACGTAACTGCATTTTGTTGCTACAATTTAAACCTGGATTCAAGGCCTATGACCTTACTGCCTTATGTAGGTCTGGAACACTGATTTCCATATATTTTTCCATTCTTTATACTATTTTATTTTTTGTCATTCTTGTGTATTTAAATTGTTTTCAGGTTACAGTAATTCAGAGCCAATTATACATTTCTTTGCTCCAATAAGAATCATATGTGCATATGATGTGCTTCAAAACTAAAAATAGTTTCTGTACCTGTTCTCAGTACACCTGCCTGCTAGAAATCACATGAACTGTTTTTTTATTTGGCATATGCTTGCAGTAAAATGATAAAGAAGTGTAGGCCTTGCATCAAACACTAGACCCATGGACGTCATTTAGGGGTCACATTTGCAACCCCTGGCATGCCCCTTGCGACCCTTGGCACTGTCCTTGAAACCCATGTCCTAAGAGAACACTAAAGCAGTGCCAGGAATGTTTAACAGGTCTCTCACGAGCTTGTTTTCCCTTTTCTTACAACATTTTGTGTAACCTGCGGCTAACATTAACATTTGGTTCACCTAAATAAATTCAGCAGTAGACCTGCACTAAATTCAAACTAAATGTTAGCACTTTTTATGAACTAGTAGCCATGAACTAAGCTGCTTTTGGTGGGCATTTTGAAGGCATCTCCCTCAGAAACCTCCAACATAATTTATTGATATTGGTTGAGAGGCTCCTGGGAAAATGGCAACTCATTGTCCCTGGGCATGTCAGGGGAGAGGGGAAAAAGGCAGAGATTAGAGACAAATAAGAGGTAAGAGACGACGAGGAGCAGCAGAGAGAGCCCAGAAATGAAGAAAATACAAATGAAGGGAGAGACAGAGAGGAAAACAGGAGGGTGTGTGTTTATGTGTGTGTGTGTGCGTGTCAGAGAGAGAGAGATAACTATAGAGAAAGAAAATAAGGAAACAGCTGACATAGACAGAGAGATGAAGCGATATATGTTTGAGAGATAAAGACAGACAGGTGTGAAAGGGAGAGACAAAACATTTAAGACACAAAAAGGCGAAAAAGAGATCTCTGAGAGTCAGAGGAAAAGACAGAGATATGACAGCCTGAGAGATTAGAAAGACACATTAGAGAAAGAGGTTAGACAGGTGTGAGAAAGGGGTGAGAAATGTTGTAAATGTAAATGTTGTAGACTTGTAAAGCACACAGCTGCCCCAGCAACGGGGCGTCCCAGCGCTGTAGACCGCTGGGGAACTCGTCCTGGCTATCCCTGTGAGATGGTCCCTTTCTGGGTATCTCCAAGGTGAAACCAGGCATCCCTGGCGTCTGTGGGGGGCCGTTGTAGAGATGAGGCAAGCTTAATGCCCAGAGTTGCCGAGTGTGTTTCTGGTTAGAGTAGGTACCGAGGCGAGAATTATCGAGTCCGTTTTGACCCTGGTCCACGACCCTGCCACGTCGGGAATTGAACCCTGGTCCCTGGCTGATTCTCTGCTTACAGGTCTGCCGCCTCTAACCAGTGAGCCACACCTCTCCACGAGAGACAGCACAATGAAGAGACAGAGGGGATAGAAACAACTGAGAGATAAGGGAATGGACAGGTGAGAAATCAGTGATAAACAGATTTAAGATACAGAGGTAAAAGGCAGCTGAGAGAGAAAGGTGGGTGAAATTACAGGTGCAATGTAGGTAACAAAAAGAAAGATAAGAGAATATGGGGCATATCAGCAACAACCGGCAATAATTATCGCTTAGCGCGCTTAGCGCTAGGATAATTATCGCCGGCTATCACTGGATTTTATCGCAGAGATAGCGCGCTATCAGCGACGCTTATCTCCAAAGTGATAACATTTCCAGAGTTAGCTGCCAAATGTGCGATTATCGCTGGAAATCCAGCGATAATCGCACAACGATTGGCGATACGTTGTTAAAAGGGCAGGGCAGACTTAGCCATTATATCCACCTTCCATTGGATATAATGGCTAAGTCAGATTGAAAGCAGGTGGAAGAAAAGTAGCAATAAGCACTACTTTTCCTATCGCCATGCAAGTTAGCGGGAGGTTTGTTGATAGCAGAAATGTCGGTTAGCGACATTTCTCACGTTATTTTTGTGCGGAGCGCCCACTATGCCTCTCATTAGAGATGCAAAGCTGGGCGTTGAGGGAAATGGTGCTAAGGAAAGGATTCCCGAGATAGCGTGACCTTGCTGATAATGCGATAAAATTATCGCTGCTTTTCGCCCGAAAACGGAAGCTAAAGCGGCGATCATTTTATTGCGGTGCCTTGATGATATGCCCCTAAGATGGTTGAGGGAGTGAGGCAGATGTGTGAGAAAGGCGAGAAGAAAGCAACGTTTAAGAGATGGGTGAAAGGGAAGAGACTGATGTGAAAGACTTTGTTCATAGGGATGGAGATTAGGAGATGGATGAAGAGGAAAAAGAAAAATTGAGGCGAGAGTTAAAAAAAGAGGAGATAGGTAAGAGAGTGGGTGGTGAAAAAAGACAGCAATTTAGATACAAGTAGCTGAGAGAAGTAGGGATTATTGACAAGTGAGATGTAGGTGACAGAAACAGGTGAATGAGCTAGGAGACAGCTGAAAGCAGATATAGAAATAGAAAAAGTTGAGGGAGCGCTCAGAGGGGAAGACATGATGTGAGAAGTTGGCCTGGTATATGCTGTCCACTAATTAAAGTGGGCACCTTGCACCAGTCCAAACGACCCTTCTGGTGATTAGGTCAAAGATAACCTTTATAGAAAGCTATCCTAGTGGTTCCTATGGAGAGCAGCCTTCAGGCTAAGTCTTGAAGGAATGTAAAACAGCTTGTTTTACCAGAACAGAACTTCCTGAGTGATCAAATGAAAGGAGGTTCTGCATTGGTGTGCAGCGGTTGGGATTCACGCTTGCTATTGTTTTACCAGATAAATCTCATTGAGTGATTAACTGAAAACTACTACAAGTATTAGGCACATATAATACATTAAGATTAGAATAAAGTAAGTTCTACTGAACTTGGAGTTGGGTAAGCCAAGGGAATAGCACACCCTTTCTCCAACTCAAGAGAGTTTAGTCTCCACCAGGTAAGGTACGTGACTACACCACATAAAGCTAGTATGTCTTCTAAAGAAGAGGCCAGTGGCCCTTTGACAACTAGATATGATAGTCTCTCATTTTAAGAATTGAGGAACATGTGCACATCTAGGAAACTGAAGACAGGGAGAAGTGCTAGCACTCAACGCCTCATAGACATATTACTGCTAGATGACCTCAGAAAGACCCCAGGATCTGATAAGGTATGTAGAGTGGGTGGAACAGGGAATGAGGAAAGGCCAGACAGTAAAAACTGTGGTGACCTGGACTCAAACCCTGGCCAGGAAAATCAAAATGATTCTAACCTGGACAACTTAGATCTTCCTTTAGGTGGGGGAGAAGGCCCCAGTGGCCCTCTCTTTTCCCGACCAGGAAGAGTACTGAGTATACCTAGATCTCCCTCTGTGGAATCTAATCACTCAGGTACTTCTGTAGGGACTTCCATATCTATTAAGAGGGAATCCTCTTATGATAAGCAGTGCCCATTTCTAGAGATTTAGAGAATCAAGCTCAGGCTCAAGAAAGAGCAATTAGACCTAGACAGGGAATCCCTAGAGCTCCAGAGAGCAACCAGAAGATTGAAACTAGAGTCCCATAGTGGCAGCAACAGTGTCCCTAAAACTAGAGAGTATTCTTATGATCATAGGAACCTGAACAAGATAGTCCCTCCCTATTGAAGCGAGGACATGGGATTAACTGCAGACATAGCTAAATTAGCATAAGTTAGTATATGCTTGCCTGTAATTTTTGTCGCTTTTGCACACGTTACTACATGGCCCTGTTCTTGTAAATACTCTGCTTGCGCATTTTCACATGAGAACTGTCTGCCTTTCACACATCTAGCTGTACACTGTGATCTTCGTCTGCACAGCGTGTTCAAGATCGAAAAACAATGTATGCTGTTGATTCACTTTGGTCAGTCCCATGCCCATAGACACAACATAGAACACAGCTGCACTACTGAAAGTCAAGTGCTTTTAATATGGCATTGCATGCATGTAGAGGCACTTGGAGAAAAGCTTTCCAGAATAGAAGAGCTGTGCTTGTCCGTAGATGTAAATTCTTGCATCTAAACTTGGAGGTATGGGGTCCCCCTGACGAAGCCCAGAGGTCTCCTATAAGTATAATAAACTAGGTCTTAGCACGGGAGGGTCGTAAGGCACTGTAGTCCTGTTTCCACTGTCATTATAATATGATTTTCCCCTTCGTGCTTTATGGAATTGTAACAATGCTGATTATATTGTTCTTATGCACTTTGCTGCTAGTATTGTCGCGTGTAATGCATTATAGAGCACGTTAGTTGATATAAACTTTTTAAACCCTACAGTGTCTCTGTTTAGGTAGTGGACTAGTACAAGTGTTTGAACGAAAGAGTGTTCTTGTTCCCGCGATTCCTGAGAGGTTCAAAGAGACATGTTCTAGGATGTCTAATCATTGGTCGCTTCGCTGTAGTATGGAGAACACATGAGACACTATAGCTAGTTGGATTGGGGTTCTGGGCACTGAGGTGGGTTTTTTGGTACACCATTACACACCGAGGTCCTGGTTTCCTGCGCATAGTTCTGTGTATGTGCAGAATCCCTGCAACACTATCAGAGTGGGGATGACATCCACAAATGGATAACTGCAGTAGAGAGGGCCTGTAAAGTACAGAGGGTCCCTCAGGAGCAGTGGAAAGCTATCTTGTGGCTCACCTTTGCTGACAAAGGTAGAGATAAGCTCCTCACTGTTAGAGAAGAGGATGCTGACAATTACTCAGTCTTGAAGAGTGCTCTCATAGATGGGTTTGGCTTAACCACTGAACAACACAGGATTACGTTCAGAGACACCCAGAAGGCACAGAATCAGGACTGGGTTGATTTTGAAGATTGTGCTACTAAGGCTCTGGAAAGCTGGCTACTTGGCAGTAAGGAGTGTGATTTTAAAGGATTGTACAATTTAATTATGTGGGAGCAGATCCTTAATAATTGCCAAAATCAGTTGTTGCATCAGTTGTCGTACTTTAATCTTTGTTACCGCGTAGGGAACAGGGCCCTACCCCTGTCTATCTTGGTATTAGCAAACCGCAAATGGTAAATGCGGCATGTACGAGTGCTTTATATATCGTTCTAGCTATGAATGCACTGTGTACACATTATTCTGCTTCACTACGCGGGTTCCATTTTGGAAGCAGTGGCCATCTTGTCATTGCCCTCACATAGGCTATAATGGAGTAAATACGGGCCTCACAGTACATGGGCTTCTCCTCTGACTTCTCTGTGACCTGGGCAGCTGGCTCTGCTGCCCCAGGTCAAACCGGTCTCACGAGCTCCCCTTCCTCCGTCCACCTGTGATTAGCATCAGGGCTTGACCCATCATAAAACCCTTTCATTCTACACAATCCTCCGGCTAATCTCTTTCACACCTGCTTGTTCCTGCTTTATGACTTGTTTCCCAAAACAGGAGATGCTCATGTTTATTGGGGGGTCTATTGACATCCGATGTGGGATCTGAACCTTACTGTGTAAATCATTGTGGGCTGGCCGAACTGGAATGTGGGATGGTCATCATGACTCTGCTTTTTCATTTGTAATGTATACTTGTAATGGCCATATCATAAACCTAGGAATGTATGCTTGAGGCAAGAAAAAGGGTATTTAAGATGAAGTCCATTCCTATGATTTTCAGCAGTCTCCTGAGAACATACACGCTGTTGTACTTCTAGGATACCTGTAATTGGTCTGCAGCCAATAAATGAATCTTTGACTTCACCCAGAAGACTCTGTGTTTCTGTAGGTCTGGAACAGGGTGAACCCAGAAGTCATAGGGTGTGTGCCCCTGTACCGCTGGGTCTAAAATACCCAGTACTTCAGTTTGGCGCCCAACTCGGGACGATTTCAGCGGTACCAGTCCAAGCCAGAGGTTCGTGACGTGAGGAGCTTCGTGTGGAAATTCCGGAGGAATGCCGCCACTTCATCGACCCCTGCATGTCGACGTGGTCCGAAAGTCTTTTCTGCGAGGTTCTCCGCGTCCCGACGGCTACGAAGGACTGCTGCCCTGATTAATCGACCTGTTTTGGACCCTTGACGAGTTTGAGAGAGCGAAACAATTGAGAGAGTCTTCTGGTGACGCCATCGATCAGCAATATTCAGTTAAGTATAAGTGGAGCGTCTCCCATTTGTTTTGGTATCCTTCGGGATCGTTTGAATTGGTAATTTGGAGTTTGCAAACGCCAAAGCCAGAGGACTCGTGTATTCACGAGAATATTGTAATCGATAATCCTTTGACGTTTGGATCTAGACTAGTGAGCGAAGATGCCTGGTTCTGGACTATTTGGTAGATTATTCTGTTTGGGTTGTGGAAAAGATTTCCAGCTGGAGGAATCATGTCCGGTTCCTCCGGTTGGAACTCCAACTTATGAGCTCTATGTAAAACATGGCGTAGACCCCATTGCATATAACGAAGTATGGATCCACTACACCAGAAGAGACGGTGTTTTAAAATGGCCCCAAAATGGTAGTTTCGATACCGATATTTTAGATAATTTGGAAATTAAATTGTTCAAAAAGAAAGCCCGGCCGGCGATGTTTGACTCTTTCCGCTTATGGCGAAAGGAAGCCAAACAGAAGGAAATTAAGCTAGCGAAAAAGAATAAAAGAGAGAGAGGTATGACAGTAATGCAAGCAGCTGTACAATTTAAAGACAATGAGGAGGAGCAGATGAGTGAGCAATTGCACAGGCAGCGCAAGTTAGGGATTGACAAATGTTACCCAGTTTTACCACATTCTAAGCAGAATGAGTTAGAAGAAAAGGAGAAAGATCCCCTGATGTCACATTTGTTGAGTTCGCCACCCCCGTATGCTCAAAATGCCACGGCACCTCCCCAGCTTGTGAATATGCCACCTCCAGTGAATATACTGCAAGCCTTGCCGCAACCGCCAGCTGCTTTGCAGCCGGCTCTTATCCATGTAGCGCAGCCCTCTCAAGGGCCGCCAGTTGTGCTTCCAACTGCCCCCGCACTTCCTGCGACTTTGCCTAATACAGCAGCTGCCTCTTCTGACACTTTTCCTTGCACCACTCCAGTACCTGTTTCTACATCCTCTTTTCTTCCCTCTGTTTTTCCCCCTGTTTTCGCCTCAGCTTCTCCTTCAGCGCGACAGCGCTTAGCTAATGTGGTTACTACGTTAATGTCGCCTCTCTTTGAGTCATCTGGTGCGACTCCTGGTTTACAACGTAAGCAATTGCGTAGCCAATTGCCTAACCCTGATGAGAAAAAGGTAATAGACAGCATGGCGCGTAGATGGATTGTTTTCCCTTCATTGTATGATGTGGAATCAGTGGTCAACGTTTTCCATCAGTGGGATGCCCCAAAACAGAGATATGTGTTTGAGAAAATGTGCGAAATTCTCTGTGAAGAATTGGAGGATAGTGGTAAAAATCCGAGCCCGCAGGAATTGTGTAGAGTGAGGTTTGATTTTGGAACTGGTATAATTGTGGACCGCGAGGTAGATAAAGCAGTTGCGGTTGTATTGTCCTTCAGGAATGATGATTGTCAACAGTCATTGCTTGAACAAGATGTCCTTGTGGGGAAAAAGGTAAAAGCGCGACAATACCCCATGAGAGAAGTTCCCCCGGTATGGAAGGAAGCAGTTGCAGCTGGTGCCGGTATCGCCGCTGTGCCAGCGCATTTCCAGCGTGTTTGGGTGCATGTTCCATGGAAGCGCTCAGAGGTGTTAGCACTTAAGCAGTCCTTACCTGATCCCCGTAAAAACCCAGCAGGTTATTATAAAGAGTTGTCACAGACGGCAGGGTCATGCGTTATGAATCTGGCCGACATAGACATGTTGTTTGGTAATGTTGTTCCACAGCCTCTATGGGGGTCAATTCGTAATGTAGATCACGATGCAGAACTAGGGGATACATGGGCTAACATTATTGCTGCTGATGCTAGACAAACTGGTGGCGCGAAACCAGAACCTTTAGTAGCTGAACTGCCTGGTAGAATCATCACGTATATGAAGACAATAATGCCCGCGATGCGCGTAAATTGGGACAAGTTATCTGCATGTAAGCAGAAGAAAGATGAGACAGTGTCAGACTTCTTTACTAGGTTTGAAGAAACGTTTATTGACCACAGTGGGCAAGATATGAGTACTGAGGGTGGCCAACGGTTGTTCGTGGATAAGTTTGTGCAGAATCTACTCCCTGACCTGTGTAAAAAGTTAAAAGATTCAGAAAGTTCTTGGGCTGTTTCTTCTTCAGCGCAAATACTGGCTACTGCACAGTATTATGAAAACAGAGATAAAGATGAAAAAGATAGAACAGAAAAGAAAACGAAGGAATTAAAGACAAAGGTCCTTTTACAGCAGGCCTATCCGCCACGTGGAGGTCAGAATAATTATAGGCAACCCCAAGGTGTCTATCACCAACCCCAACAGTTTCAGAACAATCAGCAAATGAACGGGTATTATCAACCACGTGTCCCTGTAGGTCCCAACCAATGTTCATACTGCAAAGAGGAAGGTCATTATAAATATAGTTGCCCTAAATTAATGCAGCGGAACGGTAATGCGTATGGCGCAAGAGGTAGGGGTGGTCAGCAAGCTCCTAGAGGCAGAGGGCGTGGAAATGCTCCCCAGAACGCGCGTCCTCTGCCGCCTCAAAATACCATCAATAGCTTTGATCAGCAAGCTAACGCGACTAGTAATACGGCCCAGTATTATAATAATGATTATTATGCAGAGGACGGTGATGCAGAAAGTAATGATTACTAGGACAGCCATAGACAGAGAGAGGGAGTTGTTTCAGTGCCAGTGGATCAGAGTGGACCGTATGTTGAGGTAACTACAGCAAATGTAACAGAGCCTTTTCTGCTAGACAATGGTGCTGCAAAGAGTTCAATCATGCATTCAAAACTCCCTGGCGCACCTTTGTCTGGCGATATAAATGTTTCAGTAGGTTTTTCTGGCGCCCCAGTTAGGAACCCGATTTCTAGTCCCATGTCACTTTCTGTTGGACCTTGCGAGCTGAAAGCACCCCTGATCCTAACAACAGGTTGTGGTGAGAATTTGCTGGGATTAGATTTGTTGAAAAGATTGTACGCAACACTGTATTGTTCTCCTTCAGGAGTACAACTTACATTAGGTAGGAAAGTGATTTCCCCAATGTATTTGTCTAAAAATACAATGCCACCTAAATTATCATCCCTTCCGGATGCCCTTTGGGCTACTGGTCCCAATGATGTGGGCCTCTTGGAGATACCACCATACGTGGTGACTTTAAAGGCTAATGTCAGACTGCCGCGTATTCCCCAGTACAAAATCTCTAATGAAGGCCAGAAAGCATTGTTAGACATTGTCAGCGACTTGATTAATAAGGGTGTAATTGAAGAGACAAGAGGCAACGTTTGCAATTGTCCGATTTTACCTGTCTTAAAACGAACGGACCCTTCACAGCCACCTGTTTACAGATTTGTGATTGATCTTAGAGAGGTTAATAAGATTGTTGTGCCACAGTTTCCGGTTGTCCCTGATATAACTGCCTTGTTAACAATGATTCCAGCCTCTGCTGCATGGTTTTCAGTGATCGATTTAAAGAATGCTTTCCTTAGCATCCCAATTGCAGAAGAGAGCAGAGACATTTTTGGCTTTAGTCTGGGAGGCCGAAGCTTCCGCTTCAAACGCGCTCCCCAGCGTTACTGTGAGAGTCCATCCATATACAGTCAAGCTTTGAAAGCACAGCTTGATACACTTGTTTTACCTAGTGGCGCTATCCTGATTCAGTACGTGGATGATTTACTAATTGCCGCGGATACTGAGAAGATCTGTAAAGAAGCCACATTGTCACTGTTGCGCCATTTATCCGCTTTCCATCACAAGGTGTCTCTCTCTAAGCTGCAATATTGTCGACAAGAAGTGACCTACTTAGGTCATCTCTTATCGAAGGAGGGAAGGAAACTGACCCCAGAAAGAATTCAAGCCATTGCACAGTTGAGTGTGCCAAGAACACAGAGAGAAGTAGGTGCTTTCTTGGGCATCACTTCATACTGTAGGCATTGGATACCAAGTTTTTCCTTGCTGGCAAAACCTTTGGTAGCCTTAACATGCAAAGACACACCGAATCCTATCCCATGGTCTGAAGAGTGCCAGAAAAGTTTTGTGGAATTGCGCAATGCATTATGTTCAGCACCTGTGTTGGGCACTCCTGACTACAGCAAACCTTTTACATTGTATGTTCACGAGAAAGATGGATGTGCGTTGTCAGTGTTAACACAGCCTTATGGCGACAGACCGCGCCCATGCGCATATTTTTCATCAACCTTGGACCCTGTAGCGAGGGCATTGCCAAGCTGTCTGAGAGCGACAGCTGCTGCAGCAATGTCTATCCGACAATCTGCTGGTTTGGTAATGGACAACACATTGATTGTTATGGTTCCACACACTGTAGACACATTATTAAATAGAACCAAGACACAACACTTGACTAGTGCGCGATTATCAGGTTATGAGCTCACACTGTTAGCAAATCACATACACATAAAGAGATGCAATACGCTGAATCCAGCTACATTGTTGCCAATTCCAGCAGACTCAGATGAGATTGAGCAACATGACTGTCTGTTCAGAACAGAAGAAGAGACGAAAGGGAGAGTAGATCTAAAAGATACTCCCCTGACTGAGTGTGATGGTACTTTATGGGTGGATGGTTCGTGTTTTAAGCTCCCCAATGGTGACACGACTGCTGCATATGCTATCACGACTTTACACACGGTCGTGGAAACTGCACGAGTGCCACATAATTCGGCCCAAGCAGCAGAATTAATCGCCCTCACGAGAGCATGCGTGTTGTCTGAAGGAATGAGAGTAAATATATACACAGATAGCCAGTACGCCTTTGGCGTGGCTCATAATTTTGGGCGACTGTGGAAGGAGCGTGGGTTCCTGACGTCGCATGGAGCTAAAATTCAGAATGGCAAGTTGGTGAATGATCTCCTTGAGTCACTGACCCTACCATTGCAAGTTGCGATCATGAAATGCAGTGCGCACAGGAAAGTCACAGATGATGTTGGACGTGGGAATGCGTTTGCTGATGAGACCGCGAAAGAAACAGCACAGAATGTGAAGACTAGAATGTATGTTGCAGGCCCCGCAAGATGGGTTAATGATGTGGGAATGTGTGAGAACACAATAGAGAGTGTGAAGTCGCTTCAGGCTGAAGCCACAGAGAAAGAGTTAAGCAAGTGGAGAGAAAGTATGGGTAAGTTGGATGAGAATGGTTGTTGGATTGATCTGACAGAACATAAGCGATGGTTATTGCCTGATGCATATGTGCTTCCAGTGGTTACTATGGCACATGGAATGGCACATATCAGTACGAAAGGTATATGCAAGTTGTTGGCTCCAGTATGGCAGAATGCTGGGATTCCCAAGTGTGCAGAGAATGTGGTCAAGAATTGCATGGTATGCTTGAAGTACAACCCTGGTAGGGGAACCCCAACTCCAGCTGGTCACTTTGCACCCCCATCATGTCCATTCGAAGTCTTGCAGCTGGACTTTATTCACATGGAAAGATGCAACAACCTGAAATATGTACTGGTGGTTGTTTGTGCTTTCTCAAAATGGATAGAGGCTTATCCTCTGAAAGATAACACTGCCCTATCCACAGCCAAAGCCCTTGTGAAGGAATTTTTCCCTAGATTTGGAATGCCTAGAATGGTGTGGTGTGATAATGGAAGTGAGTTTGTGGGTAAAGTGATGAAGAATGTATGTGAAGGGCTAGGGATAAAGCAGAAGTTCCATGCTGCAAATCACCCCCAATCAGCTGGACTAGTAGAACGCTACAATGGAGCCTTAAAGCTCAAGCTGGCCAAAATTCAGGCGAGCACCGGTCTTAAATGGCCTGACGCTCTGCCTTTAGCACTCCTGTCCACCAGAATGACCATACACTCACGAGTGGGACTTAGCCCTTAAGAGGTCGTTTTTGGCCGTCCGGCCAACGTATGGGGTGTACCGAGGCCTACGAAGTTTAGTGAGATTGAGCATCCAGTACTACTCGATTACCTGTATGATTTGACTGTTAAACTGCGTGTTTTGCACCAACAGGTACATGATACTCTTCCCCAAGCTTCTGAACCTCCTGGACACCCTATCAACCCTGGCTCGTGGGTCCTGATCCGAAATTTCCAGCGTAAGAGCAACGACGAGCCTCGCTGGATCGGCCCTCACCTTGTGCTCCTGTCGACAAGATCAGCGGTACGAGTAAAAGGGAAGAAACACTGGATCCATGGTACCCACTGCAAAGTAGTCCCCTTGCCTCTGCCATATGACCAGTGGGTCAAGGAGGGTATCGCCGACTTTGAGGCAGACACTGTACCTCGTTTTGTACCATTCAGTGACGCACGCATAAGAGGCACAGTTTCAGACCAAGAGAGTGACAATATTCTGCAGGAAGCTGTGCCACCATCAAATCGACTGGACACCACTGAGCCTGAACTTTTGTTTCAAGACCAAACAGCACCTGGCCGTCTCCGCTATAATTTGAGACCAAGGCCCATGGACAAATAAAGATTTCCTTACTATTTCCTTTTTGACATTTTTGCTCTCCCATCTGAAGGACTTTCTTGATTTTTGTTTTTCGAACCACCATCCGGGTTCTGCCGCAGGGTCGCGGTGCTAAGACTTTGGGGTACAGGCCGAAGACGTTAGGTCAACGGTTCTGGTTGGTCTAGGGCGTTTCCCTGGACTGACAGGCGTGCCCCTTAGCAGAAGACACTCATCCGCCGCGAGCGGCCCGAGTAGAGGATGGAGTTTTTTAAGATGGAGAGACCGATTGAGGAAATGAACTTTAACGCAAGGGTGTGTAGAATTGTAAAAAGTAAATGTTTTGTATTTTTGTGCCTTTTTACACTGTGTAGCATAATGATGTTCATCGTAGGATTTGTGTTTTTCTCCGCTCAAAAGCCCATTACACCCACTGAACAGCCTATACCTCTTTCTACCGCCTCCTCTCACTCCTTTCACCCTTTGCCTGAACACGAACAGACCAGACGATCGGAGTTCGTAAATAACTCGTTTATCCAGCTCTTGCACCAGCACCAACTAGTAATGAATATGACCAATTGCTGGGTGTGTGGGTTAATGCCACATACCATTAACAAGGGTATTCCCTACCTGGTGCTGCCGTATAGTTACAATGGATCGTCATGGGCATTCCAGACCATGTTTCTCTATGCTCTAGGTACATACTCCCCTCGCCAACCGCGTTCCATCAGACCTATCACCAATAATAAGGCTTTGATAAAAGGAGTTGCCGATATGAGTAGGGATATTGATGCATACTCATCCATTCCCAAAGAAGAGTTGAGACCTTATGTAGGATGGAACACGACGGGGTATAGTATTAGTCTGGGTGAAAGACAGCGAAAAATCTCATCTCCAATCTGGGTCGTACCCCACATGGGTCGGTTCTGCTTACAGGGTAATGGTCAGAATCCTAGAGCTCAACTGGGAAGAAGTGACTGTACTGAAACGTACACTTTCCCGTCACAGTTTTCCCCTGCGTTTTTGGCTGCCAAGGGCACATATTTCATCTGTAATGATCGAGCATATACATGGTTGCCCCCTGATTTCTCGGGCACATGTTATATTGCAAACCTGCTACCGCCTACATTTACTGCCGCCTCCGACTATCACAAGACCATAGTTGGGAGAGGCGTGATTAGTAAGGAGGACACTGCGGGTCAGGAAGCGGGAGACTTCTTCTTGGGTTTCCTGCCGTTTTGGGGACCTATGGTCAATAGTAGGAACCTGAGACAGCTGACTCGTGTGGTTGAATCCACTGTCAATGTAACGGCTGGTGCCCTTGGTAATCTGACAGCTGAGCTCCAAGCGGATCGCCTTATGACTTTACAGAACCGCATGGTTCTAGACGTTATTCTTGCAGACCGCGGTGGGGTATGCAAGGTCATCCAATCCAGTTGCTGCATTTTCATACCAGATAATGCTCCAACAGTGTATCAAGCCATCTCCAAACTCCATAAAATATCTGAATCCATACACGTGGATAAAGGAGATTGGTCACTGGTGGGGTGGTTCTGGGAATTGATATCCGCCTGGGGTTGGAAAGTTCTGATGGTCATTGGAATGATCTTAGCCATTCTTTTCCTGTTCTGTCTGTGCATACAGTGTGCTCCTGCGATATGTGGTCTCTGTGCTACCTTATGTATAAGGAAACCTGTATCGAGGGACGAGCTAAGTAATAGGATGATGCTACAGCAACATCTCCATGACTTCGTGAACATTGACCTAGACTCGGATTAAGATGAGTATAGTGATTGCCTATGTAAGGGCAAAAGGAGGGTCTGTCGTACTTTAATCTTTGTTACCGCGTAGGGAACAGGGCCCTCCCCTGTCTATCTTGGTATTAGCAAACCGCAAATGGTAAATGCGGCATGTACGAGTGCTTTATATATCGTTCTAGCTATGAATGCACTGTGTACACGTTATTCTGCTTCACTACGCGGGTTCCATTTTGGAAGCAGTGGCCATCTTGTCATTGCCCTCACATAGGCTATAATGGAGTAAATACGGGCCTCACAGTACATGGGCTTCTCCTCTGACTTCTCTGTGACCTGGGCAGCTGGCTCTGCTGCCCCAGGTCAAACCGGTCTCACGAGCTCCCCTTCCTCCGTCCACCTGTGATTAGCATCAGGGCTTGACCCATCATAAAACCCTTTCATTCTACACAATCCTCCGGCTAATCTCTTTCACACCTGCTTGTTCCTGCTTTATGACTTGTTTCCCAAAACAGGAGATGCTCATGTTTATTGGGGGGTCTATTGACATCCGATGTGGGATCTGAACCTTACTGTGTAAATCATTGTGGGCTGGCCGAACTGGAATGTGGGATGGTCATCATGACTCTGCTTTTTCGTTTGTAATGTATACTTGTAATGGCCATATCATAAACCTAGGAATGTATGCTTGAGGCAAGAAAAGGGGTATTTAAGATGAAGTCCATTCCTATGATTTTCAGCAGTCTCCTGAGAACATACACGCTGTTGTACTTCTAGGATACCTGTAATTGGTCTGCAGCCAATAAATGAATCTTTGACTTCACCCAGAAGACTCTGTGTTTCTGTAGGTCTGGAACAGGGTGAACCCAGAAGTCATAGGGTGTGTGCCCCTGCACCGCTGGGTCTAAAATACCCAGTACTTCACAGTACCTGGTTGATTCTGATCTGACCTCTCCCCAAGAATTGGGAAAGAAGGCAGACACATGGGTCAGAACCAGGGTGAAGCAGAAAGACCAGAACCAAGGTGAAGACTCTAAGAAGCAAGATTCTAAAACCTCAGATAAGGGTGGGGAGAAGGGTAAAGACCAGAAGTCTTCACAAGTGCCCCAAAAGTCTTCATCTGGGGGGAGTCACAATCAAACAAGGGAAAAGGCAAAACAAAACCCTGGTGTCATATCTGTAAAGAGAAGACCCACTGGACAAAAGATGCTAGTTATCCAAGAGCCAAGGAATCTACTCCAGCCACCACTGCCCCTAAGGCAACTGTTCCTCCTAGCTCAGTTCAAAGTGGTGGTACACAGAATAAGGGTGTAGTAGGGTTGACCCTGGAATCTGAGATGGGTTCTGGCCTACTCAGATTTCCAACTCAGGCTGTGTTAGCCTGTGATGGAGGCATGGATATTGCCTCCTTATTTGTCAGTCCCAGTGATCTGGGCAAGTACAGACAACAGCGTTTGATCAATGGTAAGGAGACCATGGCATATATGGACACAGGTGCAAGCATCACCATGGTGACAAAAGAACTTTTGGGCCCTGACCAGATCATACTTGGTGAGATGTATCAAGTGACCAATGCAAGCAATGTCAGGACAGACCATTCCTTGGCAGTTGTGAATTTCACCTGGGGAGGGATAACTGGCCCTAAGAAGGTTGTGGTAAGTGCAGACCTCCCTGTAGAATGCTTATTGGGCAATGATTGGGAGACTTCAGCATGGGTTGAAGTGGAACTCAGGACAAATACAGAAATGCTAGACATCACTGCAGATGTGTTTGCCATGACTAGGTCACAGGCAAACATGTCTTCCACTGAACAGGCCCTGGAATAATGGACCAGGTGCCTTCCAAGAGAAGGAGCAGTAGGGGTAAGGCAGTGTCTTCCCCCCTGCCTCAGAATACAGATCAGTCTCTTGAGGGGGATGATCTTAGTTCTGAAGAAGGAACTGTTTCAGAGGAAGTTGAACTTGATCAGGTTGAGTTCTTGGGGACAGAGGGCCCTTTCAGGGCAGATCTGAGCCAGGAGCAGCTGAGCTGCTCCTCTCTTGAACCCCTCAGACAACATGCTGCTGAGGCTACTGGGAGTGCCAGTGGCGCCCACAGGATCTACTGGGATGATGGACTCTTATACTCAGAGGGTAGAGACCCCAAACCTGGTGCAACCAGGAGGTTGGTTATACCTATGAAGTTTAGTGGCTTCCCATTGACACTGGCACATGATATCCCATCAACAGGACACTTAGGCCAAAACAAGACCTGGGACAGACTTGTTCCTCACTTTCATTGGCCTCATGTCAGAGGACACAAAGGAGTTTTGTCACTTGCTAAGCCAGTGGTGAGGCAGGTGGTACCACAAAGGCCCCCCTGATATCACTACCTGTGGTGGGGGTTCCCTTCGAGAGGGTTGGGATTGACATTGTTGGTTCCATGGATCCTCAGACTGGGCACAGATTTATACTCTTGGCGGTGGACCATGCCACTAGGTATCCAGCTGCAATTCCACTTAGGACTACCACAGCTCCTGTTGTGGCTAGAGCCCTCCTGGAATTTTTTTCCAGAGTGGGTTTCCCTAAGAAGGTAGAATCAGACAGGGATGCAAACTTTATGTCTCGTGAAAACCCGGTCTGGAGCCCCCTTGGACCTCTGCCACCTGCACTTCTACCAGAGGGCCACTACCGCCATCGCCCCCGAACTACGGCAGACCATCGATGTCTCCCTCCAATCCGGCATCTTCCCCGACATCTGCAAGCGGGAGGAAGTCAAGCCCCTCCTCAAGAAACCCACGGCCGACCCTACGGACCTGAAGAACTACCGTCCCATCTCCCTGCTCCCTTTCACTGCCAAAGTCACCGAAAGACTCATGAATGCCCAGCTGACCACGTTCATCGAAGAAAACGCCATTCTAGATGCCTCCCAGTCTGGATTTTGCAGCAACCACAGAACCGAGACCGCCCTCCTTGCCGCCACCGACGACATCCGCATGTTGCTCGACCAAGGACACACCACAGCCCTCATCCTACTGGACCTCTCTGCAGCGTTCGACACCATCTCACACCACACCCTCGCAGCCAGACTACATGACGCCGGGATACAAGGAACCGCACTCAACTGGATCCATTCCTTTCTCTCCGGCAGAACCCAGAGCATCAGTCTCCCCCCCTTCACCTCCGAACCCACAGAGATCAACTGCAGAGTACCATAGGGATCATCGCTCTGCCCCACGCTGTTCAACATCTACATGGCCCCCCGCGCCGCCATCGTCAGACAGCACGGACTCAACATAGTATCTTACGCCGACGACATCCAGCTCATCCTCTCCCTCACAAAGGACCCCGAGGACACCAGGATCAGATTCCAGGAATGTATGAAGGACTTTGCAGCCTGGATGAAGGACAACACAGAGAAAAAAGAGGTCCTCATCCTGGGTCCCTCAACCTCTGTCTGGGACAACACATGGTGGCCCTGTACCCTCGGGAGCCCTCCCACCCGACACCACGTGCGGAACCTCGGCATCATTCTTGACTCCTCCCTCACCATGACCCGCCAGATCAATGCTGTCACCTCCACCAGCTACAACTGCTTCCACATCCTCCGAAAGTCCTTCAAATGGATCCCCCGAGCACAGAAAAACCATCACCCACGCACTCATAACCAGCAGACTGGACTACGGAAACGCCCTCTACGCCAGCATCAACAAGACCCTCCTACATAAGCTCCAAACCATCCAGAATGCCGCCACCAGACTCGTACTCAGGACTCCTCAGCATAAACACATGACGTAACACCTCCGCGACCTACACTGGCTCCCCGTCGAGAAGAGAACAACTTTCAAACTTCTAACCCATACCTACAAATCCCTCAACAACATCAGTCCCAAATACCTCAATGAAAGAGTCTGCTTCCACGCACCTAAAAGGAATCTCCGATCCGCCGACCTCACCCTAGCAGAGATCCCCTGCATCCACAGAAGCAGAGCAGCAGGAAGGGCATTCTCCTACATCGCAGCTAGGACCTGGAACAAGCTCCCAATCAGTATCAGATGCTCCGCAAACCTGCACATCTTCAGGAAGGACCTCAAGACCTTGCTCTTCGACTGAGTTGGAGCTGTCCACCCCCCCTAGCGCCTTGAGACCCTCACTGGCGAGTAGCACACTCTATAAATCCCCTGATTGATTGATTGATTGATTGATTGTTTGCTACTTGACTGCTATGTGGAAGGAGTGTCGGGTAAATAACAAATTTACCACTCCTTAACAATGCAATGGGTTTGTTGAGAGATTCAACAAAACCCTCAAGGGCATGACTAAAGGCAGTAGCGGTCCGTAGAGGGAGTTCCGTGGGCGGTGAGGCGGGGCGGGGGAGGGGCAGGGTGGGGGAATGTAAACACCGGAATATGGATGAACGGAGGTAAGTTCTAAAAAATACCCTACAATATCTACCAGCAAATTTCTAATGGAACAACTAAAATTATAGTAACATAAGAGGCTCACTAATTGGTATGCACCCTCTATATTCATTATTCTTAATAAGATGTCTCTAAATTGAAAATAGATTAGATATTTTTTCAAAACACCTCATAAGTTGTCACCATATATTTAAAATTAAAATTAATATCTATATCGTGTCTATATTTTTCGAAGTTACTTGTCCTCATCACCTTTTTATATTTACAGATTTTATCATTGTAAAAATAAATTCTGAAAGAGAAGTTCCTTTCTTCAGCTCTATATTAAACAGTCAATTTGGTCTAACCAAAAGTGGATCCTTTTTAGAAAATATGGAATTAATACAATAGGCAAGTACATAGCTATAACAAAATACCAGTTAAATATTTGCACAGCGATATACCTATGACCTTTCTGATAATCTTTGGATACCATCTTGTTTTTACTCCATAGATCAAGAAACTCTACGACTTTTCTAAATCCCCATAAATCAATGAACGATATTTTCCTTATAATACAAGTAAGCACCTTTCAGTTCGTCTCTATTAACTGGTCCTCTTCATCTTCTCACGGGTGTCCTGAATAGAAATAATAACAAAGAAAACCAAATATCTATAACATTCGGGCTTCTCTATACTACACCCCCTATCTCCTCTTTTTCCATATATCTACTTCTCTTTCTCCTTTTGGTAATATTCACAATCAGCAACAAATGACAAATATAGACAGAATTATCAAACACATGCTATTTGTCATAAATGTTGTTAAATAAAGATCTCTTTCAACAGACAACAACTCAGCATACCCAAATGTATTTTATAGTACAGAAATGTATGTATAATTATTGTTTTACTTAATTCTTTAGATTTTTGTGGCTACTCCTGACGAAGGCACCCCTGTGCCGAAACGCGCGTCGTGAAGAAATCCAACTTCGCCACCCCTTGTATTGCATTAGTCTGATTTATGTTATTAGAAAATTCATTTTATTTGTGAAAAAATCTAAGTCTGCCACCCTTTGTATTGCATTAGTATGATTTATGATATTAGAATATCCATTTTATTTGTTTATTGTCCTCATTAGAGTATGTATTTTATTATGTTATTATGTTTTTCAAATTAAATTTGTGAAATGTTATCCCTTGATTGTTTTAACTTATTTCTGTACTTTATCAGTTTGAATTAATAATCTTAAACATTGCCTGGGAACTATACTTTCCATCGTGAACGGAGGTAAGTACACATTTATATAAATAAAACGAATTTCGTTGCGCGCGCTGCATCACATTTTGCGATGCAGCGCGTGCAAAGGAATTCGTTTTATTTATTTAAATGTGTACTTACCTCCGTTCATCCATATTCCGGTGTTTACATTCCCCCACCATGCCCCTCCCCCGCCCCGCCTCATCGCCCCACGAACTCCCTCCACGGACCGCTACTGATTAAAGGTCTCCCTGAAAAGCTCAGGCGTAGATGGGATATCCTTTTGCCCTGCCTTCTCTTTGCCTACAGAGAGGTTGCTCAGAAGGGGGTTGGTTACAGCCCTTTTGAACTTCTGTTTGGACATCCAGTTAGGGGTCCTTTATGTCTAGTGAAGGAGGGATGGGAGTTACCTCTCAAACCCCCTAAACAGGATATTGAGGACTATGTACTTGGTCTCCGCTCCAGGATGGCTGAGTACATGAAGAAGGCATCCAAAAACCTTGAGGCTAGGCAGCAATTGCAAACGGCCTGGCATGCCCAAAAGGCTGTTGTGACTGTTTATCAGCCAGGACAGAAAGTATGGATGTTGGAGCCTGTGGCCCAGGCAGCCCTCCAAGACAAGTGGAGTGGACCTCATACTATCATTGAGCAAAAGGGAGAGGTGACCTCCCTGGTGGACCTTGGAACTCCCAGGAGCCCCCATAGGGTGCACCATGTGAACATGCTCAAGCCATATGTGGACAGAGAAGACATGGTCTTGCTCATGGCTACTGATGAGGCACCGAAGGAAGAGAGTGATCCACTCCCTGACCTGCTCTCACAGAACCCTGATGATGGGTCAGTTGATGGTGTAGCCTTGGCAGGCAGCCTCACTTACCAGCAACAAACTGATTGTAGGCAAGTCCTGAATCAGTTCTGACATATGTTTTCACTGACTCCAAGTCAGACTACCTGGTGCACTCATGAAGTGAACACAGGTGACAGTCTGCCTGTTGAAAATAAGATTTACAGGCAAGCTAATCATGTCAGGGACTGTATCAGGACTGAAGTCCAGAAAATGTTGGAGCTGGGAGTAATTGAGCCCTCAGATACCCCCTTGGGCTAGTCCAGTAGTCTTGGTACTAAAACCTCACACCCAGGGTGGTAAGAGAGAGATGAGGTTCTGTGTTGACTACAGGGGTCTCAATGCAGTCACTAGGACCGATGCCCATCCAATAACCAGGGCAGATAAACGTATAGTTTCTTTGGCCAAGTTTCTGAGTACATTTGACCTGACAGCAGGTTACTGGCAAATCAGATTAGCTGAGGATGCAAAACCAAAAACAGCATTTTCAACCCCTAGTGGTCACTACCAATTTGTGGTGATGCCCTTTGGCTTGAACAATGCACCTGGCACTTTTCAAAGGTTGGTGAACAAAGTCCTTACAGGCCTGGAAGCCTATAGGGCAGCTTATCTAGATGATATTGCTGTCTTTAGGTACACCTGGGAGGATCACCTGGTCCACCTGAGAAATGTTTTAGGGGCTCTGCAAAATACAGGCCTCACTATCAAGGCCACCAAGTGCCAGATAGGGCAGAGTAAGGTTGTATACCTAGACCACGTTGTGAGTGGAGGTCAGGTTCAACCATTGCAGAGCAAAATCCAGACCATCATGGACTAGGTTGCTCCAGCTACCCAAACTCAGGTCAGAGCTTTCTTGGGCCTGACTGGGTATTACAGGAGGTTTGTCAAAGGATATGGATCTATAGTGACCCCTTTGAATGATCTAACTTCCAAAAGAATGACTAAGAAAGTTCAGTGAACAGTTAGCTGTCGAAAGGCATTTGATGATCTGAAGTAGGCCATGTGCACTGCTCCCATTCTGCAAAGTCCTGACTATTCCAAACAATTAATTGTTCAAACTGATGCATCTGAGATGGGGATAGGGGCTGTGTTATCACAACTGAATGAAGAGGGTCAGGATCAGCCAGTAGCTTTTATTAGCAGAAGGCTGACCCCCAGAGGGAAACGTTGGACAGCTATTGAGAGGGAGGCCTTTGCTGTGGTTTGGGCCTTGAAGAAGCTGAGGCCATACTTGTTTGGCACTCACTTCAGTCTTCAGACAGACCACAAGCCCCTTTTTGGGCTAACACAGATGAAGGGTGAAAAGCCCAAACTTTTGAGGTGGCCCATTTCCCTACAGGGGATGGACTATACAGTGGATCATAGGCCTGGGAGTAACCATGCCAATGCAGATGGACTCTCAAAATATGTCCACTTAGAACATGAAAACTCAACTGTTCAAGGTTAGTTTAATGTCCCTGCGTTTGGGAGGGGGGCGTTGTGTAGGAGAGTAGGATCTGCCTCTTATGGTTACCCCCACCTTTTGCTGATGTATCACTGTTTTTGACTTAGTCTGACTGGGATCCTGCTATTCAGGACCCCAGTCTATCTGCTTTCTCCTGTAAAGTGATTGCATGTACTTTAGGTACAGTCCAGATTGGGTTCTGGGGTACCCTTATCAGTCCCTAGTATATGGTAAACTATGTACCCAGGGCATTGGAACCCCAGAGGCCTCCAGGGGCGGAAGCATGTATTGGGCCCCCTGAGAGGCCATTCAAACTGACACCACAGGTCTGCTACTGCAGCCGGTGTAAGGATGTGCATGCACCCCTTACTAAGATATAAGTTCCCTATATCTCTTCTAAATCACTACACACATAAACCTATCAGTCACCCCTATGGCCGGGCTTAACAATCCTGAAGGCACGGTGCTGGGTTTTATGTGAGAGGGTGCCCCTGTATGAGAAGGGCCCCTCTGCAGCCTTCGGAACCTATTCTCCGGGGTTGTCTGTGATGCAGCCAACCATATATACTTAAGTGCATCATAACCTTGCGGTAAATGCTAACTTTAAAACGGCTGCTTAGAAACATGTCGTGTTTGGTGTCAAACACCTTGGAATCATACCTTCCCACCAGGAACTGGCAGGGGAGGTATGATACCACCCTCCTAGAGGGACTTAAGTGGATCACTGGTATACCCGGTAACGGCTTTCTTGACCTGGGCATCACAAAGTGTTTGGTGTCAAACACCTTGGAATCATACCTTCCCACCAGGAACTGGCAGGGGAGGTATGATTCCACCCTCCTAGAGGGACTTAAGTGGATCACCGGTATACCCGGTACCGGCTTTCTTGACCTGGGCATCACAAAATGGATGCTGCCAGCCACAGACACGAGTCTGCCCTCCTGCTGCTGAGCCAAGCTCGAGCAGAGGAAGGCCGGACAATAGGTTTCCTGTCACAGGGAGCTGTGACCACCCCCCTGACAGGCGTTAGTGTATTGGGGCTGGGTGGGTGCACTCTGAGAGTGCCAGAAAGTCTGTACTGGGGGCTCATTTGGTGTCCCCATGCATAGTCCAGCTCAAACCAGTTCCAGCAGCCATTTGCTCCTGCTCTGGCGCGAAACTGGACAAAGGACATGGGTGTAGCCACCTCTCCGTCCTCCCCTCCCCTCAGAGGGTTCCCAGAGTCAGTCCAACCCCTCCCTGGGTATAAAGTGGGAAACCTGATTACAGGACTTTGAATTTTACCTGGACTAAACTCTGCAACAGAAACCAAGTACTTTGACAGTCTACACTTCGCTCGACAACAGAAGAATCTCCCTTGGAGTAAAGGAGTTACTCACCTGCAGCAGGAGGCACCTAGACACATCTGACCGGTTTGCATCTCCTGAGCTCCTGAGGACTTCAAAGATTTCTGCAACACAGGAGGTGGGTTCCCGAGCATCCCTGAGGTCGATCTGCCCTCTCAGCAATCCTGAGACCAGAATTCCTCATGGGGCCCATGCAACCCGAACCCCTTTGCACCGTGTACTTTTGCAGCAGCATATGCTTTTTGGCGATCCCTGAGGCTGTACTTTGGACTACATGTAGTCCCGACCCCGAGCAGCATTTCCACCAAAGATCTCCTGCCTCCTCTCCATGAGTGCTCTGTGGGCTGGTGCTTTGTGAATCCGCTCGAGGTCCCTTCGTGATTCCATGTTCGTTGGCTGTGGGCCTGTGGGTCCTGGCGAGGGTTACTTTGATTTTCCTTGGGCTTCCCTGGTTGCTCTAAACATGCTCTGACTCCCCATTGCTTGGAGAGTCTCCTGGACTTGCTGGTCCACACCGTAACCCGTAACCTGTTTCCCGCGTGGGTTGCCTTGGCCAAGTATTGTTGGTCAATCCGGACACTGACCCCTCAGCATTCAACTTCCTTTGTGGGACAGCTCACCTTGAGACATTGGTCGTCATCGACGTCTCCTGGTCCCCGTGGCTGCAGAGTCAAGCATCCTATTTTCACACCTGAAGCACCCGACATCGGTGGGCATTCGTCTATCGAGCCCCTGTTCACCCTGAAGTGACCCAGACTCTGTCCCCTCTACTTTCAGGTTCTTCTCACCTCGGATCCAGGATTGGATTCCACCAGACACTTTTCATCTTCCCTGCAGCAGCTCTTCTTTGCATCACGTCATTGAAAACTATGAGGGTTTCTGACACCACTTGACCCCTATACACCTGGCTCCTCTGGGATAGGTAACCAAGTACCTCGGTACTCACAAGGGTGCCGGCCTTAGAACCTTCTATGTTCCAAAGGGTTTGCTTGAAGTCCTCTCATAAGTGTCCTTAAACTGTAATTTTCCAACCGCGACATTCCCATAGAGTTGTACGGAGCATGTGTCTGTGTTCCCACACCACACCCGTCCTCCGTGGGCTCCCTGTGTCACTCCTTTTGGTCGTTCCTTGGGGTCCCAGCGATTCCAGGCACTGTGTCTATTGAAGTCCTTGTTGTTATACCATTTTTAGGTCTCGCCTGACCCAGCGCATGCGCTTGTCTGGTGAGACTTATTGAGAGGGCTCCAAAAAGTGCTACCAGGCCAGCCTAGAGCTACAGTGCATGTGCGCGGATGCGCGCGCCGCGCTTTACCGCGATTACTTTCACTTTCGCTTTGCATAGCCAATAGGTCTCGCTTTTGGGATCTTATAAGTATTTAGTTATGCAACTGTTGCATAGCTAAACACTTATAAGATCCCAAAGGCGAGACCTATTGGCTATGCCAATGCTTGTTTTAGCCCGCTGTGTATTGTGCTATTTACTGAAGAGCTATTGATTAGGTATTGTGTGCTTTATGATCTAATCTCGTATAGAGATTAGTAGAGAGTGAGTAGTAATAAATACATATTTTTTATATAACACTTGTGTGGTTCTCCTTTCATTTGATCACTCAGGAGGTCCTGTTCTGGTAAAACAAGCTGCTTTACATTCCTTCAATACTTAGTCTGAAGGCTGCTCTCCAGAGCTACCACTAGGATAGCTTTCTATAAAGGTTATCTTTGACCTAATCACCACATGGGTCGTTTGGACTGGTGCAAGGTGCCCACTTTAATTAGTGGACAGCATATACCAGGCCAACTTCTCACACATGAGTGCACTGATGAAGTGGCAGATGGGTGAGAAAGAAGCAGCTGGATGGAGGAGGCAGACTGGTGACATAAAGATGATAAAGTCACATCAATCATGGAAAAGGAAACAGGAGAGAGATAAAGGTGACAAAAAGGGAAGGAGTGGTGATAAAGAGACAGAAACACAAGAAAGCGACAGAGAGGCCGAGACAGGTTAGAGACAGCACTAATAAAGAAAGTTTAGAAAGAGAGAAAGGAGAAAGATTAGGGTTAAAAGTATGAGATGGAGTGGTTATATACTGGCAAGTGAGAAAGAAACGGCTGAAGACGTGAGACAGAAGTGGGAGACCTGTGAGAAACAGGTAATGAAGAGATGGATAATAATAAGAAAGAGGCAACTGAGATAGTTCTGCAGACAGGTTCGATGGAGAGGTGGTGTAGGAAGTGAAACTACTCAGAAGGAGGCAGCTGAGGGTACAAGATGTGAAAAAAAACTGAGAAATACAGATACATTTGACAAAGAGCCACTTGTCACAGATGAGGAGACAGCTGAGGAATGGAGAATAGTAAGATTGATAAAGACCAAGAGAGAAAGATATACAGAGGGAGGCAGGTGGTGCAGTAACAGGGGGCTGAAAAGGGAGAAGAAAGGTGCCCAGTTGAAGGGAGACAGAGAAGCAGAAGCGGGGCAAGAGCAAAGGGAGACAAGAGACAGGAGCAAGAGGCAGAAAACGAAGAAGATGTGAGGGACAGGGTAGAAGACAGAGGCCCACAAGATGGTGGACAAGGGAGGAAAGAAAGATTTTAGAGGAAATGTAAGAGAAAACCTAAAGCAGATATAGAAGGACCATAACGTTTGCCATACACCTGTGCTCATAATCTAGCACAGTAGTACTGTTCTACCTACCTCTATTATGAGTTGATGGGCTTGGATTCTGCACAACCTTGTGGAACCAAAGGCAGGCCCCCATTCTACACCATTTCATATCTTCTTTGTGCATGTAAAGTACTAACAGGTCCATGAACCTGATTCCAGTAGAAAATACTCTGCCAGGTGTTAGTGTGTTCGCTGATAATCTGCAGCTGCACCAGAGAGAGCGCAGCAGTAAAAACACGGAACAGTGGTTTCGAACTGCACCTCCATCTTTCACTACTTGTGAGCTGGCCTTCCTGTGTTTGGTGCATGTGGAAATCGCAGGGACATTTAATGATGCCTAGGGGGCGCCCTCGCTATTTGACTCCACCTACTTGGCACCATTTGTGAACGTAGCGATAGTCTCTTTGCTCCTTTGGCAACATCATCAGCATGAAACAAACAGATCGGCAAAGATACTCCCTTATTTGCATGAAATGAGGGAGCGCTTTCTTGAAATTGCACAGGAGTGGATTAAGCACTTAACCTTTGGGTATTACACAAGGGGCTCTACATGCATCTGCAGTCCCTTATGTTTACGAAACGGAATGTTATAAAATAATGAATGGTGAATATCGATGAAAACGACTGAAGTATTGTTTGGCGGTTTGCGCAAATATGTTAGTTGGTTATTAACATTTTCTTAAAGTTTTATTAAAATGTAATATAAATGAACACTCTAGTTTCCTAATTACGACTTTAGAGGTGAAGCACCAGGTCCACCCGGCCGCCGCACTGCCAAAGCCATGGTCAGACTGCCCGCCAGATTACAAGTGTAACTCTTGTCTGGTGGGCTATTATTCTGAAGTTCCCACTGCGATGCCCTGAAAATGGGCACTGTAATGGGAAAGCCAAAAGCAGTTCCTGCACGGCATGGACTAAAAGTCAATGCCGTGCAGGAACTAGTGTGCATGCACACAGGGGGCACCCTACATGTATCCCTATGTGGAGGATGCACATTTCCTCTCTGGCACTGTGTTCATGGAGTAGGAACCTTCATGACACCGGAGGCGGAGAGTTACTCATAATATTCTTGGTGGGACTGCCACAACACCGCCAGGGAACAGCAGAGGCTGCGGCGGGGCTATGGCGGTTCGACTGCCCTAAACTAAAGAGGGTGTTGGTGAGACCGCCAACAATGTGCCCCTACAATTCTGAGGGACCTTGGTCCGCCAGACTCGAAATCAAGCCCCTCGGAATGGACAGTGCATGAGGGTATGTATGCTTTAATCCTGCTAATATCTGTTTCTACCACTTTCATTGAACAGGCGTTGGAATTAATGTAGGTCCCCACACTTTCCATCCAAAAAGAACCCTAAAACCCCATTAGTTTCACCAAAACATAAACCAACTGTTCATAGGCAGTCCCACTCTGAAAAGATTAGATCGCTAGCTGAAAAACACTGATATTTAAGTATTAGATTTCCAATTGATGAAAAATTAACTCAACTGAGCGTCCATAAGTGTGATTAAAGTAGTGTCTTTATTTTGTTCAAGTAGACAAAGCTCAAGAAATTTAAGATATAGTGAAAGCTAACATTTGTAGCTATGCCTCTTTTTGATCACATAAAATACGTATTCTTATTGGAATAACTTTCAGTTTTTACTTGTACAACATTTTACCTCGGATTTGGGGGAATGTGTGTGCCTAAACAAAACAGCAATCAGGCAAACAAAATACACTTTTTACTACTCGACAAACAAGCTAGCGCGTCGGCCCCTCAGGTTCCACACGAGGAACATAAAGGTATCTTGATCTGCAGACAAGAAAGAACAGGAGGAAGGGGGGAGGAGTTTTTATATTGGGAGGTGTGTCTGATTGGAGGAAAGAAAGCCTCAATGTTCTGAAGTAAGGCGAGGAAGGGACGTGGAGGTAATGCACTTTTAATTAGCACATGAAGAAACATGGTAAGGCTTTTTTTTTTTTTAATACGGCTCTCTAAATCTGTGTAAATTGTTTTGTTTAGGCAAAAACAGAAGACGCTAATCTAGCCTGAAATTTCAACTCTGGATACGCCTTTGCGTTCTGGGTGACGTATGAGAAAAGGAAAACAAATGGTTTACAGCTAGAACATCGAGGTGCAATTAAAAAGAACACACTGCAGCGGAATGATATTAGGCCCAAATCACTGAAATCTGGCTTTACAAGTGACAAAGGTTGGTAAATTGTTTAATAATATATTGGGAGTGAATCCAATGGGTTACCTACCATGCTTGTTCTTCTCATGATTACACATTTTGTGTATGTGTAAGTCTTAGCAGTGATGGTTGTCACCTGTGACACGTGGTGTGTAATCTGGGTATTTGTCCACTTTTTACGGTGAAATAGATTAAAATTGGAGTTCTGTGTCTTTGTTTTAGTTCAATATTGCATTTTAACAAAGAACATTTTCCTTCAAAATCCACAAATATATTTTGTGTATAAGGTCACCATCAATTCTGCTCCTCTTTCAAAAGATTAAGATGTTTTGTTTACTCTTATTTCATGGGACTGAATAAAAGGATTAACAGCCTTTGTATTGAAAAAAAGTATTATCATTCGTATAAATTAGCTCCCGCTAACAATAGTAACCTACTGCTCTATATACTTTCCTAACCGACAATATAAATGTACAGAGAATGTTTTTGCAGGTTTTTGTGTATGAGTGGGCATGTTGAAGATGTGAATATTGGGTAGTTCAATTTTCTGGCCAATAAGGTAACAGATGTATTACCTTATTTGATGTGATATGTTATGCATCATTGTGTCTACAATCGCATTCTTTTTAGGTGATCACCTACCTTTCTTTACAAGCCAATGACCACTCCTCTGATTCTTCTGATAGAGCACCTGCATCTATGCATCCATGTGCAATATGAATTTGCATAATTAATGCATACTTTCTTCACAATCTGTATACCAAAAGAAAATGATGCATGCATAATTTAGCTGTGTAAGCTGTTTATATATCATACATGTATCATTTATGTTTGTCCTCATGCATAGGTGACACTAACAAATGCATAACGTTTTGTGAATCGAGACGAAATGCCTCTATGCTATAAAGAGGGAGTTGTGGAATAATCAGAAACTGGCACCTCGCTGCACGCTGACCAGGAACCTCTGCAGCAGCAGTTCAACTGTCCTACAACCTGGACTGTTACTGATCCATGCCTGCCAGCAGAACCGACTCTTTTATAAGCAATTGAAAACATTGATTTAAGCAAGTTTTTGTCTCAGAACTGTGAGTGCGAGATGCTGTGACCGTATAACTACGTTAAGCAGTGCTACACTTCAGAGTTGCCTGACTTCCATTGCCTAGGATCCAGAGTGCAGAGTCCACACCACTAACTATTTTTTCACTTCTTCCAGAGCAACAATTGACAAACACAATGAAATACATAAAAAGAAAACACACACACATCTGCCAATGGTCTATATCTAGAGAAGCTCCAACCATGACAACTCTATACTTACTCTACTCTATGTAGTAAGCAATACATTTTGTAAGTAATATCAGTTACACTACCCAAAGGTAAGTACTTCAGTGCACAAACTATATACTGTGGCTATTACCTAGTTAAAATTGAAACTGCAAGGATGTTTTTGTCACAGTGCTTAGATTAGGAGCATGAAGCATACAAAAGAATGATGGATTGAATGATTGAACTAATCTCAGCCACTATTAATCACTCCATCTTTATTTTGCACTCCATGCTACCTTGGTTTGGACCCAACCATATGCAAACCAGTCTTGACCCATTTCCAAAAGGAACAGTCCACATTAGACTGCCAGGTCAGGTACTCCCTGAACCAAAACAAAAGCAGCCCAAGACAGTTTCACCCAAATTGAGGCTTATTTGTCGGGTGCACTGTGGTTCCAGTGGCAAAGTGACCACAGGACCCACATCTGGGGATACCCATCACATTTCGGGCATTGCACTGAAGTATACAAAAAAGTGATGATTGGAATGCCTGAATTCATCTCAGCCACCTCACAGTCCATCAATTTTTGTGATTTCCAGAGAAAGGTAGAGGCATGGGGCAATATTTTACTGATAATTGTCTAACTATAAATATAGAAACCATTTAAATAATGATTTAAGATAAGAAAGGAGTCAAGCAAAATGGCTTATAAATATGGAAAGAGTTGAGGAAGTTACGATCTATTAATATTTAGGGTTGCTTTTTTCTAGGAAATTAAGTTGGAATGAACACTTTAAACTCTAAAGATTAGAACAGTTCTTTCAGCTGGGGCATTATTAAAATGTTAAGATTGATATGGAGGGTATTCTCTGTAGCCGTTGCTTACTGCTTATGTGTGCAAAATTCTTCCAATGTTTTCTTATGGCACCAAAATGTTATGTCTTGATCCAAAGGATATCTGGGAACTTTGGGAGTAATACACTAAAAATTATACTTCATTTATCAATAAGTTCCATGTTCCATGTGATTAATTGTGAATTTAAGCTCATTGCATGGTCTATGTTAGCTGGTATATGTATGTTAAAGTATTTCAGTAAACTGTCAGTAGAACAGAATGTAAATGTAAAAAAAAAAATATATATATATATATATATATATATATATATATATATATATTCACTGAAAAAACCATAGGTTTCACACATGTTATAGTTAGCTGTACATTTTACTGATAAAAAACCAATGAAATTCCCCCGTTATAGTTACTGTAGGCAACTATAACTCACGCGACCGTAATCCTCTGCTGATGCTAATACTGTATTTAGACACTTATTTGCCCATGTCTTCTTCCATTAAATTTTAGCTATACATATATTAGAAATATTTTTTTTTCATAAAGACACATATTTCATCAGCAGAGGATTACGGTCGCGTGAGTTATAGTTGCCTACAGTAACTATAACGGGGGAATTTCATTGTTTTTTTATCAGTAAAATGTACAGCTAACTATAACATGTGTGAAACCTATGGTTTTTTCAGTGAATTTGCAAGGTTTTTTAAATGCTAATTCCTAACTATAACGTGTGTGAAACCTATGGTTTTTTCAGTGAATTTGTACGGTTTTTTAAATGCTAACTTACTTTACGCCATTTGTGGCGTGCGCGCCCAGTTAACGCAGTTCGTTCCGTGCGCGCACGGTGTGCTTCGCGCACCGCGCGCCCACTTTATGCAGTTAGTGCCATGCACGCACGGTGGTCACGCGGTGCGCTGCGTGCACCGCGTGCCCACATTATGCGGGATGGGCCATGTACGCACGATGCGCTTCGCGCACCGTGCGCACATGGGGGACATATTATGCGCATCGTTGTGAAATGTTTTGTTTATTATTTTCATTGGTTTGATATGCCATGCACAAATGATGCCTTTCGGGCACTATTTGCACATGGGGTGGGGAGTGTGTGGATAATTTTTTTTTTTTAACCAAATTTTTACCGTACGCGTACGGTAAGCGTAATCGGCGATTTTTCGAAAAAAAAAAACATTTTTTTTTTGGCCTTGGGGGTTGTTTGGGGGCCCGTATATCACTGCTGGGTGATTATTATCTCAATATACTGCCCCTTTACACATTTTTGGGCTTCATTTATGCTGCCCCACTCAGAGTGCGAGAGAGAAAATGGCGGCCGCCGCTTCCTGGTTTCGGCCGATTCGAATGTTTACTAAGAGCTAAGAGCCAATCAGAATCGTGCTCGCGCACGTCACCGTACGCGTACGGTAAGCGCACCGTAAGCGCACCGTAAGCTGTCACAGATATATATATTGATTTAAAGGCTATTTTCTCAGAATCTACTGAACAGATTTACACCAAACCTACAAAAGGCACTTCCTTGACCTGAGGACTACCTCTCTGCCAAATTTCAAGTAATTCTGTTCAGCCGTTCGGGCTGTAGCTGTGTCTAAAGGTCCTATGGAAAAATGCATGGGAAAAACGCGTTTTGGGACCCCCCTTTTATCTCAGCCCCCGCTTGACGAATCCCCCCGAGACTTTCAGGGTAGGAGCGGAGCGTAGCGCCCCACCTATTTTGAAAAATTCGCGAGGATTCGTCGACCGGCGCAAAAGTTATTCAAAATAGAATGTTGCGGATTTCCTATGGAAACGTGGTCCTAACTATAACTACCTACTGGCGACCGCCAGTAGGTAATATATATATATATATATATATATAATATATATATAAATATATATATATATATATATATATATATATGTTCATATGTATGTTGGAAAGAGACACTAACAAGTGAAAGAAACTGGCCATCACATCTAATGAAAATGAGTGAGGCACACAAAGAAATGCATAAGAATTGGGGTAACCTTGTATCATGGGAACCTTTCCCATCCAAAATGGCATTAAAAACCAGCATATTTAATGCCCTTCAAATCTGATAATGTGTATCTGTTACATAAACTGTCAATTACTCTTACCGTAAGAATATTGGGAAGTGATGGCATTTTCCAATATTTACATAAATTACCTAATCCAATTCTACAGTTCAGAGTGCTAAAACCTAGGAAAAGTTCTCTGCATGAGTGCCTAACTGTACTGTTGTCTGGCTCCCTAATTCTCCTTTTAATTGTCATAGGAAAACACGGATCATGCGTGTGTGTGCCAGGACATAGGCCTGTCTTATGTATTAGGGTCTTGTTGGACCGGTAGGGGCACACAAAGTGCTACCCTTATAGTAGTGGAAGAATTAAGCGGTACAAGCATGGTGGTGGCAGCATACAGTGTAGTGATCAGTAGGAGTGCACAGGTCCTTTTTAACCTGTGTCACTGGAGTGAGGCCTACAGGTTCACTCACCTTTTAAAGTTCCGCTGTAGTGTCCTTAACTCACCCTTGGCCTACATCAGTTAGATGTAAAGTGCTGCGCACTGCAGGATTTGTGGTTCTTTGCTGAATGTATGGATGGCTGTGAAGGGTACAATACAGGGATAGAGAGCAATGCTGTGCAGAACATGCATGGTGAGTGTGTGTACTGGTTGTATGTGTACCTATAAGGGATACATACATGAGAGATGTAGTGCTTTGCAATGCGTGCATAGTGAAGCATGTCCTGGGTGTATATGTACATGTGAAAGATAAAATACATGAAGGGTGAAGTGTTATCAGCAGATGCATGGTGAATATGTGTGCTTGAAATGTGTGTCTTTGCAAGTGGGACCCCGTGGAAAAATTCAGAAAGGCTACAGTACAGAACAGTGTGCAGAGCAAATATGCGTGCTGAATGTATGTGTGGCTGTGTTGGCACACTGCATGGAGAGAACAGTACTGAATTAGTGTGTGTGCTGTATCCATACACTGAGTGCAAGTGTGCCTGTATGGTGAGACTCCTGTGTTTACTTGGCTACACAAGTCTAGTGGGATGTTTGCTTTATTAGACTATTAGTTGAGCGAAATAGCATTTCCAAATACAGACTATGATTTGATTTTAAATTATTTTCACAACAGCATTCAACTAAACTTCAGATAAGAAGGGGGAGGCGTCGACCCCCATCATCTAGGAAGCATAAGTTTAGGAGCAGTTACCGTCGCCTTAGAGAGGTAAGGTCTGCTTTCAATAAAACGATCTTATAAAAATGTTTTAGTATTTGATTCCATACTGTTAGTGAGAGTAAGTTGCATGTGAATCCTTGAGTCATATGGACATGTGAAGGTGTGAATGCAAAGAGTGGGAAGAGCAACATATATACCTGGATAATCACGAGGTAATGGGATATGTATATTGGGTATCATGAATTGTGTAATAAACAAATGTTGTAGGAGTATCACGTTTGCGAGGTGATGTAGTACCAAGACATTATCATGTCTCAACAAGGTTCTAATTGTAATCATCAGCAATGTTGGATGGTAAGAAGTACAAATTGTACCATCATATGCCTGGACAGGGATAGGGTGCATTGAACATCATGTAATTCTATTTTAATCTATGCCATTTTTAAGTTGGTGGTATATGAGTCCATCAAAACGCGTCGACGCCTCATTAAAAAGTACACAATCCATCAAGTGACTAGACCAAGGAGTATTTTATGAATTGAACAATACCAGGCACTAGCCCGTAAAGTTTTTCCTACGGATGTGTACGCTACTTATGACATGGTGATGTCTGTCTTGTGATATGTACTCACTTTTTTATTTACAGTGTTGGTATTTATAGTATGCAACTAGGTTTTGTTCAAATATTTTTTTTCTACAATTTTGTGTATAACAATAATTGTATTATGTAAAACTGTCTTCATTTTAAACTGTGTATTCCAGTGTTTTTAACTAATAAATTGGTTAGTACTTTTTCACAATTGATGTTGCCAGAATTATCTGTAAGGAATATATGGTCTCACTTCTAGGGGTGGGCGGAATTTGCGAAAGTGACTTTCGCAAATTATCGTGAAAATGTTAAAAATCTCCGCAAACACGCGGAAATATTGCGAAGATGCAGAAGTTTTTTCCCGCCCGTTCGTGGTATTTTCTGCGTGGTCGCGGCTCGCCAACTTACCCATGCGGTTGCTCGCGGGCGCGGCCATCTTGTTTTCACTCTTCTCGCGGTGCATGATCGCGAGAAGAAAGACGTGATCGCGCGACCAATGACATTACTGCAGGCGCGAACTGTGGTGAGACAGCGCAAATGGCTACCAACAATCCAACATCTAGTGGAGAACGCGACCGGATCGGGAAAACTTGTCGGCGAACGCGGGGATTCAGGTAAGGCGATCGCGCGCGCGTGAGAATGTATTATTTTACAGCGCGAGCAAGAAACAAATTATCGCTAAGCTGCAGAATGTGGAAATTTTGACATTTTCGCGCTCTCCGCGGAATGCGAGAATGTCAAATTATCGCAATTTCCGCGAGAGGAACGGAAATTTAGCCCAGGCCTACTCACTTCCAAGGTATGCAGAGGGTGTGAATGACAGATAATGTGTGGATTATATTGAATATATAGTAGACATAAGTATTTGTTCTCCAAAGGATAAAGCTCTTGTAATACTTACATACAATGAAGTACACTGGGTTAAATTTTGAGAAGCCCAGGCGTGTCTGAAAAAGACACCAGGAGTAGAGGAATCCCCCAAGGCAGATGTGTTTATTTCTGTATTCATGTGAGTTGGGTGGGACACACTGGAGAAGGAGAGAGGGACTCCCCTAGTGCATGTCAAAGGGTGCTTGTTGATTCATTGAGATCAGAAGGAAGGGGCCTGGATACATCTCAGGTAGGAGATAGGGCTGATAATGGCATCACAAAATGTAGAGCTTGGGGCCTGGGATTAACTTTTTGATGCATATATCACTGTGGCTGACATCATGGAATGTTTTGTCTGAATATCAGCCATGGAGTCTCTCCTACTGTAACAGAAAGCCTTTCGTGAGGTAGGGAGAGAAAGGAGGGGTGCACTTCAAATAAAGCAGACCCTTAACATAAACCTTCAAGGACTCAGACTCTAAATCACATTTGGTGTCTGGAAATGGAATATAAGAAGGGGAGTTTGAGACCCCAAAAATATTCATTTGCTAAGCAACAAGATGGGTTGTGTGAGGCGGGGAAGTTCTGCAAGACTTCTGCCTGTGATCCGTGTAGTGTCATGCTGGAGATGTGCTAGTATTCATCCTTGTGCTGTAACCCCACTTTACACCCACCCTTCACAGGCATCACCAGTCAGGTGACCTTCTAATAAAAGGGGCCGGGTGCACATGCCCTGTGCCAGGTACCAGTAGCGCATACCATGTGTCTGTGTGGTCATTTGTCCAGCATGTGGGCCAGGTGCCGAAGTCACCACAATGACGATGAGCGGGTCGATCCCATGTGTTCAATGTCAGCAGACCTCCAGTTAGTCACCTGCTGCTGAAGTGACCGGGGCACTGGGGCTGTTGCACATCTGGACAAGCATCCTCCAGTTTGCCCCACGCATCTGACAGCATGCTGATGTGGCTGCAGCCCTGCCGTACTGACTAGCCCAGCAGCGAGAGATACGTAGACGGTGGTGGAGTGCTGATGCCAGTACCAGCCTCAAGGTGCCTGCATGCTGTGGGATCTGCACCACAAGAGTTGAAACCCCACCTCGCAACAGCATCTCCCGGTTGGGGCAAGAGGACTGCACCCACCCTCAGGCTGACTAAGTGCCCAGGTGAGAGGAGCAGAGATTGTCCCTGCCGCATCCCCTGGCGCAAGTCACCTCCATACGGAGTGATTAGGCAGCCCGCACCGGCATTCGTTGCCCTGTGTGGCTGTTCGTTGACCAGGAAATGAAAGACTGAGTCAGGTACCAAGTGGAACAATGCCCTTGAGGGACAATCCACATACCCCCAAAAGTACCCTCAGGAAGGCAGAGCATGATCTCACTGGGCAGAGGCCCAGAGCAACACTGCCGGTGTGAGTGGCCTGAGGGCAAAGTGAAGGTGATGCAGCAGCAGCGTGGTGAATGGGTCTACGCCCCCATACCTGCTCGGGTGCTGGGAAGCTGCCTTGCCCAGCCCCAGCGAAGAGGTGTCAGGAGCAGAAGCACCAGCATTGAGGGAAGCCCTGCACTGACTTCTTAAACAACCTTCTAGGCCTGTAGTTGCAAGAAATACTGCTGCAGCCTGTAGAGAGAAGGCCTGCAGCACCACCTAGTGGCTGTGTGGCTACAGTGTGACCACACTAAGGAAACATCCTGCACCGGCAGCCCCAGCCTTGTGCTGCCCTGTCGTCACCCCAAGAAAAAGATACCCCGCTCATGAAACAAGCTCTGGACAACTCGGCAACCTCTAGCTGCTACAAGAGTGTCGGGTGAGGCAGGCCCCCATTGAAGCACATAACAGCTGCTAAGTCTCTGAGCAGCAGGAACATTACACCACAAAATAGCACAGCCCCGGTACCTGGTTAGACGTTGCCACTGCACGAACCTTGCTACTGACTAGAGCAGTCACAATAAAAAGAAGAGCTGTGCAGACAACGGTCTCAGCACATAGTGAGCTGCTCCCTGTCTCATAGGAACAATTGTAAAGGATAATCCAGGGGAAGGTGCACACTCCCTGTGAGACCATTACATGTACCCCAACCCCTGGCAGGGAGATGAGAGGAAGAGATGGAGCACAGCTCCTGACCACATGAGCACCACAGAGTGTAAATTCAACAAGGCTGCCCCCATCCCCAGAGGAAGAAAGAACTCTTCAATGGACAGCTAGAGCCAGCAAGCACTGCTGTCACAGTCTGTAGCCAGAGATCAGTTTTCTCCAGCGAAGGCCCGCCGAGTGTCAGCCTGAGAGAAGAGGAAAAGTCCCCAAGATAATAAGTGAGCACTCTGCGAATCCCAGTGGCTGTCTGATGTCACCACAAGAGAGAAAATTGCACCACACTTTCCCAGTGGTGAACGGAAACCACTGCAAACTAGAAAACGTGGTACGCAAAGCACCAGAAGAGAGCGCCCACAAAGAGAACTAAGCGCACAAGTTCAAATGTGCACAGGAAGCTGCTCCAGAGAGCCTGCCAGCACAGGCAGAAGTCCGGGTGAGAGAGAAATCTCTCTGAAGAGAAGAAGCAATGCTGAAACAGGAAGAGGCTGCACTAGCCGGCCGCTCACCACAAAGAATGGCCACAGTGGGCTCAGCATTGAGCATGTCACATGAAGTGACACATTCTGCCAAGCGTGCCTGAATGGAGGCAGGAGCAGGCGCTACGATGGCGCAGGGTGGCTCAAGGCTCAAGCACCTCACCCTTGAGTGGAGAAGGTGACCTGCCATCCTGGTAGCGGAGCACCTTGAAAATCCCTGAGGAGGAAATGGAGTCTGTGAGAGGTCCACGAGGAGTAGAGGCAAGTCCTGCTGACAGGACAGACCTGCAACAGGTCTGTAGCAAAGAAAGGGCCCAGTCCTAAGAGCAGGACATGAACTGCGAGATGTCCATGTGGCGTGAACATGAGACATATGGCATGGCACCCCATCAGAGTGAAAACCTGGTCGGGAATAGGAGATGAGAGTGGCAGAATGCCACACTATGAACGACTAGAAGAGAGTGGCATGATGCCACAGGGCAAACAACCACCACAGTTGCGCAAGAGAAAAGGGAGAAGAGCGATAAGATAGAAGACTCGTGCCACCACTGGGGAAGGTGTTCAGCAACACAAGCTAGCCACAGGGGTGCAGAGACGTCACTGGAGACAGCTTCGCAGGAAGACCAACCATAAGCCACAAGTAAGCGCGAGCTGTGTCCAAGCCCCACACTTCACAGTGCGACCGTCCACTCACCTGTGACTGGCTGCTTAGCAGCGATGGCATCACAGCTAGCAAGACAACCACAAGTGGCCACGAAGTTCCTCCAGTCCTCCTGACCCAAAAAATAGCCTCAAGCATGACATCACTGCCTGTCGCCCTAGCGCAATAAAGTAATTGTACTCACTACCCAGGTGCATCACTAGAAACACCTAAGGAGCATCGCACCACCAGAGTGGATCCAAATGCCTGAAACATCTGGAGACCACTGAGGCATCCCTGGTGCTGTGTGAGGCTAGCCACCCAGGAATCTTCTGTGTGTCCCTGTTAACCTGAGGCCTGCCGAAGAAGAGCATACTAGACCATTGGACTATCCACCCATGGGATTGCACGAGGTTTGGTCGTGGCCCTGTTGGGAGTTCTGAAGTGAACCCTCAGCGTTCCTATGAGAGGCCCCACATAGCCTACGCAGTTACATGGCAATCCAGGGGCAATGACCTGAAGGGAATTCTGGTGGGATCAGAATCCCAACAAGATAGATGCCACGACAGCAACTCCACGACAGGTACCGGAGAGCTTGGAGGTTGTGGATGTAGACTGGCCACCCGAAGACCACCTGAGGAAGGCATGTGAACCTGAGTCCTGACAGCCAGAGCACACAGACCCTAAGACATCATCCTCGGCGGTTGCAAGAGCGACTTGGTTGTGGTCCTGTTGGCAGTTCCTCAGTGACGCCTTCGCACGGCCTACTATGAGCGGCCCTGCACAGTACACAAGGTTCTGTAGCAGGGACTCAAGGAGACTCCTGTGAGAGAGGAGGCCAAGCAAGAGAGGAAAGTCTGAAGCTGCTCTGCCAAGACAACTGGGAAGCATCATCGCCTCCGAGGAAGGCCCTCATCCACCAAGGTCATCCTTAATCTTTGCAAGTTTTGCCGGCGATCCAGACCTGACCACCGTCAAGAAGATCTCCAAGGTGGACTCCACCACTGCTCCAGATGTACCCCTGTTTGAGCACCAACGGAGTGGGAGGTGGTATCGCCATCATTCACAAGGACACCCTCAGAGTCTCGACCAACACCGACGACACCCTCACCACCGCCAAGCTCATGCACTTCCTGATCCACACCGACCCACACACCACCCTCAGAGGAACACTCGTATACAGACCACCCGGACCCCGACCACAGTTCAGCGACACCTTCGCCGACCTCATCAGCACCCACGCCCTCGCCTCAATGGACTACATCCTCCTCGGAGACCTGAATTTCCACCTCAAGAACAACAACGACGTCAACTCCACCGCCCTGATCGACAATCTCGCCAACCTCGGACTCAAACAGCTTGTGACTACACCCACCCACGCCGCCGGACACACGCTGGACCCCATCTTCTCCGCAACCCCCTATGTCTCCTTCAACCACACCACCAAACCCCACTGGACCGACCACAGATGCGTCCACTTCACCTTCAGGAAACCCACCACTCACCACCGCACCCAACGGTTGCCACACCGCCGCTGGGGCAAGGTCACCAAGGACCAAATGACCACCACTCTTGCCCTAGGACCACCCACCGACCCCACCGACCCCGACATCGCCACCATCAACCTCAATCAATGGATCAGTGACTGCGCCGACACCCTCGCCCCACTCAATACCTCCGCAACCAACCACACCAACAAGAAAGCTGCATGGTTCACCGATGACCTCCGGACCTCCAAGCGCACCTGTCGGAAGCTGGAGAAGAACTGGCTCCGCGACCGAACACCAGACAGCTACACCGCCCACAAGAACGCCACCCGCAGACACCACCAACTCATCAGGACCGCCAAGAGGACCGCCTTCAAGGACTGCCTAGACAACAACGCACACAACTCCAAAGATCTCTTCAGCATCGTGAAAGAACTCTCCGACCCCAGCTCCAACACCAACGACATTCCACCTTCACAAGACCTGTGCGATTCACTGGCCACCTTCTTCCACCGCAAGATCGCTGACATCCACAACAGTTTCAACACTAACACCCCCACATCCACCGCCGAGACTACCAGCTCGCAGGCCCCCACCCGCACCAATCGTCTGACCTCCTGGTCCAACGTCAGCATCGAAGACACCAGCAAGACAATGAACTCTATCCATTCCGGATCCCATCTGACCCATGCCCTCACCACATTTTCAACACAGCGAGCACAGCCATCGCAACCCACCTCCAGAAGACAATCAACATCTCCTTCGAGACAGCAACCTTCGCGAAAAGCTGGAAGCACGCCAAGATCAACGCCCTTCTGAAGAAACCGAAGGCGGACCCCAAGGACCTCAAGAATTTCCGGCCCATCTCCCTGCTCCCCTTCCCGGCGAAAGTCACAGAGAAGATTGTTAACAGACAGCTGACCCGTTACCTCGAAGACAACAACATCCTGGACCTGTCCCAGTCCGGCTTCCGGAGCAACTACAGCACCGAGATCGCCCTCATCGCCGCCACCGATGACATCAGGATCCTGATGGGCAAAGAAGAAACTGCCGCCCTGTGAGAAGTTGGCCTGGTATATGATGTTCACTAGTTAAAGTGACCACCTTGTACCATGCCAAGTAACCCTTATGGTGTGGTTGTAAGTCAACCTTTTCGGACTAGCTGCCCTAGTGGTAGCGTAGGCTAAGCAGTCTTTGAGGCTAAACTCGTGAAACGTGTTAAGCAGGCTGTTTTACCAAATGTAACCCCCTTTTATACCAATGAAAGGACACCACACAGATATATATTGAAAATATATATGGATTTATTTCTAAAAGTAACCCCTAGACTCTTTATGAGCACAGGAGCACAAATCGTTAAACAAGAATACGTTAGAATACACAGAAGTTGCACTTTATATGGATAGGCCCTGGTGGCCGCTCAAACCATATACTAAAATAGTGGTATAAGTACCACGAACAGAAAAGGGAAAAGGCCTAGGGCCTCTAGAATCGCTGGGCCTAAAAGGAGCTAACTTCAGTTAGTGACCAGGAGGTCCACGGGTTGCGTGTGCAGAGCAAATAGTCACACGCGAGCTCCCATAGGTTTTCAATGGGTGCGTAAAAGTTACAAAGTTACTGCAAAAAGGATCTTCCGGATGGACTATGAACTCAAGATTGGAAACACAGACACTAGAGATGATACTCTACACTTGGGCACCGGAGTGCCAGCTTTACCTCACCCACAGGAAGCGGGTGCATAGGTCTCGAAGTGCGTCGGGTTTCTTCTATCTGTTCAATGGAGCCTGTAGTCAAAGATGCTGCAGGCGGTCGGCCCGGAAGAGATGCGGTGGATCCAAGAGTGGATCGGAGTTGTAGAAGACCTGTAAGCAGAGGGGACAGTGTTCACAGTCACTAGCCAGTGACCAGCGTGGCACCAGGTGGGTACCAGGCGATGTCGGGTGCAAACAGGAAGAAAGGTGCAGCTTGTCTCTGCAGCCACGTGGTCCCTGAAGGTCGACGACATCCAGGAGTCGGTTCACGAGCTGTCCCACGCAGGCTCTCGCTGTCGGCGGTGTCAGTGACTTGATCAAAGCAAACAAGCTTTGGCAAAAGCAATTGTTGTGGAAAACGAAATAAGCTGATGGTTCTGACCAGCAAGGTCAGAGGGATTGCTCCTTTGGAGGGGAGCAAGGGCCAGTCTGGAGCAACCAGACCAGCGGTGTATTTCTTGAAGTTCGTCGCCAAGATGGCCACTAGCCAGCGGGCCAGCAACCGGTTAGGCGCGTCGAGTGGCAAAATGCAGAAGGGCCCCACGCAGATCGTGGAGATGCTGGAGGGCTCACCTTTGGTGCAGATGCTGCTCGAGGGTTGGGCTTCTCAGATCTCAAAGCACAACTTGGAGGGAGCCTCGGTTGTTGCGCTTGCAGCTTGTCATGGTCTTTTCAAGATGGCTGGCTCCACGTGTCTCGGTGCCTCCACGGGTTCCTTCTTTTCAGGGACTGTGGATCGGGCGGTGAGAGGTCTGGAGGTCCAGGTCTTGTCAGTCTCTGGGCTCGGGCTCCGGCGGGAGGCGGCGGCAAAGCAGACGTTGATTTGCTGGATGGTGCTTGCGTTAGCAAGGTGGTCACTCCCTGACCACAGGGGAGATTGGCTTCAGTCCTCTGTGCGGCAGAGCGTCGAAGTTCCCGTCTTCTTCTTGTAGTTAAGTTGATTCCAGGATGTCTGAAGTCTTAGGACACAGGTCCTACCTTTAAGCGGATTCTAGGGGCCGGACTACCTGCTAGGTTCCTCCCTAAGGGTGGGACCAGGAAGGGGGGTGGTTACACCCCCAATCCTTTGTCCAGCTCGCCCCAGGCCCGGGACTGGTGTGCCCCAGGACCGGATTGAACTGGCATATGCACCGAGGCTCCTTGTGAGCCTCAGGCATGTCTGGTTTCTTTCAAGCCCTCCCTGACCAATACACAAAATCCTGTCTGGGGTGGTGCACGCACCTCCCCTGGCAGGAAACCCTTTGTCCACACCTCCCAAGCTGGAAGGACTCCCAGCAGCAGGAGGGCAGACTTGTGTCTGTGGTGGCAGCATCCATTTTGTGGAGCTGAGGCTATGTCTGATTTTACCCGGGTTTCAGGTACTGTACATGTCGTGTCCCTCTAGAAGGGTGGAATGCTAACCCCGTCGCCAGAATTGGTGAGGGGTTAGTATTCCAATTCGTATGACACCTTACTCGACATGTTTTGATAAAGCCAAACCAAAGATAGCATTTAACCGTGAGGTTCATAATGCACTTAAGAGTATATGGTATGACGATATCTGGAAACAGTAGAAGGAAGTTGTTCCGACCACTGCAGACAGGCTCAGCTCATGCCAGAGCACCATCTCACATGGAACCAAGCACTCTGCCTTCAGGATTGTTAAGGCCTGCCATAGGAGTGACTTATAGGTTAACATGTGTCCCATTTAAGGTTAGGTATAGGTATACTACACCTAAGTGAGAGGTGGTTACACCAACTTACCCCAGCTGAGTGATCAGCCAGTTGTGTCAAATTTGTTAGGCCAGGCCAGGGGTGGCATAATACATGCTTCAGCCCCTGGCAGGCCTCAGATACACCAATGCCCTGGGTACCTAGTGTACACTGGTACAGGGGCTCACAGGGTGATCCACTTCCAATTGGTTATGCACCTGGGGTACATGGAGCCCATTTTAAAGAGAGAGCAGATGGGCTGAGGTCCTGAATGGCAGGATCTCAGGCCAACTAAGTCGAAAAACCAGCTAGACACTAGGCAAAGATTTGGGGGTAACCATAGTCAGATATCCACCTTCCTCCACAACCCCCCGCCAAACGAAGGGAGATAAGGCTGACCTTGACCAGGTAAGCCTATATTGCCCAAGTGGCCATATAAGGAGGAACCAGCACTGGCATGGTTACCCCCTGTCTCATGGTCCACTAAGCAATCCCTCACCCTAAGGGTATCAGAGGGTCTCCACCATAGGGAATCTCTACCTTTGGTGTGTCTTTGCAAAGTAAAAGGCTGGTGTGGAGATGGAGTACTGAAGTGAGTGTCCTCAAAGTGAGGTTTCAGCTTCCTCCAATCATCCTCCACCATGGATGCCTTTCTTTCTTTAGCTGAGTTGCACTGTGCTCTCAGGGTCAGCCTCTGGCTACCTAAAGCTGGAGGCTGGGTCCCTTTTGTGGGCTTACTGGAGGGACAGGTCAGGTTTGGGGCCCTAAGGTCCCATGTTTGCCGGTGCCCAACAGAATCCCTCTGGGGGAGGTCCCTAACTACCTGTAAAGGAGATCCCTCAGGAATGTTTTTACCCATCACCTGGCTAGGGCTACTAGCCAGGCAATCCTCATTCTTTTGATGGGGGGGGTTCTTGTGGACAGGGGCCCTCTTGGGGTCCACTGGCCTCCCTGACCTCTGCAGCCCTGGGCTGACTGAGGCAGGGTAGAGAGAGGCAGGCTACCTGCACCAGACTGGGTCCCACCTTGGAAGGGGCCACGGACATCAGAGGCTCTGCCAGGCCAGGCCTGGCTACCTCTGGGGCAGTTCCTTCACAAGGGGTGAGGTCAGATCCCTGAGGAGGCTGACCTTTTCCTAATGTCTGGGGAGAGGGAGACTTTTCTTCCTCCCCACTACTCTCTGTTTGTGTGGAGTGATCCATAGTTTCAGGCTTCACTACACCTATGTCAGTCTGAGTATAGGCTGAGACCATTACAGCCTTGCCAACCCCTTCAGGGGGGTACTCAGTTTGTGTTTGAGCTGTGACTGTCACAGCTCTGCCAGTCTCTACAGGGAAGTCTGTCTGTGCCTGGGCTGTGGTTACCACTGCCCTTCCAACCTTTCCAGGGAGGAAATCTATTTGGACAAGGGTTGTGAATGGCAAAACCCCACTACCCTTTTGTGAAAGGCCTACCATTTTAGAATGGGTGTCTTGTTCAACTCCAGCCCAAGCTGAGAGTTCTAAGTCATTCCCCAGTAAGCAGTCTACAGGCAAGGTTGGGGACACTGCCACCCTTTTAGGGCCAGTGACCCCTCCCCAGCTGAGACATACCTCTGCCATGGGATGACTGTTCTGTTTGCCATCAATGTTAGTTACCTGGTAGGAGAAACCAGGCAAAAGCTGCTCAGAGGGAACTAGCCAATGGGCCACCATCGTGATGCTAGCTCCAGTGTCTCTGTAGGCCTCAGCTTTTGTACCATTGATGTAGGGCTCCTGTCTGTACCTACCAAAAGTGTTGGGACAGGCAGTGAAGTTGGCAAACCCCATGCCACCATCACAGACAAGAGTAGTTGCTGTAGGGGAATTGGCTAAGCCAGGGTCCCCCTGTGTTCCCCAAGTAAACCCACCCAAATTTCTGGGGGCACTCCCACCACCTGGGGGATTACTGCTGACAGTAATAGGTGGTGTGACAGGAGTAATTGGAGGAACAGTTTTGTTTTTAGCCTTTGGGCAACTGCTGTCAGTTTTCCAATGCCCAGGAATTTTACATTCATGGCAGTAAGGCTTTTTAGCTGTGGTAGAGGAGGGAGCTTGGGACCCACCACCCTGTGTGGAGTTTTGGGGCCCTGAGGAAGATTTCTCTTTTGCTTTATCCCCACCCTTCTCTTGAGGCTTGGTGGTATCTTTCTTTTGGTCACCACCCTGGTTTTTAGGCCTGATCCTGGTCCTGACCCATTTATCTGCCCTCTTTCCCAATTCTTGGGGAGAGGTCAAATCTGATTCTACCAGGTGTTGATGGAGAAGCTGGTTTTGACAATTACTTAAAATCTGCTCTCTCATCATCAAATTGTACAATCCTGTATAATCAGATACCTTACTTCCCAGCAACCAATCCTCCAAAGCCTTAGTGGCACATTCCACATATTCAGACCAGTCCTGAGTCTGTGTCTTCTGGGAATCTCTGAACATTAACCTGTACTGTTCAGTGGTTAAGCCTAACCCATCAACCAGGACACTCTTCAGGGCTCTGTAGTTTCTGACATCCTCCTCTCTAACAGTGAGGAGTCTATCTCTGCCTCTTCCTTCAAAGGAGAGCCATAAGATTGCTGCCCACTGGTCTTCAGGAACCTGCTGTACTTTGCAGGCTCTCTCAAGAGCAGTCATCCATTTGTGGATGTCATCCCCACTTTTGTAGGGGGGCACAACCTTGGACAGGTTCCTATTGTCAAAGACCCTATCTTTGTCCTTAGGGACAATGCTGCCACCAGTGGGTATAGACCCACTCTCTCTAGGTTGCCTAGCCTTGTTCAGTTTCTCCTCCATCAGGGCTACTTCTAGCTCCTGTCTCCTGATTCTCAGCTGGGCTTCCTGCATTCTGGCCTCATGCTCCCTCCTCTGAGGGGTGGTCATCCTTCTCCTGGAGTGACCTTGAGAGCCTCTAGAGGCATGAGAAGCATTAGATTCACCTGAGTGATTCCTTTGCCTCCCAAGCCCTGTGTTAAGTCCACTGGGGAGATCCAATGGGATGATCCCATTGTCAGTCCCCAATAGCCTTAGGTTAGCTGGGCCACGTATAACACTTGGCATTGGGCTAGTTCTCCCTTCATCCTCACTACCTTCTGTATCAGTACCCTTCTCACTTTCATCCTCTGTAGTATGAATCTCATCTAAGGGGTGACTATTGGAAAGGGGTACTGTGGAAATTTAGCTTGTAACTGAACATTATCTGCGCCATCTTGCCTCTCCCCAGCGCCACGCACGGCCGCCATTTTAGGCACCCCACTCTCTCTCCCCGCTCATTGCCGATCACCCTCAGGTGCTGCGAACATCCCCCGCGCGCTGGCCACCCCCGCTCTCTCATACATGGGCCGTGAAACCTCTCCTTCTGCGCGACCCTGCCATGGAATCGCACCCCGTGTCTGACCAACACCTCCTTTCATCCCATACATGGTCATACATCCTTTCTGATAACCCCCTTCCTCCGCGCCCGATTGTCCGAACCGATCCCAGGCCATCACCTAGCCCTGCGGATGCAGTTTATTGCCCCTACTGTAAGGAAAACACCCCACATCAAAGGGATTACAGCAGATCAAGGCCCCCACCCCCTGAGACCCGACCGGTTGCACACACCCCCGCGAATTGGCGGAATGTCCAGCTGTGTGATAGCCATCCCCTACTGTGGGTGGGGTGGGGACTTCCACTGAAGATATGTGTGGGAACGAGCTCGAAGTGGGGATCCCGAGGATGTTCTTTCTTGTATCAAGACAATCTCAAGAATGTGCCATGTGTGATAAACCTGCAATAAAGTCATAAACCTGTGTATAAGAGGCCAGGCCTCAGGGATGCAGTTAGAGCACCTCGTGACGATACCTTGCTGTCTGATCTGATGTGTTCTCCTCCGGAGAGAACAAAACTTTGTTTCCTGCCTTCCAGTCTCCGGCGCCTGCCTCTTTGTTGGTTTAGCATCGAATGGTATAAGAGGCGATTACCGCCGGGCAATACTTGAAAGGTTATCGACTGCGACTGCCGCTACCATTTAACAATTGGCGTCCCAAGCGTGGGGCCCATCAGCGACATGTGGATCCAGTGGGAGAGGTCCCGACGACAGAGTGAACGACTGCAACGATCGGGAGAGCTCCTGCCCGATAGACCCTCGTCTGGCAGCCGATCATCCAAACTTCACTGATTTCGAGCAGACCTCTCTCGAGCGATCTACGGTCCTGACTGGGAACCATCAGGAGTGCCGCGGCAATAACGGAGAGTAGAGGACGATCGGGCGCTGGAGGCGGAAGACGAGAAACTGTCCACGCGGTCCGGGTAAGGTCGTGAAACACGACAAATTGCGAAACGATTGATTGATTGATGGAAAAATACTAGTATTGCTTATTGATTGTTCTCTTTGAGATATTCGCTGTCTACAAACGGGGAGGAGTAGAAATACTCTCTCTCTCTCCCTTTGCAGATAGTGAAGGGTAGGTAACGCAGACTTTTGTCCCCGTTGTAACCCGTCGTGCCTATCTTTATCTCCCCACTGATTGATTGTCCGAACATTGATTGTTTTGAAGGATAGTGCTCTTTGAGATATTCTCTGTTTGCAAATAACGTAGAATAGAAATATTCTGTCTAGTCTTTGCAAATAGTGAAGGGTAGGTAACGCAGACTTTTGTCCCCATTGTAACCCGTCGTGCCTATCTTTATCTCCCCATTGATTGATTGATTGTCCGAACACTAGTTGTTCGATATTGGTTCTTTGGAGGTATTCTCTGCTTACAAATAACGAGGAATAGAGATATTCTGTCTAGTCTTTGCAAGCAGTGAAAAGATAGGTAGTGCTGACTTTTGTCCCCGTTGTAACCCGTCATACCTATCTTCTCCCCACTGATTGGTAGTTGGTTCTGCCCGGACCGCTTATTGGAGGTGAACCATCCGGCTCCACTGGAGGGCACCCCTAATAAGGACATGTTCACTAAATATGGACTAGTCGCCGTAGCTTATAGCAAGCTATGGCATAAATATACAAAGGGGGACCCCGAGAGTCAGTGGCCACTGGTGGGATATTTTTTTTGACCCTACAAAACTAAAAAGACGCTAGGAAATAGCCCTTTGTGGGATATATGAAACTAGGGGAAGGAGCCAAGCTCACGGTCAAGACGGCCACGAGGTAGCTCGGCTCCATCGCTCTCGCTGCCTAAACATGTCTGCCCTACCACCCACCCCGCCCAGTAAACACGACAAAAAAATCCCACACAACCGAAAGCCTGCTGATACCCACCATCGACGTCACCGAACTGGACTAGGATCACGCACAATTGGACTATGCCATTTTCCGATTACACAGTAACTAGATTGCAAATATGTACAACGCTCCAACAAAGTAGTATGATTAAAACATTTTAATAACTTATAGGTATAACAACATTCCGACAAGGTGAACAAGTTAAAACACGTTTTAAACAACTATTTACATGACAATCTGCTGCAACCTCCATCCCAAAGCATTTACGTCCGCGTGACACCGTCCTCGCCTCTCCTTCCTCGAAGTTGCAACATTGGCCTGTTTTGGGCGGCCCTTTTAGTCGGCTTTGGGCTATAAAAGCCATGCAAAAAATCCATCGACATCAGTGGCGGACAACTGTGCGAATAGGCCGGAAGCTACATGCGGCGCCAAGACCCTGGCAACACCGAGGTGGGGTCTGCCACGTTGTGCGGATCTTCCCATTCTCTTCTTCTTCCTTCAACAACGAAGGGTGCCCTGGCGGGGGGAAGCGACGCGGACGGGCCTCCCCCGCCTCCCCAGGTGGAGGCTCGCCAGCAGATGAGGGCACCCCAGCCGTTTCTTTCACCGGCCAGCTGAGTTGCACCCAGCCATTTCACTCGCCGCCCAGATGAGTGGGCGCCCCTGCACTCACCGACCGGCTGCAATGGGACAGCCATTTAAGTCTTGCCTGCCGAGTAGCCACTCAGGCGCAGATCCACTAAGATTGCCATTAGCGTTTCACCCGAGAAATGGGCCCCCGCGGCCGAGGGATCGAGGGACCCACCCCGGTGGCTGTAACGAAGAGCTGCTGCTGCTGCTGCCTTTGGACTCCGGCGGTCGGTTCTTCGGATCCAGGCCTAGCCCACCGTGAGACGGCCCTAGACTCGGAGGCTTGTCTGCTCGGGCGTGGGCCCCACCCCTTGAAAAACACCCTCTCAGCTTTGCAGGTTCCGCGGGAGTCATTGACATTCGACTCCCGTGGGCCTCCGGTGGGGACAATCGCCGCTATTTTTCTTGATTATTCCACGTTAACTTGTCCTTGCCCCGGGCAGCAGCCATCTCACCTCCGTTTGGTGTCGTAAAAGAAAGACTGATTTAGGGCGACGGCGGAAGAACCCGCCTGCTGTCCCGCCCCAAGGACGAACCACGGCATCGCTACAAGACCGCGGTGACGCCATGCTGACGCAAGCTAACGCTGATGAAAAACTCTCGAACTACCGAAGGGGATTCTGGTCCGGCAGCTAGTTAGTGGAAAGACTTATAATTGTGCACTGAACCCACCCGACCTCGCCCCAAAATGGCGCCGAGACGCCTCTCACACCGTGGCCGGCCTGAACGGTTGTAGGCCCGTATTTGTATACTGACATTGTTTTAAATAAAGGGCTTCTTAAAGGAATTACGGAATCAGTGTCATGACAAATCATCTAGGTTGGTAAAGGTTTCCTTTTGAATAAATGATTGTTACTCCCAAGCAATAGAAAACAGATAATGCAGACCCCATTTACCTGAATCTTTTTTTATTAACGGAATTTGTACCTGTCACACCTGTCTTTTTCCAAGAGTTGTCAGAAAATGATCGACTATAGCTTGAGGTATATGCCGAATGCAAGGTATGGTATCTTGCACCATAATATGCGACCGATTGAGAAATACATGTACGACCAGGGAACCCGAATTTAGGAGATGAATGAAATAGAGCGTCTTTGTTTCGGAAGAAAAGAATAATAGGTCTGTGGTATTACCCACTCCTGCGGCTAGCCTGGTACATGGTAAGTAGAACTTTTTCGTGTCTACGCGCGCTAATGTACTTTGATTACTGCACATCCCCTCCCCTCTTTTCCCCCTCTATAGGTCACGACGAAGTTCCGACTAAAGAATGGAGTGGACATGGACCGCACCATGTTCAATATAGGGAAAAACATAGACGAACGTTGTGGGATAATGCGCAAAGTGCAGACCACCATTGGGAACATGAAAAACTGTATGATATGATTGTGCGTGTGTGCTACGATTATGCGGCATGAATGTGTATGCATTTCATGCTTGGGTCGCTTGAGGAGAGCGTCATCGTATGATTGAAGTGCTTGTCTATCAATCAAAGGGAGGGGAGTAAAGGGTCCGACACCCCCCCTCAAGATAGACTACAAGATACTGAAAATACGCAGCATGCATAGGAAAGAGGACAAGAAAGGAAAGGTCCCCATACTCAACGTAGCCCTGTATCTCCGTCTTAAGTTTCTGTGCTTGATGTATGTACTGACACGCCCTATCCAGTATTTTTGTGTACGTGATCACCAAATTTATGTCTTTCCCCCGCTTGTGTTTTCTTACATAGAACTGACCCAAGCTACTCCAATATTGTGTGTGCACCAAGTAGCCTATTATCGTACACATGTTACTCTCTCTCTCTCGTTTTGTGTCGTACGTATGCCAAATAGCCTACTTGATGCGCACGCCTCTCTCTCTCTCTCTCTTTCACTCTCTCTCTCTCTCTCTCTCTCTTACTCTCTCTCCCTCCCTCGCTGAAGGCTTTCTTGCCCTCTTTGTTTTTTTTTAACAAATTAACGACACATACCTCCTCGGTATGTGCATAATTGGCCTCGAACGCGGCGGTGTTCGAACAAATTGACAGAAACAAAAACGACCGTAGTTTACCACGTTACTACCTCTCCTTTCTGCAAATGTTGAACTTAATTGGCTGAGAAAGAAAGGACAGGTAAGACGACTGATGTCTCCCAATTTGGCCCTCATCACGGGGACTATATGTCAGTGGTTTTCGTTTTTAGAGCTTTAACAACACCATCTCCACCGCCCAGAATTGCCCCCGCCCAATTACCCCGAACTAGAATGTCTAAGCACCCCGTTCTCCCAAAATAACCCCAGCCCTGTACTAGCCGTCTCAGAGTATTTCGAACAAAACAGCTGATGACCTTATTCTCTAAAGGTACATCGCCTAAGCTGATAAGGGTTACCTATTGTCTCCAGCAAGAAAAATGTTTAGCTTTTGTCCCTCCCCGAAATAGATACCTGTGAACCCATGACAGTAGCACCTCGCATTTTTTTTTTTTTCTCTTTTCATAAACTTAGCAGTCCTCGGAGGAAAATGTGTATTAACAGAACTTGTGTTAAGATGAACGAGTCTCTACCGGAGAAGCCGGTTCGAATTTTTGATAAACCAGAAAGTCAACAGATGTCAGGCTTCCTGCAACGATTATAGGGCACAGGAATCGACACCTAGCAGGCCAGACGATGAACAGGAACACCCACAGAAACCTGCACCACAGCAATGATTAATAGATTAGTAACACACACCGACATAAGATTTGATAGACATCAATCATGCAAGCGACCGACAAAAGCATTTCCCTAACTACTCGGTGGTTGGGAGAGAGGATGAAGTGTGTAAATGTCTTCCCTGCCAACTCTCTAAGATTTTGTTTCTTGTACTCATTCAAAGATAACCTGCGGCCATCGAAAGAGAGGAGTCGGACGTGACGCACAGCCTGCCTGCGGACCATGGAACATCTATGGCATCGACCAAGGGGGAAGCAACGAAGCAAAAAGGGCGTGAGACGAGGCACCATTATCAGGATGATAAGCGATAGAACGAAGGGCTATCTCGAGGCCCCCTGCTCACTGACCAGCGTGCCTGAAGTCCCAACCCGTCGGGCCCGATTGATGGGCCCAGTGCTGGAAGATTCTGCTCTCCTTGGTCCGCTTTTTGATCCGATCCCACTCCACCCCCTCTTCCCTCGGCATCCCGAAACACGCCACACCCCTTCTCTCTCTCTCTCCCTCTTTTATATGGATTTTGAATTTGACTTAACTACAGAAGAACAAAAAGCCGGTACCCCGTCTCAAAGTACCTATGATAAAATGTGTTAGGGAACAGGACTGTGATCGGAGAACAACGAATGGTCACACCCTGCTACGTGAAAACTTGGATTTAAGCTGGACCTTAGCTCCACCGCCGGTGCTCAACAGTGCCAACAAAAGAAGAACAACAATAAGAGCTTACCAGTGATGGCTCGTTATAATAGGACACTGGAAAGAAGAACTCCCTTCCATGACTGTAACTCATGTTAAGTTGAATTCCTCTCCCAACCACCTTTTTATATTGACTATCTTCCAATCGAGTTTTCATGATATTGCGTCAGTCACTTCCAACTGTACATTGATAAGTTAAGAAATTCTAACTTTGTATAATGACATTCGTATAACACCAGCCGTGCACACGACTATGCTGACTATTTTTGATCCACACGAAGTCTGGGCCTTAAGTAATGTACGAAATATCCCTTGTTTTGCCAGAACATTTTTGCTTTACGGTATCATGTTTGTGCTCAAACAAGCTCCCCTCCTCCTATCCCTGGGCCTGACATGCGGCACAGCTGATGTAATTTTGTATGCACTACCTCCTCGCCTACTTTATCAACTATATGTAACTATGTACAATTGTGTCAGATTGCTCCTGCCTGTCCTAAAAAAAAAACTCTGTACTTTTAAGGAATGCATGAAAAACATTCACGGTGTTATAGCTAAAGGGTTAACGAAGGTGAATGTCGGCCAGGCAAGCTGGCGAGATATGTTAAAAGGGAGGACTGTGGAAATTTAGCTTGTAACTGAACATTATCTGCGCCATCTTGCCTCTCCCCAGCGCCACGCACTGCGAACGCACGGCCGCCATTTTAGGCACCCCACTCTCTCTCCCCGCTCATTGCCGATCACCAGCGCGCCCCTCAGGCGCTGCGAACATCCCCCGCGCGCTGGCCACCCCCGCTCTCTCATACATGGGCCGTAAAACCTCTCCTTCTGCGCGACCCTGCCATGGAATCGCACCCCGTGTCTGACCAACACCTCCTTTCATCCCATACATGGTCATACATCTGTTGTAAAGTGAAACAACGATGTGATTAAGCATTTACTAAAGACATTAATTCCCCTCTTATAGATCATGTTTTCTCTGTTATGTTGACCGAAGTTCGGACTCCATTTTGTATTGTCATGCTTCCACGTGTTCCCCACGAGAAGAGTCCAACCTCTGTGTTAGTTGCTCTTGTAATCTGCCTAGTAACAGTCTATAAATAGCTCCTTTGTCCATCTGGCACATGCCCAGACTTGACCGCATCTGTTATCAGTTAGCCTTGCTTGACCATGTTTTCGCGGGCTCAAGGAGTGTGTTAGCTCCGCCCACATATTGATTCAGTATCGAAAATGACCATAAATGGTGATGTTCTTCAGCCTCATGTTGTATCCACCCACTTATGAGCCCCTCTGTTGTGTATAAAAGGGGACTGTGTACGCAAGTTCTTTGTGCTACTCTATGCAATACTGAAGAGTGTTGTGTGGATTGTAGGACCACCCTTAAGGGTTAATAAATGCTGTCTTTGTACTTTGCAGTTTCCGTGCCAACTTCCTTATAGATTCCATTACAGGAGAGCGAACCCTTGTGTCCTGCGGGCCTAGCTGGGGCCTGTATTCATCAATTGGCGCCCGTCACGTGGGGCTCATCGGCGACTCGGATGCCCGAAGGACTGGTCGCGACGAAGGTGAGGAATTTGACCGGGGACGTGATCACTGCCCGCGGCGTCTTAGCCCTGGCATCCCGAGGTTTTTCTTCCTTCCCTTCCGAGCTGACCGTCTGGGTGGCGCCGGTCCTCGACTGAGACCTCTTCTGTCGGTCTTGCCGTGAAAGCCGTTTGGGCGATTGTGGAGCTTGGCAGTTGGAATCTGGACTCTTGATTGGTAAGAACCGGTGTACGGTACTTGCTCCGAGTTTTTGAAGCCTGATCTGGCTATTTGAGTTTGATTTGTGATGACTAGTCATATTTTGAATTTGTCTTTGTGAATATATATGCGTTGCAACACATATAGGCAGGTAATGTGGAGAGATTTCTCCGGAGCTGTGTAACTTTGAACGGCGCAACGATTAAGTGCCATTTTTCTATAATATTGCATATTTTGCATTATTTCTGAGCATGCCTGCTTTCAGCGCACTCCGTAAGTGGTGCTGCTGTTTCGGAAACCGGTTGAACCTCGAGGAATCTGCTCCAGCTCCCCCAGAGGAGACTCCTAATAGGGATATGTATGTGAAGCATGGTCTTTCTTCCATAATGTACAGCACAGTATGGAGGAAATATACAAAAAAGGATCCTGAGTTACGATGGCCTTTGTATGGATCGTTTGATATACGTAAGATTGAGTATGTGGAACAGTGTATGTGTAAGCGGCGTGCTCGTCAGGATATGTGTGAGTGTGTGCGGTTGTGGGTGAAGGAGGTGCGTGAGCGAGAGAAGCGTGAGAAAGCGCTGTTTGATAAAGAACAACGGAAGAATGATCATGTGCGAGCACAGGAAGCGAAGCGTCGGGAGGACAGAGAGCAGACGGACAGGCAAGAGAAGGAGCGTAGGCTACAAGTTTCGGGTCAATACGCTGTTCGGCAGCCACTTTATCCTGTCCTTAATAATCTTGATGATGATTTTTATTTACTAGATCGCTCTCCGCCCCCTTATGTTGGCGCATCTGCTCCGAGGCCACAAGATTCTGTCCCGGGTACGGGTAAGGTAGATACGCGGTCCATGTTATCAGCCGAGCAAATGGCTCAGCTTCGGCAAATTTCCTTCCGTGCACTTAACGGCAAGATATCCATAGAGGAATTATTCCATACTTGGGGGCCGTGGCAGGAGAGAGATAAATTGTATTTTCTGGGTCATTTTGCGGAGGAAGTGATTGATGCTTTCCGGAAACGTTCTGGTGTTTTTGAGCCCGACGAAGTGTCATCGGATGCTAAAGCATTGCGTAATGGTGTTTTCTCTTTTTCTAAGGCTCCAGATATGGCTCGGCGGCTGTTCGCCTTGCGGGACGAGGTGCTGGTCTTTAAAGAGAAGCGTTACAACAAACAATTGATGGACGGAATGCTGACAATGCAGACATTCTCCCCCAGTCAAGAGATCTGGGTTAAATCCATCGTTCTTTTGCCCACTACGCCACCCCAGTTTAGACATGGCCATATGCGAATCAGTCTTGACCCTGTGCCTCATGGGAACAGTCCAGCCCGAACTGCCAAGCCATGTCTTCCCTGGACCGGAATCAAGCATCCTAGGACCGGTTTCTGGCTATCAGCCGTCATCAGCCAGGATAGCTTGACTCCAGTGGCGTAGTGAGCACGGGTCCCACGTCTGGGAATACCCATCCCACTTAGGGCGAAAAGCGTTACAACAAACAATTGATGGACGGAATGCTGACAATGCAGACATTCTCCCCCAGTCAAGAGATCTGGGTTAAATCCATCGTTCTTTTGCCCACTACGCCACCCCAGTTTAGACATGGCCATATGCGAATCAGTCTTGACCCTGTGCCTCATGGGAACAGTCCAGCCCGAACTGCCAAGCCATGTCTTCCCTGGACCGGAATCAAGCATCCTAGGACCGGTTTCTGGCTATCAGCCGTCATCAGCCAGGATAGCTTGACTCCAGTGGCGTAGTGAGCACGGGTCCCACGTCTGGGAATACCCATCCCACTTAGGGCGAAAAGCGTTACAACAAACAATTGATGGACGGAATGCTGACAATGCAGACATTCTCCCCCAGTCAAGAGATCTGGGTTAAATCCATCGTTCTTTTGCCCACTACGCCACCCCAGTTTAGACATGGCCATATGCGAATCAGTCTTGACCCTGTGCCTCATGGGAACAGTCCAGCCCGAACTGCCAAGCCATGTCTTCCCTGGACCGGAATCAAGCATCCTAGGACCGGTTTCTGGCTATCAGCCGTCATCAGCCAGGATAGCTTGACTCCAGTGGCGCAGTGAGCACGGGTCCCACGTCTGGGAATACCCATCCCACTTAGGGCGAAAAGCGTTACAACAAACAATTGATGGACGGAATGCTGACAATGCAGACATTCTCCCCCAGTCAAGAGATCTGGGTTAAATCCATCGTTCTTTTGCCCACTACGCCACCCCAGTTTAGACATGGCCATATGCGAATCAGTCTTGACCCTGTGCCTCATGGGAACAGTCCAGCCCGAACTGCCAAGCCATGTCTTCCCTGGACCGGAATCAAGCATCCTAGGACCGGTTTCTGGCTATCAGCCGTCATCAGCCAGGATAGCTTGACTCCAGTGGCGTAGTGAGCACGGGTCCCACGTCTGGGAATACCCATCCCACCTAGGGCGAAAAGCGTTACAACAAACAATTGATGGACGGAATGCTGACAATGCAGACATTCTCCCCCAGTCAAGAGATCTGGGTTAAATCCATCGTTCTTTTGCCCACTACGCCACCCCAGTTTAGACATGGCCATATGCGAATCAGTCTTGACCCTGTGCCTCATGGGAACAGTCCAGCCCGAACTGCCAAGCCATGTCTTCCCTGGACCGGAATCAAGCATCCTAGGACCGGTTTCTGGCTATCAGCCGTCATCAGCCAGGATAGCTTGACTCCAGTGGCGTAGTGAGCACGGGTCCCACGTCTGGGAATACCCATCCCACTTAGGGCGAAAAGCGTTACAACAAACAATTGATGGACGGAATGCTGACAATGCAGACATTCTCCCCCAGTCAAGAGATCTGGGTTAAATCCATCGTTCTTTTGCCCACTACGCCACCCCAGTTTAGACATGGCCATATGCGAATCAGTCTTGACCCTGTGCCTCATGGGAACAGTCCAGCCCGAACTGCCAAGCCATGTCTTCCCTGGACCGGAATCAAGCATCCTAGGACCGGTTTCTGGCTATCAGCCGTCATCAGCCAGGATAGCTTGACTCCAGTGGCGTAGTGAGCACGGGTCCCACGTCTGGGAATACCCATCCCACTTAGGGCGAAAAGCGTTACAACAAACAATTGATGGACGGAATGCTGACAATGCAGACATTCTCCCCCAGTCAAGAGATCTGGGTTAAATCCATCGTTCTTTTGCCCACTACGCCACCCCAGTTTAGACATGGCCATATGCGAATCAGTCTTGACCCTGTGCCTCATGGGAACAGTCCAGCCCGAACTGCCAAGCCATGTCTTCCCTGGACCGGAATCAAGCATCCTAGGACCGGTTTCTGGCTATCAGCCGTCATCAGCCAGGATAGCTTGACTCCAGTGGCGTAGTGAGCACGGGTCCCACGTCTGGGAATACCCATCCCACTTAGGGCGAAAAGCGTTACAACAAACAATTGATGGACGGAATGCTGACAATGCAGACATTCTCCCCCAGTCAAGAGATCTGGGTTAAATCCATCGTTCTTTTGCCCACTACGCCACCCCAGTTTAGACATGGCCATATGCGAATCAGTCTTGACCCTGTGCCTCATGGGAACAGTCCAGCCCGAACTGCCAAGCCATGTCTTCCCTGGACCGGAATCAAGCATCCTAGGACCGGTTTCTGGCTATCAGCCGTCATCAGCCAGTCTTTAAAGAGAAAGCGCGCCAGCGAGCAGGGGAGGAGAAGCAATCGGATTCGTGCACAACAGAGGGCCACTCATCCACCTCTCAATCAGATAAGAGCGATCTAGTGCATGTTAAACCAATGCGAGAGGCGGCGCCTTTGTATGTTCCTCCTAAAGGAGCGGGGACTAGCTCGGACATTACCTCCGCCGATGCTAAGGGATATTTTGTGTATAATTGGGTTTACACTCCATGGCATAGGGCTGATGTTATGGCATTGAAGAATGCGCTGCCCGACCCCCGCAAGAATCCAGCGGCCTTCTATGAAGAAGTCGAGGGGGCCTTGAATTCTTGCGTCATGACTTTAGCAGACATAGATTTGTTCTTTGGGCTTATTCTACCACCAGACATGTGGCGATCTGTGCGGAAGGTAGATGATGTTGCCACTTTTAAGGCTCGATGGTCTGAATTGGAAGATGAGGATAGGGAGCGGAAGCCTGCGCAGAAACCGCCCCAGAGTATTTTAGATCTCCCTGCTGCTATTGTGACTAAGTTGAAGACAATTATCCCCCCTAAAAAGATTGACTGGAATATGTTAGCTGCATGTAAACAGAAAGTTGACGAGTCAGTTGCGGACTTTTTTACGCGCTTTGAGGAGACGTTTCATGATTTTAGTGGCCAGTCGCTTACTGACGATACGGGTCGCCACCTTTTTGCGGATAAATATGTGGCTAATCTGCTGCCGGCAGTTGCGGCCCGTCTAAAAGCGAGCGAGAGTTCTTGGTCCTCTGCTACACCGACGGCCCTCCTGACTATCGCCCAGTATTATGAGCGTCAGGAGCAAGAAGCAAAGGGCCAGGAGGAAAAGAAATCGAAAGATTTGAAAACAAAGGTGATGTTGGCACAAGTCTATGGCCCGCCCCGACGGGGTAGTAATAGAGGTAGGGGAGGATCTTATGGTCCTCCCTTGGGCCGATCTGATTTCAATAGGAACCAATGTGCGTATTGTAAGCAATCGGGTCATTGGGCTAGGGACTGCCCGGTGTTGCATGCATCGCGTCAGGGGCATACCTCTGGTGGCCCGCGAGGTAGAGGGAGTTTCTCGAACTTTCGAGGGAATTCTAACGAACAGGCTCGTTTTGACTCTGCTGGGCAGCACCGAGATAGATCAAATGTTTTCGATCGCCAGCATCAGTATCAAGCATCAGGAATTGACCGGTCGGGGTACCATGACTCTCAGCATGCATAGGATTGCGTTGGATGGGGGTTAGAATCAGTTGAGGTGCCGGTCGATCAGAAGGGCCCTTATGTATCGGCTGAGGTTTTGGGCTCTACTGATCAGTTCCTAGTGGATACAGGAGCGACACGTAGTGCGCCATCTAAGCAATTGGTTCCGGGGGCTCCCCCATCCGGCTTAATGGTCACATCGGTAGGGTTCGATGGTACACTCTCCCGAAGCCCTCTTTCACAGCCCCTCATGTTTAAGGTTGATTCTTTTTCTGCACCCTGTCCGTTTCTGCTTGCCCCGTACACACCGGACAACATTATGGGTCTTGATATGTTAAAGCATTTTAGGGCTACGATCCGTTGCTCCCCTGCTGGTGTACGGGTAATATTGAATGACAATTACCCCCGATCAGAACGAATGTGTACGATGTCAGAGGATGCGCTGTTAGCTACCCTCCCTCGTGCTTTGTGGGCAACTTCGGATACTGATGTAGGACAAATGGTGATTCCACCGGTCCACATCAGCGTCCAGGAGGGGGCGGTGTTACCTCGCCTCCCACAGTACCGTATTTCCCAGGAGGGTGAGGAGGCTCTCATACAGATAGTGCAGGATTTGATAACGGTTGGGGTAGTCGAGGAAGTCCCCTACAACATTTGTAACAGTCCGATTCTTCCTATACTGAAAAAGGATACGGATGCCAGAGTTTATCGGTTCATAATTGATTTGAGAGAAGTGAACAAGATCGTGATACCTCAATACCCAGTGGTTTCCGATATCACGACGTTGCTTACCTTGGTCCCGCCTACGGCGACCATGTTCTCAGTGATTGATTTGAAGAATGCCTTCTTTTCCATTCCCATTCACCCTGATAGCCGATATCTTTTTGGGTTTACATTGAATAATAGATCTTATCGTTTTTGTAGGATTCCCCAGGGCTATACAGAAAGCCCTAGCATTTACAGTCAGGCTTTGAAACGACAATTGGATTCTTTTGCTCTGCTCGAGGGGGTCGCCCTCATTCAATATGTCGATGACATCTTGCTGGCGGCTGACACCCTGGAGTTGTGTGAAAAAAGTACGTTATCCTTACTTTCCTTTTTAGCGTCCCACAATCATAAGGTATCTAGGAAGAAATTGCAATTCTGTAGACCAAAGGTGACTTATTTGGGTCACCTTTTGTCTAAGGAGGGACGTGCACTCACACCGGATCGTATCCAAGTAATTTTGGATACACCGAGACCATCCACACAGAAGGATGTGCGTGCATTTTTGGGCCTTGTTTCTTTTTGCAGACAGTGGATATTGGGGTTTTCGCACATAGCTAAGCCATTGTTAGCCCTTTTGACAAAGGACACGCCTATCCCAATCCCTTGGTCAGATGAGTGTGATACTGCTTTTCAGCAACTACGACAGGCCCTTTGTTCAGCACCAGTGTTAGGAACCCCTGATTATGCAAAACCCTTTTCGTTGTATGTGCATGAGAAAGATGGATGTGCATTGTCAGTTTTAGTGCAGATGCACGGCGATAAGCAGCGCCCATGTGCATATTTTTCGGCTGTACTTGATCCTGTTGCCCGAGCATTACCAGGGTGTTTTCGCTCGGTTGCGGCGACAGCTGTGTCAATACGCCAAAGTGAGGGAATTGTGTTATCTCATAAGTTGTTGGTATTAGTCCCCCATGCTGTCGATGCCCTACTCAATCAAACGAAGACGCAGCATTTGACCAGCGCCCGTTTAACAGGATATGAGTTGACACTTCTGGCTCCTCATATTACGTTAAAAAGGTGCGTAACGTTAAACCCGGCAACATTGTTGCCATACCCCGAAACCCAGCCTGAGGCGCGGAAAGCGCATGATTGTATTCTCGTGACTGAGGAACAAACAAAGGGTCGTATTGATCTCCAGGATACGCCCTTTCCAGATGTGGATGGGGAACTGTGGGTGGATGGATCCTGTCTGAAGCTACCAGATGGTACGGCTTCAGCAGCATATGCAATTACCACATTACAAACGATAGTGGAGACAGCACGCATACCACAGAAATCAGCCCAAGCAGCGGAACTGATAGCATTAACACGAGCATGTGAGCTCAGTACAGGACTATGTGTGAATGTTTATACCGATAGCCGCTATGCCTTCGGAGTAGCGCATGACTTCGGCCTACTCTGGAAGGAGAGAGGGTTTTTAACGTCACATGGAGTACAGATAATGCATGGAGAGTTAGTTCACAATCTTTTAACCGCATTGACATACCCAAAGAAAATTGCTATCTGTTAGACCTGGCACCTTGGCGTGAGTTTCCCTTCCACTTTTTTGATGGTGTGCCTCGATTGTTTTGCTGGTGTTGTCCGCTCGGGGCACTGCGCCACGGCTAATCCGTGCCGCAGTGCAAGTGCTCCCTAGGTAAAGTGTACCTGTAATTGATGTCCATGATTGGTTTATTGGATTCACTGTCAGTCCCCAGTAAAGTGCACCAGGAGTGCCAGGGCTCGTGAATGCCAATGCCGCTGGTGGGCTTGCAGCGCTGGTTGCGCCACCCACAGAAGCGGCCTTGTAAAATATGTCTAGGGGCTGCCACCGCAGACCCTGTGCGCGGTCCGGGACCGTCGCGCTGACTACGCAAGTGCCCCCACTTGCCAGTCCCTAAACCTACCCTTACCTACATATTAGCCACCCCTCTGGTAGGCCCAAGGGCAGGGTGCATTGTAGGCATAAGGTAAGACATGCCCTGGTGTGTGTGGCATGTCTTAGTAGTGAATTACAGCCCTTTCCGTTCTTCACTATTGAAGGCTACCTGCTCTCCGTAGGCCAGAATGGGCTGCCGGGATCACGCCAACGCTGTGACCCCAGTGGACTCAGAGAGCATGGTAGAAGTGTCAAGTTTAGTATGCCTGAACTCAGAATAATAAAATACTTCTTGTAGTCAAGTTTATTTTAATATCCTGGGTTTGTAAATACTACTTTTAGAAAGTTAGTATTTACTGACCTGACCATCTCAGTCCGCCTCTGCTGTGTGTGTGTGTGTTCTGCCTAGCAACAGTAGGAGCAGGGTGGGGGGATCCCCAGAGACAGGTTGGCTGCCAGGTGGTGGGTAGAGAGATTACACCTGGATGGGTGGGAGGAGTACACCTTGACTCTTGAATAGACCTGGGCTCTGCCACCACAAAGCCGGCGCCACCCCCTGTGGGGCGGCTGATGTCTCTGCCCTGCTGCTGAAAGGAAAGAGCAGAGTCACCATAACAAAGTGCTCCAGAACTGGACTGAGCCAGGCCCAGGCCCCCTGGCGCTAAAGAACAAAAGAATCATGGTATAAAAGTAGGAGCCTGGCTCCTAAGAAATCAGAATCCTGTTTACCACAAAGAACCTCTGCCCGACTAGAAGGAGAAGAAGACGCCGGAGGAGCTGGCCTGCTGCTTGCCTTGCTGAGAAAGGAGAGGAAGAGACTTACTGAAAAGACTTTGCTACTTTGTGCCTGAACATTCTCCAAGGGCTTGATCTGAGCTTGCCCCCTGAACTGAACCCCAGGAACAGTGGGTTCTCTGTGCTTCTTGCTCGTCCTCCAATTCGAGCCGTGTGGGCATCCCGCTGGAAAAGAGACTGCGCCCCTCATCGCCCCTCCTAGGGCCGTGACACTCAGAAGCTCGCCTGCCTCAAACCCGTGAGAGCCCCGCTCCGTCCCGAGCCGCTCTCTGTCCCCGGGCCAGGCCGCCTGCATCCCTGTCACCGCCTGCTACTGGAGCGCGCTGACCGCGCTATCACCCCTCCCGCCGGAAGCCGTCCGACGACTGTGATCTACGCCGGGTCGTCCAGCTGCACTGACCGTGCCCTGCGACCCCGCTTCGCTATCCCCGGACATCTCAGGCCGCGCCGCCCCCGCTGTGGAGACCCTCCTGCACCGCCGTGCTAAAGGGTCGCGGGCCGCGCCTGCCTACTGGCCCACACCTGCTGATTGAGGACCCAAGAACACTTCCCGAAGTTGAGAGTCGCACCGACCTGTGCCGACTCTCCTAATCACGAAAGAAGTCCAGTATCGGGCTCGGGGCCCGCAACGCCTTATTTCCCCGTTCGCAGGAACCGATCTCTGTGAGTACTGGAACTACAAGTAAAAGAGACTACGAACTATCCATTTGAAGCTACGAGCCCAGAACATTTGCCTGCCGTATAACCCGGTGGCCTAGCGAAAACGTTATTGGTCTTGTGATAAGTCTGTTGAGATATATATACCTTATTTTTACATAAAGAAGCGTATTTTTATATATATCCAAGTCTGGTGTCCGTTTCTGGGGGGATTAATGTATTTACTGTGTGTACGATTGTAAGTGCTTAACCAACAACGCCTGAGGAATCGCCTTGGCTGCTCACGCCACGCACCTAGAGGGTGAGCAAGGGTCATTCGCGAGGGGTTATCCTGCGCCCTGACGTGGAGGAGAGGGTTCCTGCTTGACACAAGGGCAACCTTGCGCCAACCAGAGATCCCCGACTCTAACATTGGTGGCAGCGGGTGGGATTTCGGATTTGCACTTGTAATTTGCATACAGTGAATTATTAATCACCAGATAGTGAGAGCAGACCAAATAACGCAGCCACAGGTTTTCATTTTTGGAACTTTGTTGAGACATCTGCCATTACTGCAACCATGCCTGGCTCGCACTCCGCTGGAAGAGCACTCTCTGTGATTTCTGGAATAGATGAGGTGGATTGGGAGAGACTGGAAGGCTACTCGATGGAGCAATTGAAAGGCTACAGTGTAAAATTCCGAGTCCCCCATGCTGGATTCAAGAGGAGAACCCAGTACGCCAAGGCGCTGAGAGCCTGGAAGGAGTCACGAGACCCACGGAATGCGGGGGACATCGTTCCACCCGACAACCTTGAGGAGCCCAGCAGAGTCCGGTCGCCAGAGGAGCTGGCAGACAGGGCAGCCGACAGGGCGCATGCAATGGAGATGGCAAAGTTGGCCGGACAAATGGAAATGGAAAAGCAGAAGTTGGCCCTGGAGGCACAACAACGCCAAATGGATCATGATATCAGATTGAAGGAGTTGGAGCTGAAGGCGAAAAGTTTGGACACCGCTCCTTCTGGTGGCAGCACTCCACCAGCGCAGGTAGAGTCCAAGGTGTACATCCCCAAAGATGTAGTAAAGGAGTATTTCAGAAAGGATGACATAGGGCAGTGGTTTAGGGCCTACGAGGTGGCCATGTCCTCACACCGGGTCCCTGAGAAAGACTGGGGAGTGGGGTTGTGGGGAAGGTTCCTTGCTGAAGGGCGTGACACACTGTTAGATTTACCCTTAGATCTCCAAACCTCATACCCCCATATGAAGGAAGCTTTAATGACCAGGTATGGGTTAACTCCGGAGCTATATAGACAGCGGTTCAGGGAGACGAAGAAGATCCCTGAGAGTACGTATGTAGAATATGTGACCTTTTTCTGCAGAGCGCTGGATGGTTGGGTGAAGGGTAGCAAAGCGAATGATTATCAAGGGCTGCTTGATTTAATTGCATGGGAGCACTTGTCCAGTCAATGTTTTCCTGAGCTACGCCAGCACCTGATTGATAGCAAGCTGTCCAACCCGAGGAAGCTTGCTGAGGAGGCGGACCGCTGGCTCAGCACCAGGGTCCACAAGGGTCAAGTGGGAGACTCCGCCAAAGGTGGGCAGGGTCCCCAGCAGAAGAGTGGGGGGGACAGGGGTAAACAGAAAGGGTTCCAAAAAGGCCCCCAAAGTAATCCCCAAGGGAACCAGCAGAAGGGTTCTCAGCCTCCCCCACCCCCGCAGCAGAACGGGGCCCCGACAGGTAGACCTGTTCCAAAGGGGCCCTTCAATTGTTATAAGTGTGGTGATCCGGGTCACATTGCCTCTGATCCTAAGTGTCGCCTGTTTGGTAAGACCGCACCCACTGGTGCTCCACCCCGGCAAGTAGCTAGTGTTAACTTTGGGGAGGAAGTAGCAGTCCAGGAGGGTGGGGGTCCCGGGCAGATGACCCTAGTCTCGCTAGGAGACAGTGAGATGGTCCCTGTAACCTATCTGCCCTCTAACACTAAGAAATATGGGCAAGTAGTGACCATCAATGGAAAGAAGGTTGAGGCTCTTAGAGATACAGGAGCCAGCGTGACTTCGGTGAGGCAACACCTGGTGTCTCAAGAGCAAATTGTACCCAATGCCTACTGTAGGGTTGTCAATGCTGACAACGTAGAGAGTCGTTGTCCAATGGCTCAAGTTCCCTTTGAGTGGGGGGAGGTCTCTGGTACTCTACAAGTCGCTGTGAGAACTGACATGCCTGTAGATTGTCTGCTAGGGAACGACCTGGAGAGCTCCCCTTGGGAAAAGGTGGAGAAGACCACGCATCTGAGGATGGTGGGTCTACCCGACTGGGCGTGCGTGACCACCCGGTCCATGGCAGCCAGTAGGGGTGTTGAGAGGGTCCTGGAGCCTGAGGGAGAGGTCCAGGAACCGGCCTTAGGGAGAAGGCGCAGGAGGCGCGGGAAACCGGCCCCCGAAGTTCCCACGGCCCAGGAGGAAGCAGACCCGGAGGGGGATGCTCTGGAGCCTACCGGGGAACAGATCGCCGAACTGGGAGACTTGCCTGAGCTGACCCATTGGCAGCAAGAAGGAGGTCCCTCCAGGGAGGAATTCTGCAGGGAGCAGAAAGAATGCCCTTCTCTCGTGGGTATGCGGCAACAGGCTGCAGACCAGGCCAATGGTGTTTAGGCCAAAACACACTACGTGTACTGGGAGAGTGACCTCCTGTATTCCGAGCCTAAGGCTGCTGAACCTGGGTCAGCCCGTGTGCTGGTGGTACCCCAGAAGTTCAGAACCTTCCTACTGGGGCTGGCTCATGATGTGCCGTTAGCAGGACATTTGGGGATGGACAAGACCTATGACAGGCTTGTCACCCACTTTTACTGGCACCAAATGCATAAGAATTCCGATTCCTACTGCAGAACCTGTCAGACTTGCCAGGCAAGTGGTAAGAGCGGAGGGAAGCACAAGGCTCCTCTGCAACCTTTCCCTGTGGTCGGTACGCCATTCCAACGAGTGGGTATTGATATTGTGGGGCCTCTGGATCCCAAGACAGCCCTGGGCAACAGGTTCATCCTGGTCTTGGTGGACCATGCCACCCGGTACCCTGAAGCCATCCCTCTGAGGACAGTGACGGCCCCCGTGGTGGGACGGGCACTGATGGGAATTTTCTCCCGAGTGGGATTCCCTCTAGAGGTGGTGAGCGACAGGGGGACCAATTTCATATCCACATATATGAAATCCCTGTGGAAGGAGTGTGGGGTAACTTACAAGTTCACCACTCCTTACCACCCCCAAGGAAATGGGTTGGTTGAGAGATTCAACCGAACCCTCAAAGGCATGATCATGGGCCTGGACGGTCCAATGAGGCGTAAGTGGGACGTCCTCTTGCCATGCCTGCTCTTCGCTTACCGAGAGGTGCCACAGAAGTCTCTAGGGTTCAGCCCCTTTGAGCTTCTGTATGGTCACCCGGTAAGAGGACCTCTGAGTTTGGTAAAAGAAGGCTGGGAGCAATCTCCCAGGAAACCTCCCCAGAATGTATATAGTTACATGCTGGCCTTCCGAAACCAGACTCGGCGTTTCAGGCAACTTGCTGAGGCAAATCTGGAAGCCAGCCAGGAGGAGATGAAGCGGTGGTACGACCGGAATGCCACTCTGGTAGAGCTTCAACCTGGACAAAAGGTGTGGGTCTTGGCCCCAGTGGAGCCGTGTGCACTTCAGGATAAGTGGACAGGTCCATTTGAGGTTGTGGAGCGCAAAAGTCCTATCACCTACTTGGTGAACATGCAGACTCCCAGGAACCCTTTGAGGGTCCTACATGTTAACCGCCTTAAGCCCCACTTAGAGAGGACCGAAGTGGGCATGCTGCTGGCCACTGATGATGGAATGGAAGAGGAGACCGAGCCCCTTCCTGACCTCTTAGTGGCCTCTGAGAAAGATGGGTCAGTGGATGGAGTTAACCTCTCACCCACCCTGACGCCCGAACAACAGGAAGATTGCCGCCACTTGCTGGGACAATTTTCCGACCGATTCTCCCTGATTCCTGGTGTCACAGATTGGTGCGTCCATGATGTGGACACAGGAGACAGCTTACCTGTGAAGCACAAGGCTTACAGGGTAACTGACAGGGTCAGAGCTTGCATTAAGGAGGAGGTCTCCAAAATGCTTGCGCTAGGGGTGGTTGAGTCCTCCAGCAGTCCTTGGTCCAGCCCCGTGGTCTTGGTCCCAAAGGCTGCTGCGCCGGGAGCCACACCTGAACTCCGGTTCTGTGTGGACTACAGAGGACTCAATTCAGTCACGAAGACTGACGCGCACCCCATCCCCAGAGCTGATGAGCTCATTGATCGGCTGGGGGCTGCCCGGTTCCTCAGTACGTTTGATTTAACGTCTGGGTACTGGCAGATCGCCTTGACCGATGGGGCCAAAGAGAGGTCAGCATTCTCTACACCAGATGGGCACTTCCAGTTCCGAGTCATGCCATTTGGGATGAAGAATGCCCCTGCCACCTTTCAGAGGTTGGTCAACCAGGTACTGGTTGGGCTGGATGCGTTCAGTGCCGCCTACCTGGATGACATCGCCGTGTTCAGTGCCACCTGGCCTGAACACCTGCGCCACCTCTGGGAAGTGTTGATGGCGCTGCGCCGAGCAGGCCTCACGATCAAGGCAAGCAAGTGCCAGATCGGGCAGGGTTCCGTGGTGTACTTGGGACACCAAGTGGGGAGTGGCAAGGTGGCACCCTTGCAACCCAAAATTGAAACCATCCTGGCTTGGGAACCCCCCAAGACGCAGACCGCAGTGAGGGCCTTCCTGGGGCTCACTGGGTACTACAGGAGGTTTGTCAAGGGCTATGGAACGATCGTTGCCCCCTTGACAGAGCTGACTTCGAAGAAGCAGCCCAGGAACGTGATTTGGACTGACACCTGTCAGAAAGCTTTCGACACCCTGAAGACGGCCATGTGCACGGCGCCCGTGCTCTTGGCCCCTGACTTCTCCAAGGAATTCCTAGTCCAGACAGACGCTTCAGAGCATGGTGTAGGGGCTGTTCTCTCACAGATGACTGAGGAGGGCTGGGACCAACCCGTAGCCTTCATCAGTAGGAGGTTACTTCCACGGGAAAGTAGGTGGAGTGCAATTGAGCGAGAAGCATTTGCTGTGGTCTGGGCGCTGAAGAAGCTAAGACCCTACTTGTTTGGGTCTCACTTCCGGGTTCAGACGGACCACAGGCCCCTCAGATGGTTGATGCAAATGAGGGGTGAAAACCCGAAGCTGTTGAGGTGGTCCATCTCCCTACAGGGTATGGACTTTACGGTGGAACACCGTCCTGGTACAGATCACGCCAACGCTGACGGTCTGTCCAGGTATTTCCGCCTTAGTGACGAGGAACCCCCTGGGCAAGGGTAGTTCTCCCCACATTTCAGCTGGAGGGGACACGTGTTAGACCTGGCACCTTGGCGTGAGTTTCCCTTCCACTTTTTTGATGGTGTGCCTCGATTGTTTTGCTGGTGTTGTCCGCTCGGGGCACTGCGCCACGGCTAATCCGTGCCGCAGTGCAAGTGCTCCCTAGGTAAAGTGTACCTGTAATTGATGTCCATGATTGGTTTATTGGATTCACTGTCAGTCCCCAGTAAAGTGCACCAGGAGTGCCAGGGCTCGTGAATGCCAATGCCGCTGGTGGGCTTGCAGCGCTGGTTGCGCCACCCACAGAAGCGGCCTTGTAAAATATGTCTAGGGGCTGCCACCGCAGACCCTGTGCGCGGTCCGGGACCGTCGCGCTGACTACGCAAGTGCCCCCACTTGCCAGTCCCTAAACCTTCCCTTACCTACATATTAGCCACCCCTCTGGTAGGCCCAAGGGCAGGGTGCATTGTAGGCATAAGGTAAGACATGCCCTGGTGTGTGTGGCATGTCTTAGTAGTGAATTACAGCCCTTTCCGTTCTTCACTATTGAAGGCTACCTGCTCTCCGTAGGCCAGAATGGGCTGCCGGGATCACGCCAACGCTGTGACCCCAGTGGACTCAGAGAGCATGGTAGAAGTGTCAAGTTTAGTATGCCTGAACTCAGAATAATAAAATACTTCTTGTAGTCAAGTTTATTTTAATATCCTGGGTTTGTAAATACTACTTTTAGAAAGTTAGTATTTACTGACCTGACCATCTCAGTCCGCCTCTGCTGTGTGTGTGTGTGTTCTGCCTAGCAACAGTAGGAGCAGGGTGGGGGGATCCCCAGAGACAGGTTGGCTGCCAGGTGGTGGGTAGAGAGATTACACCTGGATGGGTGGGAGGAGTACACCTTGACTCTTGAATAGACCTGGGCTCTGCCACCACAAAGCCGGCGCCACCCCCTGTGGGGCGGCTGATGTCTCTGCCCTGCTGCTGAAAGGAAAGAGCAGAGTCACCATAACAAAGTGCTCCAGAACTGGACTGAGCCAGGCCCAGGCCCCCTGGCGCTAAAGAACAAAAGAATCATGGTATAAAAGTAGGAGCCTGGCTCCTAAGAAATCAGAATCCTGTTTACCACAAAGAACCTCTGCCCGACTAGAAGGAGAAGAAGACGCCGGAGGAGCTGGCCTGCTGCTTGCCTTGCTGAGAAAGGAGAGGAAGAGACTTACTGAAAAGACTTTGCTACTTTGTGCCTGAACATTCTCCAAGGGCTTGATCTGAGCTTGCCCCCTGAACTGAACCCCAGGAACAGTGGGTTCTCTGTGCTTCTTGCTCGTCCTCCAATTCGAGCCGTGTGGGCATCCCGCTGGAAAAGAGACTGCGCCCCTCATCGCCCCTCCTAGGGCCGTGACACTCAGAAGCTCGCCTGCCTCAAACCCGTGAGAGCCTCGCTCCGTCCCGAGCCGCTCTCTGTCCCCGGGCCAGGCCGCCTGCATCCCTGTCACCGCCTGCTACTGGAGCGCGCTGACCGCGCTATCACCCCTCCCGCCGGAAGCCGTCCGACGACTGTGATCTACGCCGGGTCGTCCAGCTGCACTGACCGTGCCCTGCGACCCCGCTTCGCTATCCCCGGACATCTCAGGCCGCGCCGCCCCCGCTGTGGAGACCCTCCTGCACCGCCGTGCTAAAGGGTCGCGGGCCGCGCCTGCCTACTGGCCCACACCTGCTGATTGAGGACCCAAGAACACTTCCCGAAGTTGAGAGTCGCACCGACCTGTGCCGACTCTCCTAATCACGAAAGAAGTCCAGTATCGGGCTCGGGGCCCGCAACGCCTTATTTCCCCGTTCGCAGGAACCGATCTCTGTGAGTACTGGAACTACAAGTAAAAGAGACTACGAACTATCCATTTGAAGCTACGAGCCCAGAACATTTGCCTGCCGTATAACCCGGTGGCCTAGCGAAAACGTTATTGGTCTTGTGATAAGTCTGTTGAGATATATATACCTTATTTTTACATAAAGAAGCGTATTTTTATATATATCCAAGTCTGGTGTCCGTTTCTGGGGGGATTAATGTATTTACTGTGTGTACGATTGTAAGTGCTTAACCAACAACGCCTGAGGAATCGCCTTGGCTGCTCACGCCACGCACCTAGAGGGTGAGCAAGGGTCATTCGCGAGGGGTTATCCTGCGCCCTGACGTGGAGGAGAGGGTTCCTGCTTGACACAAGGGCAACCTTGCGCCAACCAGAGATCCCCGACTCTAACACTATCATTAAGTGTAGCGCCCATAGGAAAGTAGTTGACAAAGTTGGAGAAGGGAATGCGTTGGCAGATCGAGTAGCACGGGAAACTGCGATGCAGCCCGGTACTACTGCCGTGTATGTAGTGAAGTCACAGGTGGAAAGATGGCATGATGCGAAGGAGGAAGTGCGAGAAATGCAAAGGACCGCTTCTGACAAAGAGCGGGAACAATGGGCTACTGAGGGAGAATTGGATGATGAGGGTTGCTGGAGAAATAAGCAGATGGATAGATGGAAATTACCTACGGCTTTTGTACAGCCTATGGTTCAGATGGCACATGGGCTAGCACATGTTGGAGCTTCCGCAATTGTGAAATTGCTTACCCAAGTCTGGGAGCATCCAGAGATTGCTAGCACAGCGAAGAGGGTGGTGCAGACCTGTATGATCTGCCTGAGGTACAACCCAGGAAAGGGTACTCGAACTCCAGCAGGAGGATTTGTGACACCCACTGCACCCTTTGAGGTTCTGCAGATGGATTACATCCAGCTTGAGCGCTGTAATAATCTGAAGTATGTTCTAGTAGTGGTCTGCGCTTTCAGCAAATGGGTTGAAGCGTACCCTACGAAAGACAATACTGCGATGACTACTGCGAAGCTGCTGCTGAAGGAGTTTTTCCCCCGATATGGTGTTTGTAGACTTCTGTGGAGCGATAATGGCCCTCACTTTGTAGCGGACGTTATAAAGTATGTCTTGAAGGGTCTAGGCATCACTCAGAAGTTCCACGCCGTGTTTCACCCTCAGTCTGCAGGCCTAGTTGAGAAGTATAATGGTACACTGAAGCTGAAGATCGCCAAAATTCAAGCTTCGACGTCTTTGACTTGGCCAGACGCTCTGCCACTGGCGTTATTGTCAATTAGATCGGTACCACACTCTCGAACTGGCCTTACACCTTACGAAATTGTTTTTGGACGCCCAATGAATATTTGGGGTCCACCAAAACCTAAGGCTGTGTATGATGTACCTTGTGTAATGATGAACGATTATCTGGCACAGTTAACGGATAACTTGGTTTCTATTCATCAACAGGTCCGAGAGGCGCTCCCTGATCGGTCTACCGGTGAAGGACATGGTCTCCGGCCTGGTGACCATGTCATGGTGAAAGTTTTCGACAGGACGAACAGCTTGGAACCGAGATGGGTGGGCCCTGAGCAGGTCCTCCTCGCAACGAGGACGGCTGTGCGAGTCTCCAACCGAAAGAATTGGATCCACTCTCTGCACTGTAGGAAGGTGCCGCCCGGATTGGTGGAACCTGCCGTGCTGACCGATCAACGAGAAATCTTGGCTGCAGAGACAGGCCGTGCTGCGGAGCCAAACGCCACTGAGGAGCTCTTTCCGGACCACGCGACTCCTGGAGGAAGGCGATATCATCTTCGACCAAGGAAGTGAGTTTTCCAGTACCAGGACATACTGTCAGAACGGCCCTTGGGTTAGTGAAACGGAGAGCCGATGAGGCAAGGGGGGGGGATCAGCCCTGCATTAGTGTAGTGACACCCGTCTTGGCCCGCTGGTGAAGAAATCAACCGCTGCCTAAGGGGAAGAGTTCTGACAGACTTCTAGTTTCAGGAAGATATTGGGTTTTATTTTTGCTTTGATATGGAGAAAAAGAAAATACTTTGCGCATTAGGGTTCATGTTGACAGTAGCCATTGTTGGGATAACCACATGGTTCGTGGAGGATGTAATTCCCGCTCGGAAGATTCTTGTGTTGACAACTCCGGTGCCTGAGGAGCACTACTTTTATACATTACCGTATCAAGAATTGAAGCATCGACAATCTTACTTGAATAACACTTTCATCCAGATGCTGCATCATACCCACGTTGCTACGAATGCTACGAACTGTTGGATATGTGGGATGATGCCAGCTCATCAGAAGAAAGGAGGAACGCCATTTATACCATTTCCTTTCTCTCATAATGGCTCTTGTAGAGCATGGTATACCTTGCTTTTTGCTACTCGGAAACCAACAGTGGGACGATTGCTCTTCAGACTCAATAAAGAATGCCATCAAGACAAAAATGGGTATCCACAAGCGAATGGGACAATTTGGGAGTGGGAAGAGTACCGACCAGACAATGAATCCATTCCCTACATCTTTACGAACACAAGAGACACTGTGGGAAAGGACAAGTTTGTAATTCAAGTAGCACAAGCTCAAGCGGACCTGTGTGTCCAGAGTGTGGGTTTTATTCCTGTTGGTGTTAGTGATTGCATTACTGTTTTGAATATTGATGGGTTGAACAATAGTACCTTCTTAGCCTCCCATAATACGTACTTTGTGTGTGGAAATAAAGGTTATTACCGTCTGCCGGCTTGGTGGTCTGGGGTATGCTATGTATCATTTCTATTACCTCCAGTATTCTTAGCTCCCGCATCTTATCATAAGGATTTGAAATTATTAAATAATGTGACTGTAAATAGGTATAAACGTACTTTATCGATTGATGATGTAGATCAGACTGACACCAGTCTGCAACAGTATATTGATTTTAACTTGGGACTGTTTTTCTTTGTTGGAGCTGCCCTGAACAGTAGGAAGATCCGAAGATTAACAAGAGTGGTAGAAGCTGTGACAAATCAGACTGCTGCTGCTCTTGGGAATCTTACGGAGGAATTACAGATCACTAGAATTGTTGCATTGCAGAATCGTATGGTATTAGATGTTATGCTAGCTGACAGAGGAGGAGCATGTAAAATTATTGGAAGTAGCTGTTGTGTGTTTATTCCTGATCATACGCCATCAGTTTATAATGCCATCAATAAACTGCATAAGATTGCAGCTGAGATCCATACGGAAAATGGCACTTGGTCCTTTTCTGGATGGTTTTGGGCGTTAATTACTGCCTGGGGATGGAAGGTTCTAACTGGTCTCTGCATTATTGTAGCGGTTCTGTTTTCATGCTGTATCTGCGTTCAGTGTGGTCCTTTACTCTGCTCATTATGTGTATCATTTTGTATCCCCGATAAGAAAGCTATTGCCAATGTCACTTATCAGAAACGTTTAGCTAAGGAAGTAGAAGAGATGATGATAATTGATATATATGATGATTATTCTAACAAGCCGGATGTCTTCAGTAAATGCTGAAAGGGTCGTCTGTTGTAAAGTGAAACAACGATGTGATTAAGCATTTACTAAAGACATTAATTCCCCTCTTATAGATCATGTTTTCTCTGTTATGTTGACCGAAGTTCGGACTCCATTTTGTATTGTCATGCTTCCACGTGTTCCCCACGAGAAGAGTCCAACCTCTGTGTTAGTTGCTCTTGTAATCTGCCTAGTAACAGTCTATAAATAGCTCCTTTGTCCATCTGGCACATGCCCAGACTTGACCGCATCTGTTATCAGTTAGCCTTGCTTGACCATGTTTTCGCGGGCTCAAGGAGTGTGTTAGCTCCGCCCACATATTGATTCAGTATCGAAAATGACCATAAATGGTGATGTTCTTCAGCCTCATGTTGTATCCACCCACTTATGAGCCCCTCTGTTGTGTATAAAAGGGGACTGTGTACGCAAGTTCTTTGTGCTACTCTATGCAATACTGAGGAGTGTTGTGTGGATTGTAGGACCACCCTTAAGGGTTAATAAATGCTGTCTTTGTACTTTGCAGTTTCCGTGCCAACTTCCTTATAGATTCCATTACAGGAGAGCGAACCCTTGTGTCCTGCGGGCCTAGCTGGGGCCTGTATTCATCACATCCTTTCTGATAACCCCCTTCCTCCGCGCCCGATTGTCCGAACCGATCCCAGGCCATCACCTAGCCCTGCGGATGCAGTTTATTGCCCCTACTGTAAGGAAAACACCCCACATCAAAGGGATTACAGCAGATCAAGGCCCCCACCCCCTGAGACCCGACCGGTTGCACACACCCCCGCGAATTGGCGGAATGTCCAGCTGTGTGATAGCCATCCCCTACTGTGGGTGGGGTGGGGACTTCCACTGAAGATATGTGTGGGAACGAGCTCGAAGTGGGGATCCCGAGGATGTTCTTTCTTGTATCAAGACAATCTCAAGAATGTGCCATGTGTGATAAACCTGCAATAAAGTCATAAACCTGTGTATAAGAGGCCAGGCCTCAGGGATGCAGTTAGAGCACCTCGTGACGATACCTTGCTGTCTGATCTGATGTGTTCTCCTCCGGAGAGAATAAAACTTTGTTTCCTGCCTTCCAGTCTCTGGTGCCTGCCTCTTTGTTGGTTTAGCATCGAATGGTATAAGAGGCGATTACCGCCGGGCAATACTTGAAAGGTTATCGACTGTGACTGCCGCTACCATTTAACAGTACCTCAGTAGCATCTTCAGAAGGGGGGCCTCCTGTTCCAGTCCCTAAGGGGCCTAACTGGGAGGCTTTCTTGAGAGCTCTCTGATCTTCATCAGCTTGTAAAAGCTCCCTGAGTTCAGCAGAAGTAGGGTTATTGGGCTGTTTAAGGCCCCTGATATTTGCCAACTGCCTGAGCTCATTTTGATTAAGGGTAGCAAAGAGAGTTGGTGCCCTCTGGGGGTCACTATCGACAGAGATGGGTACCTTGGACCCCTCTGCCCCCTCCATTGCTCTTAAGTGTGGGTGGATGTGTTGCAATCTACCTACACTTGCGTTTACCTACTAAACCTATCTAGTAGTTGTAGTCAGGGTGTGCTACTCCCTTTTCTCTACAACAACTAAGTTCAGTAGAACTTAAGTAAATCTATCTTGTTTTATATGTACCTACAGGTACCTATGTGATCTTTCAATTGGTACCCAAGAGATTACAATGGTAAAACACAGCAAGCTCAAATCCAACCGCTGCTCACCAATGTGAGAAGTTGGCCTGGTATATGATGTTCACTAGTTAAAGTGACCACCTTGTACCATGCCAAGCAACCCTTATGGTGTGGTTGTAAGTCAACCTTTTCGGACTAGCTGCCCTAGTGGTAGCGTAGGCTAAGCAGTCTTTGAGGCTAAACTCGTGAAACGTGTTAAGCAGGCTGTTTTACCAAATGTAACCCCCTTTTATACCAATGAAAGGACACCACACAGATATATATTGAAAATATATATGGATTTATTTCTCAAAGTAACCCCTAGACTCTTTATGAGCACAGGAGCACAAATCGTTAAACAAGAATACGTTAGAATACACAGAAGTTGCACTTTATATGGATAGGCCCTGGTGGCCGCTCAAACCATATACTAAAATAGTGGTATAAGTACCACGAACAGAAAAGGGAAAAGGCCTAGGGCCTCTAGAATCGCTGGGCCTACAAGGAGCTAACTTCAGTTAGTGACCAGGAGGTCCACGGGTTGCGTGTGCAGAGCAAATAGTCACACGCGAGCTCCCATAGGTTTTCAATGGGTGTGTAAAAGTTACAAAGTTACTGCAAAAAGGATCTTCCGGATGGACTATGAACTCAAGATTGGAAACACAGACCCTAGAGATGATACTCTACACTTGGGCACCGGAGTGCCAGCTTTACCTCACCCACAGGAAGCGGGTGCATAGGTCTCGAAGTGCGTCGGGTTTCTTCTATCTGTTCAATGGAGCCTGTAGTCAAAGATGCTGCAGGCGGTCGGCCCAGAAGAGATGCGGTGGATCCAAGAGAGGATTGGAGTTGTAGAAGATCTGTAAGCAGAGGGGACAGTGTTCACAGTCACTAGCCAGTGACCAGCGTGGCACCAGGTGGGTACCAGGCGATGTCGGGTGCAAACAGGAAGAAAGGTGCAGCTTGTCTCTGCAGCCACGTGGTCCCTGAAGGTCGACGACATCCAGGAGTTGGTTCACGAGCTGTCCCACGCAGGCTCTCACTGTCGGCGGTGTCAGCGACTTGATCAAAGCAAACAAGCCTTGGCAAAAGCAATTGTTGTGGAAAACGAAATAAGCTGATGGTTCTGACCAGCAAGGTCAGAGGGATTGCTCCTTTGGAGGGGAGCAAGGGCCATTCTGGAGCAACCAGACCAGCGGTGTATTTCTTGAAGTTCGTCGCCAAGATGTCCACTAGCCAGCGGGCCAGCAACCGGTTAGGCGCGTTGAGTGGCAAAATGCAGAAGGGCCCCACGCAGATCGTGGAGATGCTGGAGGGCTCACCTTTGGTGCAGATGCTGCTCGAGGGTTGGGCTTCTCAGATCCCAAAGCACAACTTGGAGGGAGCCTCGGTTGTTGCGCTTGCAGCTTGTCGTGGTCTTTTCAAGATGGCTGGCTTCACGTGTCTCGGTGCCTCCACGGGTTCCTTCTTTTCAGGGACTGTGGATCGGGTGGTGAGAGGTCTGGAGGTCCAGGTCTTGTCAGTCTCTGGGCTCGGGCTCCGGCGGGAGGCGGCGGCAAAGCAGACGTTGATTCGCTGGATGGTGCTTGTATTAGCAAGGTGGTCACTCCCTGACCACAGGGGAGATTGGCTTCAATCCTCTGTGCGGCAGAGCGTCGAAGTTCCCGTCTTCTTCTTGTAGTTAAGTTGATTCCAGGATGTCTGAAGTCTTAGGACACAGCTCCTACCTTTAAGCGGATTCTAGGGGCCGGACTACCTGCTAGGTCCCTCCCTAAGGGTGGGACCAGGAAGGGGGGTGGTTACACCCCCAATCCTTTGTCCAGCTCGCCCCAGGCCCGGGACTGGTGTGCCCCAGGACCGGATTGAACTGGCATATGCACCGAGGCTCCTTGTGAGCCTCAGGCATGTCTGGTTTCTTTCAAGCCCTACCTGACCAATACACAAAATCCTGTCTGGGGTGGTGCACGCACCTCCCCTGGCAGGAAACCCTTTGTCCACACCTCCCAAGATGGAAGGACTCCCAGCAGCAGGAGGGCAGACTTGTGTCTGTGGTGGCAGCATCCATTTTGTGGAGCTGAGGCTATGTCTGATTTTACCCGGGTTTCAGGTACTGTACATGTCGTGTCCCTCTAGAAGGGTGGAATGCTAACCCCGTCGCCAGAATTGGGGAGGGGTTAGTATTCCAATTCGTATGACACCTTACTCGACATGTTTTGATAAAGCCAAACCAAAGATAGCATTTAACCGCGAGGTTCATAATGCACTTAAGAGTATATGGTATGACGATATCTGGAAACAGTAGAAGGAAGTTGTTCCGACCACTGCAGACAGGCTCAGCTCATGCCAGAGCACCATCTCACATGGAACCAAGCACTCTGCCTTCAGGATTGTTAAGGCCTGCCATAGGAGTGACTTATAGGTTAACATGTGTCCCATTTAAGGTTAGGTATAGGTATACTACACCTAAGTAAGAGGTGGTTACACCAACTTACCCCAGCTGAGTGATCAGCCAGTTGTGTCAAATTTGTTAGGCCAGGCCAGGCCAGGGGTGGCATAATACATGCTTCAGCCCCTGGCAGGCCTCAGATACACCAATGCCCTGGGTACCTAGTGTACACTGGTACAGGGGCTTACAGGGTGATCCACTTCCAATTGGTTATGCACCTAGGGTACATGGAGTCCATTTTAAAGAGAGAGCAGATGGGCTGAGGTCCTGAATGGCAGGATCTCAGGCCAACTAAGTCGAAAAACCAGCTAGACACTAGGCAAAAATTTGGGGGTAACCATAGTCAGATATCCACCTTCCTACACGCCCTCATCCTCCTGGACGTCTCAGCAGCCTTCGACATGGTCTGCCACCGCACCATAGCAACACGCCTCCACGACGCCAGAATCCAGGAGAAGGCCCTGGCCTGGACCACATCCTTCATCTCCGGTAGAACCCAGAGCGTCCTCCTCCCACCCTTCCAATCCAAGACCACCGAGATCATCTGCGGCGTCCGACAGGGATCTTCCCTCAGCCCGACGCTGTTCAACATCTACATGGCACCACTCGCCTGCGTCGCACGACAACACAGCCTCAACATCATCTCCTATGCCGATGACATCCAGCTGATCATATCCCTCACCGAAGACCCCCACTCCGCCAAAACCAACCTCCGCAAAGGAATGAAGGCCGTCGCCAAATGGATGAAGGACAGCAGGCTAAATCTGAACTCAGACAAAACGGAGGTCATCATCCTCGGCCCGACCCCATCAGCCTGGGACGACTCCTGGTGGCAAACATCGCTAGGAACAGCCCCAGAACCCACCGACCAAGCACGCAACCTGGGGGTCATCCTCGACTCCTCCCTCTCCATGACCAAGCAAGTCAACGCCATCTCCGCGTCCTGCTTCACCACCCTCCGAATGCTCCGCAAGATCTTCAATTGGATCCCCTCCGACACGAGAAAAACCATCACCCAGGCCCTCGTCACCAGCAGACTGGACTACGGCAACGCCCTCTATGCAGGAACAACAACCAAGCTCCTGAGACGGCTGCAACGCATCCAGAACGCCTCGGCATGACTGATCCTTGACGTCCCCCGACGCAGCCACATCACACCCCACCTGAGAGGCCTGCACTGTCTCCCCGTCAACAAGAGGATCTCCTTCAAACTCCTCATCCACGCACACAAAGTCCTACACAACGCCGGACCAGCATACCTCAACGACCGACTCAGCTTTTACACCCCCGCCCGCAGCCTCCGGTCTGCCAACCTCGCCACAGTTCCACGCATCTGGAAAACCACCGCCAGTGGCAGATCCTTCTCCTACCTCACCGCCAAGACCTGGAACACTCTCCCCACAGACCTGCGTCAGACCCAGGACCTGCTAGCCTTCAGATGACATCTCAAGACCTGGCTCTTCGATCAGTAGCAATAGCAGCACCTCCCCCCTCCCTCTCCCCAGTGCCTTGAGACCCTCACGGGTATGCAGCGCGCTATACAAATGTCGTGATTGATTGATTGAATTGTGTAAATAGTATCCAACACCGTGAGAACAGGCTGGTCTGAACAACATTGCCGAAGTAGACTAAAGCCTCCTGACCGTGAGGGCCAGAGCTCCAGCACTGCCCAGGAGGTGGTCTGAAGAGGCTCAATGGTGCTGTGCATTTGTTGTTTGTTTTCCATAGGTTTGACTTTTGTGTGTTTCATTTCCAATAAGGTTTGGGAGGGATGTAGCGTCCTGCTGTACATGTTCTAGTGATCAGCCTTGTGCTGTAACCCCACTTTACACCCACCCATCAGAGGCATCACTGGTCAGGTGACCGTGCTAATAAAAAGGTGCTGGGCACACATACCCTGGGTCAGTTACCAGTATGGCATACCATGTGTACATGTGGTCATTTGTCCAGCATATGGGCCTAGTGCCCAAGTCACCACAACCAGGACTGGGGGCACGGTCTGCTAGTCTCCATGCTGGGTGAGGGGATATCACCCAAAGAAAATAAGAACACCCCATGTGGAGCCTGGGGCACCAGCACCTGCCTGCTTGCCATGACAAGTGCGCACTGTTAGGGAGAGGAGAACATTGAAGGGAGGGAGGTCCGATGCAGGGGCCTGTTGAGAGAACTCCCTGTGCGAAGTATGAGGAGATGCTGCACCTAACAGGTCTCTGCCCATGTTCATGAAACTGGACACTGACCTTCTTATGACAGGAGAGGTCTGCATGAAGATTGTCATAAGCAAAGCGCCATGCAGGGAGCATAAAGCCCATACTGCACTGTTGAGATGACCTCATAGACCAGGAGGGGCCACTGTGGAAATAGACAATGTCAAAAAGGGTCTAGTGGCAACCCTGTATGCGAGCAGGGGCCACTGTGGTGTGGACTACCCTTGCAGAAAGGGACAACACCTTGTGTAAGGTACTGCGGTAATCTTGTATACCAGGAGGGGCCGACAGTACTAATTACCTTTTGGAGTGTGGGGCTCTACTTTACCTTGCCTGAGATATATTTGTAAAACTATGGGCGGTATTGGCCGGCCAGAAGTGTTTAGCGCCCCAGATATGATCACCAAATCTACCAAAAAAATTGTTAAGCATGGATTGTTGGAGTATTTCACCCAGGGTGGCTTTTCCTGTCCTTGAAAATGTGGGGCAGCAAAATGACCCACTGGGGCGCTCAAGGAGCTTGTAAATAAGCCAAATAGTGATTAAGCCTGCTTGTCAACAATATAGGATGGCCTTAATTTATCTTCAGTTGTTAAAAAGCCCTGAAATTTGTTTTAATGTTTGTTGCTTTTTTTAAATGGTCGTTTTAAGCAGAAAATCTATGAAGATTAGATGAAAAAAGTATTTTAGCTGTTTTAAGGATCATGAATTGTAGTGTCTGAGATTTTAATACTGTGATAATGTATTTTGTACATATATTTTTGTGTATTATTTTTATTCTGTACTTTTATGATATTTTTCTAAGATCAAATAAAGGAGAATTTAATTGACAGAGGAGGAAACCGTGAGTGCATTGACCTCACTGGGCCCGCTAGGGAACATTGAACATACCTTGGAGGAAGAAGCGCTGGATTCCCTCTGATCACTGCTGAAGCTGGCCGAGCAAGCTCTTAGAGATCCTGCGCCTGCCAGGTGTTGCGGTCTTTCCTTTGTGCAGACCAGCATGATCAAGTAAGACTGGAGCAATGTGAGTGCCCGCTATTGGGGGCATGCACTGAGACGCTGAATGCTTCCTCGGTTCTGGTACAATAGGACTTGATAAGGGTCTACAGGGCCCCAGGGTGCTAGCTGCTGTTTGTGCTCAAGCACCACAGACACTTTTGACTACTTCCTAAGAGTCAGAGTGGACTTTTGAGTAAAGACTACTAGGGAGCATTCGCAGAAGTGGACAGCAGTGAATGGGGAATAACCCCAAAAACGTTACCAAGAGCAGGCGGGACCTGGGCATGCCAGAGTAACACTAGAGCCCTGACCTCAAAGGGAATGTGTTATTGCTCCTGAATGTCGTATTATTGATTTTTATGCATCAAGTTAGACATAAATACGTCTTTTGGCTATAACAATAAGTATTTGACTCGGCATTCATTTGTCATTACTTTGTGCTTTTTGACTTTGAGTTGTGTTTACTTACCTGTATCAACACTTTCCCCCGACTGCTGAACCACAGCTACCACTGAGAGTCAGGTGCATAAGGGGTACTTGGCCCAGTTGCTCAGGATCCATATTAGGTCAGACCCCAGGAAATCATTAGTAAAGGGCCTCAGCTACCCCGGTTGGGACCAGGAACACCAGCGTGCCCCGTGGCCCTGTAAAAGGGGTTCTGGCACCGTATGTTTTCTATGCCTGAACTTTGAGATATGGTGCATATGAATAAGGGGTATTTCTCATGCTTATTAAATGCAGTTGAATTCATGTGTTAAGCCATTGCTTGTTGTCTAAGGCTATCTGGAAACAAATATTAAAACACCTAGTTAAAAAAATGTAGTGCCTTGACATGATCCTCTGCTCTTGGTCTTTTAATCAATTTGTATTTTTTTGATGTGACAACTGAGCTACATTGCATTTTAGATGCTGTTAAATATCTATATTATCATTTTTTATGACATCTTTAATTTAACAAGGTGTGTAAGTATTGTTCATATGTTTGTGTTGGTGTTTCATAGACATAATTGTTACAATAAACCTAGTTTGTCACATGCTACCAGGAAAGTCCAGTTAAAAATTCAAGGATCAAATCAAAGTGTTTAGGCAGATAAACCATTGGCAAGGACATATTGTATACCAGAATTCAAACAATGCCATATTGTAGAGGAGTCAGGCCAAGACAAATCACATATGAACTATGAATTCTGAGCAGAATGGCAGAATACAAATTGAAAAGAATTCAAATGGTGACCAAAAGACACTGTAAATATCAACATGCTGCAGGTGTCTGTGATCTCTACAACTGCTGATAAGGTTTTCTTTACGTTCCAAAGGCCAGTGACCATTTGCCTACGCTCGATAGTCTCCTGAAACACCATAGAAGCTGATGGATACTCACAATACTAGGTTTCATTATATATCCATCTTAGGTCAAGTACAGTGAACGTATTGAAAAGGCATGTGGTAAACGTCAAATACATCCTTTCTTCTGGTCATGTAAACACCTGATTAATCAAGGATGCAAAGGGACAGTGTATGGCAAGGTACTGGACACAGTTCAAGATTAATACTCTAATCCATTATAAGTCAGAAGAGTCCCTCAATACCACAGATTTGTACTCCTCCCAAAACACTGGAGCCACTTAGAAACAGAGTGTGAGTTCCAATTCTCTTCCTTGAAACTTTACTTTTAACATATTATTTAGTACTACTGCGCCATTAGTCTTTCCAGCAAAGGTTTACCTTCCTTGCACAGTATTTAATACAGTATTTAATAAAGTGCACTAATTCAATGATGCCAGCTAAAATCACTAACAGTTATTGAACTGCTCAATTGCCCTTCTTGTCAATTTTAGGGGCAAGAGGTGAACCCCTCATATAATTTTGCCTTGCAAGTCACTCTTTTATATTGCTACCCACTCAGCGTTTAGAATTCTGGGAGCGACAACAATGATGCCAGCCTTTCACTAGTACTGCTTGTCTTATTAAATTTCTTGAAATACTCAGTTTCTTTTAACAAATTCATCATGAGGTTCTATTGCGAAAGCGAAGCCTATTGCTAACGTCCCAGTGGAATGGGGCACAGAAAAGTAATCTTAAGCACCAATGACTCTGCTATAGCCATGTTTAGGTTTCCATGGATATTAATGTAATCATTAATACTACTAAATGTGCTTGCCAAGTATCTTAAGCCAATCATGCACAATATTGCTTCAATTAACATTCAGATTCATAATGACACTTGTCTTATCTATCTCCACCTAACACACCTTCTCTGTCAGGTCCGTATAAATTATCTTTGTACAGCTTTACCTATAATGCAAGATATTTTTACTGTGGAATAACTTTGATTAGAACAGAATGGTGAATAGTTACTATTTTCTATCAAATGTAGGCATCTTTCATTAACCATTCCCAACTGGCACAATCTACAAGTGAAGTTTGGATCCAGTACAAGATGGCTGACTTTCTTATTAAAAGTCACATAAATCTTGAAATTAGCATCAATGGACTTAGTTGTTGGGTTTCGGCAAGCATTTTACTTTGGAAACTATTGAAACAGAGAGCATATCTCTCTAGTGTAACATGAAGACCCAGAGGTAGAAAATGTCACAAACTGTAGGTATGAACTAAGATATTATCAAGAATTCCGGACATTTCATAAATGAAAAGCTTTGCACAACCTTAAATGACATAAATATATTTTGGACCATAAACGCAAACATTGATTAAGATGCTCACCAAATAACTAAGCAAGTAGATAGCTAGATGGCTTGAACGTTGTTGCCAGAAGATTAAAGCTTTGGATTTCTGCTTCAAATGCAATAGCGAATACATGTGTTTAATAGTGTGCTTTCTTTATTCTATACCGAGATTTCAAGTTGTGATCATTTTAAAATGGTTAAGTTTGATAGGTAGGTGGTTCCTCTTGGGGCTGCTGCTGTTTTTTTGCTGAAGCATACAGATGTACATGTGCGAGCATGGAGTGATACCCAAAGACATAGGCTAGCTTTGGGGTGTGTGGTTGAATGTCTATTGACATTTCTTGTTTCTGCGTGCAGTGTTGAATACTCCCTTACCGAAGTCGAATACTACATTTAGTGGTTAACCTGTCTTTTTATAGCATTCGAAGACTATTTTATGCTTATTTTAGTATTCAGTGGTATTCTTTTTGGGAAGGCTAGTGCATGAAGACTACTGATATGTAAGTGATATTTCTTGAACACTAACAGAATACTAAGCAAATACTTATTTGCTAATCATATAGTCCTCATTTACAATGCAGAACATTTAGTGAATACAAACAATTTGAATACCACTGGACCACTATTAACATTCTACTCAAGCTTCTGAATCGTAGCAGAATTGTGAACCATTAAATATTAAAAAGATGTCCAAAGCATTTTGTGTCCAAACTGTTAAAGCGAAACCGAGCGGTATGGCTAGGTTAATAATATATCACATTATTAACAAATAAACAGGTGCACTAGCAGATGCTTAGTTACACATGTATAGGTCGGAGGATCTTACAACTTCCTCCATTAATATATTAGTATGAATTAATGGTCAAAGTATCCCAGCACTTATGACCATTTGTTCATATGACTATGGTTTATTTTCAACAGTCCAAAGATTACAATAAAGTAAAAGTATATGGGTTTTTATCAGTAACACAATGAACAATCTCCACATATGACTGAGACGCATAGCCCACCTTTATTTGTCAATGAAAACTCTTTAAACTAAATGGTTAGCAGAAATTTAATTTTCTTATTGATAATAGTACACAACAGTGTGAATTTCCTATGGATAGATGTGGCAAAATCTAGCTTTTACACAACATTTAAAATGTATTTAAAATGTACTTAAAATGTACTTATAAAAACATTTTGTAAAAGTAAACACACAGCCTTACGGGTGCCCTGGTAATTACTTGTTTACAGTGGGGGAGAGGCCGGGTTGCAGTTAAAAGTGATGTGAATATAACATTTCCTAGTAATTACAGGGTGGAGTACCCCCAGATCAGTTTTCAAACCTGCCGAAATGTATGGTATAGACCTTTTAAACATCTAGGCAAGTAGATTTTGGTAGGGATACGTATCACAAGGTCAATCTTAGAATCAAGTACATAACTTTCCATTAAACAATAGAGAGAATCCAGGTGACCACATACTGTGTTACATAACAGACAATGTAGTTCAATCCACTACTTAGAGAAAGTGGCTCCTATATCATGTTGTAGTACTGCTAATACAACAGCATCCACTAATCTCTCTCATAGTGATTTGGAAATTCGCATACAAATGACAATTTTGTGGTACAAACAAAGCAGCAACTTCCTAGTATTTCCGAAATATACACTGCAATTATCTGGTTCCAACTTGGATTAACTTGATGGACATTGCAGTCACTGGAATATGTGTTTATACAAGGCATCGGATTTAATAGTGCCAAGTTGTGAGTTTTTCTATTTATGTCTGTGACCTGGATAAATTTCAACACTTTTCCAAACTGCATTTGTGAATTATCTAAATATTTTATTGTACTTTGGTCCCGTCTGACTAGTTTGTTGTAGTTTGCTGCATACACATAGCAATAACCCTTCCTTAAACTAATTTTATCATATGATGCTACTTTCCTTTCGAAGTATACAGATAATCTTTTTTGCGCTGCCAGGAACTCATCATTTGTTAAATCTTTTATAGTCACTTTCCCCATTTGAAAGCACCCATCAATTATCTCCATTCTCTCCACACGTATCGATGGATCCATAAGTCTATTGACTGCATTTTCTATCTCGCTATCAATATTATAGGTTGCTTTTAGTAATGGTATCATCTGAATTAATGTCACAGTATTTAGGATTTGCATTTCTACATTTTGTGTTCCAGAGATGTGGGACACTATGTAGCCATTTAGGTCTTCAAAATGAAAACAGTTATTTGAAAAGAGTGGGCCATTGTGACGTACACAGTCTGAAAGATGCACTAACTGATGAATATTCATAGTCATGAACCTCTGATCATACAGGTCTCCAAAAAATTTGACAAAGGTGAGCAAGCAAGTCTCTGCTCGGTCGATTTCTGAAAATGTTAGACTTTCTTTATCTAGTAAATATATTCCTTTTGAGAAGAGGCAAAAATGTATAAATAACTGATTGGGTAATACATCAGCTAGTACTGGAATTCCCCAGAAGAGCAAGAAGTTTCTGTATTCAGAGGATTTCCATAAATGGACATCTTCAAGGCTACGAGGAGGTCTTGATATGTTAAGTGGAGGCTTGATCGCCTGTAATCTCTTGCTAACAAGTTCTCTGTAAGAGTGTGCTGAAAAGCATGACTTCTCATATTGCTTCCCGAACCATAATGTGAGCATTAGTTTCATTACACCAGCGCAGACCCCATGCATATAATCTAAACGAAATCCCTTAATACATGGGAAAAGGGAAAGGAACAGAAACCCGAAAGGGCCTTTCACACCACGAACTGAATATTCATGTTCACCCTGTTGTATTTTAGCTAATGTTTCATTTATATCATTCTTCAGATTTTCTGTTGTTCGCGGTGGTCCTTTAGGATCATCATCATTGTAAGGAAAAACATGACAATGCCCCATTCCAGATCTTGAAGTCATGCCTGGCTGTAAACAGGACCAATAGCTAAATTTCCCATCGAACTGCTTACTGTTGGTAACCAAACAACGAGCTGGTAGATCACAAGTACATGAAAGTAGTGCAGCACGACATACAAAAACAGAGCCTGTATGATCTGTAAACATAACTCCATTTTCCAACTGACTCAATTCCTCAGTTAAAGGATGTAGGTATGTCCACATATATGGCTTTCTTTGCCCAATCCAAATTCCATAGACAAGCATGTTTCCTTTTGCTTTGCATTTTGTTATGGAGAGCTCATTAATCATCAAATACACAGGCCACATACTTAGTTTACTACTTTTAAAAATGTTCACTCCATCTGTGTTCAGAACAAAAGAGATATTGTTTTCATTACTTAATATCCCCTCATCAAACAGGTTTTTATATCTAATTCCATCATAAACATCACCTATTACAGAGTTTCCATTCTGTTTGTAGTGTTCATATCTGTGGGTTCTCACTTCCTCCGTAAAATCTCTCCTCTTAAACATAGTATTTAGCTGTTCAATTATGGAATGTTGGACAAAAAATGCAACAGCACCAGGCTCTGTAAGATCCTTTAGACAATGGGTGTTAGTGCATATCTTTTCATTATCGCTGATGCTTTCATAGCAAGAGGAACAGTAGTTTCTTATCTTAGGAATAGTGATGTATTTTTTTATAAACATCTTAAGTTTGAATAACGAGTTAATCATTTTATTAGGCACTGGTAAAATGCAGCAGATTAAGTCCAGTAGTGCCCCTAATGCCTCATCAGAAATTCTAAATCTAACCGCAAAGCAAATGATAAGCAGTAGGACAGCTTGCACAGTGTGTCGTGAACCTTTAAATAAAAAATTGTCTTCTTGGATTTCATGACTTTTAGAATTATTAATTTCGCCCTCATTTACAATAGTTATATTGTTTACAACATTCTCTGTAAAGTCTTGTGCTTCAAAACCGATTTCATTGTCTTCTGGATCAAAATTATTTTCTCTTTCATCTGCATATTCATTCTGATGCCCAGATGTGTGTAATTCCTCATAAGCCTCTTCATCAAAATCATATGTTGGAGTACGTAAATTATATTCCATAGTAAAGGATGAGACTACTTCAGTTTCTAACTCTTTAGGATCTGTGCATAAAAAAAAGAAAACATGCATTGAAGCCTATTAGAAATAAGTTTATTAACATTCCCTAAATGAAGTATTGTGCAGTACAGAAAATCCATTCACTTATTAACACACCATCCATGGGGATGTCAGTTAACACAGAATAAAGTTGTCTGATGAGGTAACAGGGTGGGATGTGATAATATAGTTCTACCTTGATCTTTCCTTTAGATTTGTAATCATTTAACCCCTCACACTTGACGTGAAGGGCAATGTCTGTTTGGTGAAAAAGCATTGGTTGCAAAGAGGGAGCTGTTATGGTGCAAATCATTTGTCTCAAAACCACTTTCTTTAACATCGTACCCTGAGGAGAAAGGTTTTCGTAGATGCCTATGTGTACAAGCTTTCTGTAGTAGCATAATTTGTAAAGGAGCATAGAGAGCATGGCAGGTCAATGTATTCTCATTGAGAGCAATTACACTGGAACACGCACAATTAACAATAAACTATACAATGTCATTAAAAATGTTTTTACCTGTCTTTTCTGATTGACTACATTCATCCTGTACACCTGGTTTATCACCAATTGCATTGGAACGTATGATATTTTTATCTAGGATACCTAAAATTGGTGTTATCATTTTTGTTGTTTCCATTGATTCCTATAAAATAAAGAAACACGCTTATAAAAGTATATCTTCCAAACTGTGCTGGAGGTCAAAATTAATAAGTCTAACAAGATCAGGACTAATAGATATATTTATCCCATTTTTTGTACATTTAGATTATCCTTAATAGTGCTTCAATATAATATAGGCTGTTGCTGGGGGTTATACTAACCAGAGTTCTATAATAAGGGAGATGGCTCTTGACACACAGTACAAATCGTCGAAAAAGGTTTATAGGCTTTTAGAATACTGTGGATAATGGTCTTATTTAAAAAGAGACATACATAAAATGATGGCCCTGCCGAGATTTGTATATGTATTGCATAATACGCCTTTCCAAGTTCAAGACTCATAATTCAACTCAATAAACAGTGAGGTGCATTCCCTGCTGTGGGACGGTGGCCCACCGAGGATTGGACTCAGTAAGCTGACCCGTGGTTGGTATGATGGAGGGATCGCATTGCCACACATCCAGACGTATTATAGGGCAGCGCAATTAGCAAACGTTAATCAATGGGTTGATCAACCGTTAACATTACCAGCGGACCAGATGGAGAGGCTGGTGCTGCAGCTGAGAGGGTATCTCCACGCACTTTACACTGATCCACGAAAACTCACACTAGAGGGTCCCACAGAGGTGATGGTCCGGCAACGGCATGTGACTCTCTCTAAACTAGGGTGGAAAAACAAGCTCACCAAAGACACAACCACTTTGGGGTTCAAAGCAATTGGGGGCCTCAGGCATCAGAAAAGACTTCACTCAGTGGGACCTAATCGGGATTTCCAGGTTGTGAGACCTCCACACGGGTAGAGAGATGATGTCATTTGAACGGCTAGAGAACAAATATGAAGTGGCCAAAACATTTTGCCCAAAACAGTGGTGGAAATTTTTGGGATAAATGGAATATATATCGGGGAGTCCCTGCCTCCGGTGGTTGACACAACCCTTCCCATGAATCAAGCAGAAATTATCTGACGGGAACAGCATACCAGGAGATAAGGAGGACAGCGGCCCTGCAAGGCCCTTTGGCAACACTCTGGGGGGGGGAGGGGTGGTACTGCTTAAGCGTGTTTGTAATATTGATGATGTAAAGACGTAATTCTGCGCTGTTACAATAAAAAGATTTATTTTAAAAAAATAGAACCAGAGAATTTATTGTGGAGCGCCCAACATTCCAATGTTCTAATTTTTATTGAATGTTTAGAGCTCCCATCCAGGTAGGGTGAAGGGTGAAGCATCTGAAGTTCCTGAGTGCGCCCCTTCTGCAGGGGATCCCGACTGCTGCAGCCAAGTCCAAGTGAATCTGGTGCACACCAAGCAGCCACACTCAGCAGGCGCTGAGTCTCTCACAGGCCAAAGGGAGTGACTAGCGTTCATAACTGGGTGTCAGGCACTATGATATATGTGCTTCAAAAGGTTGGGCTAGAGAGCCCTGTTTTTTATGATTCTCTTATCAGTCTCATCTCCTTCCTAAGATGTGCCCAGGTCCCGTTATGGTGACCTGGCACTAAATCAAAGAGCACCCTTGGAAGTGTACAGGTGAAGCCTAACTCTTCCCTCTCCAGTTTGCGTCTCACCCAGCTTCTAGGAATGCAACAATACACAAATCTGTCTGTGGGATTACTCTATGTCCTCTGCATGTTTCACCAATGCTGGACTGAGTTTTACTATTCATTCATTCCTAAAAACTTTATTTCGGCAATCAAATGCCATAAAAACATCAATAAAACAAGCAATAAAATTCAATGACTTCATAAAATATACACAGTTAAAAAGGTAGTGTTAAAATTCGTTAGAGTGCTAAACAGTAATCCAAATAGTAGAATTGATGTAGCCCCTCCCAGAACCCGAAATGTAGCCAGAAAAATCCAATATTATGATCACTCATACAATTCCTGCAATGTCATTCTACTATTCAAAGGCACACCTACACCCATTCAAACATTCTAAATCACTTACCAATATTAAATGTTTGTGGTATGGACCTCGTTTTTTAGAAAGTCTTTTTTTTGCTCCTGCTTCTGCCATTACTCCTACGATATAAAAAGAATCTTGAGCCATGAACAATTTTGTGCTAAAATAAAAACCTCTATGTATATGTGTACTTATTTACATACACCCTCTGCATACTCTGCAAGACAAATGGATCCACCCTGAATCCAGGAAGACCGTCACACATGCACTCATCACCAACAGGCTGGACTACAGGAACGCTCTCTATGCCGGAATCAACAAATCCCTACTTCACAAGACTGTCCAGAACACTGCAGCCAGACTCGTCCTCAGCATCCCACAACAAGACCACATTACCCAGCACCTCTACTGGCTCCCCGTCAAAAGGAGAGTGACCTTCAAGCTGCTCACACACGCCTACAAAGCGCCCTCCACAACACCGGACCCCAACACCTCAACGAAAGAATCTCCTTCTTTGCCCCCAGGAGAAAACCACACACAGCAGCATGCTGCCATTTCAATTGAAGGACTCGGTGGTTCCATTTATGATAGGACTGTTTGCATGATATGGCGCAAGCGCACAGACAGTGCTTAGCCCTTGACCCTTGCTTGTACTGTCTACCAAAGTACAAAATGATGTGTCTATCTCCCATCACATAGGTCTCTGGATGCAGACCCTCGATATACACCACCCTTTGGGGTAAAAAGACAATTATGGCCATTTACTATCCTGCCACTAGACGAGAATAGAAACCTTTCTCTTCTCAATACTGAAAACCCTGACTTCGAGATTATTTGCTCCCCTGTGAAATGGATCCAAATAAGAGAAACATTTTTGCTGGAAATGTCGTATTTAAATTCCAAAGTGCAGCATCTGGATTAAAAGGTTAAAAATATGCCAAATAACTAAATAAAGTAACAGGGTGGCAGCAAACTGGCCAGATTGATTTTATTCACACACAAACACAATAGCACCACTTTTTCAGAGTTTGCCAGAGAAGCGCTTTTTTTGTTTGCTTTGTTTTCCCTGGGCTTGCAACAATAGTGCATCAATCCTGGAGGTACTGCAAAGTGTGGATTGAACAAAATGTGTACTGCGCTCTGTGTGCAGGGATGTGGTCTTTTTACCTGCTGCTTACGTTTTGTAAGGATATAAGCAATGGATATTGAAATGGGTCAGGGCCCTCATGTCCTTAACTTTTCAGGCATATCCTCCGCTTCTAGGAAAATTATTTAATCTTCCATGCCTAAAAAACAAAGGAGTTATGATCTTGTGTAATGTAACTGGTGTCCATGTTTAGCGCTCCAATATTTTCGGGTCGAATCCGTGCTACATAAAACTGCAAAAAAAAGTTCAGCAAATCACGTTGTGAATTATCCGTCCGGTTATATCGAGCTTAAAACCTACCATGTGCTCTGCCACCTCTTTCTGCTGCGGTACACTAATGTAAGCACTTGAGCTGCTGGTTAAACAATCCCCAGTGTGAGGCAGAGTCCTGCAGTTGGAAGTGCATGCCTCCATCTGTCCAAACAGAAACAGATGTATGCAGCAGCACAGCTGCCCAGAAGTCATTTTTAGGTCTCGCCTGAGCCAGCGCTTTAGCGCTGCTCTGGCGAGAGCTATAGAAAACGGGGATTTGGAAGTGCAAACGAGTGCTTTTCAGGCCCCCAACTACAGTGCATGTGCGCCGGGCGCGCGCACCAGTTGGCAGCCTGCGTGTACATTTCACGGGCGCTTTGATGTTCTCAGTGAGCTGCGCGGCGACTGCGAACATCAAAGCGCCCGCGAAATGATTACTTTCACTTTAAAGTTCGCACCTATTTGGCAGACTGGTTCTCTCTTGCTCTTTCCTCCTCTGCTCTCTCTCCTCAGAGTCCGTCCCTCCCCCTGTTGCAGCAGCTGGCATTACACGGGGGAGGGTGGCTCTTCATGCCTACCAGGCCAGTGGCGCTCTTCGTAGTCGCATTAGTGGCACGAAGCGCTTTATAAATTCTATATTGCAGTAGTAATCGGAGTTACACGCCTCAAAGCGCTTCAGCGCCTCGTCAGAGGCAATAAGCGCTATATAAATCCAGTTACAGTACAATATTTCCGCAGAAGCCCCTTTTAACGCAACCAAACCTTCTTCGGGGCCCAACTCGTGCAGAAGGCATGAATGGTGTGCTCAGGTGTGGGCCCCAGGGGCCCATACTGAGGCTTGAAGGCCTCACCGGCACCAGCACGCTCCAGGGGCAGGCCTTCCCGTGCAGCCGTCTCTGCACCTCCGTGTCTCTTTGCTTAAACCGAAGCCCCGCTCCCCCCCCACCCTCCCCCACTTGTCTGTTATCTCTGGCTTAGGGGCTAGTACCATATAACTCTCTCCGCTCTGATAAGGCAGGTCTCTGGTTTGAGTTCTCGAAGAACAAACAATACATTTTTTTATTCTTTCCTTTCTGAAATATTTTACAGCCCTGTTTATGAGGGAATTACCAGACACTATTTATATTAGGGAACGTAAGATGCTTTTCTTAGTCTGTGGTAAAAGACTTCAAAAAGAAAACACCGTTTGCCTGCTATCGAAAAGTACAGCTAAAGGAAAATGTGTCGGCTTTTCACTTGCAGATGGAATATTGTATTTTTTATTTTTGTAAAGTGCTGCACAGTGACACATGGTCTTTACTACACGTGATTAGCTTTCATAAGTGGATACATGCAATGTTTAGATTATACTAACATTTACCTAAATAAAGCATCTATCGCCTTAAATTAGACATATATAACAATAGAGTGATAACACAGCCATGTTATACGGTTCCGCGGCTTTTTGGCCCTGTAAAAAGCGGGTGTTACAATAACCTAGTTAAACAAGCATTTGCAATGCAATAGGTCTCGCAGTTATACGAGTTTGAGCTATTGGCATTATAAATGACAGTGCCTTTTATTTATGTTTTAAAAAAACCAAACTTAAATAAAAAGCATTGTCATTTACAATGCCAATAGCTCAAACTCCTATAAATGCGAGACCTATTGCATTGCAAATGCTTGTTCAAAAGGCAGATTAAAACATCTGCCAGAAGCCACTTACGAGGCCGGAGCAGGAGCAGCCCCCTCAGCTGGGCCTGTCACTCCGGGCTAAGAGCAGCAGGGCGGGCGAAAAAGGCTGCATCGCGCACGCGCGTGTTCTGATTGGGCGCTATGACTTTAATATTTGGGCCTCCCTTCTCCCATTACTCAGCTGTTGCACGCGCCCCACTCCCACTTTAAACCTCATTTTCTTTGGTTTCTGCTCACAGCTGTCATCAGATTACGAGAAGAAGCAGCCTAGGTCACATTTTTGAGTAGATTGAGCAGGGGGATGTGATCTGTGAGAAATCTCCGCTGAGGCGTAATGGAGCACTTTATTAACACACAGTTGTGGGTTAACAACACACATAGGCTCACTGTACTATATCCTCGAAAACATCATGCTAGTAAACAGTATCTCTCCCTCAAGAGCTAAAGCAAAATGCTTGAAGTTGATACACATTTGCACAGCAGATTTTCGGATCAGCGTTAAGATGCACCAATGATTTCCCAACACACAGAGTATTTTCATTTAAATATCTGCAAGGATGTATTATTTATGCCTTACGTCCAAGGCAAGCAGAGCTTCCCCCAGTGTCTCTCAGACTGACTTACAATCAGCTACGCAACTGGAGAGGTGTATCGCTTTCTAACGATTTTATAATGTGATCGGCAAATTATTCCTGCGCCAATTTAAACAAACATGAACTGGACAGACGTGGTAGCGTTAAAAGGCAAAAGTACTGTATCCTTCTTGAATGTATTGCGTAACTAATTAAAATTGTTATCGATTGCAATCGAGGCCAATCAAGTAGCAGCGGAACACCATAACGACCACTGAAAGAAATAGGCATATGTAGCTGAACAAAAAATAACATACTAAACAATTTCAAGAAATCTCATCTCAAGGCATTTAAATTAGATCATTCCCACACATTTCGAGAGTCGGGTGCTCTAAATCAACAGAAGCAGAGTCACAGGTGCAAGGCTGTGTCAACAAAATGAGAAGAGAAACCCAGAGAAAGAGCTTGTATATTCCATCCAACACAATGGAGTGTTCTGCTCTGCACGTCTTGTTTTCTTGAGTCACAAACTGCTGTAAAACCCCTACCTTCATGGTGGTCATTTAGGTACTACCAGGAGTAAAAGTTTCATTAGTATTCCTGCTACGACTCACGCTAACCGTGGTCTTAATGGTCACTAAAGGCAGTGCACGTGCGTTCAGGCTGCACGCCCAAGCAGGGCTCACTGGTGGGAATGGAGATCACTGATCGGATTGCAGGTGACAGCACTCACTGATTTCTGAATGGTGAGTGTGAAGCGTTAAGGTAACCATGATGTTCCTGCTTACATTTCACATGGTTTGCTAAATTTTGCATTCCCTATGAGCGTTTGCTTTTTCCATGATGATGTTACTTTTTTTTGGTAGGCTGCATATTGCTCTAGGCTATTGCGTCATTTACATTGAGCCTCATCCTATAGCCGGCAGCAATTGGGTTGTAGTTGAAGGCAGTGTGAGTTTTGATTCATGGAAAGGTAGCTCAAAGGGTTAATGACCCTACTGCAAAGAACATGTACAATGCAGATCACAAAGTGCACATAATGTAAATAGGTCAGTGGGCTAATGCTTTTGTCAGAGAGATCCTTTTGTTGCTTGCAGTTTATAAGTTAAAATCCTAACATAGAACAGTGCGCTATTAACTCTCATCTACGAGCTGCATACAAACAGCAAGGTATAAATTAGAGCGTTATGTTTTTCCTCCAGTCTTTGATTATCCTAATGTTGCAAAAAGTGTTCTTTTGGTCAGAAATCAATTCTGATTATTAAAGAGAACCCTAAACCTTGGTATTACGTTTTAAAATCTGTTTTTATGTTTCTCCAGTCCAATCACTATTAAACTATACGGCCTACTAGTATGGTTGTCATATGACTCCTACACCTTGTAGTCCTTAGTCTTATGTAACATTTTCTATACGGTGATTTACACACATATTGATTGTCTCTTAGTAATGTGTGTGATGTTAAGTGCTCTGACACCCTACACTGGTATGAGTGGCGCTGTAAATCAAATTAAATGCGTCTGAGAGAGTGTGGTTATGCAGACTTGAGGGGCACTGTTAAACGGTGGTAGTGAGGGAATCCATGGCACAGGTGGTCATTGGGGGGCAATAACAAACATTAATGCACAGGGTACCGCCAGTGCTAAGGCTGGCCCTGCCCTTGAGGCCAGTCTGCCTCACCCATAGGTACCTCCATTGGCCTTGTTTCAGAAGTAGTAGCTGCAACTCACCAGGGATTGGCAATGCAGAATTTGCACGCACACCAAACTAAGTTCGCAAACTTCACAATCTCTCTGCTTCATTCACAAGCACCTTTAACATGTGCTGCTTGCTGTGGGGCCACTGAAATTATATATGCAGCAAAGGAGGACAAAATTATGCCGCTGTGTTGACTAAATTATGCATTAAAAAAAAGGCTGCAGCGTAATGCTGTATGTTTTCTGATATTTTATTATTATTTTGACATGTGTACACATGCTAACAGTCTTTGGAAAGATTTTGCCTCATTAGTATCAGTGTAACATACAAATGCAACAGTGAGAAAGGTGATCAGTCAACCTTTGCACTAAGCCATCCACTCCGCAGCAAAACAAGTCACATTTTTATTTAACTTTTGATGCGTTTGAGCTATAAACCATTTAGTAGTTGAAATGGTCAGATCATGCAGCAGATCTTCCATTAGGAGGCAAATATGGCAGAGGCATAATTATATAGAAAACATTTTGCAAACTAGGATATTTTGCCATTCATGTTTGAACTGCCGTTGTGGAAAACGGGAGAACTGCTGATGACAAACTCCATGGCTCGGTGACAAATGGCTTGTGCTTCCACATTTTATCGTATTTAGGACATTCTGTGATTAGAAGCATATCCCACTTTGTGAATGTGTTTTAATGTCAATAACTCATTATAACCTTAAATAATCATGTGTATCCATTGTTTGATGAAACTGGGCAGTGAAATGCCAAACTAATACTAAAAATTTGGATGTTTGCACATTCTGCCCACACCTCTGGCTCTGCCCGCTGATCCAATCCTTGGGTTATTCCCGCCCTCTGGTTTTGGGGGTAACACCCCTCATCAACCAGGCTAGCTCGAATCCAGTGGCAAGGGACCTTGTCTGGGCATACCCTGCCAACTTAGGGTGAACAAAGCAACCACGAGGAGATGATGGACTGAGTGCTGCAACTTTTCAGACACTCACCGCCAGTCACAGATCTGTGTTGAATCCGTCATCATTCTTTAGCTCACTTCGCCACCCTAGTCTATCAGTGTCCGCTTTGTGAGTGTGGTGTTTGAGCTATGTCTGCATGGATAATTTTCGAGGGTTAATAACAGGGTAGATGCATTCCTGATAAGTTGCTGCATGTTTTTAGATTTTCAGCGTGAGGGTGTGTATATTGCTGTCTAATATAGAGCATGAGTTTCTGAGATGACATAGGAGTATCAAACTGGGTGAGATATCATATCTTTCTGAAGGCAAGAGAAGCTGTTTTGATAAGGGGCTAGATAGTTTAGAGTATGTGAATGTGATTTGATGCCTGATGGCATGTGTTTGGGTGTTTTAGGTGTGTGATGGCATTTGGGAGTATCATAGTGTTTGTGGATGTATGATTATGTATGTCTGGTGATATGCTTGAGTGTCTGTCAGTGTGGGTGTCTGTTGTGCAATGGGGACTACATTGTTGAGTGTGGAATGGGCTTGTCAATGTGTGCAAGAATTTCATGGTGTACACTGAAGCTCCATTCTGCTTAAGTGTCCGGTTCCATTTGTCAGTAGCTGAGGATTATTTTGATGGTACAGTGAGTTGAAAGCACCATGCACAAACTGTCCCATTCACTGCAGGTTACATCACAGTTAAATATTTACTCTTTCATTTACAGGGATTAAAAAGAATAAGGCAGCTTAGATTTTTTATTTTAATTCAGAACATTTGGAAGCCATGGCGCACATGACGAGGAAATCGAGTAAGGACTGCTATTGCTGTATATTTGACTATGTAGACCGATCAGTTGTGCTGCAAAGTCATGCGGAAGTCACATTTAATGCAACGGAGAAGACTTCAGAACTTTTATTAGGAGCCCGCTGTCACAGTGCCTTTGAAACATTTGACCTAGATGATGAAGGAACACCTACCAAGAAGAAAATGATTTATAAAGGGATCCTAGTCTTCTACAGTGAATGTAAGTGTCTTCAATATGTAAGTTTCACGGTCCCCCTGTCAGTTAAGTTTGCTTTTGAATATTGCTGAAATGCATATCAATACTAATACCTAGGCTCAGTTACTGCTGAACCAGTTATGGCCATAGAATGCTATCTGGTTCGGCCTTTACACAATCTGTACATTGAAACACCAGTCTGCCCCTGATGATATCCAGTACCTTTCTTTTCGGTATCAAGTGAGAATAAATTTCACATATGCAATGCTCCCTTTTCCACTTTGGCTCTACGTTGTTTAAAACAGTCATCTCATCTTATGGTAAATCACCTTTTCCTTGGCATTGAAGATCTGCTTTTAAAGGTACATCAAATGAAGTCTTTTCTCCTCATGTCCCATCATGCAGGCCTCCATGCTGCACTTTCGATCTCTATATTTCTATTCCCTTGGCTTATTCCACCGACTCCCAAAATACTAGTGGCATATATTCTACTCTGATCACAATCTCTCGTAAGCCCATTGGCGGCTACTACTGTAGCCAGTTCTCACAACCCTACACCTATGTCCAAAAACCTCTTTCTGAGGTGTTACATGCCTGCCCACAGCTCCATAGAAAATGACTACAAATTAAATACATAATGTAATGCAATACCTTACAAATATGTGACCTGATTTACACATTGGTGGATGAGTACTCCATCCCAAACATTATGAATTACCCATCCACCTTATTACAAATGCATTGGGATGTGATGCACTTGCAATAAGGTAGAGAGGATCTGTCATGTACATTGGCATGTTCACTCCATTGAAGATCAGAATACCATGGAGCAGCAACAGACTAATTGAGGGTCCATAGTAATTGTTCATTTTACACTGGGTACTCTAATCTCACCAGTTTTAGTGACAAGTAAATTTACACAATAGGTCATACAAATAAGTACTGTATCGCAAGTCGTTTGCAAATAGGAACATTTTGAAAATGAATTCTTTTTTTTTTATGTTACAGTCAAAAAACAATGTGCAGCTGTAAAAAAGACTATGGATGTGTTTATTAAAAAAAACAGTATGACTTTAGCACAGGATTTGGACAAGGAATTGGTACATATGGGTAACATTGAGACAAAAAAACTGTTTTCAAAGAAAAAAGATCGAGCTGCTAGTCCATTAAAAGAGATGGGTAACATTGAGACAAAAAAATTGTCTTCAAAGAAAAAAGATCGAGCTGCCAGTCCATTAAAAGAGATGGGTAACATTGAGACAAAAAAACTGTCTTCTAAGAAAAAAGATCGAGCTGCCAGTCCATTAAAAGAGCTTAAAGAAAATATGCCAGTTGTAGGAAGTCAGAAACGCAAAAATGATTTCAATGCTTTACAAATGAATAAATCAAAGATGGATAAATGCGAAATCGAAAATTCAAAACCTGCAACCAAAATGAAAAAGCAGCAATTCGCCAGAAGCATTAAGCAGCAACAGAAGGATGGCATTAAAAAGAAAAATGTTGTTGTGACATTATTAAAGAAAAATACAACCAAAAAAACGAATTCAAAATGTGTAGATCCAACAATGCAAAGAATGTGTGAGCAATTTTCTGGATATAACTTTCAATTACAACAGAGTGATGTTTTACATACTTCTGTGACAACGAACTACACTGATCCGCCACCAAAAACTCCAAACCAGACTAGAAATTCTATCTCAGAAAGCATTAACACTGGGCAAACTATTGCCCCATCAACCAGCACTGCACCTTCAGGAACACTACACTGTAGCCCTGTAACAACAAATCTGAATCATAGGCAACTAGCAGAGTGCAATAGCTTTACTTCTGTTCCACGAGCAGGCCATACGCTTTCATTTAACCATTTGACCGCTAATGGAAAACCCAAACAACATCAAGTTTTGAGCAACCCAGGCCTACAAAAGTCAACTATAGAAAGACAGGGAGTTGGGAAACACAAAGATACAACTACTTCTGCTCTAGCGTCTAACAGTCTTTCTTTCATTCAACAAACCGTCCATCAGTCAGGAAGTATACATGGTTCTGCGAGGGACTCACTCAATATTGATAATCAATGTGCAGAATTAAATCAGACAGAATTACATTGCACCATGTCCTCGCCTACAATACCGTCGCACAACAATTATTTATTGAATGCCTCGGAAGCTATGACATCTGTCTCCCCTTCAAGATATGTGCCAAGAGTCCATGACGAAACAACACAATATAGTGGATCAGAACCCACGATTCATAGCCAAAAAGATTGGCCCCAAGTTAATTCACATCCACTCCAACCATCACAAAGTAATACATCCTATCAATCATCTGTGCATCCAGAGAACCAACTTCAATCCTCTGTGCTGGCACAACAAATACATTCTGAATACAGGCCACAGCAAATGCAAGAATCGCTAATTGCAACCATCAATAAATCCATTAACATAGCCAATGGTGAAGAAGATCAGATATGGGAGAATCTCGGCAATTGTCAATCTAATGAAGATGATTTTGACAACGATAATGAACTGTCTGACCACAGTGAGGCAAGACCTAACGTGTACAATAAAAAAGATCACAGAGAAACCAATAGAACAAATGTGCAAACACATATAAATCGTGCTAATGTGATAGCTGGTAAGTTTAAAGTCTTCTTTTGTATATGCCAACTTAAACTATCAAATGATTCATGAAATAAAACCAATATACATTTAAATGTACATATATTTGCTTTTTTGCAGCACTTGGGATTGACCTAAAAGATCTCCCAGTGGTGACAAAGGCTATTAGAGGTCTCCTGAATATCCTTTCAGAAACTAATGTAAGTTTGTTCTTTGATAATTGTTCAGTTATTTGTATTGTATGCTTCCAGTTGCTGTTGTGAATTTAAAATTATATACGCCAAATTTTTAAAGTCATGTGCAGTGAATTCTCCACTTTGTTGTCCCTGCGCACTTATAACATTTTACCCCCATTTCATTCCACCACCCATTACCACATTTTTTATCCTCCTGGATAGCTCATGCAGATTTATATGCAGAAGCAAACTGTGTAGTATTTTTATTTTATATTGGCATGTTCACTCCATTGAAGATCAGAATACCATGGAGCAGCAACAGACTAAAAACACTATAGCTATTTTTAAACCACTCAGCCCATGGTGTATGATGTCACCTGAAACTCAGTGTAAATTGTTCCTATATTGCCATTCTATCACCCCTGATATATGTATAAGTTCATATTCACCCATACAAAAAACTTGATATCAGTTTCATAACATTAATATGTACATGGTGGTGTTGCATATCTCTCTATCTTTACCTCTCTAAGGGACAGATGTACGACCATAGCATTTAGCGACTCGCAAGTTGCGCGCAATTGCGAGTCGCACTTTTCGAGTCACTAAATACTATATATAACAGTGTCGGAGACACTGTTTGTGATTCCCAATGGGTTTGCAAATTGCATGCCTCATCAATATTCAAGAGGCACTCGCAATTTGCGACACCATTGGGAATGGCTGGATCTCCCAGCTATGGTGGCCTGCTGGGCTCCGCAAACCTCCATTTCTGAGACTGCTTTTAAATGAAGTAGTTTAAAAAAAAAAAAATGCAGCCCGGGATGCATTATAAAAAAATGAAACTTTTTTTTAACATTTTTTTTAATGGGAGGTAGTGTTGAGATTCCTATGGGTGTGGCACCAGCGCTCGGATGATGCTCAAACTGTTATCAACGCATATTGTGGTTGCAAAACATTCTTACATAGGCCTTTGACTCGCTATTAGGAAGGGACGCCCTTGGAACGTCTCTTTCTAATAGCAACTCGCAATTCCTATTTAGCGAGTCACAAAACAAATGCGACTCGCTAAATCGGGATTGTTACACTGTCCTATTACATTTTGCATGTGCAAACGGGTCACAAACCAGTTTGTGCATGCAAAATAGGGTCGTACATCTGGCCCTCTTTCGCGCTCGCTCTCTTTCGCGCTCGCTCTCTTTCGCGCTCTCTCTCGCGCTCTCTCTCTCTCGCGCTCTCCCTCTTTCGCGCTCTCTCTCTTTCGTGCTCTCTCTCTCTCGCACTCTCTCTCTCTTTCGCTCTCTCTCTCTCTTTCGCTCTCTCTCTCTTTCGCTCTCTCTCTCTCTTTCGCTCTCTCTCTCTTTCGCTCTCTCTCTCTCTTTCGCTCTCTCTCTCTCTTTCGCGCTCTCTCTCTCTTTCGCGCTCTCTCTCTCTCTCGCTCTCTCTCTCTTTCGCTCTCTCTCTCTCTCTTTCGCTCTCTCTCTCTCTTTCGCTCGCTCTCTCTCTCTTTCGCTCTCTCTCTCTTTCGCTCTCTCTCTCTCTTTCGCTCTCTCTCTCTCTTTCGCGCTCACTCTCTTTCGCGCTCACTCTCTTTCGCGCTCTCTCTCTCTCTTTCGCGCTCACTCTCTTTCGCGCGCTCACTCTCTTTCGCGCTCTCTCTCTCTTTCGCGAGCTCTCTCTCTTTCGCGCGCTCTCTCTCTTTCGCGCTCTCTTTCGCGCTCTCTCTCTCTTTCGCGCGCTCTCTCTTTCGCTCTTACGAGAGTTTTTTGAAATGTTACTTGGGGCATTAAACAAGAGTTGTTGCACTCTACTGAGAAGACTCATGTTAATGTTAATTTCATATGAAGGCTAATTTCATGTGTTTGTATCTCTAATATCCATCTCCATTCTTTCAATGCAGGAAGAAACGACTTCCGCTTCAGAGATGGGGAGTGCATTTTTAGAATACAGGCAAGGGCGACTTATACAACTCATTAAGGACCCCAAAAATCCTCTTCCATACAACGATATCTTGGTAGATGCTGGCCAACTTTATAGTTTAATTGCAAGAGCACCAACTTCAAGTGATCCTGGAGCATTTGTGCTAAATCGCGTCATATCTATGGTATTCAACGATCAGGAATTGGCAAACAGCAAAGGAACTGGTCAAAGAAAGCATTCGAAGGATAGAGGCTTGAATGAAGAGAAAGTTTCTGCTTGCAGAGGTATGTTTGGATGTATTGTGTATATATATATTGAACTAGTTAACCTTAGTGTATTCCTTCTTTTTTATCCATTGAAAGTGTTTAAAGGATACTTGCCAATAGCAAAGTCCTGTGTGTACTCTACAAGAACCACCACCACTGAGGGGGATTGAGGGGAAATCAAAGGTAGTATTTTGAGTCAGTGGGTTGCAGGTGGTAAATGGAACTGTGAGGACACTGACTGAAGGATATGCTCATGACAGAAATCAATTGACCTGACTGTTCCCACCTATTAATGTATATTTTTAATGTATCCACTTTTATATTTATTCTACAGAATTTGTTTGGGCGCTTTGCAAGGAGCACCACTGGAAAGTCCCAAATAGTGACCAGCGTATCTTTAACAACAAGTGCACTAATGCAAGACGGAAATTTTCACCACATCAAACTTTATAAGCTTTGGTAATATTTGTCACGTTTCTCTAAATCTAGACTGATCATTTGATAGACAATAACTTTATTCAAATGTGATGGAGACACTTTTACCACTGATGTGCTTATAAACTTTAATTCATATAGCAATATATCTAAAAGTGAAAATGCCAAGAGACGGACCGGTTATATTGGTCACTTTTTAAAAATCTGTTCTGATAATTTGGTAGACTATAACTCCATTCAAACATCTGATGTAGACATTTTTACTAATAATGTGGTTTACAATTGTTAAATTGTAAGTTCAACCAATCTGCAAGTTTCTTCTGTCAATAAAAAGTCATCTCACAGGTCACCTGCATCTCCTTCAGAGCATAAGTTAATGGCATAAAAGCCTTGTACAATGTGTTTAGCATATTGTTTTTCTAAATTATACCATTAATAGAGTATGGGGGAAAATAAACACAGGCGTTAGAACAGTTAAGCTTTTATCTGGCGACTAATTCAATTTTGTACAATTGTTCTTTTGGATAATATGAAAACAAACAAATGTTCCATACACATCATAAAATGTTTGCTGATTGTATAACTGATGAGTTTGTAGTCCGCTTATAATCATTGACTCAAAACATGTAACAAATAAAATTTAGTTTGAAAGGCCCATAAGGCATCGTTAAGAGCCCTGTGCAAGCTATCAAATCAATCACATTACTATAAATTAATCGGAGTGAATGTAACTAGTCTTCAATTAACATTCACTTTAAATTCTGCTAGTCTTACTTGAGTCTTCACAATCATTGCCGTTAGTATTCAGATACTGCTCACAAAGAATACCATTAGTCTTCAGATATTGCTCACAAAGAATACCACTAGTCTTCAAACAGTGGTCACTATCAATGCGACTAGTCTTCATTTTGCTCTTGGAATAGCAGAAGAGCTGCAAATAAACCCTAACGGAATACTACTAAGCTTCAAATACTATTCTTCTAGAATACTACTAGTCTTCTTTTAGCAATCAATTGAAGTGTTCATCATGTATTTGAAGGGTAGTTGAGTAGAACTAGTATTCCCTCATTTGCATATTTCGGCTTGTGGGGATACTACTTAGTCTTCATGCATACTAAAAGAATACTACATTTTAATAGTAAATGAATACCACTGTAAATACTGAAATCACACTAAATGAAGAGCTTCCATTTTGGTGAGGGCTACCATCAAAGCAGAACATGGCTGATCAGTGAGACAGATTTTTGATAGCAACATTGCTTTGACTGTGCATTTAATCTAGAGTACTGAAGCTATATTTTTACTTTACATAAGATGTTCACTTGGAACTCGGATAAAGTCAGTACTGTAGGGTGTAGTCCATGTTGCTGTTTAATAGGTCGGGATATTCTTTTGTTATAGGACTTCATTTATGGTAGCTGCCTGACATGACAGATTGAATAAATGTGAGGAAGTATATATGATGTGGTTTTAGATGACATATTTAAACATAGGTATATAGTAAAGACTTACAGTAAACTAATTGCTGTTTTTTTTATAGCAGGCCACTTGGTTCCCTCTCAAGTTTGATATCCCAAATCACTCTTGCCCTATTCAATGGTACGTTTGTAATTTTGTTCGAAATTTTATAAAACCAGGTGACTAATTTGGAGCCCATCCTCAATGTAAATAGGAGCTGTAATAGGCCATGCAGCAGTGGTTCCACATGCTTAGAGTCCCATGTGCTGTGCAATATATGTGCTACTGCTCCATATTTCAGGAATTGCCATGCGGGAAGCCAAAACTCCTTCTCCAATCCTGCCTCTGTCCAGCTTGCCATTAGGAAGGTTAGTAATCCGTTACAGTCAGTCATGTCTAAGACAGTCAAGCACCATCATAAGGCAAGGGTCTGCCACAGTCCGTAACAATTTGGACATTGTCCATCACTTAAATGGTTGTGATTTTGGAGCTGCATTGTGGTTTAATCCAGGTTGCTAGTCCTGGATGAAGCAGAGACTGCCTATGTATTCCTGCTTTGTCAATATCTTGTCTCAGTTTAAGAGTCAGTGATGGAATGATAATTGGTTAATTCTGCTTGGTCATGCAAAACATTTTTAGGAGGGGATAGATTTGGCCAGAGTGTATTAAGATGAGAGAATGTTTCATAAGAGAAAAATGTGCTGAGTGTTTTAAAATAAAACCCCTCATTGAGGAGGGCTTCCATGACAGAGAGGGATGCAATATCATCCTCATAGATGGTTGGTTCCTTGAGGTTAAGATAATGGAGGACCTCAGAAAGCCTGTTGCAAAAATATGTCTTAATGTTTTTTGTTAGTTTTTTAAATCATTATTAACATCAACCAAATATTTTCAAAAGTTGATCCTATCAGCAAATAGCTTAGGTCTTCTAAAATCTCGTTCACATCTTCAATGATTTTTTTTTGCTATCTACAGGCCCTAAGAGACTATACATTGCTTGATTTCACTTGTTAAATAAATATCTTAAAATGATGGTGAATACCAAAATCACATAGGGTATGAAAATTGCTGACATTCAAAGAACACATGCTAAGCTAATTCTTAATCTGATCCACAACACCTGCCACTCCTGGGAGGGGCTTTCCAAATCAAGGCTTGACCTGGTTGGGTCTGAATAGAATGAACAACATACGATATGTATGAATTGAACTTCCACATAATCCATTGGGCCTCAAACAATTCACGTGCAAATTCAAAGAAGATTTGTAGGCTGTGGTTCCAAAATCCTTATTGCAGCTTCTTAAATGAAGTTTGACATTTCGTTTTTTAAGTATGCTTTTTATCAACCCCACTCCCATGCTATCTTTACGAGTCCTTAATTTATTATCATGCTTTTTTAATGAATTTATACAGTGCACTGCTACCAGTAAGTGTCCTAGACCTGTCTAGTCAAGTGAAGGGCTGAGTTAAAATCAGAGGGGGTATGAAATCAGAGACTGGAGAAAAGCCTAGTACTATGTCCCTTTCTGAACACAAGATAGTTCATTTCAACTCTTAGGCTAGAAGGCATTTACTTCCTTGTCTTTGGTGCCAGAACATATACAGCTACATCACCTACTCTTTTTACATTTCAGCACTTTGGCTAGGTGTGCCATAGAGGAGGGAAGGTTGTGTGTTGGACAGTAATGAGCCAGTTTAGTTTGTAAGTACATGAAACCTTGTTGTATAAGGACTTTATCAATACACAAGCTTTTGAATAAGATTTGCTCCTTAATGGAAAGCCAATGAAATTCCCTCAGAACTGAGGGCATGCGAGACTTGCTCTGCTGGAATAAATGCTTTGGGAGACCTAACAACAATACATTACAATAATGCAAACTAAATAGATAATTGCTTGGTTCACTGTCCTCTGTCTTACCACCAAAAGAAATGAACAAAATTACCCCAGTAGCCTCTCTACTACACCGCTAGAGAAACAGGTGAACGTTATCTTGTTCATGTCTGCTTTGAACGGCAGTGAATTATCTATGATGACTCCTGGATTTCTTGATGATTCAAGCTGTGTAGCCCACCAATTCACAAACCACATGTCAAAAGAGTCACCCAGGATGAGAAGTTCTGTTTTCACTGAGTTAATTTTGAAGGCCTTCTCTGACATCCAAGAAGCAAAAACTGTAGTTCAGTTTTGTACTTCCATTTTGTAATCGTCTTGCATCCTCTGGGTGACAACCCAGCTTTGTGCCTTTCGCAAAGATCGTCAAGGATACGTCAATTTAAATAATTATTTGAGTGAGAGGGGCATAATAGGGGTTAAATAGGGCTTAAGGATGATCCCTGCTGCACACCCTGTTTCATAAGTTATCAAGGTGATTGGTGGAAGCAGGTCTTGACAGTTTGGCATTACTTGTTGAATTAAAATCTAATCCAAGGCAGTGCATGAACCTTAATGCCTGCTTCATGTAGCTCATGATAAGTGTTTCATGAGAGACAGCATGTGGAAGGCTGCAGAGAGGTCAAACAAAATAAGGGCCACTCAGCTGCCCTCATAAGGCATCCAACCAACTTCTCTTTGGAGTATCTATCTAATATGGGCCCACTAACTTGATTACAATCACCACCAAATATAATATAATCATCATCAAATTAAAGCACTTTGTTGGCGAGAGTAGTTCAGAATCTATTGGTTTGTTATTATTAAGCTGTTTAACAATAAGCCATCCACCTTCAGCATCATGTTCTTTGTTGATAACTGAGATTTTCAATTTTTTATGATAAAGAATCAGTACTCCATTTCTTTTCCCCATTGCAGGTGAGACAAAAACATTTCCAACCTGGCCTATTTTTTTTTAGCTTGGCAGCCTACAACTCACAAAGATGTGACTCCTGAAGAAGTAAAAACAACAGTCGATGGACAGAATGCAGAACAATGTCATACATTCACCCCAGTACAGAGACCTGAGCCTAAATCCATGGTTTTTTTGCTCACCATGCCATTTCAGTTTGAACCTAGATTGCATACCCGTCCCACTTGGGGTGACAAATGCAAAAACAACAGTTGATGGACAGAATGCAGAACAATGTCATACATTCACCCCATCGTTTGTTTGCTCTCCATGCAATTCCAGTTTGAACCCAGTCATATGCAAATCAGTCTTGACCCTGTGCCTCATGGGAACATTCCTGCCCGAACTGCCAAGCCAGGTCCTTCCTGGACTGGATGGTTTGGAAAAATAAGGGGTCCCCTACTTAACACAATGAAAACTGTCTAGCTAGTAGGGAAAACAATGTCAAGGGGAAAAGAACAAGCTAATCACAAGCATGAATATTTAGAATTTTAACAGGGCATCATACACATAATAAAACAACATAGTGCTTAAATGTTATCAAAAAATATATTTTTATTTTGTTTTGCATAAAGTTTTGTCAATTTTTTTACCAGAAAATCAAAAATATATAATTCTGTATATTTTAAAATCACAATGCAACAACACATGTTACGACATATGAGACATAATCAAATAGATAAGAGATTAGAACCTAATGATACTGTTGCCTAATGATACAATATTTTTTCTCTTATATTTATTCTAATCTCTTATCTATTTGATTATGTCTCATATGTAGTAACATGTGTTTTTACATTGTGATTTTAAAATATACAGAATTATATATTTTTGATATTCTGGTGAAAAATTGGCAAAACATTATGCAAAACAAAATAAAAATATATTTTTTGATAATATTTAAGCACTACGTCGTTTGATTATGTGTATGATGTCCTATTAAAATTCTAAATATTTATGCTTGTGATTAGCTTGTTCTCCTCCCTGGACTGGAAACAAGCATCCTAGGACCGGTTCCGGGGTTTCACCGCTCTTCAGCCAGGATAGCTTGATACCAGTGGCATAGAGAGCACGGGACCCACGTCTGGGCGTACCCATCCCACTCGAGGTGACAAATGCAAAAACAACAGTTGATGGACAGAATGCAGAACAATGTCATACATTCACCCCAGGACAAAGATCTGGGCATAGATCCATCGTTTTTTTGCTCACCATGCCATTCCAGTTTAAACCAAGCCATATGCAAATCAGTCTTGACCCTGTGCCTCATGGGAACAGTCCAGCCCAAACTGCCAAACCACATCCTCCCTGGACTGGAAACAAGCATCCTAGGACCCGTTTCGGGGTTCACCCCTCTTCAGCCAGGATAGCTTGATTCCAGTGGCATGGAGAGCACGGTACCCACGTCTAGGCATCCCTGTCCCACTCGGGGTGACAAATGCAAAAACAACAATTGATGAACAGGATGCAGAACAATGTCATACATTCACCCCAGTACAGAGATCTGGGCCTAAATCCATCGATTTTTTGCTCACCATGCCATTCCAGTTTGAACCCAGACTGTTCCCATGAGGCACAGGGTAGACTGATTTGCATATGGCCATGTCTGAACTGGGGTAGCGGAGTGAGCTAAAGAATGATGATGGATTAAACCCAGATCAGTTGACTGGGGGTGAGGGCTTGCTATGTTCAACACTCCGCCCAAAATCCCCTTTGGTTTTACTCCTGAAGAAGTGCCACATCTGTTTTAAGTTTGGTTAAATGAGATCATTCTCTCTGGGGTATATTCACAAGAACGTGTGATAACTACCACAAGAGTAGCTTAACGCAACTCTCAACATCGCAGCCTATCACTGCAAAATTACGCTGTGCCAACCAAGTATTCACAATGCAGTGGTAGCATGTGATAGTCACCAGATAACGCGTCAAATGTCAGTATTAAAATCAACGCCACGCCGCAAAAATGAAAAACACGAATGCAAAAAATCATGCGATGAGGCCAATCGCGGTCCAAAAATGAGCAAAAACCAGCCACAGGCCTGCAATCCCACGCGTCTGGCGGGAAAATGCACAATAGAAGAAAGAGAAAAAAAACACCAAAACCAATTCAAACTGCATAGCACCATGGATGCACCTGGACCGAGGTCAGAACACAAGCCGAACTCCACAAGCCCCACAGAGGACAAGCATGGAACCCCGTGTTCGGGGAAGGGCAAGGAGAAGAGGCACAGGAAGACCGGGTTCAGTCCGCAGGTAGACCGGATCATCGTCACGGAGGTGATAGAACACCATCAACAACAGTTAGGCACCTCCACTGCGGCACTGGCAACCCAAATGGAAATATGGCAGGTCATCGTCACCAACGTTAATGCAGTCGGAGTGTCGAGGAGGTCGATGGAGGAGGTCAAGATGCGCTGGCATGATGTGAAAAGGAAGACAAAACAGAAACTCGCCGCCAACAGGAAGGCAGCAATGGCGACTGGAGGTAGGAGTCCTGCGACACAGGAAAAGCTGGATGAGCTGGAGGAAATGGTGGCCACAGTCAGCAGTGTGGAGACAGTGGCAGGATTTGGGGGCCTGGACACAGATCAATACGACCTGACCCAACAGCAACATGGTGAGTAATGACCAGGGACTGGGGGGACGGGGAAGATGGGCACAATGGCACACATGCAAAACATGTGTAGCACACTGCACACCCACAATGATCGTGGAACATGTCCCTGATAGCCTTGGCACACTCCAGCACACATAGAAACACCAAGTAGGCCCCCGTCCACAATGTGCACAAAAGGGCCACCCTTCCTATCACCAATATCACAACCTACCCATGCACATGTGCTGAATCGAGCAAAGCAGCGGCTCTGTCAGCCACACTGACTATGCAAGTGACACTGCATGCCCGATAGCATGACAGCAGCCAAATAACATGACATGGCCCACGAATCGACAAGGAGGTGGCCCAGTGTGGATCACATCCGTAAAGGAGTAGGTCACACCCTGACATATACATGTGCATCTACAACCCATGCAGTACAATACACGCAGCAGACGAACAATGCACCAGACCACAAAATCTGTCCGAGAGGACATATGACCCAAGTCAAAAACAATTCAGCCCCCGAAAAGCACACAATTCAAAGTCATCCCGCCTCAAAGGGAGAAGGGCACATGAAATTAGAGCTGCAGGGCCAACTCCCCCACAATGCAGCACACACACATAGCAAGTCACAGAACATCAGCAATGACGGCAATGTGGTACAACGTGCAACACCAACACCACAGGACAGAGCTCACAACAGGTTCCGCTTGTGCGCATTAACTGTCCACTCACATCTGGCATTGCCTGACACTGTGTGATGATAATGTACGGGTCTACCGCACATCCATCATGTAGTCGAAGAACACACTGACTGCTCTCAAATAGCCAGCTCCACCAAAACAGTCACAATGTACATTGGCATGCTGTCAGAAGGTAAATATCTGCAAATCTTCAACATACATGTGAAACTCTGTTAACCTGCATCTCCCCTTTACATTGCAGAGGGACAAATAACACCTCCTGCAGAGCACACCACACTTCTCATCATTGATGATGAAGAGGACAACCTGCACATATGTCAAGACACCCTCCAACGGATAATGGACAGCTTCCGCACCCCATCCCCAGGGGCAGGGCAGGCCAGCCACCTCGAGGTGACCCCACCACCTGCACAGACCATACAGCAGAAAACACACACCACCATGGCTGTCTCACAGGACCCCTGACCAATACATGGAATTCCAACACCGTGTGTGGGGTTGCCAGGTGGAGATGGATGATCAGCTGCGGGTGGGTTTCGAGCTTGTGGCAGTCAAACTCGATGCCATACGTGGGTGTCTGAGTCCCATCAGGGTCCACGTACAGTCCCTATTGGACAACCCCTGTATGCACCATGCTCCACCACAGACCTTGGCTGACCTCGCTGGGGCCATTAATCGGATACAAGAACTGTCTGGTCAGACAGGCACCAGCGATGACAGCACAGAGTTGGAAAAGATGCGGAGGTCAATGGAGACCTTGGAGCAGATGCAGGCTGGAAGTAGGGCTGCCACAGCTGGACACCAGCGAGTAGTAGCTGGGAACTTCAATGCCCTGCAGTTCATCATCTTGCCAATGCTGCCATTGAGCCTGTCCCAGATGACTGCAGCGGGAACATCGACACACACAGCTCCGAACCCTGATGTGTCAGTGGCACACAGTGATGCAGCCCCATCACCTTCGCAGTCTGATCTGTCAGTGGCACACAGTGATGCAGCCATTACCCTGCCACACACACCGGGCACACTGGACACAGAACCAATATCAGGGGAGTAAGATGGGGATGGTAATTACTGTGTGAGGAAGGAGGCAGTAGTATTAATCACCGCCATATGGCCTGTCTCTGCCTGGTACTGACTTAAGCATCATGCCCTGGGACAATACCTCCCACTGACCCATGGAACACTGCCATATCTTCACTGCTGGACAATTACACAGCAATCGTGCTGTGGACTGCCCACCACTGGGCTTCCATGTAATGTAGGCTTGGATGGCCATGTACAGCTCCTGCTCCGTCAATCACCTGAATGTGAATAAAACATTCTAAATCACACAGATGTGTCATGACTATGTTCACTCACATATGGAAGTATGGCTGAATGTAGGGACAATGATTGCACATGAAGTTATACCCTGGTAACTGACATCTATGCGCATGTGTATCCCTGAGACACATGGCCAATTGGATGACTGTGAAGGTGAGTACTAGCTGTATCCCCATTTTACATCAACAACTATCTCACAACCCCCCAACGTAGGCACACGTCCATGTATTGAATACAGCTGTGTGTAGGAATAACCAAATCGGCCTTAAGTGGTGTCCTACATCACATGTGACAACCGAACTTCATGTTGCATACCTACCCACACACATCTGTGTGGACACATCCTGTTACAATTCATAACATTGCTCCACATGGTCTGAGTTTGAATACCATACTCACATTGCTGAAGTCACGTAAGTGCACAGGTCGGCCAGCGACTATCCCAAAACAATGTCTGGCTCAATGAGGTGGAGCTTGCACATGCGTCAGTCAGTTCCTCCCTGTGTAGGGACGATGCTCACAGTGGCACACAAGTGGGCACTCTAATCAACACTCATCATAGTTAGACACCAGTGGAGTTGCATAAACTTTATTGGCATGTGCGTGTCAGTACGGACGAGGCAACGGCCACAACAGGCAGGGACATGCTTAAGACACTTACACGCAGCATGGAAACATGTTGAGGTTCAGAAAATGGTGAGGTACAAATGGACAACAATCATCATGGATGGCAACGGTCTCAGCCCATCTTGCCGTGCTGGACGAGTCATGTGTTGTTTGATATCTGCCCATTGCCCTGTGTGAGGGGGCACAACTCACTGCCCATGGGATCTGCAGAGTGCTCTGCCATCGGAACACGCCGATTGTCTGATCTGCTGACAGTGATCAGGTGAAAGGGTCCGACAGGTTCACAAGTCATGCTACATTGCCATTTGTGTACTCTCCCCCAGCAGTGTGTCCGATTTGGTAATGTTGACAAATGACTCTGTTTTGCTCCGACCATGTACCTGTATCACCTTGCATAGGTGTGTGTACACACTCATAGTTCCATGCACATGTATCCAGAGTCCTGCCGAAGGCAAACATGTCCTCTGTTGTGGTGGGATATGTGAGCATTCCCCACAATGCAACAAGTTGTTGGGACCTGTGCTGTGGGTGACTATCCGATGTGGCTGCAGGAACGTAGTTACTCGTCCATGAATGCCTGTGCAGCTTCATGTGCAATGTGTGCCAATAGTACGTTGTTGTCTTTTTCAAGGAACCCCAGGGTGAGCCAATCCATTAACTGGTCCGGGCAAGTGTGCTCAGCCCACGCTGTTTCACCAATTCTGCAACACAGTCCAATAGAGGAGCACCTTGATGTTGTCACTGCACATGAGGAATTGTGCAATCTTTAATGCACCACTGCCAATACATATACAGTATGTCAAGGCATCCCATGCACGGCTGTCTTGGTTATACTCCTGTTCGTAATCCAACAGGGGGCGCACCACAAGTCATAGTCCAATTCATCTATGGTTGTGTTAGAAAGGCAGACATCCATGGGACACTCGAATGTACATGTTCGGCAGTGGAACCAGGGCTGTACGCAGGTGATGTAGGCAAGGCGGAAGCTCAGCCAGTAAATGCAGCATACATGCACGGTACTGTTCCACGTGACGGGGGTTGTGCATATGCCCAGGATGGGCTGCCATTGCGTTGGTGCGTCTCGTGGAACCGGCACTCTTCTGAACTGCGGCAGTTCTGTGGAGTATATGCCACAGCGCTGAGCAATAATTCGAATATGTGTGCAATGTTGGGGAGAATGGGTTGCTGTTTCTGTCAGTGTCAAGGGCATCCCATGAGGGGTACCTTAGGCAGGGGCTACTGTGTGTGGGGTGTGGATAAGTTGGATAGTTCATTTGTACAATGTGTGGTGTGGGAGTCGTCTCCATCTGCCATGGCATCACACTCATGGTGTTCCAGCCGCGTTCAGGACCAAGGTCAGAAGTGCAAGTGTCCTCTCGCCTTCTGCATTGGAACAAAGGAGCTTTCATCCCTAATGTTTGTCTGACTACTACTTGCGTTTTCGGAATGTGATGTGGCTTTGGCGCTGAGATTGAGACAAGGCCTTGGGCTCATGGTGTACCGATGGCGATACACACACACATGTTGGCATGTGGAGCCAGGTGGCCGAGATGCCTTGCGCTGCTTGTGCAATCTCACTCCCTCTCTCTTCCTCACTCTCTCCCTCCCACTCTCCCTCTCTTTCCTTTGTTGGGTGCATGGCACACCTTCTTCTCTTGGATTTTGTCTTCCAGGCTGAGTCCTACAGATTGTCTAGTGAGGACCCGCTAGGGCTCATCCGAATGGTTGTTTTGGCTTTTGTTTGAATCGTGTTTTGTGTTGGTGACTGCATTGCTGTATGACTGATTCTCCATTTTCTGGCCGTTGCATGTATATTGATTTTCCTGCTTGTGCGACATCAGGCAAAATATTTTGTTTTGGAATTCGTAGTGTTGGTGAGCAGTTTCTTTGTCCAGGGTTAGGGGGGCCTGAGGGGGGTTGCGAACCTGGGTGTGGTGTCGGAGGGTGTTGTGGCCCTCTTGGGTGTCCGTGCTGCATGGGCAGTTGCTCAGGGGCATCTGTTGTTCTTCATGTGCGGCTATGGGCTGTGCTCCCTTGTCTGGTGCAGGTTGTGGTCCGACTTTGCACCAGGTCAGAGCAGGTGTTAATTTCCTGGTGCTAACACACCTTATTGCATGTTTTGTGTTCTTATCGCAGATCTGACTGGTCATTGAGAATGTTGGGGACTAATGTAGTCGCTGCTTTTTGTTCGGGAATGCCTACTCTGCATCTCATTAGCGATAGTTGCTGGGGTCATCCGTGGCGATGTTTGTTGCGAATGCTAATGCCGGAAAAGTGGTGCTGTAGGCTGTTTGCACCGGCTTGTGAATAGGGTGGTAAATTTATCACGACTTTGGCTGCGCTAAAGTGCCGTTAACTTGGAGATAGCTCCTTGAGGATATGGCCCTCTGTCTTTTAACATGGTTAATGTTCCATGTAGCATCTCAGAATGTAAAACTTGGACAAAAGCATGCACATTTTGGGTGTCTACAAAAATAATACGAATATCAAATTCTAAATACGAGAATAAACCAAGATCAACATTTTTGAAAAGTAAATATGATACTTAGGAAGGAGATGGAAAGTCAAAGGGGAGTCAGATGAGGGAATAGAGTAAAAAGAATAGAGAATAGAGCAACGGAAAAGAGTACAAAAAAGAAAACAGCAAAAAAGGAATATAGAAAGTACATTCATATAAATGACAACTGAAAAACTTACCTGGGAATACAAATAAAGACAAGGGGAGGATGGGAACACCGGAAGACGACAGCGACAAAATCCTCCCTCCAGAGGACAAGTAGCGCAGCTAGAAATTTAGATAGGGAATCGAATGAAGTTGGAACCAGAAGATAACGAGACAACAAAACAAACACTTGTATAAGAAAAAAAATAATTGGTAGATAAAGCTTGTCACAAAGAGAGAAATATACTATACTAACAAGTCACATAAGAAACCGGAGCAACAGACTGAGTATGAAAGAAAACAGGGAAGAACAAACTAATGAGTAAATCTCAAACTTTTCATGTCTTTTCCTCCATGTTCCTGAAGAAATCTCTTGAGAGTGGCAGGATCTTCATAAGTAGAAGTTTTTTTCATTATAAATCCACTTAAATAAGCAAGGCTGAATTAGACCAAAATGAGTGTTCATGGCTCTCAACTGAGGACGCATGTCCAGGAATTGATTTCAACGATTTGCAGTAGCTTTTGCCATATCTTGGGAGAAGTAGAGTCTGAGACCAGCCCGGAGAACTTGTCTTTTAAGTTTAACAGCAGACATCACCTGTAAAAGATCTGTATATTGCAAGAAAAATAACATAACTCTTCCCGGTTTAGAAGAAACTATGGGACTGAGTCTGTGTGCACTTTGGATATTGAGTAGGTCTGTGCAGTGAACTTTGCTCTGTTCGCGGAGTTAGCAGAGTTTTCTGCACTCCGTGGAGCTCGCGAAGTGCAGAAAACGTCGCTTCATGATGTGCAGCGGACTTATTTCCTCGAAAGGTAAGTTTGCGAGTTCGATCTGCCGTTCAGGTACAATTTCTACGTGAGCAGCAGGAATACCAGCACAAACTGCACTCCGCCACTCGCGGAACCTTGCAGAGCTTTTTTGTAACTTCGCTGAGTTCCGCGTAGCAAACTACGCCCAGGCCTGATATTGAGATGAGTCAATGCAGGCATATCTTGTAGTTTAGGGAAAAAAATCCTGAAAATAAAAGGTTGTATCAGTGTCCTCAGTGTTTTCTGGTAGTACATAAATGCAAAGGTTATTTCTTCAGTTTTGGTTTTCTAGGTTGTCTGTGTACTTTTTAAAAAGGGCGATTTCTGACTCTAAATGAGCAACATGTGAGGCTGTACTTTGAAGACTGTCAGTTTTTTGCTCTACCAGTAGAACTCGTGATTCCAAAGAGGACCACTTATCATCTAAAATGTTCAATGAAAGGTTATAATGCACACATTTTCTCGAGGATCATTTCCATGGAGATCAGAGTTGATTTAACTGATGATGAGTATTGATAGAGCGGCATGGTATTCTGAAAATTGTAGGGGTGCATTATAATCATGGATAGTTCGCACCCGCATATATTCCTGTGTTGTATTAAAAGATGATCATTAGAAATGTGGGGTAATAACGAAATGTGTTAGTAAAATGATAGAAAATTACTTTGTACCATTCAAGAAAGTAAAGAGGCACTTAGATGGAATTATGTAAATCTCGATGTTCATTGCAAATACATAATGAAGTAGCTCATGTGTAATGTACTGCATTAGATTTAAACATGCACCGTATTAAAGTTTGCACACGTAGAAATTATTTAATTATGTTTTGAAATGTGATGAAATATAGTGCTTGCAGATGCAACATTTATTAATGCGTGTCATTTCTCAATGTGTAAGGGCCTAAATGAATGTTCATGATTTGCTATAAAAGGCCTATTCGTTCCTTATGTTAGCTGAATTATGTAGGCCAGAAATGTGCTTTCCTTGGTAAAGCTCTCATTTGAAGGTAGTCAGCAAAATTCATATGCGTGCAAGGTTGTTCTGTTCTCAGGATTTTGTTGTGGGTGCAAGGACACTGTTCTCGTTTGTTTAACTGACACCTTTTGTTTTAGGAGTTAGGTATGGAGGAGACCCGCAACAAAGTATACTGGAATGTCGATAATTGGGAGCCGATACTCTTTCTCGCTGAAGAAGCCTGAGACGCAAGGACATACCAATCGTTGCTGGACGGAGTACAAGTTTTGGTGGAAAGTTACCTACGAGAGGTGACTGGCCAGAAGAGGTGTTTCAGGGGCATGTTCTATCAATTGTGCATTTTGATTATGGAGAGTGCCCCAAGTGATGTGTTAGCAGAGAGGGGTTAGAGACTCAGAAGGAGGGGATCGATTCTTAGAAGGAACTCTGTAGCTTTGGCTACTGACTCTTTCAACGTAAGTGTTCTTTATAGGAAGTCTTCACGTGCTGACACCTTTTCTTAATCTTGCCTGGAAATGTTAAGTAGGGATGCCCATTTAGTGATAGTGTAGGGACAGATTAATGGATTTCTCTTGCAGCCACTAATGAAGACTAATTTAGATGTTGGAGCAGTTATTGCTTGTTTAATATTTTTGGAAATGCTTATCATTTCATTTTTATGTTGCACCGGATTAGACTGCTGCGTAGGATGAACTTTGTATTTGTACCTATGTATTTCTTTAACCTCGTTATGAGGTGCTTGTATGTTCAGTTATTTTTGGCTTTGTAATAAACCCCTTAAATCGGATTTTGGAGTCAGTGATCCTTTCTGAGTCTAAATTGGTTGGTCCATGTTTTCTAGTTGTGAATGTATTGGATTTCTCTGCTTTACACTTTTCAGCAGGTAATAAAGGTCCAGTCGACCGAGGATTCTAATTTTGTGTGCAAATATAGATTCCGTATATAGGTTTCCCGACTTACGCCCTTATATAGGTACAATTCACATTGCCCTTATTTGGATATAGCAATCCGCCCCTTATTTAGACATTGTCCGTATAAACCAAATACAGGCATGGCCACCTACATCTGTCCATCCACGTCACAACAAATTCTTGGAAAACCAGACCCTTAAGCCTTTAGGAATTTCCCTCAGCTTGAATATTGATTTCTCCAAGAACTCATTAAGTATGCATGAACATCTATTCCTTAGGGGCTCATTCATGACGTTCCTCTGCCCGACTTTTACGTCAATACTGCCATTCCTAGACACCTTCAAGGTATAAATATACCAGCACTTGCCCTGGCATATTGTGGTTCCCGGAGGATTCGATCCAACCCAGACTACGCGGTTCACCATGGCAAGTTCGAAAGGAGATCGAGTTCAGCCTGATGCACTGACCTGACGCTGCCATCCTCCTCGCAGAGAATCCAGCTCCAGTGCTCTCTGACTTCCCTTGTGGGGGTTAGAGCATCGAGTCCAGAAAAGAGATTCCAACCTCTCACATTCTAAGGTATGGAGCTGACTAGAACTTAGAGAAACTTTTGGCAACTCTTGGCTAAACTAAAATATAGCTAGCTATACTTTAGAAATGGAGTAGAACAATTTAGAAGCATCAGATGAGTATCACATTTTAGCTTATGTTATTTATGTATGTATTTTGCTTAATATATGTCAAAGCTACAAACCATGCTATTGCAGTTATATTTTATCTTACTGCTAACCTCATACATATTGTACTTTGCAGTCTGTCTTACGATTGTAGCAATTCATATCTCTTGCATGAGAAATAAGACTTCAAAAAAAACCTTTTTATTGAAACTCTTGTCTCTCTATTTCTGTGCAACTCTGTAGAAATGAAGCATGCACGATTGACTGAGTGAAACTGTTATCTATTGTTTCCACGATTCTGAGACTGTTCCGATTCTAAAGGGAAACAAAGTTGTAATGTTTATGCGGTTGTCAGAGACTAATCTCTTCTTGTATATTCGAGAAGTCTCTAGTGACCTCTGAGTTAGCTGGCACTCACAAGTAATTAAGTTTAATATACGCGATAGTGACATACTGACCTTAGTCCTATGTCAAATCTATAGTGTATATTATTCCAATGCGCAGAGCCTATCAGGGATAGAGGAACTACACTACATGGCACCCAACGGTTTGGTGAGGCACCAATTTAACGCTAGATACTGAAGTAACTCAGTCGTGCTTTTCTCAGAGACCTCTACTCATAAAACTGAGTGGGTAGGGATAATATCCACCATAGCTGAGTATAACGAAAATCCTATGTATTAGCTGTTTGGTTTTGACAACGTTGAAGGATACAGTGTTCCAAAATATTGTGCACCTTATCTTTGTTCCCTTGAAACTTGCTCTGCATTTTTCACTAAACAATGTCCGACCACGGTGATGTTTTCATTAAAAATGGTACAGCTGTGGCTGACGTTACAGGTTTTACTGAAAACGAAACGGGTGTTATACACATCCCACCAAATTTAAATATCACTCTAAAACTTATAAAACATGGTCTGACACCAAGAGGTGGTAGAGCAGTTTTTAAGATAGAGGCACATGAATCTCACCAGACAGAGGTATTCTATTCATGGATAGTATTCCCAGAATCAAATCCAGTAACACATTTGTTTCACTTCTACAAAGAAGATGAACCACCTTAGGAATATATTTCTCTCGAGGATATTGAAATTCCACGCACAAACCAGGAGCACGAGCTCTGGTTTAAAGGTGCCCTAAAACATTACAATCACATTACAAGGCTCGGTCCACTAGGTAGACCAGGAGCAACATGGCCGATTTTAGCGAGCTATACACCTGACCCTGGCATTGAATCAATGTCGGACAAGGAATTACTTAATAACATACAAAAGTTAATAGAAATATACAGTTAAACCACAACTGTCTGAAAATCCTGATAAGGTCTTTCCTAAAAACACTCCTACCTCTTCTAAAAAGAAGTGGGAAAACAGCAAACAGAATTCCAAAGAGAAGCGTTCTCATTCCCGAGGCAGGTCTCCTCCACAGAAGGAGCCCTCTGAAAGGAGGTACAACCTCAGGAATATGGATAATTTGAGAAAACCTGACAGATCTCTAGATAATGATACACGTCCCTCTCGTACCTTTCAGATATCGTTACAGACATCCGAAAGAAGAGGACGGTCAGAAAACAAGGAAGAACGCGTGAAATCCAAAGACGATCAACACGTTCAGAAAAAAAAGCAAAACCTCAATTCTCCAAGAAAAAGGTAGCAGGTCTGAAGATCAGACATGCCGAGAATACTGAGAACCCAACTCAAGAATGGAGAATGGGCCCAGACCATGCTGGACAGTGCAGCAGAAGTTACAATAGCTCCCAGAACCTGAAGGGACTTCTGGAGACAGTGGACTTGAATGAATGCATACAAGTTGAGACTGTAGACACCAGGGTTAGTTCTCCACATAGGTTATATGAAATAACACTCCGGATGGAGGGAAACATACCAAGAAAAGTGAAAGCACTCTTTTGGGAGCATCTTTCAAAGGGTTATAATATACTTCTAGCAGAACAGGACTGGCCACCAAAGTTTGTCAGGGAGTGCCCACATGGCGAGGACATCATTATGCCTGCCTTCTCCAACCATGTTCCAGTTCATTTAAAATATACATTAGCCAGGAAATGGGCAGTAGCCCAAGCCCCAGCACTGTATAAAAATCATGTAGGATGGGATGAGGAATAACCTCACCATAAAATCCAATTAAAAAATCAATCAACTGCACAAAGGCAGCACCCAGTTAGGCAAGAAGCTAAAACACAGGTCAGGGAAATTTTAGATCAACTTGAATATCAGGCGGTGATTGAAACATGCACCTCATCAATGAACAATCCTTTGTTTCCTGCCTCCAAACCAGACAACACATATTGTCTAGTTTTGGATTACAGACACTTAAATTCTTGTTGCAAAACATTTGGAGTGCAAAATGCACATGGTACAAATTGAATGAATAACAGTGTGCGTAAAAATTATAAAATCACATTAGACGTTTCAAATGGTTTCTTTTGTCAAAATATTGCACCAGAAAGCAGATATTTGACCGCTTTCTAAATAATGGAGACTCAGCGTCAACTTTGTCGACTGCCCCAGGGATTCAAAACCAGCCCGGGGTTATTCTCAGCAAGGGTAACAGAATTACTATAAAATTATGATGACGAGGCATTGTCATATGTTGATGATATATATCTGACAGACGATGACCTGGATAGGCACTTGAACAGGGTGAGCACCATAATATTGGACTTCGCCTCAGAGGGTTACAAATTCAACTTTAAAAAGTCAAGAATTGCCCACCTCAACGTCCTGTTCCTTGGATATGAACTATCAAGTGAAGGCAAAAGCCTGGCAGCCAACTTTTTAGAAATGTGTGCGCTGCTCCAACCTCCAAAAATGCTGAAAAATTTACAGTCGATTCTAGGTTTCCTGAATTTTGGAAGAATTTACATTTTAAATTACGCAGAAAGGGTTAAACCTCTCTACTAATTAATCAAACCTGATTTTAAAATCACACATTGGACACAACAACACACAGAAATTTTGCATTCACTTCAAACAGACATGTTAGCAACAAAACACTTGCAAACACGTGTAAATGTACGCAACTTAGTGATCTGAATAATTCCAGGTCAATGCGGATTCACCTACTTAACTTTTAACAAAGGTGAAAAAGTATCAATTGCATACAAATCCCACTTGTATACACAAGCAGAAATGAAATTCACTTCTACAGAAAAAATTCTGACAGCAGTTCAAACCGCTGTAGCAAAAGAAAGAGCCCTAGCACAGGGGAAACGCATTATGGTTGTGACTCCTGTACCAGCCCTAGAGGCAGTTACAAAGGCTAGCTTCCAAATGCAAAAGCTTTACATCCGAGATGGTTACAATGGGTTAATTCTCTTGCTGCAACTGATGTTGAATACGTTTTTGATCCATATTTAAAAACACAAGCATTCCTGCACCATGAACACGAATGTCCTCTGCCTACTGAAATTCTCCCTCTTGACCAGCACAAATTTATAATTTATACTGACAGATCTGCACAGCCCGCTACGGGGAGTAAACAAGCTTACAGTGCAGCGTGTGCTATCGTTAAAGGTCCCATGCGAGTTGGCAAATTCAGACCAATGGTCTTAAAAACACAATCTCTAGGAGATTGTACAGCTCAGCGAGCTGAACTACAAGCATTCAAGATGGCACTTGAAAACATGGATCACGAATTCCCCACACTCGTAGTGTGCAATTCTTTTTATTGTGTTCAATCATACAATGAATATTTACAGAATTAAATGGTTTCAAAGATGCAAAAGGTGGCACAATCAAGCACAAATTGCTTTGGGAACAAGTAGTTCAGTTGCGAAACGGACTACAGAACACTCACGTGGTACACACGCTGAGTCACCAACGTGATGGCGTTCACATTGAAGGGAATTAATTTGCTGATGAAGCCGCGAAAGGGGCTGTGCAAACGGCTTCCGTAGCTGTAATCACTATTTCAAAAACGAAAATAGAGAGCGAAATAATGATGGGTATCATTGCATCAAGCAAAGGCAGCGGTGCAGCATTACCTAAAAAGTTTCCACTCAAATACTCATATATAATTGATGCAAATGGCGTTCCATTTGCTCGAATCCCTGGAGTGGGGGATAGAGTAATTCCAAACAGGGAACGTAGAGCAGCTTTGATTTCTGAAGCGCATCTGGGAGAGGGTCTGATACATCAGGGGATCTCAAAGACAATTTTAGAACTAAAAGAGATGTACTGGTGGCCAGGAATGAATAGGCTGATCATATCTTCATCAATAACTGCATAGACTGCAATAGAGATTGCAGTACAGAACGCCACCAGATACCTGACTACAACATAGCCAGCCCATTTCAGATACCATTATTAGACAGCATTAGACTATCTACATTCAGGCATCCTCTTGGACAAATGCAATCCCACAAACACTAAATCAAGGTTACTATGGAAGTGGCCTCAGCGCTCGGCTGACGCTCGAACTGATATAAAAGATTTGCAAGTCTTTATCAGCACATACGCAATAGGCACACTACATTCTGACCAGGGTCCTGCGTTTAGCTCTAGGGCTTACAAAGATGCCATGGCCAGTCTGGGCGTAGCATTGCGGTATTCTTCTCCATTCCATCCTGAGGGAAATTCTCCTGTGGAAAGAAAAAACCGGGACATAAAGCAGTCTATAACAGCTAGGGTATTAGGTTCGGTGATGGGTGGGTCAAACATTTATATGGGGTCCAGCGCACAATAAACAACTTGCCAAGAAGTTCTCTAGAAGGTGTCACTCCATATGAGGTCCTGTTTGGGACTAGAATGTTGGTTCCGGACTTATATATGAAAGGCACAGTGGTGGAAAACAAACAATTTGATATCAAAGATCGGTTGGCTGTTTTACAGGACTTAAATAAACTAAGAACGCAACAAAGCAACGTGGTCCTGAAGCCAACCACCACTGAGAACAATCCGGCCATCCCAGCAAGGCCTGTCTGGATCCCAAAGCTTGGGGATCTAGTCATAGAAAAGATCGCGAACAAGAAGGAATTTGGGCCGTCTTACAGACAACCAGTACCTGTCCTAGCAATCCACGGATCAAGAACAGTACTTGTGCCGCCCCTTGCTGGTAAAAAGGAGAAAAGATTTGTGTCCATCGACCTGATCAAACCACACGATGTGGCCGATATTGAACAGTAGGCCAAGTGGACTCCGCCAATGTAGCAGATGCACTCCTCTAGCTACAATCCAAGAGGTTCAAACTGAGAGACTCATCACCATTGAAGTATCGACAGTAAGAAATAGAGGACTAAGCAACAATTCTATGGACCTTGTACCTCTTGAGACTCAAATAACAGTTCGTCCAGGTACACCTGTTTACAGCGAAGTAACAAGTGATCAACTGGTTCCAGCAATTTCATCAAATACGGATGCAATGCCAACCATTGACAGAACTGATTCTGGCTATTTCATGAACTTTGATACGATTTCTGAGGATCCCAACGAGCCTGAAACAACGCCAGTACAAAGAACTTTGAAAGAACAAGCAACAGAATTTTTTCATCTACTGGTAAAAACTTATCTGGTTTCACCATGGATTGAACTATGGATTGTTTTGGGAATATTCTTCTTTCTACTTTGGTTAGCTCTGGTAATAACTCTGGGTATGCTGTTAAATAGAATTTATATTCAAATGGACACAGCAAGTAAAAGAGTGAACTTACTTCTCCAGCCACACAAATCATCCCATTGTGAAGCAAGAGACTTGTCAGCAGTGAACATCACAGTGAGTCCTATACCTGATGGTATAGTTTGGGACAAAACCGAATATGACATTTTTGGGCTCGTCGAAGCTTTTGAAGATTCCACATTTATTTAAAATTTCATTAAGTGACTTTATTACCTCCAGTACCTTTTCTGATGATTGGGACTTTGAGACTGTTAATAATATGATGTCTGATCTAGAGATGTCAACTGCATTCACTAATAATGAATATTTACAAGGTTCATCAGACTATGAATAACTGTATTGGTATAACCACTATGGTCATCATTTCTTGCATAAATCTGCAACACCTAGAAATGTATTTATGTATAACCAATGGGAACAATGTCCTACTCCACCAAAGAGTAGCTCGAAAACATTTGCAATTAAATTTCCATATTTTTCAGGGTTTAATATCTCAAATGCAGAGACATTTTACTTTAAGAATGTCAATAACACAGGAATAAAAACTATGTTAACAAATACCAAACAGATTTATTCTGCAGCCTTTATTGCCCAACTGTCTAGACAGGGTTACGACTTTTGGAAAGACAACATTGAGACAAAAACTGTCTGGGGTACTAAAGATTGGCAAGTACAGGGAATAGAAGCTTTGTTTAGAGCCTGTATCATCCCTGAGCATATTATGTTTTTGAACGACACTGTCCAACAAACATCATACCTTGGAATAGCCAAGTTAAAAGACATGAACAATCCGTCTATACCTGCACCCACAAGTGAAAGCACTACACGGGGGAGGTCGACGTACATACTATTTTGAAAAATAACAGATCAGATCCTGAATGGCAAAAATGGTTGCTCTGGCCTTTAGACACAAACAACTGTCAAGATAGATTCCTGAACAAAATACAAGGTTTTACCTTTCATAGGCCAGACCCACGTTATGTCCAAAGACAGCATCCAGGGATAGTAATAATTTACAGTGTAGGGAAACTTTGCCTTGATTGGCTACAGAAAGCTATACTAGAGGATGTAAAACAACACTTAACTTTACTTCAAAAAGGCGCAGACCTTAGGGAATTCTTGCTAGGACCAAGAAAACCGCGTCAAAAACGTTTCATATATGCCGGTATCTACGCTGCTTATAATAGAGCATGGAAGGTCACCCAAGCAGAGACGGCAGTATGAATACGAGAAATTGATTGTATTAATTTAGAGAAATCTTTCTCTGTAGTAGACAATGGGTTAACGACTCTGTCGTCCAGGATATATTCTTTGGACAGCATTGTATCCCCTGTCATAGACATCATGGAACAAGCCTTGGTCATGTTGCAATATGGTCACAGCTACGTTCTATCATGCTATTAGGCTGGACGCTTCAAAACCTGCGTTCTGACTATGTGCCTTGGCGTTTAATCAATACTACGTCACTGTTTTCAGAATTCAATCTTACTGATAGACAGATCAAACTGGCACAAAGGGGAGCAGGCTATAAGGGACTGAAAAACTGGAGACATTACCATTCACAGTGACAGAAAAACCAGCTACTGAGTGGATCATACATGGTAAGATTACTCTGCCTATTACGACTTTCCATTTTCAGTATTGCCTAAAATATATACCAGCAGGCAAATATGAAAGGTTGGGTAAAGAATACATCAAGACATCCTGGGATTTACCTTACACACACAGATGATGGAGTGGGGGACGTGAAGTGTTTCTTAGCAGTGAAAACTGTGAACACGCACTAAACGGTTCTCTCCTTTGTGAGGGTATTAACTTACACGGGGCCTGTGAAGGTTCCACTACAAACTTATCCTGCCATCTGCACAGTTCACCGACAGCAGTGATTAATCCAATCTTTGGTCAACTTTCAAATGGGAGTTACATTATGTTGAATGATCACAGCTGCTGTGGCATGCTGCCAGGTATCCCATATCTAGTAACGGTTACATCCAGGGTCACTGGCTGTATGCAAGTCTTGTTTCCCCAAATAGACATAGTCAGGGAGTCGCCTTTATGGCCTTCACTGAATATCTCTTCTATACGAGTTGATACTCTAAGCAGAATGAAAGCCATTCTTTTACAAAAAACTGTGCCTTTGACCTCTGCCAAAGAAATCTATGATCTCCAAGTCGTAAGGACTTCTGCAGAGATACATACCCTTTTGTATACAAACTGCCCTGTGCATTTCTCAGAAATGTTAGGTTGTATCTTAAACATGTCTGATACGAGCGGTATTGTACATGTATTTAAGAACGTGTCTGCAGGACCGTTAGCACCTTTTCAAGCAGTTCCCGGAATTTTTCCAAACTTCGTGCACTCTGTTTGGCGGACTGCCACTCCTTTTAGCACTCTTTGCAGGGATACTATTTTTGCTCCTACTGCTATGATATGGCAAGCCAAATCACCAGCGACACCCAGTTCACCATTGAAAGAACTCTATTGGAGATGAAGTGTCGCGAGCGCATCATCCAAATTCTGGGTTTACCTCGACTACGAGAGCTAAACACCACTTGGTTTCTGTCATTCAGACCAATCTGGCAGGATTGCATCTTACCTGTTCAACGCTGCCTGCTATGCGGTGAAGAATGCGTGCTAAAGCGGCGATAATGTTAATGCCTGTCTTGATAATATGCCCCTGTAACTGTAAATTCAGCACTTGGGGGCATATCAACAAGAAATAGCGATAATTATCGCTAAGCGCTGTTAGCGCGAAAATAACAATCAGTTCCGGCGCTTAGGGATAGCGATAAAATCTACGCGCCGGCAATAAAAAAACGCACGCTAAGCCGCGAAAAGTAGAGATAAGCTATTTATCTAAAAAATCAGCTTGACAATTGACAACAGGCCTGCATTTTGCACGCAGCAAGCGGGAAAATGCACTATAAAAGGCCCCCAAGCAGGCAAAAAAAAAAAAAAAAAAAAAAATGGATTCTAGTGATCAGAGACCAGACCAGACCAGAGACATGGAGGAAGCAGGGCCAAGCGCAGAGACTGCAGCGAACCCTACAGCCAGCCAGGAGGAGCAGGGAGAGAGCCAGGGGAAGGAAAAGAGGAGGAGGAACCCCAGGTTCAGACACCAGGAGAATCAGGTCCTGTATAGCCTAGTGGCTGAACACCAGCAGGAGCTTTTTATAAGGAAGACAGTGCCATTGTCCAGAAAGAAACACATCTGGGAGGAGATCACAGCTAAGGTCAATGCTGTGTGAGAGAGGAAGAGGAGGACCATACAGGAGGTGAAAAAACTCTGGAACGACAGCAAGAAGAACACCAAGGAGAAGATGGCCGCCAACCGGAGGGCTTCCATGGCCACCAGAGGTGGTAGCCCCTTGCCGCAGCTGGAGCTGGATGAGCAGGAGGAACTGGTGGCGCAAGTCATCACAGAGGAGACGTGGTTGGAGTGCCGGGTCGGGACACCGCTGCAGGTCAACAGACACAACCACAGGGTGAGTACAAACTATGGAGTGGGTGGACGGGGGTGGATGGCCACAATGGCACACATGTATAATAAATAGCATTGCATACCCACAATTACTGTGGTTCAGGTCCCAGATAGCCCTGTGCATGGTGGCATGGACATACATAAACATAGCTAGACACACTTTGACGGACACACTGACATCGAAATGTGCACTGAAACCTCAGAAAAACACAGTCTAGCTACATCATCAGACCACAAAATAAGTGCCACATCACATACCAAAATGCCACATCACGTAGAGACGCACAATGCTCACAAAATGCACACCTTACACCATCACAACCTATATCCAAATCATCTCCACAAGGCCGCAACTCACAGGTGCCAAAATGAGTATGCAGTGTGAATGTGACCGATCATGCGCAAGTGTAAGCATGCCAACAGCAAGAACAGCACACCTGCAAAATAGCACATGTGGCTGACTTGAGTGCAAGGATGTGCGTGGCCAACAAGTGTGACTTGGAGGGCCACACATAACCTTGCACACGAGCCAGACACATGTGCAATATTGCAGGTGTGCTGAGCCTCTCGCTGGCATGCTTACTCGTGCATGTGACCAGTCACATTCACGCTGCATACTCATTTTGGCACATGGGAGTTGGGGACTTCTGAAGAAAAGTTGGATAAGTGTGGTGATGATGCAAGGGGGACATTGTGACAACCTCATGCCTATACTACAAAAATGCCCCCTTGCCTGTACATGCTATGCAGCACTGTGTACAGCAAGATGAGAAAGTAACGAGTCACTCTGCATACCGACAACACATGCAATGTCACACCAAAAATACGGATTATGGGGCATATTACCAAGGACGACGTTAAAATAATAGCTGCTTGAGCGGCAGAAAACTGCCACCAAAGTGGCGATAATGGCCCTTAAAAAATGCACTGGAGAATTCCAATACAAGCCCATGGTCACACCAGACCATGGACTTCTATTGGAATTCCCTAGGGCATATTATCAAGGCCATGATCGCCGCTTAAGCCGCAGTTCTCTGCCACTCAAGTGCCGATAACCTGTAATGCCGTCCCTGATAATTTGGCCCTTAGTTGTGTGCTCTCCATTGCAAAATGCAATGTGGGGCGCACCATGAAAGCCATTCAGTCATCCAAAGGCAACTCACCTGCATGCACACATATCCCTGTCCATAATACCCATCACCCTCTCCCGCCCCACGTCAACGCATGGCATGTACTATTTTCAATAGCAAAATTTTAAAATCCTCATGTCTGCGTAAGCTAGAGCTTCAGATCTAACAATTGTGCAAACCTTGGGACATATTACCAAGATCAGCGTTAAAATCATTGCTGCCTTAGCGGCATGAAAACTGCCACTAAAGTGGCGGCAATGGGCTTGACAATATGCCCCTGGGAATTCTCAGAGAAGGCCATGTTCACACCAGAACATGGACTCCTATGGGAATTCACAAGGGCTGATCATCAAGCCCAATACCACCGCTATAGTGGCAGTTACCTGCCGCTAAAGCCGCAATCATTTTAACGTTGATCCTGATAATATGGCCCCTTGTCCCTCTCCACTCACTATGGTGTTCATTTTTCTGAGCACAGGATCCTTGGCTTGTTACTATGACATGTCTCCTCTACTACCTTGAATATTAAAAACCATGTAAAAAGGGGCATACCAAACAATTAACAACACTGGCCATATAAACCAACATCACCAGCACTAATCCGTACAAAAGACTATTTCACAATCCCTCAAGGCATGTCACTACCCATGTTGCTCTGTACTCCTTACCAGTGCATAATCTGTGGTATCCAGAAGCTAAACACGAAAAACACAATATACAGGCTGACGCTTTAGATTCACCCATCATGCATGTCTACAATGGTGTGGAATGGTCACATCTACGCGCTATAAAGGCACTAGCCTGGTACCAGCTCACCTGGCTCAGTGTTGACATCGCACTCGATGTCTTCGTCCACAAATGGTCTGTTGGACCCGGCCTCGTAACATGGCTCTACTGGTCCCCACATCACCTAACCTGTTGCCGGCGGCCCCAATCCCCCGGCCTCACCAAGCCTTTCCACCAGAACACACGCACTCAACCCGGACACCCTCGTCCATGGCCTCTCTCCTTTCGGCCACCCCGGGCCCGTGTGCCCACTTCATGCACCAAGATGGCCGCCCGGCCCCAGCGCGACCCGGGCCTAGAGGCGCCACTCCGGCTGGAGGACATCCCGCTTCCAGGGGTTGAGAGAGGGAGGAGCAGTTTCTATCGCACCTCTGAAACTCCCCTGGGACGATGGGTTTCGATCGGCCCTCCGGCCTCCCTGAAGGCTGGCTCCACGCCTGCTGGGTGTCTGGGACTCCTCCCGACCCGGCCTGAAAGGATCAAAAGACAATGGCAGGAAACCCCCGACAAGCGACCCCCAGGTGACAAGACCCCTGCCTGCACAGACTCCGGACATCAAAGGGGGGTCGACCTATAACCAGGGGTGCTCTGGGACTGTCCGGCAGATTCGACGCTGGAACAACGAGAGCCTGCTGACGCGGTCGCAGCTCCTGGAACTTAGAACTACCTGAGCCCTGCTGAGTGACTCGCGGCTCCCTGAAGATCGTAAGACCTCCGAACTTGTACCTGAGCCCTGCTGAGTGACTCGCGGCTCCCTGAAGATCGTAAGACCTCCGAACTTGTACCTGAGCCCTGCTGAGTGACTCGCGGCTCCCCGAAGATCGTAAGACCTCCGAACTTGTACCTGAGCCCTGCTGAGTGACTCGCGGCTCCCTGAAGATCGTAAGACCTCCGAACTTGTACCTGAGCCCGCTGAGTGACTCGCGGCTTCCACAGACTCCACTGGTCCCACCGGACCCCACGACAACCAGCCTACCCCCCAGCTCGAGGATTGTGAGCTGTGCGCCGGGTACATCTTTACCTTGAACTTTTGTGCCAAAGACTGTCCCGCTACCCCCTATCCCTTCCGAGACTCGTTGAGCCCGCACTCTCCTTGTACATAATTGCAGTGCTAACCTATTTGATAAAGATTGGTTCCTGAGAACGCACGGTGTGTTGTTTCTGTGTCGTGTGGTGCCCGAAGTACGATCCTCGATACGAGACTTCTCCTCCTGAGGAGTCTCCCGCCAGTGCCCGGCTACGATACTCGAGGGTGGGTCTCAGGGTAGTCAGGACTCCCTTCCCGGGCTCCTCTGAGGTCGCCGTCTAACATTGGTGGCAAGCGACGGGATTCGGGCCCATCACCGAGAGATCGTACTGTGAACGACGGACGCACTACCAACAAAGATGGCAGAAGGAAACACCGTGATCCCCGCAGAAATCAACGCCAACAGGGTGTTCCAGGTGGAACAACTAGAAGAATACACACACAAAGAACTAAAGCAATTCTGCAAAGAACTTAGAATCGCTACCACCGGTCTCAACACCAAGGAAGATTTGCACTGAAAGCCTGGGTGGATACCGGGGCCTCCCGCCCGGAAAACACGGGGGAGCACCCCGACGAGGCCGAAACTTCCCAAGGCGAAAGCAGCAACAATCAGGTGCGAAACATCGTACCAGAAGGGGGCCTATCCCCGGAGGAACTCGCGGACAGAGAGAGAAGCCGCAATCACGAACTCGAGTTAGCTAAGCTCAAAATCGAAGGCGAATTAAAGTTAGCAGAGAAAAAGCTAGCAGTGGAGCAAATGCGCGTGCAAGGCGAGCTAGAAGAGAAGAAGCTCCAGCGGGAACACGAAGGAAGGAAGCTCCAACTGGAGCACGAACGCAGCTTGAAGGAAATCGAACTCAAGGCCAGAAGTGAGGAAGGGAGGCCCCCGGGAAACCGAGAGGCGACCTCCCCAGCGGAGCAGAAGGTCCACATCCCCAAAGATGTGGTCAAGGAATATTATAAAAACGATGACATTCAGCAATGGTTCAGGGCCTACGAGGTCGCCATGACCTCCCATCGGGTCCCGCAGAAGGACTGGGGGGCAGGGTTGTGGGGACGATTTCTGAGCGAAGGAAGAGACACCCTGCTCGACCTACCCCTCTCTCTGCAGACCTCCTACAGCCACATGAAGGAAGCTCTACTCACAAGGTACGGTCTCACCCCCGAGATGTACCGTCAACGATTCCGGGACTGCAGGAAAATCCCGGGCACCACCTGGGTAGAATATGTGAACTTTTTTAGTCGGGCCTTCGATGGGTGGGTCAAGGGCAGCAAAGTCACCACTCTTGAGGAACTCACCGACCTCCTATTGTGGGAACACCTGGCTGCGAACTGCTTTGTGGAACTACGCCAGCATCTGCTCGACAGCAAACTCACCGATCCCAGGAAGCTGGCAGTGGAAGTAGACCGCTGGACCAACACCCGGGTCACCCGGGGCATGGTAGGAGAATACCCCCGAGCCAGTCAGGGACCATCCCGCCAGAGAGGAGGGGGGAACCAGGGAGGCCAGAGAGAGTCCCAGCCTAGTCCTCCGAAGACCCAATCTCCACCTTTCCCAGCGCCCCCCCCACCAGTAACCGGACCCCCCGGGAGACGGGGACACAGGGTAACCGTCACTTGTTTCCGTTGCCAGAAGCCCGGGCACTACGCCAATGACCCAGAGTGCCCCATGGCCACCCAAAACACCCCTGCAAGACAGATAGCCAACGTAGCCCTGGGGGAGGAGGTTGAGGAAGCCGGGGAATGGGAACCCGCAGCCATGGCCCTAGTATCCCTGGGAGATAGGGAGATGGTCCCTGGTAGTCTCCTACCCTCCAACACGAAGAAATACGGGCAGCTCGTTAAGATCAATGGCCACCAAATAGAGGCCCTGCGGGACACCGGGGCCAGCATCACCGGTGTCCTCAGGCACTTAGTCCCCGAGGAGCAGATCCTCCCCAACGTCTTTTGCCCAGTCATTTCCGCCGATAATAGGGAGAGTATGTGTCAGGTAGCTCTGGTGCCGTTTGAGTGGGGTGGAGTAATAGGTAAACTGAGGGTGGCCGTAAGAACCTCCCAGCCGGTCGACTGCCTCCTAGGGAACGACCTGGAGAGTTCGCCCTGGAAGCACGTCGAACGCAAGGCCCACCTAGGGATGATGGGGCTCCCCGAGTGGGTGTGCGCCACCACCCGATCTATGTCAGCCCGACTCACCCCCCTGGGAGAAGTCGAAGACGCCCCGACCGAAGAAGTCAGAGCAGTAACCCCCGAGGGTCCTCCCGTCCCCCCATCGGAGGGGCCCGTCGCCAGCGACGAGCCCTCCCTGTCCGACACCGCCCCGGTCCCTGAGTTAGGCGATCTACCCGAGTTGGCCCAATGGCGCCACGAGGGTGGACCCACCCGGGAGGAGTTTTGCCGGGAGCAAGCCACCTGTCCTTCCCTGGTCGGACTGCGGCGCCAGGCCGAGGGCCAAGCCGCAGGCGACCAAACTGGCACACACCGAATTTATTGGGAAAATAGCATTTTGTATAGTGAGCAGAAGTCGGTGGAGCTGGGATCCGGATGGGTACTGGTGGTACCCCTCCGCTTCCGAGACTTCCTCCTGGGCTTAGCCCACGACGTCCCCCTTGCCGGACACCTGGGTCAAGACAAGACCTACAGCCGTCTCGTGACCCATTTTTACTGGCCTAAGATGAGAGCAGCCGTAGAAGCCCACTGCAAGTCCTGTCCCACGTGCCAAGCTAGCGGGAAGAGTGGGGGGAAGCGCAAGGCTCCCCTCCAACCCTTCCCGGTCGTCAGTACCCCATTTGAACGAGTCGGGATCGACATCGTGGGGCCCCTGGACCCCCCCACCTCCCAAGGTCACCGTTTCATCCTGGTCCTGGTGGATCACGCCACCCGATACCCTGAGGCGATCCCCCTACGCACCGTCACGGCCCCCGTAGTGGGCCGGGCCCTGATGGGGATCTTTTCCCGGGTAGGGTTCCCCCGCGAGGTCGTGAGCGATCGCGGCACTAATTTTATCTCGAGGTACATGACGTCCCTGTGGCAACAATGTGGAGTGTCCTACAAATTCACTACCCCGTACCATCCCCAGGGGAACGGCATAGTAGAGAGGTTTAACCGGACTCTGAAAGGGATGATCACCGGCCTAGAAGAGCCCCTCCGGCGTAAGTGGGACGTCCTGCTCCCCTGCCTCTTGTTCGCTTACCGAGAGGTCCCCCAGAAGTCCCTAGGGTTCAGCCCGTTTGAGTTGCTCTATGGACACCCCGTCCGGGGTCCCCTCAGCTTGGTTAAGGAAGGGTGGGAGGCGGCACCCCAGACCACCCCACGAGATGTGTTCCACTATGTTCTGACCCTCCGGAACCAGACCAGGAAGTTCCGAGCACTGGCCGAGGCCAACCTAGAGACAAGCCAAGAAGAGATGAAGCGCTGGTACGACCAGAATGCCACTCTGGTCGAGTTCCAGCCGGGCCAACAAGTATGGGTCATGGCTCCCGTGAAGCCAGGCGCCCTCCAGGACAGGTGGACCGGGCCCTACAAAGTGATTGAGCGGAAGAGCCCAGTCACATACTTGGTGGACGTCCAGTCGCCCCGGGATCCCCTCCGGGTCCTTCACGTGAACCGCCTCAAGCCGCACTTCGTGCGGACAGAACTAAGCCTCCTGCTGGCCACCGATGACGGGGCCGAAGATGAGTCCGATCCCCTCCCGGACCTCCTGTGTGTCAAGGAGCAGGATGGCTCCGTGGAGGGAGTGAATCTCTCCCCAGCTCTCACTACCCAGCAGCAAGAGGACTGCCGCCAGCTACTAGGACAATTTGCCGACCTCTTCTCCCTGATCCCCCGAGTCACCGACTGGTGTGTCCATGACGTGGACACCGGGGACAGCCCGCCGGTGAGACACCGAGCCTACCGGGTCCCCGACCGGGTCCGGTCCTGCATTCAAGCTGAAGTCTCAAAGATGTTGACCATGGGAGTGATCGAGCCATCTGACAGTCCCTGGGCCAGCCCCGTGGTCCTGGTCCCGAAGGCAGCGGCCCCCGGTGTCGCCCCCAAGCTCCGGTTCTGTGTGGACTACCGGGGGCTCAATGACGTCACCCGAGCCGATGGCCACCCCATCCCACGAGCCGACGAGCTCATTGACCGACTCGGGGCAGCACGGTTCCTCAGCACCTTCGACCTCACCTGCGGATACTGGCAGATTGCGCTCACCGAGGGGGCCAAGGAGCGGTCTGCCTTCTCCACCCCAGATGGGCATTACCGCTTCCGCGTAATGCCCTTCGGAATGAAAAATGCCCCGGCCACCTTCCAGCGACTGGTAAACAGAGTCTTGGCCGGGCTAGAACAGTTCAGCGCGGCATATCTGGACGACATCGCCGTTTTCAGTTCCGAATGGGGTGAGCACCTCCAGCACCTCCGGAGGGTGCTAACCGCCCTGCGCCAGGCAGGCCTGACAGTAAAAGCCAGCAAGTGCCAAATTGGACAAGGATCAGTAGTCTACCTGGGGCACCAGGTCGGGAGTGGCCAGGCCGCCCCTCTACAACCAAAAATCGACGCCATCGTGGCCTGGGAACCCCCCACCACCCAAACAGAGGTCCGAGCCTTTCTGGGCCTCACTGGCTACTACCGCAGATTCATCAAGGGGTATGGCAGCCTTGTCGGCCCCCTCACAGAACTCACATCCAAAAAACAGCCAAAAAAGGTTCAGTGGACAACCGCCTGCCAGGAGGCGTTCGATGCCCTAAAGAAGGCCATGTGCACGGCCCCCGTCCTCCAGGCTCCCGACTACTCCAAGGAGTTTGTAGTCCAGACCGATGCCTCCGAGCATGGCATTGGGGCCGTCCTGTCCCAGATGAATGACCAAGGCCTGGACCAGCCCGTCGCCTTCCTCAGTCGGCGGCTGTTACCCAGAGAACAGCGATGGAGTACCATTGAGCGCGAAGCCTTTGCCGTGGTCTGGGCACTCAAGAAACTATGCCCTTACCTGTTCGGCACCCATTTCAAAGTCCAAACCGATCATCGGCCCTTGCGATGGCTTATGCAGATGCGGGGAGAAAACCCCAAGCTACTGCGGTGGTCAATCTCCCTTCAGGGGATGGATTTCACCGTGGAACACCGTCCTGGGACGGACCACGCCAACGCCGATGGCCTCTCCCGGTTCTTCCGCCTCAGCGAAGAGAACCCCCAAGATGATGGGCAGTTCTCTCCAGCTTTCAGCTGGGGGGACGCGTGTTGGACCCGGCCTCGTAACATGGCTCTACTGGTCCCCACATCACCTAACCTGTTGCCGGCGGCCCCAATCCCCCGGCCTCACCAAGCCTTTCCACCAGAACACACGCACTCAAACCGGACACCCTCGTCCATGGCCTCTCTCCTTTTGGCCACCCCGGGCCCGCGTGCCCACTTCATGCACCAAGATGGCCGCCCGGCCCCAGTGCGACCCGGGCCTAGAGGCGCCACTCCGGCTGGAGGACATCCCGCTTCCAGGGGTTGAGAGAGGGAGGAGCAGTTTCTATCGCACCTCTGAAACTCCCCTGGGACGATGGGTTTCGATCGGCCCTCCGGCCTCCCTGAAGGCTGGCTCCACGCCTGCTGGGTGTCTGGGACTCCTCCCGACCCGGCCTGAAAGGATCAAAAGACAATGGCAGGAAACCCCCGACAAGCGACCCCCAGGTGACAAGACCCCTGCCTGCACAGACTCCGGACATCAAAGGGGGGTCGACCTATAACCAGGGGTGCTCTGGGACTGTCCGGCAGATTCGACGCTGGAACAACGAGAGCCTGCTGACGCGGTCGCGGCTCCTGGAACTTAGAACTACCTGAGCCCTGCTGAGTGACTCGCGGCTCCCTGAAGATCGTAAGACCTCCGAACTTGTACCTGAGCCCTGCTGAGTGACTCGCGGCTCCCTGAAGATCGTAAGACCTCCGAACTTGTACCTGAGCCCTGCTGAGTGACTCGCGGCTCCCCGAAGATCGTAAGACCTCCGAACTTGTACCTGAGCCCTGCTGAGTGACTCGCGGCTCCCTGAAGATCGTAAGACCTCCGAACTTGTACCTGAGCCCGCTGAGTGACTCGCGGCTTCCACAGACTCCACTGGTCCCGCCGGACCCCACGACAACCAGCCTACCCCCCAGCTCGAGGATTGTGAGCTGTGCGCCGGGTACATCTTTACCTTGAACTTTTGTGCCAAAGACTGTCCCGCTACCCCCTATCCCTTCCGAGACTCATTGAGCCCGCGCTCTCCTTGTACATAATTGCAGTGCTAACCTATTTGATAAAGATTGGTTCCTGAGAACGCACGGTGTGTTGTTTCTGGCTCGTGTGGTGCCCGAAGTACGATCCTCGATACGAGACTTCTCCTCCTGAGGAGTCTCCCGCCAGTGCCCGGCTACGATACTCGAGGGTGGGTCTCAGGGTAGTCAGGACTCCCTTCCCAGGCTCCTCTGAGGTCGCCGTCTAACATGGTCCAAATAAATGGACCCATGCCCTAGCCGCATCAAGTGATCCCCTGCCCACTGTACCCTTGACCAGTAGTAGCTGAACTATCCCATCACACTCTGCCCATTTGGTGAACTGGCACTCCCATTGATCTAAATTTGTGGCCCCACTTGCCTTCCAGTGCATCGTAATATCCCCTCATGGCCAATAATAATACCCTATCCATAAACTTGCGGCAAGCCCACTTTGAGCCGTGTGTGGGAAGCAATGTAGGATACAAGCCCCCTACGACTGATCAACCTCCCTGTCTGTCAACACCTTCAATACTGTTATCACTATGGTCCAATAAGTTGCCTAAAGTGGTCACCCCCAAATCATGTGAGGAAAGTTTGCCCCCTCTCCCTGAACCCTTGTGCATGCCTATGAGTCAGTGTAGAAACATGCATTGACTTCCTGCCGGTGTGAGTTAAGGCAATGTAAAACATTTAAAATAAGCCTTTGGAAGCGGGTGTGCCTGATGCACCTCCATGCTTACACTACAATCTCTGCACAAGCCCTTTCATGGATCTCTCGAACTACATCTACCTCCCATTTCAATTCAGTTTGTCCAAAGGGGGCAGCTCCACGAGACCCATGCGCATGTACAGGCATGTGGCTGCCTTAAACTTTACAGCTGCTGTCAATATGTATTCGTACCCTAAAGAAAGCTCAGGTCATGCTTGGTCCCCTTTACAATGCTCACGAATATCCGCTGTGATCGCTGCATGGAGTATGTAGTCCCCCCTTTGAAAATCAAACCGCTCATGCAGAGTCTAGAATGTTTGCGCCTGGTATGATGCACAATACGGCCCACCACTGCCACACACACTCCACATGTGGGACAAACTCTGTGGGTAATGTGTGTGGACACTGTCTGCTCAGATAGCAACAACATTTGCCATACATGCTGCACCATACTCTGAAAGGGTAATCAAAAAGAAGTGCAGGAAGCAAGATTAAACATGACAGACACAATGCACACAACACAAATTTCAAGGAGCCAAAGCAACTTAGAGGCACATGTGTCCTACACAGTGCAGCTTTGTAGAAACAACACGGCATATATAATCAAGGACGTTCTTAAAATTATCGCCGCTTCAGCGGCATGAAACAGACTCCAAAGCGGTGATAATGTGCCTGATAACATGCAGCAGATAATTCTAATCAAAGTCCATGTTCACACCAGAACATGTGCTTCTCCTGGAATTATATGTGGCACATTTCCAAGGACATCTTTGCCGCTTGTAGCGGAAGTCTCTTGCTGCTAAAGCGCAGATAACACCATGGACGTCCATGATAACATGCACCCAAGTAGGCTCCCATTGCCAATGTGCCAAAAGTGGGCACTCATCACACATCACCAATAGCACACTAAACACATGCATAATTGCAAGCCCCTGCAAAGCTGCAACTCCTTGAACCACACTGATAAGGCATGTGATAGGGCATGATGGATAGCATGCCTGCAGGACAAAGAGATTCACATGGTGCAGGAGACCCCACTGATGTTTCGGAGTGTAGAACTCATCCTCAAGGGAGCATGTCACACCCTGGCACAAACTTATGTACACACAACCCCTGATGTGAACAAGACACTCGGGGGCATATTTTCAAGCCAGGCGAGAAAATTATCGCCGCTTTAGCGCCAGAAAACTGCCGCTAAAACTGCAATAATGGGCTTGATAATATGCTCTATGGAATTCCAATTGAAGCACATGTTAGATGTGAAGGACATCTAACATGTGCTTCAATTGGAATTCCATAGAGCATATTATTGAGCACATTATCGCCTTTTTAGCCTGGCTTGATAATATGCCCCTTGATGACCTACTATGCACAAGTGTCACTACTCTGAGAAGGATACACCATCCACACAGATTTACACATGTCTGCATTGTCCATACACAGAAGTCAAAGGCCCATTTCATGAAAGGGACAAGGGGCAGCTAAACAAAGCCAGCAGGTGCCACCATCACACAATGCAGTGTACACACATACTAATCGGAGTACATCAACATTGCCTAATAGGTGTTGCGGACTGCATCAGTCACATAACACAAACCGAGACACAACAGGTAGCATTTGTGTGTAGACACTGTCAAGACACATTTCTCACCTAGGAAACTTGTGATATTACAACGTACAAGTACACACACACATCTGTGATGTCTCTGAAATATTCATCATCCAGTAACTAGCATGCATATTGTACAAAATATCTATCATGTACAGTCTCCCTCAGTCTGATTGTTAAGTCAAGTAATGCATGACCATACATGGATACCACTGTTAAACTGTATCTCCCATGAACATTTCAGAGGGAGCGACAACACCTCCTGGACAGCGGGACGACCCACTCCACCACGATGACTCGTCCCAAACACCAACTATCAATATGGACGAGTTTGAGCATCTCCTCGATTCCTTCGCAACACCAACTCCAGTAGCAGGGCTACCCACCAGCATTGTGCCCAGTCCACCCCCTGCACAAACCATACAGCAGCAAGCACCTCCAACCACAGCTGCCTCCCAGGACCCAGCCCACACCTATGCGGCCTTTCAAACCATGGTGCTGGAGGTCCAACGGGAGACACAGGACTTTGTGCGGACGGGCTTGGAGAGCCTGGCAGCCAACTTTGAGGAGCTCACAGGGTGTCTAAATCACCTTGAAAACAACTTTGCGAGGCTGGCAGACATCCACACCTCCCTCAATCACATCCAACGCTCCGTGGATGACATTGCTGGGGTCCTGATCCGGAGAGTGGACACACTGTCCCGGCAGGATAGCTCCAGCAGTGTCTCTACTGCATTATCCCGACTGGCAGGGGTAATGGAGTCCAGGAAGAGGAGGGAGCTCCAACAGATGGCTGCCACGGCTCAACACCAGCGCAATCTGGAACAGATATGGCAGGCCATGCTTCTCCACCTGCCAGCTTTACCTCCCCACGGTCTTGTGACATTTGCTGCTTGCGCATCCACATTCTCAGCTCCGCACCCTGATGTGTCTGTGCCTCACAGTGCTGCTCCCACCATACCACCGCCCACATGTGAGACACATGACACATCATCGGACGAATCTGAGGATGAAACTGCCACCAAGGTGATGCGTAAGTTCAGCTAGCAGTGATGTACAAAGGCCTGTCGGTTTGTACACAACAACATTTCACTGCCCTTCCTCTCCCACTGTCTGCCAACGTCCATCAACACCCAGCGTGGACCCACACATTGACCCACAGCAGATCTCCTCTTGTTCATTGACAATGGCACTGCTAAATCCGCCTCCTCCCCTGGCTCTGTCGCTCGCAATGGACTGCCAATCCTATGTCGTATGGTCAAGTGCTGGTCAATGCAAAACCACTTTTTTTGTACATGAATGCACTTTAATCACACAGGTGCGTGTGTCCATGAACAATCAAGTATTTAACTTAGGTAATAAGTAAGGGGCTGTGAATTCACAAGAAGGTCCAGCAAGGCTAAATCAATCAATGTACATGCGTCACCTGACACGGATAGGCAGTGAGATGGCCGTGTATGTGCAAAAGCAATCTAGACAATTTTCCTATGACAACATCTTTAAAGTGCACCACTAACCCCTGAGTGTCTCAAGGAGCAGGGGTGGGTTGGAGTCTGCCACTGCTTGGAAAACCCGTTCTTGAGGAGTCACATTAATGTCAGCATGTGCTGTGCCTGCTGCAGGAGGGTGGGGAGAGTGTTCCAGTTTTATGCGTTGAGGTGGCATAATGAACTCCTGCAGGAGTTAGCTGTCCAGATGCGGGGGACTGTGGCAATTGCAATGTCAGCGTAGCGGACCTGCTGGATTGGGGTGCAGAAGCTGAGTCGTCTGTTGAGGTATGCATGTCCGGTGTTGTGGAGTAGCTTGTGTACGTGGTTCTTGTGCGTGGAGGTGAGACACTTGTTGGCGGTGAGCCAGTGCAGGTCTCACAGGTGGGGTGTGATGTGCTGTCATCGAGGGATGTTGAGGACCAGGCGTACAGAGGTGTTTTTAATGCGTCTAAGTTGTTATTAGAGTTTGGTCGCGGCTCCTGCATAGAGGATGTTACCGTATTCCAACTTGCTGCTGCAGAGTGCCTGTGTGACTGTACTCCATGTCGTGGTGGTAATCCACCTGTTGAACTTGACAAGCATCTGGAGGGTGATGAAGCAGGAGGACGAGATGGTGTTTTCCGGCTTTGGCATGGAGAGAGTAGAGTTGATGTTGAACTCCATGGTGTATGCGTGGGTGGTTGTTGCTGGATCTGTTCCCAGGGCAGCCGCACACCAGGAGGTGCGTCATGCATAGGGGGGGATTTGAGGATGAGCATTTATGTCTTGTCTGATGTTCATCTCCTGTTGGCAGTCCTTTGTCCACTCAGCAACGTTTTACAGTCCTACTTGCTGTATGGTTGTGTAAGTGAGGGTGGCCATGGTGAGGAAGAAGATCAGCTGGCTTATGTTCTCGTAGGAGATGATGTTGAGGTTGGGCAGTTGGGTAATGTGTGCAAGTGGTGACATGTACATGTAGAGCAAGGTTGTGTGAGGGATGAGCCCTGGGGTAATCTGCAGAAGATTACTGTGGACTCCGAGCAGGAAGGGTGGAGGAGGGTGGACTGGGTTTTGCCGTAGAGGAAGGAGTCTGTCCATTCACGAGCCTTGTCTCGGCTCTTGTTGTTGCGTATGCGAGTGCATAGTGTGCAGTGCAAGACAGTGTTGAAGTCAAATCACAGTTACTGGTCAATGAGTGCTGCTCTTTCACTGTTGTCCATCTGTGGCATTATGTCATTGGCGGCGGAGATGTGTTCCGTTTGCCGCAGGAGTTGCCGCTGAAGCGCAAATGGGACGGATCCTGGATGCAGATCCCATAGAGTTAGTGAGTCAGTTGTCTGTTGATGGTCTTCGCAATGACACCTCACACAAATGGCAGCAGGGAGATGGGACGGAAGCAAAAGGCGGTCCTTGGGGTTAGTCTTTTGTTTGTGGAGTAAGGCGTTGATATCGGCGTGCTTCCAGCTCTACGTCAATGTTGAATTTACGAGGGAGATGTTGATGATCATCTGGAAATGGGGTGCAATGGTGGGGCTGGCTTTGGAGCAGATGTGGTGTGGGCATGTGCCTGACATAGATCCGTAGTGGATGTAGTACAGATGTGCATTGTGTTTGTGTTTACTTTGGTCCAGGAGAGCAGGGGCTTGCCATGTATGGGATCCGTGGTGATGGAGGTCTCAGTGCTAGTCGCGGCAGTCGTGGCGTTATAGCTGTAGTACATGGCTGCACCCTTGTGATGAACAAAAGTAACTAAGGAGTTGCACAGGTCTTGCAAAGGTGGGATGGTGTTGTTGTTGGAGCTGGTTTAGGAGAGTTCTTTCACTAGGTTGAAGAGCACTTAGCTGGTGTGTGCGTTGTTGGCAATGCGGTCTTTGAAGGAGGGCCAATTGCGTATCTGTGGAGTTGATGGTGTCTTTCTTCACTAGATCATGGCAGGGTGGCATTGAGGCCTGGTGTTCTGCATTGAACCAGCTGGCTTACTTGCAGGTGTGTCTGTTGGAGTGTGTCTTAATCTGGGTGAGTGGGTTTGAGCTGTTGCCTATCCCTTGTTTGACGTTCTGGGCGCTGGAGTGAGTGTGGGTGGTTGTGCTCCAGGCAAGGTTGATGGTTAGCTGTGCTTCTGTGACTGTGCTCCAGCAGTGCCAGTGGATCTGTAGGGTGTGGTGGCGCGTGGTGTCTTCATGGAATGCAAATTTGCTGTGTTGATGGTTGTTTCAGTGGAGGTTGGCTGGGTGGTTGGAGTAGACGTCGGAGCTTGCGGATAATATGCGGTCAAGCATGTAGCTGTTGTGGTGGGTGGGCGTTGTGACAAGTTGTATGAGCCCGAGGCTGGCCAGGGTGTCTGTCAGGGTGGTGGATACGGTACCGTCAATGGACACGAGGTGGAAGTTCAGCTCGACGTGAAGGATGTAGTCTGTGGATGTGAGGGCGTGTGTACCGACAAAGTTGGTGATGGAGATGCAGAACTGTGGTCGGGGTCTGGAGGCTATGTAGATGCGGGTTACTCTGAGGGTGGTTTTTGGATTGTTGTGGATCGGGATGTGCATGTGTCTGGTGTTGAAGAGGATGTTGTCGTGGTTGTTTGAGACTCAGCAAGTGTTTCTGTTGACGATGTCAATTCATAGTCCTACTCCGTTGGTGCGGTCCCTGTGGTTGATCTTGTAGCTGCACAGGATGGCTATGGTGAGGGAGTGTTCTGAGCCGGGGTACAATTAGGTCACTGTCATGGAGACCATGTCTGGGGAGGTAGAGTTGAGTAGGTCCCAGAGTTCACTTGTGTGTTAGCATCTGTGTCAGGTGTTGGGGACAATGCATCTGAGGTAGTTTGCTTACAACACAGTGGGTGGATTTGCAGATTCATTGCTGGTGACAATGCAGTTCCGGCTGGAGATGTGTCCTTGTGTGCGTGCTGTTCTGTGCAGGAAGCAGGTGTGTGATCGTCCTATGTTGAGGGCGTTGAGTGTGCTAGCATCGTAGTGGCAACATGTGTAGTTGCGTTAGCAGACCCAGGATGTTCCGGCACTTTGCGCGGACCCGGCGTGGATGTATGCAAGTGGAAGGGGAGTTGGGCGGATCAGCCTGGCATGTGGGTGTTACGAAAGTGCGTGTTGCTGTGCGGCTCAGCAGGGGAAACTGTGGCGGGAAGGGAGAGCTGAGGCGGTTTGAAAAACACGTGTCCTAATACAGGCTAAGAAATGTAAATGAGCAATACAACTAAACCTATCAGAAGGAGGCACAGTGTTACAAAATAAATAACACTTACAATGACGGCAAAGATGAGACGACCGGAGTCAGAGAGTGAAGAAGGCCCACAGGGTGCCACACAAGATTACACGGCCAAAATTGCACTGACAACATTGATCCGATGGCACAGCTAGCAATATCCCAATTCTGGTCACACTAAATGTATGACATATGTGTGAGAAATTACAATCTTTCATGCATGGTATTCACCCACTTGTTGAGGAACTGCTGAATGGACTTTGACTGAGTGTACCCTGAACTCCTGCCAATCATGTGCCCAGGGCCTATGTTCCTTCCCTAAACACTAACATTCACAATTGTCAAACCATGGACAACTAACCTACAATCCACATCTGGTTGGGAGGCTGCCTAGGCTTCCACACATCAGACATGTTGCTGGACCCCAGGGTGCACAGCCCCCGCTCCCCTGGGCCTGCAATAAAGCACATGCTGGGCAGGGTGCTAGGTCTCCTCCCCCAGGATGGCCAGGGGGAACCTTCAAAGGCATGCAAACTCAGTGAGCTTCTACAGGCCACGGGCTGTACCCAGAATATTGCCCCCAACACCCTGTTCTGACACCCACTCTTGTGGGAAGACTGGCCAGAAACAAAATAAGGACAGGGTATGTTCCAGCCTGCCCACACCAACCCTCAGGTGGGGGAGGTGAGGTGAAGCCCATCTCCGTGCGCTCTCCATCTTGTAGATGTGAAGCCCTGCACAATCAGGACTAGGCTACTGCCACACTCCCACAGATGAGTGGCAGGATAGTGTGTGTATCCACCCCAGGGCAGGGACACATTGTTCCCTGACCTTTACCTACCTGTAACGCAAATAAACATAGTATTTAGAGGCACCCTGAAGCTTCCTTCCTGATTTAGATAAAGCAAGGAAGAGCAAGATGAAAGAAACTACTGTGCAGCTGCTAAGAAGAGGAAGACACCATCTGCTTTGGCCCCAGCCCTACCGGCCTGTCGACCCTTGAAACTGTTCCTGCCACAGCCCAGACCCACATGTGGCCAGCAACATCACAAACCCTTGCAGACCTGACCTGGCTACCTTGTGACTCTGTTCATATGGGAGGCCCATGAGCAGTAGCTCTGCTCAAAGCAAGTTTCTAACCCCTGGCATCATCACGGAACCGCAAAGCCTGCACACCCTGCACCGGACAAGCCTGGCCTGAGTTGGAGTGGACAAAGACCCCAATGATGTCCCCACCGGCAACTGTGACCCCGAATCTGGCCACCAAGGTCTCACCGCGACGCTCATTATGACACCTGCAGCCTCAGAACCTGGGACCCCCCAGCCACAATCAACAGAGAGTAAGATTTACCAAGACCAAAAGTCACCCCAGCACCCGGCACACTGCGCCCCCCTAAGCCTGACTCCTGTGGACATACCCACCCTCAAAATACCCAATTTAACTCACAAAGTGGTGGGGGCACATGAAGAAACTGCGACCCCGAGCTTGCAGCCTTGGTTTGCCCAGAAGCTTTCCCATTGCAATCCATTGAGCGCACAAAGGGTCAAAGGCACCCTGCACCCACCTGCCCGAGTGGCCCTGACAGTGGAACTTCTACTCCTACCTACTTCCCACATTTGCCCTGAGCAAGTGACCAGGACCCCAGCTCCCACAGCCGTGTGGCCTGCTAGTCAGCAGCCAGCAACAAAGGACCCCCTACCTCCCATGGGATAACATCGTGCAAAACTAACTCTGCCCCCATCCGACACATTGTATGTCCCGAGGTAATACGGAGGAAAAGACCACAGCCACCTCACCTGCAGGGCCCAATGGGGACAGTGAAGGTTGGCACACACCATCAACAATGACTTGTGACACCACGTGAACTTACTGGCCTGCGTCATCTGTCACTAGCAGAGCATTAGACTCACATGACACAACTTCTCACAATCATTTTTGTCACTAGCAGAGCACTAGACTCACATGACACAACTTCTCACAATCATTTTCAATATGTGGTTTCTTCGACAAGATCAGACTGTACACGCACTTTCCCATGGTGATACACATGGCATGGCTCACCTTTGCACACTTCTTAGCATTTGTAATGTATTAGCATTTGAAAGGTCAATTACTACACACAAGTAGTGACCGAATACACATCCACTTACTCATCGGGCAACCACATGACACACCATATGACAGGGTTGAGGCAGAGAAATATTTGTGGCAGAGTGAGAGAGGCGATGCTACTAGACACCATCAACAGCAGCATCCAACAACACTGCAGTCAACACCAATGGCGCAGTATGGTGGTTTAATGACACATTTTCTGGCCATGGCATGCATATTTGCCCCACTCTTCACTTCCTACAATCAAAGTGCATTGTTAGAACCTTGGTCACGACAGACCGCAGACTTGACACACTGATTGTACATGTGTGAGTACTCGTGAAAGGTTGGGTCACCCTAATAGGTCACCGGCAAGAAGTACTGCAACATGATCATCTTCATCAACCATGCGACCACACACCAGACTGGAATACCAGGCCGGATGACTTTAATAAGGTAAATGGAAAGCCAGGTACTGGGGGTTACTCTACACCATGGGTACTCACATACTTTCTCTCTGGTCCCAAATTTGATGTGTGGTTTGTGTCCCTGTGGCACACAGGTGGGTGCGGGGTCAGTGGGGAAGGGGGCAGGGCTAGTGAGTAAGGGAACTGACCATGTGGTTGGACACAGGCCCCTAGTGCGCACACCCTCGGTCACTGAGCCACCAGACCTGGTATACACACATCTCTCTCTCTCACTCTCTCTCTCTCTCTCTCTCTCTCTCTCGCTCTCTCTGCCTCCCTCTCACTGTCTCCGTCCCCCACTCTGTCTCTCCCTCCCTTGCTCTATCTCCCCCTCCCTCTGTCTCCCTCCCTCGGTCGCCCTCAGTCTTCCTCCCTCTGTCGTCCTCATCCCTCTGTCTCCCTCCCTGTGTCTCTTTGCCTCTCTCTCCCTCTGTCACCTTCTGTCACCTCCCCCCCGGCAGCCTGGGCTGGGACAGCTTCCTGGGCACACACACAGCCACACCCCAGTACTTCACAGGTCTTTCATGGACCATTTACTTGTTAACTATTTTTTGTTGTGTTTCGCCTCTTGGTGCACATGCATCTCCACTCTGTCTATCGCTGGACTCGCACAGCCCCCATGGTGCAGAGTCTCTCGGAGTCCGCGCTGTTGCGGCAGTGTTTGGTGGCACTCTTCTGAAATCTGCAGACATGGCACACAGGTACAATGTCTGCAAGGTCCACGGCCCAACAAGAAAGTCTTGCAAGGCCGCTGGCAGCACATGGGCCATGCTGTGAGTAGCCGTGCTCTACACAGTGGTGCCTGTATACCTCATCCTCGTACACAATACATCAACATGTGCCCATGCATTTTGTGCCCCCCCAATCAGTACCTAGGCAATGTATTTACATCCTCCCTCTAGATGGGTCAACATGATAGTGTTTTTTGTGCATGTGGTGTGTTCAGTTGGTACTTACCGACAAGCAATGTATTTCCATATATGCCATCCTGGAAGCGCTGATTTATGATGCATTGTCTGAAGATGAATGCATCATGCACACTCCCTGGAAATTTGGCAACAACATTTGTGAACAGTCCGCGGTGGTCCACTATTGCCTGCACATTCATTGAATGGGTGTGCTTCCTGTTGCGGTAGATGTGTTCGCTGTCCGCAGGGGGCACAAATGGTACATGTGTGCAGTCAATTTCACCGATCACCTGTGGTATGCCAGCAATGGCAAGGAATCCTTGCTTGATGGCAATCTGCTCCTGCACAGTGTTGGGGAAGTATAGGTGCTGCGGAATCAGGCTGTGTATGGCATCCAAGACAGTGGGGAGGAAGGTTGAGAAGGATGCCTGTGATACTCCACCGACTCTGGCTGTTTTTGGTTGGAATGTCCCAGAGGCCAAGAAGTGCAGCACAGCGAGCAGTTTAGTCTGCGGAGGGATATTGGTTGTCCGCTGTGTTGGTGGCGTCAGCCTGTGGGCAATGAGGGTCAGGATGTGCTGAATGGATGTCCATTTGAGCCTGTAGTGGGCTATGACGTCCTCTGGCCTTAAGTCTGTGAGGTAGACACGTCTGCGTAGTGAGCGCTGTCTTCTTCGTCGCTGCATGGGTGGTGGTGATCCTGGTGGTGGTGGCATTGGCGGTGGTTGTTGTTGTTGCTGCATTGGTGGGAGTCAGAGCTGCAGGATGACTATCTCCATGGCCTCTGTGGCTGTTCTGGGAAGCTCAGGCCAATTCCCCCTTATATACACCCACTTATCTCCAGTTTAAGTCAGGTTTTTATCAGGTGTTAGAAACTAGAGTTAGCGGGAGTTAGCATGCTTTTTTGTGTAGCTAAGCAATTTGGAGATAACCTTGTTAATGTGGAGCAGCTGTGTTAGCGACTTTTTTCGTGAAATTTCAGTCAGGAACGCCTACCTTGCATGTCATTAGCGATAATTATCGCTGGCTTGGAAGGCGATAAAAATTTGGTCGCTATCGCCGGAAAACTCACGCTAACAGGGGTTAGCGTCGCCTTGTTGATAAGGCGATAAAATTACCGCCGCTTAATCGACGCTAAGGCAGCGATAAAAAATTATCGCCGCCTTGTTGATATGCCCGTTGGTGTGTAGACAAGTGTAATTTCCTTAATTATGTAGAGGCCTGCCAAACAGAGCTGGAGAAATCAGGCAGACTACCATAGAAATCAATATCCTGGAGTGAGGAGAGTGTTGGAAATAAACGAATTTAGCGCCTCACAATACATCAGGCGCAAAGTCTTACGCAGATTAAAAAAGTTCCAGAGCCAGCCACATGCTTGAAAGAGAAAGTCATTGATTAAAGGAGATTGCTGTTAAACCAATATCGTGCTGTGAGAGAAGTGTTGGAAAGAAAGAAAATGTGCAGATGCACATTGGCATGTTGAGCAGAAAGGTCCATGGTGCCGGCTTTAAGTTTGGAGCGAGAGCCAATTGTAAAATGCTTAAACGAGCGGCTCATGAATGCTGATTTGTGAGGAGACACACTGACCGCCTTTCAAAATGGAGAGCGCAACCTCACATTTCGACTGAAGCTCCCCTGGGGCCGACTGCGCATCCCAATGAGGAGCCTGCAGTTAATAAAGGATTCCAGTGACTCACTGGGTGTTCAGGAGAAGACATATCAACGGCTTCTCCACCGGCGAGCACTGCAATTGACTACACATTTCTGAGAGGGTCCTTGTTCTGGCTCAAGCTCATCCCTGTGCCACAATTTTGAACTGTGTTCAACAACCCCACCTCCCCTTCCCCCCCTCCATTTTTCATGGATTTTAATGTGCAAAGGGAGCCAAGTAATTGGTTGGCAGTTATTCAAAGTATTGGTATTAACAAATTATGGTTTAAATAATTGGGGTGATCACTACTTGCTTCCAAGCTCTGGAAACTGTTGCTAAGGTTACAATACAATGAAAGGTAAAGATGAAAGCAAATTAATTGGGTGCAAAATCTGCTGCTAAAGAGCTGTCAAAAAAGTCAATTTGAACTCGACTTCGTGACCATTCTGTCAAAATTATACAGCCACTTTTACTTTGGCCAGTTGCTCAGTAAACCAGGGAGCAGATGGTGTTTTGCAGCATGGAACAATATGTTTAATCAGCCCTGTTCTACCTATGATGCCCGTTAGCCAGAATTAATATTGTGAAAATAGAGAGTTAATAGGTCTACCATCTAGAAAGACAGCGAAGTGAAAACTTGCACCAGTTGCTCTGCTGTAATTGTACTACAAACATGGTCCTCCTGTGTGCTGGTTTGCCTATGGACTCTGTCCTGCACTTCCAAAACACAGCCAAAAATTATTAATTTATGATCAGACCAGGCAACTGACCTTCCAACAAATATCAAATCTAATGTACTCTCAGCATCAATGGTGGGGACATGAACAAATTTAGTAAGCCCTAATAAGTCATAAATATCTTTGGGGCTGATAGAGTCCGGCCTGTTGTTGATAGAGCCTGCCCTAATATTAAAGATCCAGAGCTTAAGGACATTTTTTTAATTAGATAATAAAATGTCCAACAATTCCACTGCAAGCCTTGTGTCAGTGCCTGTGGGATGGTATAGCAGATATGTGGTAGACACTGAAAGTGCCAATCTGAAGCCCATAAGCTTAGTTCATAAGGGAAATTGCAAGTGCATCTTTAAAGATCATAGCATGCCCGTCCCTTTTCCCGATTTGTACAGACCGTCTATATTTATGTTTCTGACACTCACCAGTAGCAGCTTCTAAATCCTCATGCAGCCAAGCTTTAGTGAGCCAGAGAATCTCTAGATCATGATTTCAAATTAAATCATGGGTCTCAAGTTTGTTTGGAAGTGAGAAGGTGATGACAAAAGTGTCCTTGATGAAGACTCTCTCCCCAAGAATAACATTTTTTGATATACAATTTTTGGCATGAACCTTTTGAAGATGCTTACCCACAACAGGGTAATATACTGACCTGTTTAGAGCTGGGTTGTAATTCAGTAGTACCTGTCACAAATATTGTATGCAAGGTTTAACTCCCACAGGATTCGGCGAGGACTGATGCAGGCAGGTTTGCCTTTGGGCAGCCTTTTTCATGCCGACGGTGCATTTGTGTCTCTGCCCTTTGTAAATAAGGGAAAGAACCGATGCACTAGCTCCTGCCTTCCTCAGGTACATAGACCGTAAACCAAAATCATCTCAAAGTTGCCATTTCTATAACCAAAAACCCAGGAGACCAGCAGAGAGGAAAGAAAAGAATTCTCTGCATATAGGCACCTCGAAGTCCCAGATGAGCTCCCAATTGTTCCATCGATTCTTCTGTCATCCTCAACCTCTACATAGGACCCACTTGGGCCATAATGGCAGATACCAGTAGCAAAATTCACCAATATGTTAAAGATGGCCTACTTTATTTCGAAGTCTCCTCTGTTTCAGACAAACCACATCTCATTCACTTTCTGCATCTCACCCAGGCCTCAATTTACCGCATTTGCCTGAAGTTCAATCCCACCAAGACAGAATTCCTGTGATTTGCTACGAATAATAAGCAAGGAATAATATAAGCCAGCTCAATAAAATGAACTTTCACATCAATCAATCAACCAATAAGACTTGGTAAAGCGCAACTACTCACCCATGAGGGCCTCAAGGTACTGGGGCGGCTAGTGCGTGGCTCCATTGAGTGCTGGGGTCATCCATGGAGCCAGGTCTTGATGTCCTTCCTGAAGAACTGAGGAAGTGGTTGGGCTTGCTGGAGGTGGAGATGGAGGTTGTTCCATGCCTTGTCTGCAAGGCAGGAGAAGGACTTTCCTCCTGTTCTGATCTCGTAGATGCATGGAACGGTGGCCATAGACAGGTCGGCTGATTGGAGGTGTCTTATGGATGCGTGTAAAAAGAGGCAGTTGTTCAGGTATGTTGGTCTGGTGTTGTAACGTTCCTTGTATGCCTGGGTGAGGAGTTTGAAGGTTATTCTTCTTTCGATTGGGAGCCAGTGGAGATTGCGGAGGTGTTGGGTGATGTGGCTGCAGCGGGGGATTTCAAGGATCAGTCTGGCTGCGGCGTTCTGGACCGTCTGGAGTTTACAAAGGAGTTTCTTGTTGATTCAGGTGTAGAGAGCATTGGCTTAGTTCAGTCTGCTACTGATGAGAGTGTGCATGACAGTTTTTCTGAAATCGGCTGGGATCCATCTAAACATCTTTTGAAGCATGCGGAGGGTGTTGAAGCAGTTCAAGGAAATGGAAATGCCATGCCCTATGCCATCCCAGACTATTCACTGACCCCTCTTAAGGAGGTTCTTCATTCCATAGCATGTCTTACCTAGGATTTAACGAAATATGATAATGTTACCCGCATCCTAATGGAACTCCACTGGCTCCCCTTGGTGGCCTGTGCCATCTTCAAAACCCATTAAGTCATTTTAAAAAGTAATCACGAGCAGAACTCCAACTACTGACTGATACGCTCCTGGTAGCTCTTGAACAACATAATCAAGGACACCATCATAGTGGAGATAAATAAGTGTAAAAAACTGAGAAAAAGTGAATCAGATTTTCCCATTATAACACCCGGGATATGAAACAACATTCTGTATCCATGAGGACCACCCTAACCCTGCTCCAATAAAGGAAACATTGATGACACATTTCTTTGTAGAACACTACATCATGATGAAGTAATAGTTTACTTCTGCTCCCAGAAAGAGGCTACCTCATCAAACCTTTTTTGACTGTAATCTTGTCTTTGACATTATTCAGTGTTCAAACATCTTTTGACAAGGTTTGTGCTATACAAATAGCAAATCTATATACATATATTACACTCATCCTCTAGAGAATAATCTGCATTATGTCGCAAGAGCATTGATAGTCTATATCTCAGGAGCAATAAACATTTGTGAGTGAGATTGGCATACAAAGAGCAGATGTATTGGGTAGAGGTAGGAATTCATCATATCTCTAGGACTGTACTTCTTTCCTGAATTGCTAAATGGAAAAAACTGGCCTTGGTTTCAGGGGAAGTTTTCTATTGAGTGTGTTTGCTTTTAAATTAGCTTTTTTGTTAGGGTAGTGCTGAATAAAGTGCAGATGGGGCTTACGATGTAAAGCTTGCCTGTACATTATGCAGGCTTCTTGGGGTTGGCAACCTTAAGATTGATGTGTGGGAGAGTAAGTTAATTTCTGTTAAGTTTTATGTTAAGTGTTGATTTGTCCTTTGACCAGTGATTATTTGAGTGGATGCATTCAATATGGCCTTGAAATAGCTAAGATAGAGTATAAAAGCATAACAGACTACTAAGGAAGGTGTTACAACCATAAATGTTTGAAATTACTAAGGCTTAGACAGTTGAATAAAAGATGGGGGTTAGCAGATATGACTGTATTTTATGAAAGATGCTTTACAGGAACCACAATTTTTTTTCTATGTGGACTGTGTGCAAAATTATGGCATCATGCAGAAGTCAATTGATTTCATATAGTTATTGAGGGAGGTGCTAATGTTATCCAGGGTCATACACATGAGACATTGATGAATCTCTGTTTTGAATGGGCTACCATTTACAAAACATATGACAGTCTTGATGAGAACTTAGATAACCAGTGAACTGGAGCTGTAAGGCATCGAATCAGGCTCTTATACATGATATGTTATTAACTACATCCATTACTGGTGATTTAGAATGCAAGATATGGTGTCTAGGAAAGTGAATGTGTCAGCTGCCATTGAAGCTCTGAGCACAGTAACTTTTTCTTGAATGCTTATGATGGAAATGTTTTTGAAGGACCTGATTGTGAAATGTATTCGTTTTGAATGGCCATTGTGAGGGAGAATTGGTGATGGAAATTCACATGAATGGCACAGTGTTCTGAAGAAATATGCCTAGGAATCTGGGTGTAGGTATGGAGGACATAGTAATGTCTAGAGTGTTTTGTTCGGAGTGTTTGGCTCATGGGGTCTGAGAGATGAGTTCTCAAGCAGGGATGCAGGATGTGAAGATTTATTTTTATAGTTTTGTTGGAACCACTGTCTTGTAAATTGAATATGTCCCGGTATTGGAGAGGGAGAGAGTAGATGCATAGTGCTTGCATCACTCACTCAAGGTTTTATTGTCGCTAGGGATCTAAATTTGTCAAAATGTAGTAGATTGTGTGGGTGAAAGTGTGAGGTTGGTTGTGGATTTTTGAAAAAGATGTCAGGTGTTGGAGAGGAGTAAATATGCAAGTATATTTAATGTATTGTGGTTAGTGTTGTAGCCTATTTGGAAAGCCTTTTTATGATGAAGTTTGAAATTATTATTTAGAATGAGATTTGCAAATATGGTGTCAACTAGTTTTCTCTTAAGAATGGAGCATCCAAGTAATTGTTAGATATGAGATCTGTTCTGTTAATTTTCTCCAAGGAGGACGGAGTGAGCAAGGTGAGTTGTAGGGGTAAGAGTGCCGTGCGCGAATATGGATGATATTTATATAATAGGCTTTCCACACCAAATGTGCATCTGTTTGGATGTTACTGTGTTTGATGGTGCTAAACCATGCCACAGTAGGACAGAAAAGAAAGAAGGATGCAAGGCTGGATCTATAAGCAAAACAACAGGAGTGGTTGGGACAAATATAAAATATATAAATAGTTGAGAGAGGGACATAGAGACTGCGTGGGGGTGCAAACAAATCAACATATGGAGATCCAGAATAAAATAAATCACACACATACTAGAAAAGGCAAAGCAAAACAAGTTTACACAAATATGCCTTAGTAGGTGTTGGCACTGCAGCATGACAATACACTAGAGATTGGAGATGGATTGAACTTTTCTATGGTGGTATGTGATTTTGTGTGCACGTGTGTGACTAGATACTATGAGGACTATTAGGATGGCGGGCGGACTTACGTCTGCCCACCATCCCTGTGGAGCTGGGACCGTCTGTCATAGGTGCGCCGGTCCCGCAAGCCATATTAGGATGTGATCGCCACACTGGCTGCAGCACCGTATGCAATTCTAAACAACCATGTTTTGCATTGCGATGCACAACATGTCAGGCACCGCACAATGCCTGCCACCTTAACCATGGCAATGTAGGGGGGGGTACTATAGGTATACCCAAAGTGCAGCCCCCCACCCCCGGGTGCCTGCAACTGGCCCCGTACCAGAACTCCGTATGCTTTCCATGGCAGCATCACTGCCATGGAAAGGCCGGTGTTTGCCTGCATCCTAATCTGGTGGACGGGGCCTGCTAGGCACCGCCACCATTTTGGGCTCCCTGGGCCGTCTGCCAGGCAATCTGGATGATTGCTGGTGGCGGACAGTCTTTGCTTCCGCTGAGGACGCATTCATGTTCCCACCGCCATCCTAATCTGGCGATGGGAAATATCCGTTAGATGGCGGAAGGACCGCCACCGCAGGGTCGACGGTTGTCACCGCCGGCCCTTCAGTGGCAGTCCTTCGGCCATCATAATCAGCCCCTAAGTATGTATTGACAGAAGCGTAGGAAGGAGTTCAAGGCACACAGTCCCTTGCTTAGGCTGTGATATGCAGGTACTCTAGCTACTGAATCTAACTGTGACCTAAAATGGCACAAAAGAAGTTACCAGGTAGCAAACAATAACTTTTGCTGAGACCGATAGAGAGGTATGCCCTTAAGCATTGTTTTAAGAGTTATAAATGTGGAAGGTCTCATTGCGTCCTTCTTCATGTAGACCATGATTTTTCTTTCATGGATGCAAGATACACACATATGTATGAAATAGGATACCCTGTCTAAGGCCGTTAGAGATTTACAGCTGCGCATAGTAAGTATGCTGTAATGTGTACAGGTCACATGATCTCAATTTACAGTTAACATAGCCTACAGAAAAAGCTGATGCCTATTGGGAGGCAGCCCAAATCACCCATAAGAGAGACCTGCATGGAGATTCAAGGTGAATAGAGAAAAAGTTTTCTGATTTGAAAGATGCACTTGAAAACTGAAGGGCCACAATATAGGCACATAATGTGAAGTTGGAAATCTGAAACACTAAGACTCTGTGATCAAGAATGTGGAAGAGGAACACAAAGAAACTGTCCCAACATTGTGGTGGTTTGAAAAGTGTGTACACCCGACAACTGTCAATTTGGAAACTAAAGTGAAGTATTCTGAAAATGAGGCAAAGCGATAAAGTTCCAGATTCGAGGGGTGCCAAGAACAGCTGAAGACAGTGATTTAAAAACTGAGGTTGAGCACTTCATACAGTCTGTTTTCTGACGGTGATTTACAGACATCAGTATCAGTTGTATGTGTTTCACATTTGTCTTTCAAGAAATCCAAAGGCAAGAAGGCAGACATCTCACATGAAGGAACGGGTAGCTCTGCTGGAGCTAAGTTAAACAAGCATTTGCTATGCAATAGGTCTCGCATTACTGATAGTTTGAGGTATTGGCTTTGCAAATAATAATACAACACCAATAGCTCATACTTTCAGTAATGCGAGACCTAGTGCATTGCAAATGCTTGTGTAGTGAGACAGGGACCAGCATTGTATGTCTCAGTGCAGTACCGTAAGCTGCTCCTAGAGTTCCCTAATGAGCAAGGCACCAGCATTGTATGTCTTGGTGCAGTACCGCAACTTGCTCCTAGAGGTCCATAGTGAGCAAGGCACCAGCACTGCATGTCTTGGTGCAGTACCGCAAATGCTCCTAGAGGTCTCTAGTGAGCAAGACACCTGTACTGCATGTCTAGTGCAGTACTGCAAGCTGCTAATAGAGGTCCCTAGTGAGCAAGGCACCAGCACTGCATGTCTTGGTTCAGTACCGCAAGCTGCTCTTAGAGGTCTCAAGTGAGCAAGGCACCAGAACTGTATGTCTCAGGGCAGTACTGCAAGCTGCTCCTAGAGGTCTCTAGTGAGCAAGGCCCCAGCAGGTCATGTCTCCGTGCAGTACTGCAAACTGCTCATAGAGGTCCCTAGTGAGCACCATCACTGCGGACCTCTTTTGGTCACATATGTTAAATGTTAAATGTTGTAGACTTGTAAAGCGCACAGCTACCCCAGCAACGGGGCGTCCCGGCGCTGTAGACCGCTGGGGAACCCGTCCTGGCTATCCCTGTGAGATGGTCCCTTTCTGGGTATCTCCCAGGTGAAACCAGGCATCCCCGGCATCTGTGGGGGGCCGTTGTAGAGATGAGGCAAGCTTAATGCCCAGAGTTGCCGAGTGTGTTCCTGGTTAGAGTAGGTACCAAGGCGAGAATTATCGAGTCCGTTTTGACCCTGGTCCACGACCCTGCCGCGTCGGGAATTGAACCCTTGTCCCTGGTCGATTCTCAGCTTACGGGTCTGCCGCCTCTAACTAGTGAGCCACACCTCTCCACAGAGTTCCCATATGGTACTGTACCCTGCAGAAAATATGGTAAATCCACCCTACCTAAAATGCATTGCATGTGAGACAGTACTATAAGTACAGTGAACTGATGCCCTGAGCACATACAATATTAAAGTCCAGAAAAAAAAGTATTCCAGTCGTCTTCCACTTTTCATCAAATCTTCTTTTTAATCGGGTATATACTTCCGCCTCACACCAGCAACACGTGCTTCGTCTTCGTGTATAGTCACCCTATGACTCATTTGGGATTTAGGTAGTGTACTGGCTGTTGGCTGGTGTGTGGCTGAAGTATATACCAGATTAAAAAGAAGATTTGATGAAAAGTGGATGACGACTGGAATACTTTTTTTTCTGGCCTTTAATATTGTATGTACTGAGGGCATCAATTCACTTTGCGTATTTCTGGGGATAGCTGTTGTTAAGTATACATTGGTTAAAATGCCTTTGTCCTATAATTTCCCTTATTCACCCACAAAGTCTTTTGTAGTACTACAAGTACATTCAAATAGCTATGTCCATATATTCAATTAGTAGCTTTGAAATGTGACAATAGAATTATCACATTAATGTAGGAGTAAGTTGTACTCCGTGTGGAGCTGATGAAGGGAAATTTATAGACGGTCTTATATAAATGTGAGATGTTCTAGTGAGTGAAGCAACCACTGCCAGCCTAGCTTAGGACCACGTGGGTGTCTTGCCTGAAGCCATTTAAGAAAATAGTGCCTTGGGGCTGTAATTATAACCTAGGGAGTAACATCACATGTAATAGGGGATGTCCTCATCGGAGGTTACAAGAAGAGACAAGACGGTACTAACGAGGGACTAATAAGCCTATTGACCAATGAAAAGCCACCATATACAAAGGAAAGGGACAGGAGTTGATTAAAAGGATGGGCAGAAAGCGGGCAGAGCTTTATGCTCATAACCTGAATACAACATGTCTCGAAGAGACAGCACAAGCACTGCCTAGGTGAGACCTAAAAAGGATGATGAGCGCTTTGCAACACTGAGAAAGCAACAAGCCTTGCAGATCATCAAGAATGAGATTCTCTCCCTTAGTCTTAAATTGTATTTCTGATTCTAAGGCACTTTGAGAGCCTGTGATGAAGAGAGGTTTCATACAGTTTGTAAATGAGCAAAGAAGGGGGATAGTTGAAAATTAAAAGAATGTAACCTGATACAAATTTGACGCCCCATGTATAAACATTGGAGCTTCATGATTAGTTCTGATATGATACCATTATCTGTTGGAAGGACGGATGTGTATGTAGTTAATGTTGATTCCTTTTCCAGACATTGAGGTGTTATGAGTTATTGGAAATACTTGTGGTTATTGCCGTCTCTCTTCTTTCCCTTTCTCTTCTTCCACGCCCCTCAGAGAGATATCCTAAAATAATCCAGAGTGGCAGTGTTGTTATTGTATTTTAATTATGAATGTCAGAATATCAAGATAGAATTTGCAGCCAGTACAAATAATCTGGCCATGCAATCACCTTTCAAGATGTGTGCAACGTCTACCTTCACTTTCACCTTTCACTATGTACACTATATATACTATGACTGAGAATGTATCTGGAATGGGCTTGGTGGGGAAATAACAAAAATGTAAAGATCCCAGTTTCAGGTACTACACAGAGCATTCCACATCGGCTAGGAAATCTTTTAATCCTGATCTATTTCATGTTAAAATGATCAGTATATGGTGGCAGCTATTAGTGACATATGCCGCTAATCTGCAAAAGCCCTCTTCTTTACCCATACTATGCTCATTTATGTTTTACTGTTGAAAAGCACAAGGGAACCCAATAGGCAATTGGTCAGGGACCTTGGGTGAGTTAACTATTTCTAAAGACAGTGGACCCTAGACAGTATACTAGCACAGTAAGAATTAATATAGACTCAATCAGTGCTGTATCTGCTGTCCAGCCGGACAGGTATTTAATCTATGATAAATGTATAACATAAAGTAAGAGGAAAAAATCCAAGTGGGACACAACCTGCGTCCTATTAACATAAACAAACAAACAACATTAAGTAAAGGGTTCAGGCATATAGAATATGTCTGTACACAGATTTGATACAAATGAAACAGACAGAATATTATAGAGACACCATTACATATTTTAACATAGCAGTTTTGTAAATGTATATGGTGTACATATTGTCGACAGCGTTTCGATCCCTCAAATAATTAGGGGGATCATCTTCAGGACATTAGAATGACATGCCTGTATGCAGAAAGTTGTAATTGCGTGAACCGTGGAAAAATAGGAAAGAAGAAAGAAAAACACGAAATTAGAAGTTTGAAAAAGGGTTTCTGATGGTCCATACAGTCGTGCTCAAGGGTTGTCTCAATGGAATAACAACTGTGATGTGCGCAAATTATTAAGCTCAAGGTGAGGAAGAAATGGCTGTGTAATTATGAAGGTGACAAGAGAAGTAAAAAAACAGAATAGGGCCAGAAGTGAGGTGTCAGGAACTGGCGAAAGGAGAAATGGGGGAGTCCAAATAAGGATGCTGGCCATGTAATAGGAACGAAGGAGGCGAGAAGATGGTGCATTAAAATTGCTAAAATGCTAACCAGTTGGCGGGGGTCGTGATTCAAGTACTGGTTGGAGAAGCTCGCAGTCTTCAATGGAGTGGCAAGGAACCGGGCTGTGTAAATCATCTGGTAAATTGGCTGTAACAAACTCCTTCTAAAGCGCGTACTTCACCCTAGCAGCTATGCGCAGTCATCTTCCTTAACTGTGGTTCAGTTCAAATTACAGCCAATTCACTGGCTGATATACACTGACCGGTTCCTTGCCGCTCCATTGAAGACTGCAAGCCTTCTCCAACCAGTACTGGCATCACCACCCCCGCCAACTGTTTAGCGTTGTAGCAATTTTAATGCACCAACTTCTCGCCTCCTTCGTTCCTGTCACACGGCCAGCTTCCTTATTTGGACTCCCCCACTTCTCCTTTCGCCAGTTCCAGACACTTCACTTATGGCCCTATTCTGTTCTTGTTCTTTTACTTCTCTTGTCACCTTCATAATAACACTTCCCTTTCTTTCTCACCTTGAGCTTAATCATTTGCGCACATCACGGTTGTTATCCCATTGAGACAACCCTTGAGTACGACTATATGGACCGTCAGAAACCCTTTTTCAAACTTCTAATTTCGTGTTTTTCTTGCTTCTTTCCTATTTTTCCACGGTTCACGCAATTACAACTTTCTGCATACAGGCATGTCATTCTAATGTACTGAAGATGATCCCACTAATTAATTAAGAGATCGAAACGCCATCGACACTATGTACACCATATACATTTACAAAGCTGCTATGTTAAAATATGTAATTGTGTCTCTATGATATACTGTCTGTTTCATTTGTATCAAATCTGTATACGGACACGTTCTCTTTGCCTGAACCCTTTACTTAATGTTGTTTGTTTGTTTATGTTAATTGGACACAGGTTGTGTCCCACTTGGATTTTTTTCCCTTACTTTATGTTAGACATTTATCATACATTAAATAGCTGTCCCGCTGTACAGCAGATATAGCACTGATTGAGTCTATATTAATTCTTACTGTACTAGTATACTGTCTAGGGACCACTGTCTTTAGAAACATTTATATTTTACATTCTTTTCAAACGTCATAGGCATATAAAGAAGTAGTCAGATGCATGAATGATCTTTACATACTTATACACTGCCAGGCGTCTGTTATGAATATAAAATTGATTAACAGCTCCACGGTGTCACAGTTGTCAGTCTTTGCAGCCACCAAGAGCATGTCTTTTTTTTTGTTGCACTTTTATCCCCTTCAGTGCCCGCCCCTTTCCCCGCCCTGTGCCGGGCGTTTCATTAGCGGGCGGGGTTTATGACGAGCTGGTCTCGTCATGGGCACAGCGCAACTGGGCACTGAAGAGGTTATATAGTGCGAACTCGACCCGAAGGTATTGGAGCGCTTTACATCGACACCAGTTACATTACAAAAGGACACAAACATTTTTGTTTTTAGGCACGTTGTTTTCATCACAAGAATGATTCTTTTTCCTGGTGTAGATTAAAGGAATAAATTATCAATTCAGTTTACAAAGAAAAAAGACAGAATGCTGTAAAATCTATAAAAACTTGTTTTTATATAGACGCCAGTCGGTTGTTTTTCTAATTATATATTACAAGCCCTAAATATAGTAACATATCACGATGGTGTTTTGTAGCATTTAGTTTGGCAGCAGCTCATACTTCAATTAGCATTGACAGCACTACTTTTTTTCCCCAAATCAGTGAAAAATAAATTGCAAAAGTGTGCTGCAAACGTTTTACCTATTTAAAGACAGAAATGACTGTGTTTCCAGTTCTTTAGGAAACCACATTTTATTGGCCTTATAATTTGGAAAAATGTGCAAGCAATTACTCTTGCTCCCCTCATCCAGAGAAAAGGAACTGTGGTAAATCAGGCGTTCGCCCTATTTTTTGTTTGTTGTCATCGTTGTCATTTGGAGGCAAGTCTGCTGTTTATAATCTAAAGGCTTATAATTGATAGTGCTTTTCAGACGCTACTGGGGTTTGTTCAAACCGGCAGGTTCCATGCCTAAAATACATATGGCTAATAAAGGCCAGATTTGGTCAGTCAGGATTTTTTCCACGGCTAAGGGTCATGGGCGGCTTTAATAGGATATTGTAGTACTTGAAGAAATTAAGATGGCATTGGTGAATCCTGCACTCTAAGGGCCATACGTACGACGAAGTGGCGGAGTGTTTTGTTAGCCTCCTGGGTTTAACGACAAGCTCCGCCACTTCTGAAATGCAAGGCTGCACCATATTTTCAAGAATGTGCTGCAGCCTTGCGTTTCCCCCTGCGATGGTGCTAAGTTTAACAACTTAGCGCCAACGCAGGCACCCTTGCACCAGAGTGCAAGGATGTCTGTGTTCAGATTAGGATTGATTATGTGTTGGAAGGTGGCCCTTCCTGCACATAACCGATCCTAAAATGCCATTTTGTAACTTCAATGTGTGCTGCTTCTTGCAGCACACATGAAAGTTACAAAGTGGCATATTACCATGGCATTTTGCTTTCTCCTCGTTTCGCCACTTTAAGACCAGGGCTTTCCAGGTCTTAAATTTGGCGCTGCCTCCTATGTACGCCACCCTTGTACATAGGGGGCAGCGTCAAATACAATGGGTGTTTGCGGTGGAACGTCTACCACAGCATCAACTGCACGCCCCTTTCATGCTAAACATAATGTGAAAGGGTGCCTTTTGTACAAGGCAGCGTTAAGCCACGTTAAGTGGCTTAACACTGCCTTGTACAAAAGGCAAGGGCCCTATCGCCACGGAAACGTCACAAAAAGTGACGTTCCCGTGGCGATAGGGGCTTGTACATATACCCCAAACTGTTTTCAAGAGATGGCCGGGTCACAAAACATTGTAGGCAGGTCCTATTATATGTCCTTGGTGATAAGTAAGGCAGTACTTAGTGCGAACAAACACCTTTTACCACCGTATCGTGAGAGCATTTTGTTTTTTTAGATGGTCATATCTGTTTTTTTGTGCTGTTGGGTATTTTGCTGCATTACTGCATAATGTTGTCTTTATGTTGTACTGGGGTTTATTTTAGTGTTCTAGTTTATTTTTTTATGGTTTTGTTTGTTTGTTTAGCTTTGTGTTATCTCATTGTGTGGTGCTGTGTAAATTACTTCAGAGATGTCAACAAATGCTGTTACATTTCCAGTCAAAAGCAGCACATGCCTCTAAAGTTCCTCTGTGTACAATGGTAGAACGCTGCTACTCCAGTTCTTGAACTGCATAGGACACCAGCCAGTCCAAAGTGTAGCAGACATCGTGCCTTAAATTTGCATTCCGCGGCTCACTTAATGTGAGCTTGTCCATGGAGTGAAAGAGTGTGAGAGCGCGCACCTGACTGACGAGAAGCTAGGGAGGGGCAGACAAGGCATCATGTGACAATAACCTTATCCATACATACATACATCTCCTGCGTGACATTTTTTTCACTGAGGGAGGGGGTAGTTCATTTAATTACAAACCATACATTATGCAAGCATATGCATTTGTTTATACAACACTTACATAATTGGTTATGTTTGGTGACATGAATGTGTATAGGCATTTGGGATTTATTGAACATTGGCAAAGAATTTTTCCCCTGTGAAATTCTCGTAAATGTAAACCATATTTTTATTTAGTTTGCGTTCGGTATAAACAATGCCTGCTCAATTATAGCTGAGTCTTGTAAGTACAAAGCGATCCACATTGTTCATTTACCACCATTTTATATCTCTTATAAAAGACGGAGGTCTATATCTTTCCCATTGTGATCAAGAAGGAAAAACAACTATCAAATGGTCTCATCATAAATTTAAGAATTATTTATTTCTTTTCTGGGTTTAGGGAGTGTGAAGCAGATTTCTTTACAAGTAGAAGTGCTGGACATATGGTAGATTCAGCCATCAGGTTGCAGAAATTCTCTCTTTACATGCATGTGCCCTATAGACAACAAAGAGTATATTGCTACAGAATGAGTTTTAACATCCTCACTTGTTTAGACACATCATGAGAAGTTGTGCTTTCACAATGTTCTGAAGTGAATGAATTCCCAGGGCCACCCACTTAAGGTTTGCTGAGTTTATAGAAATCAGCAAAAATAAAATGAGTAAAAAATCAGGTCAGTAGGGAGCTGGAAGATGGGCAGATGTGTACCTTGGAAACCTTGGAAGCATCTGGAACTTCAAGGTGAAGAAGTGCAACATAAAGGTTGCGCTGACCAATGACACACAGCAGTGTTGTATTGTGTTAATGCTGGAGAAACCCAACTGATTCCTACTAAAATGGGAAACGTTTTTTTAATTGTCTATGCATCTATGTATTGATATTTTTTTTCATGTTTCGTAGGACAGATATTATTGCTGACCTTAATGGAATTGAATTTATAGACTTTAGAAAATTTTGAAACGGATTCAGGCAAGTTAGTATTCAAACTTCTGGCAAACAGATTACAATGAAAAATGTGAAATATATGTGGCAGCATATTTTTCTTTTTCTGACTTCCATGTGGTAAATAATTTGATTACCGGGACTTAATTTGATACAGAAACATAATAAAATAGCTCAGTAAATAAGAGGCAGAATCCGTGGTATTAGAGGTTCGGAATGGGCTTTATTCCAGTGGTCGATTATAATCGGTTGCTCCAAGTTCCATCACCACGAAGGTTCAGGAAGTGAAGTACATACGTTATTGACAATCAATTACTTTTATACAATAGGCATTACAATGAAGCAAATACAAGAGGCGTAACAATTGATAGTGGTGATAATATATTCGTGCGTAGCAAAAATAGGCGTAACTGGGAGTAACAAGGAAAACGTCATTGGTTATGATGTCACATATGGGTGGACCTATGAAATAATTTCGCAATGTCAGCAGAAATACTTGGCAGAGATGCGCGCGCAGCAGTATGACGTGTGATTGACGTGCGACTAGGGGGTGAAGGGGACTTGACATTTAGCTCTACATGTGGCGACAGAAGTCTGGAGGGTCAAGTCAACCTAATCCCAAATCATATCTAACATCCTATGTTTAAAGAACTAAGTTATCCAAGAGAGAGGTCTCTTCGAGTAGAATCTTATTCTATACTGACTATACTGACTGTTAGTGCGTGTACAAGCGTCTAAGTGTCTACACTAGATGCGAGGGCGGAAATCTTCCATAGTAATAGGGCTATGAATTACTTGCGTAAAGACAGAGAAGCCGAGCCTTTGCTCGGTAGCTGGAAGAATGTTTACTTAAACTGCTAGACAGGAATGCATCGGGCAGGGAACGGAGCAGATAATTTCGAAGGTGAAATACAGTTTTTGGCAGGCAGCAGGCTGATGTCAGGCTTCATGAGCCGCGCAGAGAATGAGACAAAGTTCATGGTCGCAGATGCAGGCTCAGACTGGAGCTTTCAGAGGCAGAAGGCAAGAAGAGTTTGATGACAGAATCAGGGCCTACTTGCCTGGACTGTAAAATGGCATAAGTGAACCATATAAAGCCGGTGGCCTTTCATACTTAGGAATGGAATATCCGGCCTATTCATGGCGGATCTGACAGAGGACATGTTGACGGTGGACGCACATGTATTTGCGTCTTCATAACTGGAACTGGAGGGAGCATACATGTACTTGTGATTCATACATGGAACCGTTGGGGTCCAAGATAGGGGACATAACTGATCAGAAAAATCCATATTTCCACATTCCCTCCTTGTCCCCTACTTGCCCGTCAAGAGATATCAATCTTCATCAATCCGTTGATCTGTTCATATAGCATCATTTGTTCTTCTTTTTTCTTCTGGGACGAGTGAAATCTTGGTGATGGGACACACGATGTGGCACACAGACCACAAATCGCTGGTCCACATTGTAGGCATAGACAGCAACTGAATAGTATGAGAAAGCCAATACCTAGGAAGGATAGGACCTTCCATCCAAAGGTAGATAATACATTCCAAAACCAACCGGACCAAGTCCAGGTGCCTGGATTCTGGTGTATCTGGCTTACAATCTTATGAAGGCGAGTTATGGCTTTATATACAGATGGCGAATTTTCTGGTATGAAAATGCAACAGCTTGATCCGATGACCCTACAAGCTCCGCCCCTATCGGCCAGGATGACGTCAAGGACGAGACGATTTTGAAGCACAACAATCCGCATAGCAGACTGCTCTTCTGTTAAATTGCCTAAGGCGGAAATAGTTTCGTTCACTACTGCTTCAAGGGTTCTGGTTAATCTACGTATCAGCTTACTATTAGTAACTGTACCTATATAGGGAAAGAGACCTTTATTGAAATCTGTGTATTTTTCCCATGCTGTTTCAGTGTAATCGACTATCGGGAGATCTCTCCTTACTCTATTATATACTAAATGAGTATTTCTGTGATAATCAGGAGGAGCTAGAAAAACAGGTGGCAAAAGGAATCCAATATAGCAAGTACCATCCCAATCTAGAGGCAAACGTACATATGCCGTCTGACCACATATGAAATAGGAATGGCGAGAAGCTCTAAATGTAGACTTGCCTTGATCACTAAATTCTACTACAGTGGTGCATCTACTATGGCCCATATGTATGGAACCATTTTTTCTTACACATAGTTCACCCTTTACTGGAAATATTGACATAGCGAGCAAAATTGGAGTAACTTCGGATTCGACATTTAGGATCATAAGATTAAGCGTAAAATTACCTAATCCATACACTTCATTTTCTAGATCAGTTCCTGTTCTCTGGGGAAGTCCCTCCTTGTTAGGGTGGCAGACTTTAAGCAAAACTAAGTTCAAATTTCCCCATACCCAGTTATCTTGATAAACTGCAGAATTCGAATCTAGGGAATTGATTAAGCTAAACCATGCTCCACAGGAGCCGTTGTGTGTGAACGGGTATGGAAAGAGAGGTAGAATTCCTTTATAATTCTGATAGGGAGGGAGTCGGCCACATATCCAACAATTTGTAGCATTGCTAACCTGATGGGAATGATGTAACATACTAATAAACGTGTTATTGCGCAGCGCAAATCTATAAGACAACTCAAGCGGAGGTAATTCACTAAAAGAATGTTCGGCAGTAACATTGTAAACATGTCTAGAAATAGGATAATATATGTGCAACAATATACTTGCAGTAATTATTAAAAGACTTAAGAAAAACAAAATTATTAATGTCACTATGCAATGACTACGCAGTGATTTACAGTACGCCTGTCGTTTCAACATTTTTCGGGTGTTTTCTCTATTCAGGTCCAAGGGATACATGTCAGAGACAATTCAACCGCTTCACCTTGGAGAGGACTTAAACAATCAAATTGCTCGACTGATTGGACCTGAGTTTCAGTTTATAATGTTCAGAATTACTTTTTTCAACAAGAGGGAGTTTTGAGTCAATGGGTGAAGACACACGAGGTGTGGTATTCACATCTGCTGGTAGTCCATGAAATTTCTTGATATGACTTGAATGAATCCAGCCTTTTCTGCCCTCGATCTTCACGGCTGTCCTTGTGGTGAGCAACACCAGCTGAGGCAACTTCCACCTAGGTTCCAGCTGAGTCTTTCGATCAAAGTTCCTCACGAGGACCAAGTCTCCCGGAACTACGTCATGGGGTTTCACCTCAGTGTTGTCAGGAAAAGCTGCAGCTACCTGTGAACGACAAGATTGTAGTGCAGACATCAAGGAAGCCAAGTAATCTGTCAGCATATTACAGTCAATATCAGTTATTTTGCGTGGTATAGGCGTCCCCCACATATTTGGTGGTCTGCCGAAGATCACTTCATACGGGGATAGCCCTGTTCGAGAGTGTGCTACCATTCTTGTGTAAAAGAGTGCAACTGGTAATGCTACTACCCAGTCGACACCTTTCTCTCTGCATATTTTGGACAATCTAATTTTCAGAGTCTGATTATGTCTTTCTACGAGACCTGCTGCTTCGGGGTGTCGGACACAGTGGAATTTCCACTGATAGCCTAACAAAAGTGAAACGTGTTTCATTAATTCGGATGAGAACGGCTGGCCGTTATCTGAGTGAACAACACGTGGTAAACCGTATCGTGGGAAGAATTCTCGAACCAACTGTTTGGCAGTAGTCGGGGCAGTGTAATCTGAAACCGGGTATGCCTCCGTCCAACGGGAAAGAGCACACACAACTACGAGAACATATTTGAATCCTCGACATCGTTCCATCTGGATATAATCCATCTGGAGGACTTCAAAAGGGTGATCAGGAGGCTGAAATCCACCCTGTTCTACGGGAACGCTTTTTCCTGGGTTGAACTGGCAACAGATCATACAGGTACGAACTTTTTGTTTGGCTACTGCTCGTAAATGTTTATTGAACCAAATGTGTTGAATGCTATCTAGCATAGCTTTTTCTCCTAGATGTGCTGGACTATGTACAGTGTTAATTATAACTTGGACCATTGAATCAGGAAGGAACCACACAGACTTTTCCTTCATCATCCATCCTTGATCGGTTTGGATCCCTCCTAATTCAGTCCATTTCTTTATTTCGTCTGGTGTAGCATGTGTCTGTATGTCAATTACGTCAAGAGTAGGATCTTTAACCGTCATACAATGTGTTGGCGTCGGGACTATTGTCTTTGTCATGTCGGATGTCTGAGTTTGAGCAGTCTGTTTAGCTGTTCTGTCAGCTAGATCATTGCCTTGAGAAATGATATCAGTAACTTTCGTATGAGCTTTACATTTCATAATTGATATTGCAGTTGGTAGATGTATTGCATCTAATAAGGCATGAATGAGGGGTCCGTGCTGAATGTGGGCACCGTGAGAAGTTAAATAACCTCTCTCTCGCCACAGCACGCCGAAGTCATGTACGACTCCGAATGCATAACGTGAATCAGTGTATATGTTGACTTTTTTATTTGTGGCTTGAATACAGGCTTGTGTCAGAGCGATGAGCTCTGCGGCTTGAGCTGACAAGGTATTTATGCAATTTGTTTCAATGATTTCAGTATCTGTTGTGACTGCGTAAGCAGCCACTAATTCCCCTGTACTTGTTCTCATACATGAACCATCTACATACAACGTCAGGTCTGGGTCTGACAACGGGACATCGGTTAAGTCTTGTCTGGGTTTCGTTGTGATTGTAGTAACTTCAATACAGTCATGGGCTAGTGGGTCTGTTCCGATTACAGGTAAAAGTGTGGCAGGATTCAATGTGTTACAGCGTCTTATTTCTATATGTGGCTGAAACAAGGTTAACTCGTACCCTGTAAGTCGCGCTATAGTCAAGTGTTGTGTTTGCGGCTTGAATACAGGCTTGTGTCAGAGCGATGAGCTCTGCGGCTTGAGCTGACAAGGTATTTATGCAATTTGTTTCAATGATTTCAGTATCTGTTGTGACTGCGTAAGCGGCCACTAATTCCCCTGTACTTGTTCTCATACATGAACCATCTACATACAACGTCAGGTCTGGGTCTGACAACGGGACATCGGTTAAGTCTTGTCTGGGTTTCGTTGTGATTGTAGTAACTTCAATACAGTCATGGGCTAGTGGGTCTGTTCCGATTACAGGTAAAAGTGTGGCAGGATTCAATGTGTTACAGCGTCTTATTTCTATATGTGGCTGAAACAAGGTTAACTCGTACCCTGTAAGTCGCGCTATAGTCAAGTGTTGTGTTTGCGTTCTATTCACAAGAACCTCTACTGCATGTGGTACTTGAACTGTCAATGGATGTCCTAACACTATGGCATCGCTTTGTCTGATTGCTAAAGCTGTCGCTGCCACTGATTTCAGACACGCAGGCAGAGCCTGAGCTACGGGATCTAATGTACTAGAAAAATAAGCACATGGTTTGTGTGCTCCTGCTTGTTCCTGTGTGAGTACTGACAAGGCAGTACCTTCTCGTTCTGTAACAAAGAGTGTAAAATGTTTTCTGTAACATGGTGTTGCTAAAACAGGTGCTTGGCATAGAGCTTTCTTTAAGCTTTCAAAAGCTTGTGTATGTTCCTGAGTCCAAGGGAGAACAGTCGATGTGGCTGCCTCCTGTGTTGTCAACTGAATGAGTGGTTTTGCTAGAAATGCATACTGAGGGATCCACTGCCTACAATATGAAGTGAGGCCTATAAAAGCCCGCACCTCCTTTTGTGTCTTGGGTATTGGCATGGTAGCTATTAACTGAATGCGGTCGGGTGTAAGCTGCCTTCCCTCCTTGGACAGCGAGTGTCCAAGATAAACAACTCGCTGGACACAGAATTGCAGCTTAGAAGGGGACACCTTGTGCCCCTTTTCGGCTAGAAATTGTAAAACTGTCAGTGATGCTTTCTCACATTCGGGTTCGCTTCTAGCGGTGATCAGCAGATCATCGACATATTGAAGCAGAGCAGTGTTAACTGGCATGCGGATACTGTCGAGTTCTCGTTTTAGTGCTTGGCTATAGATGCTGGGGCTTTCTGTAAATCCTTGAGGTGCGCGGGAGAATTTAAAGCTACGTCCATTTAAACTAAATCCGAACAAATATTGGCTTTCCGGATCTATTGGGACGCTGAAAAAGGCATTTTTGAGATCAATTACAGTAAAGAATGTTGCTTCGGAATCAATAGCTGTCAGTAATGACGAGATATCGGGGACCACAGGGAATTGTGGCACTATGCATTTGTTTAATTCGCGCAAATCAATAACCAATCGATATACTGGCGGGGCCTTCGGATCTGTTCGTTTAAGAATCGGAATTATCGGTGAATTACATACATTGGAGTCTGTTTCCACAACCACTCCTTGGGCAATGAGTTCGTCAATGATTTGCAGTAAAGCCACTACAGCATCTGGTGGTAACTTGTATTGTCGCATTCGTGGTAGTACCACTCCTGCCTTTAGTGTGACTCGATATGGTGTAATATTCATGCAACCAACATCAGTAGGGCCTTGTGCCCATAGATGTGTAGGTAAAGTCTGCAATCGGGGATCCATGTCTCTAGACACATAATGACCTTTAAAATCACGTAAAAACAATCTTACTCCTTCCGGAGAACAACATATTATAGCTCCTAGAGCTTTCAGTGTTTTTATTCCTAACAGGTTTTCTGGACATGATTTAGTAAGCAATAAATCTGTAGTTCGGGTCAAAGGTCCTATCGTAAGTGGAAGAGGTTGTGACACTTCATTAACAATAGGTTTTCCTGAAAAACCAAGGGAAATATTCTGTGAGCCTGAGAGGGGTACCCCTGGAACTTCACTACGTTTTATGGTTGTTCGACTTGCCCCTGTATCGAGTAAAAATTTTCTGTCTTGGCCTAATAATTCACTATGTACATAAGGTCCTTCTTGATCTACAGGGATCTCGATAAGGGGTAAGTCAACTTCCCTCTCTAGGCTTGTTCATGCGTATCGTTGATAATCAGGATAGTCATACTGTGCGGTCTGGTACAGTTGTCTTGTCGTCGTTTGTGTGGCAGCAACAGGCAGCGCTGGTGCAGCAGGCACAAACTGTATAGACTGTGGTGGAGCTGGCATGGACTGCGCATGCTGTGGGGCTCCTTGTTCATTCTGATCCTGTCTAGGTGGCCGTGGTCTTTCTTTTGTATTACCTATGGCGATATTATGTTTCAAAACTGGACAATCGTGTACGTAATGACCTGGCTTTTTACAATAGTTGCATATCCCTTTTACAGGTCCTGCTGAATCACCGGAATGTGTCGTACCCTTTTTATGTCCTTCAGCTGGAACTGTCTGGGAGACTAGCATTTTCATTTTCGTGTCTTTCATGCGTCTTTGTTCATGATCTTGTTCCTCTCTAATTCTATTGTGATGGTACTGTAACATTTGTAACATTTGTGATGGAGTGTTACCTTGCCAGGTACTCTCGAATTTTAATACTCTGTTCTTTACTTGAGGCAAGGCATTTTCTACTAATTTTGTCACAAACAGATGTGGGTATGATTCACTACTTGCTTTTATGCCACTGTTTATACCAAAACATTTTTCAAATCGGGCATAGAAATCACTAGTGTCTTCATCTTGCTTCTGTTTACAGGCTGAAATTGTACCCCAATCTTCCTTTTTCGTAGTCAATAAACGTGGCAGTACCTGTACTAGTAAACCTGGTAGTGCTTTAGTTTTGTCCCCAAGCCCCGAACCTGGACCTCGGGCCTTTTCTTCTGCTTCTAATGCTGACCATTCTATCTTTTGGTCGCCTACCTCCCACTCTTTTTCCTTGAGTTTTTCATAAATGCCAGCAGGCATCAATACCTTTAATATGGTCATAATGTCGGGATAGGTATACTCTCCCATGAGTAACATGTCTTTAATTTCTCGGTGGAAACCCGCTGGGTCTTTGTCATGACTGGGTACCACTTTCTTCATTTCCAATAATTCTATTTTTGATATGGGCGTATATACAAATACGCGTTTAAACTCATTGTCCTCGCCTTTTATTGGGTGCACTTCTCGTAAGGGATTCTGTCTGTCCATGTAATACGTGGTTCTTTCTTTGATGGGCAATGAGACATGTTCTGAGCATACAAAAAGAATGTACTGCTTTCTTAATTCTAGTATTTCTTTAATTAATTTAGTACCTGAACCTCTCCATCTATTCGTGAGTAATTCAGTCAATATATCAGGTAAGGGACCAGGATCTGAATGTTGGCTTTTATATAGTATAAGAAGTTGTTGAATCATATAAATCCCAGCTAAACGCTGTTCATCTGGGGTAAGATTCAAAAATGTGTGTGCTACTGTATCATCACTATACATTCCGGGACTATCAACCCATTGAACGGCTGACCTGGCTAATTCTTGTTCATCCATAGAATCGAGGAAATGATAACCCCTTCGTTCTCGGAGTGATTTGTCAGCGGTTTGGAACGAATGCTCGGAGGACCTTATATTTATTATAGGTGTATGAGAATTCCTGTTATTTTCTAGACATATCGGACGTATCGGGTCAGTAAGACATCTAGTACTATTACAAGATCTTCCTCTACCTACATAGGCTATAGTTGCTGACTGTCCTGTGGGCAGTCCTGATCCTTCCTCCTCCTCATTTTGTTCAAACTGGTCTACCGCTAATCTTTCTTCGTGTAGGCGTTCTATTTCTTTACGGATCTTTCGGCACATGGCTATTATACAGTTTTGCTTATCATGTCTCCCTTCTGATATATTCTGGCTCCATCTGGTAAGAATTTGCATTGCTTCCGGGTCTACCCCCGGTCGGTCTTGATTTCTGATCACACAATTTATGAGGAAACGTAACAGTTCCCCCTGTATCTCCACTTTCTGGTATTCCATAGCTCTGTTAATACATTCAGAATCTCGCCCTGTTTGGACAAAATGGTATATATTATCTAGATGCATAGTCATTCCTGGTAACTTCCCTAAATACACCGCGGCTCGTCTGATACGTAATGATGCCAGGGTCATTTCGTCCTCTTTTCCGGGCACAGGGTCATATCTACAATCTATAAGAAGTTCCTTAAGCGTACGGGCATTTATGAGTTTGGGGGTACGTGAATGTGCTGACTCTTGAAAAGTAAGTTTATTTATTCTGGGTGGCGTAGAAAAAATGTTGGTAGCACCTCCCGTAGCCCCATCTGGGGTATCTGGCGTGAAAGGATTCGTTGAACGCGATACAGCAACTATAGGTGTGGATACAGCTATAGAAGTAGCTGTAGGAACAGATGCAGAAACAGATGTGCTTGCCGGAACTTGTGTCAGGATTTGGTGCTGTAGAGATACAGATACAGGATCTTGGCGTTGAACCTCCCCGGCCAACGGTCTATGTGGGGCGGGGTTAGCATACTCGGGAGCTGCGTCATCTAAATAAGAGGAAAGAAAAACATCTTCTGCGGTTCTAGGATGCCCCTTTGGATGTATCTTTATTGGAAATAATGGGGGTGGCAAGTCTTTTGGTATCCCCGGAGTAGCCTTAGGTAATCCTTCGGCCAGAAGGGGATACATACCCTTCATAAGAGCATGTCTTTGTCTGTCTACTTGTTCTGATTTCACTCGTGCACCTTCTTCAATTAGTAGATTTTCTCGGACTTCATTTGAATTCTCTTTACTCTTCTCTTCCTGTCTACGTGCTTTTTCTGTACGTCTATACGATTCTTTACGCCATAATTCAATGGCGTCTTTCTGTGATTGTCTAGCTTTCTTTTTCCATAATTCTTCCTCTACTTTCACGATGCACTCTGCATCCCAGGTCCCAGCCGCGGGCCACCTCTGACTTTCTGGTAATTCCTTAGTGTAGTCTACCCATAAATCAAGAAATAATATAGCGTCTAAGCCATGTTTATGATACATGAAGTACCCTGGAGTGTCCCTAGGAGGAATAGGAACGGCTTCTTCGAGTACCCCTTTTCTTGTTGTGATCTGTCTTAATTTCGAAAAGAGCGGCATATTGAAAACTGATCTGATACTTGATTTTGAACAAACTTAATACATTAAACACAATAATGAACAGTCATTCACACCACATTATGCAGAACGTTATTAAAACATTTAACATTTAACATTTAACTGAGCAACGATGATAATGACGATCTAAGGAAAACTTAATCACTAAACATAATACTCGACTTTAACTGGATTATTCTGAATTTATATACTTGATATACTAGATATACTGCTAAACAGTACAGATACACTGCTGAAACAGTGCAGACCGGATTTGTGTACCCAAACCCGTCTTGACCGGCACAACCTATGTGCACGTCAGAACGCCTCCCCAGTAATGGTACTCACCGGGTAGCTCGGAAACGGAAGGCCTCGGAAACTGAACTGAACTTGAACCGGACTGGACTCGACTCGAACACTTCGGAAACTGGACTCGACTCAGGACTTCGGAAACTGGTGGGCCTCTGTATACCTCGGATCTTGCTCTCTCAGCTAGGCTCTGGTCGGGATACTTCGCACTTCTCACCGCCTCGTCTGGGTGTTGATCGCAGCCTCAGTCGCCCCCGCTTGACCGGAGGGAGATACAGGAAATCCTGCTGGTACGCGTTGTTGTCCGTCCAGCTGTGGCAGGAGACCGGGCCTGCAACGCACCGCCGGCGCGTGAGATGAGAAAGTGTCCCTGTTCGGGCGCCATTCATGTGGTAAATAATTTGATTACCGGGACTTAATTTGATACAGAAACATAATAAAATAGCTCAGTAAATAAGAGGCAGAATCCGTGGTATTAGAGGTTCGGAATGGGCTTTATTCCAGTGGTCGATTATAATCGGTTGCTCCAAGTTCCATCACCACGAAGGTTCAGGAAGTGAAGTACATACGTTATTGACAATCAATTACTTTTATACAATAGGCATTACAATGAAGCAAATACAAGAGGCGTAACAATTGATAGTGGTGATAATATATTCGTGCGTAGCAAAAATAGGCGTAACTGGGAGTAACAAGGAAAACGTCATTGGTTATGATGTCACATATGGGTGGACCTATGAAATAATTTCGCAATGTCAGCAGAAATACTTGGCAGAGATGCGCGCGCAGCAGTATGACGTGTGATTGACGTGCGACTAGGGGGTGAAGGGGACTTGACATTTAGCTCTACATGTGGCGACAGAAGTCTGGAGGGTCAAGTCAACCTAATCCCAAATCATATCTAACATCCTATGTTTAAAGAACTAAGTTATCCAAGAGAGAGGTCTCTTCGAGTAGAATCTTATTCTATACTGACTATACTGACTGTTAGTGCGTGTACAAGCGTCTAAGTGTCTACACTAGATGCGAGGGCGGAAATCTTCCATAGTAATAGGGCTATGAATTACTTGCGTAAAGACAGAGAAGCCGAGCCTTTGCTCGGTAGCTGGAAGAATGTTTACTTAAACTGCTAGACAGGAATGCATCGGGCAGGGAACGGAGCAGATAATTTCGAAGGTGAAATACAGTTTTTGGCAGGCAGCAGGCTGATGTCAGGCTTCATGAGCCGCGCAGAGAATGAGACAAAGTTCATGGTCGCAGATGCAGGCTCAGACTGGAGCTTTCAGAGGCAGAAGGCAAGAAGAGTTTGATGACAGAATCAGGGCCTACTTGCCTGGACTGTAAAATGGCATAAGTGAACCATATAAAGCCGGTGGCCTTTCATACTTAGGAATGGAATATCCGGCCTATTCATGGCGGATCTGACAGAGGACATGTTGACGGTGGACGCACATGTATTTGCGTCTTCATAACTGGAACTGGAGGGAGCATACATGTACTTGTGATTCATACATGGAACCGTTGGGGTCCAAGATAGGGGACATAACTGATCAGAAAAATCCATATTTCCACAATGTGTTTTTCAACTTCCATAGTGAGAGATCCTTCAGCCTGGGACTGTATTTGATCCTACTATACATAACATTTTTTGACTTGTTCCCAATGCACAGTTACTTAATATGCGCACCAGTGTTTGTTGCAATTCTTGGAACTTTAACATTTCTGAAACAAAAAGCGTAGCAATAGAAACCCTTTTGTTCTGTTTTTAATTTTTCTCCACTTTATTTTTTGAAAATATATCTATTAAGGGTTCCAATATACATATTGTAATGCCTTTATACCTCAATGCATTTCATCGGAGGCCATGTGCTTGGCTTCCCTCCCTGTTGGTGAGAAGAAGCCTCTGCTTGAGCTCCGGTGTTCCTCCTGTAGAGTACCACCTGAGTTCCTGGTTATCCAGCTGCGATCATCTTCAAGCGAGACACCAAACCCATCATTTTAGATGTTTTCTGCTTGCACACATTTGGAATTCTTAGGCAGCATCACCGGGGGCGGCTCCTCCGTTATGGTGGAGGAGCGTCGCCCCACTGCTGAAACCAGCAGACACATATAAAATAAAATGATAATAAAGTGATTAATAAAAATGCTTTATTATAATTTTATTTTAAAACGGAGCCGCAGCCAAGTTTTGAAGGCAGGGCCATCCACTGAGGGACAGCAGCAGGAGGAGTGGTAGGCACGCAGCACTGCAAGTGCTCCTGCTAGTTTGGCCGCCCATTTTAGGATGGTCAAACTAACATGCCCATCTGGATATCTCCAGGCTGTGCTTGGAGATATCAGTAGGGCTCAGGAGCACAGGCTTCCAGTCCCTGCTGGAGCATGAAACCAGCCCACTCCACCCAATCCTTGCGCTCCTCTCATGCTGGGTAATACTAGCATGAGAGCAGCATCTGGATTGGTACAGGGGAGTCTGGGAGCCTGTGTATTCATCAGAAGCTGAAGAGGCGGAGGGCGGCAGGCTGCATGTAAGTTTTATTTTCATGTTTTTGTCCCCTGCACTTCTTCACCATTTTCCATGTCAGTGGCAGCCACTGAGCATCACTTCAAAGAATTTTCTCACATGCTCAAAACTCTTGAAATAATTTAGGAGCATCATTGGGACATTCCAACCCCTTCCAGAACTATCTGCAGATGCCTCAGGTTAGTGATTAGGTAGGGAAAGTTAGATGTATTTGGATTCTGAAACTGCTCTTGCGTTTTTGTTGTGGCTATTGCACCTACATTTTGGAAGTCTACCTCACCTTGTAAGTTGTGCTAAAACAAATGTCACTTGAGCCTTCACTGAGTTATTTACAAATCCTGAGTGAACCTTTGTTTCTGTTCCATGCTTCAGGTTTTGAAGCTTCAGCAACTGTGTACAGGACATCAGGACAAGATCAGTCTCATGGGAATGCCCTTCGCTCTAGCAAGATAAATGTTCTGTGCCATTGATATGTCAAGTGTGTATTGTAATGAATCTTGTAGAAAAATACCTTTTTTATGCATTATCACCTCTATTGTTTTTGGACTGAAGCTACTGTTTTTTCGATTCTTTGCACTGGGGACTTTGCTAATCGGTCTCCAATGCATGTGCTCTGACCCATAAAACATGTCAAAATTGGTTGCATTCCTAATTGGCATATTTAACTTACCTATAAGTCTCTAGTATATGGTACAATGTCTACCCAGAACCTTTAAGTTTAATGTTACTAGTGAACTGCATCACCCATTGTGCCATCCACTAAAGTGAGAGTGCAATCATGACTGCAGGTCTCCCATTACAGCCTGGTTGTGCACCTTTTAAACTGAAAATTCAGTGTGCCAAAATAACCCCTTTTGATGCAGCTATAATGTTCAATGTTTGACTTTATAAAATATATATTACAGGCCCAATTCAGTGGTAAATTTGAGTTTGTAATAAATATTTAAGAAAATATATTTTTAGAAAGTAACCTTTTCCCTGTCTAAAACCTCTAGAAATCTATTTGCATGAGCTTCCAACTTTCACCACCCAAGATCTGAATAGCGCCTTGGTGAAGAGTAAACGTTCTTCCAGAGATGAAACAAAAGCCATGGGTGAGGGGAGATGTAGTTTTCCTTTGGCAGGATTACCATCTGGGCTGTGCCTAGTAGCCTAATAAACTTCAAGGAGGGCTCTCCGGCCATAGGAAAATGTCAGCAGACACTTTGGCAGGGTACTCGTATGTCCTTCTAGGCAGACAGACACCAATCCCAAGGGGAGAGGAGCTGCCCACAAAATTGCTTTGAAGTGACCACAAAGGGGGGTTGTTTGTTATCCTGGCCACACATCAGGGGTGGGCAGAAGAGGTCTGCACAGTGGAAGAAAGGTACTGCCATCTTGTTTCTTTCGCAGAGAGGGCCACTGTGGGATAATTTGCAGTAAGGCACACAGGAACTGCTGCAAATGTGGGTAATATTACCCTAGGGAACCTTTTCCCTATTGAGTAGGAAGGAGTCAGGGCACACTCCTACCCACAGGCTAGTACCAAGCATAAATATGGCACCTCTGGGTACCATCATCAGAATACTATTGGAGATGTGGAAGACAGAAGAAGGATTTCACCAGTTTTTGAGACCTGTGATGAGATCTGAAAGTCTGGACCTGCTCCCATTTGTGCCCAGGAAAAGGAATTGGACTCCAAGGGTCAGTTGGCTGACCTCTTGTCAGGCTACAGGGACAAAACAAGCTACTAGAAGCCTTATTCCTGAAGAGTACATCTGAGAAGTTCCAACTGGATTTGGCCTGGACCCTGCTAGTGATTTCTGCTAGAGTGAGTCTTGACTAGGACTGGGCGGAATTCCAATCATGCTGTAGTAACCAGAGTAATTTTGGTAAATCTGCTTTACTCTTTGATGGGGAATTATCAATAATAATGTGATTTCACTTGCTTTCATAATTAAGAGTAATTTGGTGGAAAAGAGCACATTTAGCCGGTGCCAGCTCATGCTCACTATTCATGTTCTGCTGCATTTAGAGCTATTTCTTAGTGCAAACTGCATGCTAGCTTACATATATGTCAAAGTGTACTCTTCCTACCATCCTAAGAAACCTAGGATTTAGAAATGTTCTGGTTTCAAAGACCTCAGAAGAACCGTTCCAAACCTGCCAAGTCAATCTGCCAAAGTTGTGGTGCAGCTTGGCCAAAGATTCAGCTTCCTCCCATTTGCTTTTCCGCAGCAGTAAATCAATTTTTCACTTCCATTTCATTGACTAAGTCAGAAGATTAAACTTCTGAACAGTTTTACTCTGGTTCCTGTATCCGTCCTGCGTTCCATCACTGCCGACTTTACATCATGCCTGGGTACTCATCAACCAGATGACCATTGTTGGTGCTTAACACCTTTTGACACTATATTTATTGAAAACTAAAAATTCATATCTCTGGTTCCTCTTTTTGGATTTTTGTCATTTTGGTGTCCTTTTCTTTCAATAAATTATCCTTTATTTTTGTGTTGCATTTTTGACTTTTTAATAGGCCTGGGCTGTGAACTTTGCACCTTTTGTGGAGTTTGCAGAGAAAACTCTGCTTCGCGATGTGTAGCAGTTTTTTCCCCGCTCGCGATCGCGAATGGTAAGTTCGCGATCGTGAATGGTAAGTTTGCGAGCGCGAGCGTGAGCTGCAGCTCGGGTAGAACTTCTACCCGAGCTGCAGGAATACCAGCACAAACTGCAGTTCGCACTGCACTCCGCAACTCAAGGAACTTCGCGGAATTGTTTGTAACTTCGCAAAGTTCCACGTAGCAAAACTTCACAAACTACACTCAAGCCTACTTTTTAACTGTTTTGGTACTTCTATATGCTTTACACATTTTCTTAAATTAAACCTGTCTGCTATGTGTCATCACTAACAGCAGTTGAGCTCAAGATTAATTTAGCAAACCCTTTGCTGGTCCTAAGAAGCATAGTGACTTCATTACTTGAGGTAGACTACCATTCATATAACCTAATAATCCACTTTCTCAAACAACTCTTGCTATTTTAATTCTTGGGCTTTTTCAGTTTCTGTACACTGTTGCAATCATGTAAAATCTATGTAAAACAAAAAAACAGCATGCAATTGAAGGGGATGTCAGACCACAGAGTTCTTGTGTTCTGTTTAGTATAAAAGAGCCATCCCTTGTGAGACTGTACAAAACCCAAGTGAGCCTCCTCTTGATTAAATTAGCTTTGTGACTATACCCAATGACATTTCTTGTGTGCTTTCTTTCATATTTCTATTCACCCTTCTCCCTCTTTGCCTTCTGTGTCAAGAACAGACCGGTGGGTTACAGGTGGTTCCAGGAACATCATTTTTATCTGCAGCTTGGTTAGTGGTAGAGCGACATCTAGTGTGCTGTTATTTAATAGGGTATGTTATGTGGATTTGTGAAACATACTAATCACACTTGAGAGTATCCAGGGGCTTGATCAAGTGTGTTGGCATGTAGTCCCTACTTATGTATTCAAAGTGACAGGTCTTCAGCTTCTTGTGGAACTCAAGAAGTGAAGAGGAGGCCCTGGTGTGTTGTGGGAGGTTGTTCCATGTTTTGAATGCGATGTGGTAGAGCAAGTGACCTCCTGCTCTGCTTTTGTGGATGCGGGAGGTGTGCAAGTGAGAGTGAGGCTGAGAATAGGTGTTTGGAAGGATCGTGAAAGTGGATGTGGCTTTTCAGGTATGCTGGTCCAGTGTTGTTCAGGGCTTTTTAGGTGTGCATGAGGAGTTTGAATTGGCTGCATTTGTGAATGGGGTGACAGCAGAGATCTCCGAGATAAGGTGAGATGTGTGTGTGGCATGAGAGGTTAAGGATGAATCTTGCGGTAGCATTCTAAATGGTCTGAAGTCAGTGCAGGAGGTGCCTGGGGATTCTGGCATAGAGTGCTTTGCCATTGTCGAGTCTCCTTTTGATGAGAGCTTGCTAGATGGTACATCTGGTGTTCTGTGGCAACCACTTGAAAATTTTCTGCAGCATTCACAGAATGTGGAAGCAGGCAGAACTCAATGCATTGACTTGTGCCGTCGCATTGATCTTGTCATCCAGGATGATTCCTAGGATTCTGGGGTGATCAGTGGATGTTGGTACTAGTTCTGTCAGCCACCAGTGGCATTCCATGGGAAGTTCATGTTTCAACACACTAGTACCTCTGTCTTGTTAGAGTTCATCTTCAAACAGTTGGTTTTCATCCATTGTACCACATGGTCATGTAGTTGCTGAAGTTGGTCCTGGTAGTGGTTGCCTTACCGATCAGGGAGAGGATGAGTTGGGTGCTGTCTGTAAAGGTGCTGGGCCCGATTCACAGAACTAATTTAAGACAAAATCCTAAACTTACTACCATTTTGGTATTCACAGAAGGCACTTACTCATTTTGGTATTCACAGAAGGCACTTACTCATTTCGGTATTCACAGAAGTTAGTAGTCCTAAGTTTAGGACTCCTAAATGCCTTCTGTGAATACCGAAAGTCTTAAAATTAGGATTTTTCGCAGTTTAGTAGTAGTATAGTTAGGACTCCTAACTTTAGGACTCCTAAATGCCTTCTGTGAATACCGAAAGTCTTAAAATTATGATTTTTCTCAATTTAGTAGTCCTAAGTTTAGACTTAGGACTACTAAATTGAGAAAAATCCTAATTTTAAGAATTTCGGTATTCACAGAAGGCATTTAGGAGTCCTAAAGTTAGGAGTCCTAACTATACTACTACTAAACTGCGAGAAAACCCTAATTTTAAGACTTTCGGTAGTCACAGAAGGCATTTAGGAGTCCTAAAGTTAGGAGTCCTAATTTTAGGACTACTAAATTGAGAAAAATCCTAATTTTAAGAATTTCGGTATTCACAGAAGGCATTTAGGAGTCCTAAAGTTAGGAGTCCTAACTATACTACTACTAAACTGCGAAAAATCCTAATTTTAAGACTTTCGGTATTCACAGAAGGCATTTAGGAGTCCTAAAGTTAGGAGTCCTAACTATACTACTACTAAACTGCGAAAAATCCTAATTTTTAGACTTTCGGTATTCACAGAAGTCATTTAGGAGTCCTAAAGTTAGGACTCCTAACTTCTGTGAATACCGAAATGAGTAAGTGCCTTCTGTGAATACCAAAATGAGTAAGTGCCTTCTGTGAATACCAAAATGGTAGTAAGTTTAGGATTTTGTCTTAAGTTAGTTCTGTGAATCGGGCCCGCTGTCTCTATGCTGCGATCAGATGGTTTTGACGAGTGGTGTCAGGTAGACGTTGAACAGGGATGGAGGGACTCCGTAAAGTAGGTTCATGGATTTTGACCTGAGGGATGGCAGTCTGACTCTTTGGGTTCTTCCCGTGAGGAAGGAGCAGATCCAGATGACTGCTGGTCCTTGGTTGCCGATCTTGTGGAATCTTCTGATTGGGGGTGGGCGAATAATTTAACTCTGCCGGCAGAGTTCACAGAGTTTTGTACACTCTGCATTTCAGTTGAAGCATGGAGTTCCAGCAACACTTGGCCAACCACCGCGTGGTGGAGTTTTTCTCACACATGGATTGCCAACATTAGGTTGGTGAGTTTGAGGGAGAATTTGGCACTCTTGTCCAATTTGTTGGTGCTGTAACACCACCCTGCAAGATTTCTTCAAGCTGGCAGTCATGGCAGGTCATGACCATTTGTGTCGATAATGCTGTAGCTCGAGTAGAAAATCTACTTGAGCGTAAGAAAGAAGAATCACCTGCAGCGTCCCGCTTAGTGCTTTTCATGCAATTACAGCGCGAGCATCGCGCCGCGCCGGATTCTAACCGGTTACAGACCTCTGCAGAGTCTAACAGAGTTTTTATGTAACTCCATGGAATTCCACAGAGTGAAACTCTGTGAGTTCTACCTACCCCTAATTCTGATGAGTGTTTTGGGAAACTATGTTGAATGTCACAGAGAAGTCGAGCAGTGTGAGGGCCACTGTTTCTCCTTGGTTCAGAATAGTCCTTATGTCATCTCCTGATTGAGTGTTGCCCAGTAAATGGTGAAGCTCGAGGTCGTTTGCAAGTTGCTTGTTGATGGCTTTCTCGATCACTATATCTGGGTAGGGAAGTAAGGAGATAGGATAAAAATTGGCCCAGTGGGTTGGGTCTGCTGAAGGTTTCTTGAGGAGTGCGTTAACTGATGCATGCTTCCAGTCTTCTGAGAAAGTGGCAGAGGTGATGGAGGTGTTGATGATGTTGGTTAGGACTGCGATGATTGGTAATGCACCGAGGTTGCAGATGTTGTGGTGGCATGGATTTGTTGGGGAGCCTGAGTTGATGGTCTTCATGATTGCTTCTGTTTCTTGCCTGGTGAGTGTCTATGCTGCGGTCAGGTGGTAGTCATGATTGGTGATGGACAGGTTGTCGATGAGTCCACTAGGGTCTGGCTGGTGTGGCAAGGTGCTGTAGATGTTTGTGATTTTACTGTGGAAAGAGATGGATGGATCACTGCAGAGTTTTTGGGAGGGGTGATGTTATTGACAGAGGCCATGGGTGTGTTGAACTCCTTGATAACTGAGAAGATTTCCTTATAGCTGTTGGAGCTCCCTTCGATGTGTTCACCTAGCATTTTTTTGGGTGTTTCTTAGTTGCTAGTGGTAGCATCTGAGTGCAGCTTTGTAGGTGGTTCTGTCGATAAATTCTCAGCTGCCTCTTCCTTTTCTTTCCAACTGTTTGCAATGTTATTTGGAGTCCTGAAGGTCCTCTAACTGACTTACTTGCTGGAACTTCTTTGTGGAGTTTGATGGTGGGAGGGAGTCTGCACTATTTTTACTCCAGTCGTTGATGTTGACAATGCCATCGGTGAGGTTGTCTGTGGGTTTGGTTTGATCTGTGCTGAGGGTGTTTAGTCAGAGTGGTTCTGAGATTTTGCACCAGCTGTGGGTGGGTAGGCTGACTTGGTGGTTGTTAGGTTAGCAATGTGTTGATTTGGAAGTGGATTTGGGAGGTGGTTGGTTTCGGTGAGGGGTGAGGTTGAGTTGTACTTGATGCTGTCACATGTGTGCAGATGGGGGTCTAGCGTGTGTACGTTGATTTGTGTGAGTTCTGTGATGAGTGGGTTAGTCCAATGTTGTTCAGGGTTTTGAGGAGGGCTGTGGAGCAGGGTTGGTTCTGTCTTCTAGCTGGACGTTGAAGTTACCAAGGAGTATGAATAATTTGGAGTCGCTGGTGAGGGGGGCGATGAAGTCTGTTATGAGGCTGGTAAAGGTAGCTGCCTGTCCTCGCTGTCGGTAAGCAAAGGATCCATTTAGGATAAAAATTTCAGAGATTTTCAGTCTGAAGTGCAGGTGCTCCATTAATGGGGCGGTGTTTCCCATGGTCATTGAGCACTTGATGGAGTCTTTGTAGACTCCATCCTGGCTTGTGAAGGCGGTCCTGTTGTCTAATCTTGTAGCCTGCTGAAATTGCTGTGGCGATGTTGTTTGCCAATATTTGGTTGAGCCAGGTTTCCGGTGGGAAGAAGAAGTCTGTTGCATCACTGGTTAGAAGATTTTGGTTGCATGTGTGCTGAACGATCAAGTATTGAGTAGCATTCATATGAGTGAATGCGGGGTGTGAATTAGCTGTATCTTGTAGTCTTGTGTGGGGGTGTTTCCTGGTGCTTGCATGGGATGTGTGGGTAGGTTGCTGCAGGCAAAGAAGCAGTTGGTGCAGGTTCTTCGGTGTTTTGTGGTGTGGTGCGGCAGCAGCAGAAGGAGAGGTGTCACAGGGCAAGTGACCGGAGGAGCGCCGCGGTGAATCGCTGGGGGGTGATTGGATAAGGGTTTGTGGTACTGCGCATGGCCCAAGCCCCTTGTCTTTGGTATGCACTGGACACCATTAAGTAGGTCCTGGAGTGGGTAGGAGTGGTAGGCGGGGCAATGGGAGATCAGGAAAGAAGACAGCAGAAGAAGACTCAGGAGGAAGAAGCAGGTTGGAAGCAGGTGAGGCGAGAGGCAGGAAAAGCGTGGAAGGGTGGTGGGGGACTGATGGTACCACACAGAGGCGAGAAGAGAGCTAAATGTGTGAAACAGGGATAAGCAGAAAGAGCTATAGTGGAGGCAAAAAGCGAGATGAAAGAAAATCAAACAAGTTATAGTGGAAGCAAAAAGTGGGGTGAAAGAAGAACAAAAGAGCTACAATGGATGCAAAAAGCAGGGTGAAACAGAGACAGCTTTGACACAGTCAAAGAGTGGGATGTAAACAGAGACAAAGAGCTTCAGTGGAAGCAAAAAGCAGGTTGAAAACAGAGACAAAGAGCTTTAGTGGAAGCAAAAAGCGGAAAGACAGAGAGCAAAAGACCTTCAGTCGAAGCAAAGGAGCTACAGGGGAGGCAAAGAGAGATAGCAGGCTCAAGCAAGAGTAAAACCACTGGAGCTAAACCCAGAAAGTGAAAAGTGTGCAAAAAAGAGGTGTGAGGGAGAAACGGGTGATCAGAAGGAGAGAGAACGACAGTGAGAGAGAGGTGAGAGGTGCGAGAGAACCACAGGAACGAGCCAGGAACCTCGAGGTGAAAGAGACGGGTCTTAAAGGTCATTAACTGGTCGGAGGACTGGTCAAAGGTAATTGGGGGCTGAGCCTAGGCACCAGCTCCATTTCATATCGTATACATGTTTTCACTGGTCTTTTGTTATTCCCACCTCTCAGGAAGAGTAAGGGAAACTTTTTGAGTCCACGCCCGGCCATGTCGCACATTGATGATGACAATCTTCAGATTTGTATAACTTCCCTCAAAAAGAATCTAGGATTTTTTGTGACAAGACTAGGTAGGAATATAGAGACGGCTAAAAATATAAAGACTTGGGCATCACTCAATCAAAATCTGTCATTTTGGATCTAATGTATTGGTAATTCTAGTTTAGTGTCAATTTATCTCTGGCAAAATGTTGTACCTGTTGATACTGTCTTGGTATCTATGTTGTCCTTTATAGTAAAAAATGGCACTTGAACATTGGATGACTACGTTTGCAATGATGAAATTAAGATGAGTGTGATAATTCTGTATTCATCAATTGCTGGCTCTGCGGCATCTACAGGTTCAGTCTGCGGGACGGGCAGCCTCAATTTGTAACAGTGCTATGAATGTGCTATTTCCAAAAATGTGTTTAGTGCACACACTTCCAGAATACAGCGAAGGTGGCAACCAACATGTGCCTTCTCCTAATCCTGAATGAAAACGAATGCACTGAAAATGAGTGTTTTAGTGGATGTGGGCATCCCCTGACAGAAGATGGCTAACACCTGTCTTACAGATAGTTAGCGTTTTCTAGCTCTTTGTATGACTTGAGAATCTTTGTTTGGGTGTCTTTAATCTGATTGACAGCCATGACAAATATGTTAATAATGTTTATTGATTTACATTAAAAGTCATAGACATGGAGTGAAGTGAAGCATTCTTCAGACTTATGCTAAACAAGTAAATAGTCTCATAAAATACAGATATTCTGATATTGTATTTTCTTTCAGATCATTAATTAATAAATTGCCTCTGTGCTTGTTTTAAAGTTAATTTCACATGGTATTAGAGATAAAGAAGTGACCCCCAATCATTTTTAGTACAGGGCAAATAGAAAACACATATTCTGTATTACAGTGCCCTTGGAACAAAGCCAGAAGTTGAAATTACTCATTGCATTATTTCTCCGAGCATCCAGCATTGCAAGAAATAGTGATTGACTAAGACAAAACTAGCAAAACAGTCTTTTATTTTCCAATAGGAGATAATTACAGTGATAAGAATGTGATAGTCCAGTGCTAAAATACAACAAATACATTATTCCCTCAAGAGGAGTCAGTACTGATTTGCATAAGGTAGGCCTCTGTCCAGAGTATCACTGTGAGAAGTTCGTAGAAGTAAATATGCATATGCAGTTGTCACTCTTGTGCGGTTGAAGGGAACTCTGGATTACTATGTTTGTTTCTTTATATTCTCAAGAGGAAATAGTTTCTGTCAAACTTGCGAAGCTGATCTGTTGCCTCGACATTATTTATGACACTACCTTGTTACTTAAGTCCTTATATCCTTATTGCATTCACAACATTGTCAAAACTTCTGAAGAATAATGATCTACAGTAGCACAGTGGACGAAGAACGATGGGTTGGAAAGGTGCCCATAGCGAGTTAGACATTCCTCCCATCGCCTTTAATGTGTTCCTAGCTAAAATACAACAGCTAACTCTGAGGTTAGAGTGCACATGCACAAGATAGGTTAGAAGGCTTCAAAGGTTCATTTTTACCTTGAATAGTCATTTGCAAAAGGGCTGATTACCTATAATACTATGTAAATGTAGCTCCAGTCCCCTGACCCATACATAAACAAAGGATACAACTGAAGAATGTTGAAGATCTTTGAGGAATGAACCAATGAACGTTCTTAACCCTTTGGGGCAAAAGTAACACAACATAGATTTGATAGAGAAAAAAAGGAAATGTAAACCTAATTGTTTGGAAACTGCAATATGAATACTCAACATTTCCTTCCATATAGATGCTTGGCCACTTGTGTGACAAAAAACACATATAATCCGGGGTCTACTATGCTAACTTAATCATGTACCTCAAGGTATACTGTAAGTGAGCTAGAGATGTCAAAAAGTAGGTGTCAACAAAGAAGTGCTGAAAATTATAAAGAATTAACAGATGGAATGATCCTTCTTGATAATTGGATTCCCATCACACACCAAAGTGATCATTATCATCATTTGGGTTTCCAACCAACCTCCTGTTTGCCCTCTTGATCATAGAGGGGTTCTGGGTGGATTGTGTCATCCCGGAAATCAGTGATGTCATCAGTGATGTCATTTCAGATGTCATCAGTGATGTCATCAGTGATGTCATGAGTGATGTAATATGTGACGTCATCAGCAGTGCATTGCGGGGGCGCGAGTTATAGTTAGCTGAACTAACTATAACGGGGGAATTTCTAGGGTTTTGTACGAGGGAAATATCCAGCAAACTATAACGCCCCTGAAACCTATGGTTTTTTCAGTGAATTTCTAAGGTTTTTTAAATGCCAATTCCTAACTATAACGCCCCTGAAACCTTTGGTTTTTTCAGTGAATTTCAAAGGTTTTGTAAATGCTAATTCCTATCTATAACTTATCTCTAAAGATATCATGTTTAATGATTTGCATTGGATTTCTATATTTTTCAATTTCAGTGTGTCAATTTCATTAATTATGTTTTTTTTAAATACTATTTTATCACCATTTTTTTAACTTATTTTTTCAATTAATTCTTTTAAAAATTAAAAAATATGATTTGTTTTTATTGGGTTTTTCAAACATATTTTAAAAAATATTTCTTTAACTATATGTTCAAAACTTTATTTTATATATTTTTTTCCATGTTTTTGGATCTGCGCACCCTATGTGCACCGTTCTCGATCGCTACGCGTTAGCATCGGCTCATGGTATGCATTGGGTACGTGTTTAGCGCGCGATCGCAATGCGACAGGTACACGACTCCCAGCCTATACGCGACACGTTCGATGTACGTAACGCGACGTTTATGCGCTTCCGCGATGCGTCATCTGCATCTATGATGCGGTAGGTGGGAGGATCCCGCTAAATATTTAACATTTAAAAAAACATATATATATGTATTTCATGTGAATATTAATTGAAGATAAACTCTAAACTAGACTTAAAACTAATATATTTTTACATCTAATCCTATAATTTTTTTTAATTCAATTTCGCGGATGCGCGCTGGGTGCGTGCTGCGTATGCGCGCTGGGTGCGTGCTGCGTATGCGCAGGGTGCGCGGATCCCATGTGACCTGCAAAAAAAGAGATTTGATTGGTTCACTACACTTCCTATTCTAACTATTGAAAGACCCCACCCATTTCAATCATTCTTCTTTGAGCTTCTTTGGAGGAACATCTCACACCTTAGAACTAGAAGAAACTTTTTGGGGAAGATTTCCACAGCTACAATTTTTCTGAAGACAATAGCTTCTGCACAGCAGCCACCATCAGAATCATACCATTCGTCCGATGAGGAATTTGTTGTGGAACCTCCAAGCACAGAAAGATACATCTCTGTGGTGTGGAAACTTTTTTCCTTCCCAGAAGGACAAAATACAACTAATTCAACTAAAGTGACATGTAAAATATGTCAAAGAGTGCTTTCCAGAGGAGATCCATCAAAAAAGTACTCTTGTGGGACTGCGAGTATGTTAAAACACCTGAAGACTCTGCATCCCGTGAACCTGGCCAAGCAGGAATGCAGAAGACTCCGACAGCAGCCTCAGCCAGCAGTGGCAAGCACTTCTGCAGCATCACCATCGAGCACTCACCCGGACATATGTCCAGAATTTGGAAAACTAAAAATTAGTTGCATTAAATGCAACAAACTGCTATGTTACGGCGAGCAGTCAATTGAACTAATCTGCCGAGTGCAGCAAAACCACAAGTGCTAAACTTGTGTTTATTTTTTTTTTTGCAGAAGTTGACTGTTTTGTTCCTCCTGTTGTCTTTTTTTCCTTTTGAAAAAAACAAAAAAATAACAAAATTGTTCCAAAAAGTACAAAAAAATTAAAAAACAAAAAAGAAGGAAGTAAAACTTCTTCTAAGAACTAACTTTCCTGGTTTAAAAAAAGAGCTATATTTGTTTGTTTTTCTGTGAAAGTTTAGATGAATGTATGTGTAGTACGTAATTGACTGAACAAATGCATTAGTAGTGTATGGTGAATGTATGAGTGCAGAACTATGAGGAAGTGCTGCAGCATCACACAGTAACCTCTTTAACTACAGTGAGCTGTAGTACTTCCGAAGCACAGGGATGCAACATATGTACATAAATATGTTGCAAATCTTTGCTTCTCTCTGCACGGCTGCTTAAACTGCAGCCATGTAGTGACACAGGCACCCTTGCACCATAGTGCAAGGATATCTGTGTCATGTGCTGTTTGTTTTTGTGCAGGAAAACACACCTTCCTGCACAAAAACAATCAGTAAAGGCATTTTTCTTCTTCAATGTATGCTGAGCATCTTAGCATGCATTGCAGATGTAAAAATGTGGAGAAATGAAAATAATTATCCTTGTTGTGCTTTCCTACACCAATTTTAGAGTGGTGCAGCATTCACACACATATCGAGATTTATGATTTATGATAAATCTAGACATGTGTCTAGTTCTATAAGTATTAAGTGCAAGCATGCACAACAGCACTTATAGAACATCCTTTCAACGCAAAGTGGTGTGCATGATGAGGTTGTATTTACATGGAGTATAAAAAGTGCCTTTTCCTCTCTTTGTAAATATGAAAGAGTATCTTGCACAATAACTATGTTACAAAAAGTGACATATTTCTGTTTTAAAAAGTCCTTGCAAATGATAGAAGGTAAGCACAGAGTTTTTTCTGCAAAGATGTTCAAAGAAGAATGATTGAAATGATTGCGGTCCTTCAATAGGTACAATGGGAAATATTATGAACCCCTCAAATCTCTTTTTTTGTAGGTCACATGATATCTGATTATGGTCAGATTTCAAAACTACATAGGTATAAACAGAGTGTTTTTAGAAACGTGTTTCAACTTTGTAGCTTCTTGCAGACCTCCTCATTCTGCATATTGAGACTTAGTTAAACTTACCTTCACAGTAATAGGAATAAAAAATGGTATACATTTTTTTCAGATTTTCATTCCAATCTAAATTCATATAAATTGCTTATTTTAAAATTTGGATCTGTGAAAGAAAAGGAAAAAAAAATTATAACATGTAATAATACATTTTTTACAACACAACATAATTTCCACAAAGTAATTTGTTTGCCTTTTTTGCTGTTCTCAGAATATATTAAATTTCACTAAATATAGTGATTTCAATCGTACTCATCACTTAACAGCGGGCAAAAAAAAAAAAAAAAAAAATTGTTAAAAAAAACCAATATGCTATTCTCAACAAAATACCACAAGATACAAATCATAGATATATAAAATGCTTACAGCTAACAAAATTTTATAAGTTTAACTTACAATAACTGTAAATGTTGTCGCTTTAAAATATTCACCGAATCTAAGGATGAATTTTTGGAGGATGCACCACGCCCACAACGTTTTCCTTCAGTGGTGTGGAAATTTTTTACTGTTTCCGAGGGGCAAACAAAGACCAATGCCACCTTGTCATGTGCAAGATTTTCAAAAGAGTTCTGTTACAAGGGGATCCTAACAAGAAATACTCGTATGGCACGGCAAGTATGATGAAACACCGAAGGACCCTTCATCCAAACAATCTTGCACGAGAAGAGTGCAAACAGATGAGAAACACTCCTGTTCTGTATCAGTAAAAAAGAATCACAAATAAATGTATATTAATAACTTTCAAATTTATACTATTTCATTACTGTACAAACACATTTTATATAAAAACTGACTAAGAAACTATAGCCCTGAACCACAAGTGTGACGATCGTTAAAACACTACATGCATAGTGCATACTACTTTGAAGCAGTTCATGCCCTAAAGCCTACCTCACTAAAAGACTACATGCTAACTGACTGAATGATTACAGTACTATAAGGAGACACACCGGGTGAGAGACAGGGTGTTTGCTAGAAGTGTATGAATACTAACTGGGGAATTGAAGGTGTGAGAGACAACTGTGTAGGTGGTTAGAGGCCTGCATGCATAGTGGATAGGCGTTTGAAGCAGTCTAATTCAAAAGGCCTGACTCACTGCATGAAAACTTGGGTATTGACTGAATGATTAGAGTACAGCAAGGAGAGTGCCTGGGTGAATTTATAAGTGTTTGGGTTTTGGCGCAGTGAATGGATTAGTACATGGTGCTGAATGGGTCACTAGAGGAGTGTAAGTGGAGTGACAGGGTGTTTGTGGGATCTGTATGAATACTGACTGGGGTATTGAAGGAGTGAAAGACAAGTGTGTAGGTGGTTAAAAGTAGGCCTGGGCGGTAAATTCCGTTCCGCTCGCGGAATTTACGGAATTTGCGTAATTTCGCGTTCCGCGGAGAACGCGAAATTGCTCAAAAGGCTGCTTTCTGCGATTTCGCGAAATTTTTGCTTGTTCGCGTTCTCAATATGCGTGTTCGCGAGATATTTCTCCCCGAGCACGCAAACAGCAATTGTGAACAGGGAAAAAACATCGCGAACAAGCAATTCCGCGTGTTTGCGGAATTTCTGCGTGTTCGCGGAGATTTTTTAACGTTTCGCGGAGATTTGCGTAACGCAATTACGCAAATTCCGCCCACCCCTAGTTAAAAGACTGCATGCATACTGAATAGACACTTGAAACAATCTATGTGGTAATGTATGGTTCACAACATGAGTACTTGGAAACTGACTAAATCATCAGACTACTGCTAGGTTAGTGCCTGGGTAAAACTTTTAAATTTTCAGTTCTGGCACAGTGAAGAGAATAGTACATGGTACTGCAGTTTAGTGTCAAACCCTGACTCATTTTATCAATGCATAAGCAAAGAATAGCTTCTAAAGCTACTAAAACTTGACAACATGACCGATTTTAAAACAGTTATCTGTCAGCAAATACACTATGTTACCAAATGCTTCTCTCACAATCCTTACCCAAATGTACACAGACTCACAGTGTGATTTTAGACAAGCAACACTATCCCTAGCAGTTTACCAAAACTCATTCACTAGTCTAGAAGAGGTAATTGTACTGCACACAATCTACATATTTAAGTACAGCACATTAGTGTCAAAGCATGACTCATTTAATCAACGCATAAGCAAAGACTTGCTTCTAATGCTACTAAAACTTGACAACATGACAGGTTTTAAAAGAGTTATCTGCCAAAAAATACACGATGTTACCAAATGCTTCTCTCACAGTGATTCCCAAATGCACACAGACTCACAGTGTGATTCTAGACAACAACCACTATACCTAGGAGTTTACCAAAAAGGGAACTGCACACAATCCACATATTTCAGGACTGCACTATTGTGTCAAAGCCTGACTCATTTAATCAAAGCATAAGCAAAAACTGGCTTCTAATTCTACTAAAACTTGACAAATTGACAGGTTTTAAAACAATAATCTGTCAGCAAATACACAACGTTACCAAATGCTTCTCTCACAGTGGTTTCCAAATGCACACAGACTCACAGTGTGATTCTAGACAAGCAACACTATCCCTAGCAGCTTACCAAAACTCATTCACTACTGTGGAAGGTGTAAGGGGACTGCACACAATCTACATATTTCAGTACTGCACTTTACTGTCAAAGCATGAATCATTTTATCAATGCATAACCAAAGACTGGCTTCTAATGCTACTAAAACTTGAAAACATGACAGGTTTTAAAAGAGTTATCTGTCAGCAAATACACAATGTTACCAAATGCTTCTCTCACAGTGGTTCCCAAATGCACACATACTCACTGTGTGATTCTAAACAAACAACACTATCCCTTGCACTATACCAAAACACATTTCTTCATCTAGAAGGAGTACTACATTTTAATATAGAAACATAACTCATTTCACAACTTCATAAACACTGACTGGTTTCTAATTCTACCAAAATATAAAAACAACACAGTTATCTGTCTGCAAACACATGAAAAACACAAATGCTTATCACAGAATGGTTTCTACATGCACACACACTGTCAATAAGATTGTAGAGAAAAAAAGTACTCCCTACACTTTAGCAGGAGAAATACATTAGTCTGATTAAAATCAAATTAGTCTAGATACATCCCCTCAAAATTAAATAACTCACCTTTCAAGTTGTTTTGTAGATTAAGAAGTATATCAGTCAAGGGGGCGTGGCTAGCAGCCAAGCATGGCGGCTGCTTCATAGAGGAGCTCCGGACCCAGACCACCACGATCCTACCGTGCGTGGGCTGTAATGATCTACTAAGCCCCTCAAAACGTGGAGGACAGTAGCGGGGACCGGCGGTGACGGTCCGGTGAAATCGGGAAGTCGGAGGGACACCCGCAGCGCAAGCTGGGGCCTCAGCGGCCCCGTGACACAGGCGGCCCATTGAAGGCAAGGACCCGCGGTGGTGCTGGATGCAGGGCTCCGTCGAGCTCGAGAGGCGGTGGGTCCGCGCCCGGACCGGTGCGGCCGCGACTCTGATCGGACTGTTACTTTGTGGGGGAAAGGAAACGAGTAGGGCGACGGGTACACCCCCCCACATGAAGTGCCGCAACGGGTGAGGAGCAGCGGACAGGGCAGCCACGCGAGTCCGTGGATGCGGTGAGGCCTGCTCATGGTCGTAGCAGGGTGAGATAAGACACGAGGAGCGTAAATATTTGCTGGAGGACCTGCGTGTGGAGTCTGGCGGGTCTGGCCAATAGTGCATGGTGAGCAAGCCCCCCTGATGCTACTGGTGGCAGAAGTTTGCATGGAGGTACACTCCATAATTGGACTGATGCGACGGTAATGAACCTGACGGACCCCCGGGGCGGGACGACCCGTGTGTGACCAGAGAGGAACCCCGGCGGGGCTGTTTGCGGTGCTGCCCTGCACTACCACGGCCCTTATACCCCTGGTGCATGCCGAGGAAGGCGTACTCGATACATGCTGGAGCGGCCTAGAGCATTGTGCGACCAGCACGGCATGCACAGCGCCGGCGCGAGGCGGTGAAGATCTGTCAACAGGCATAACGCAGCGAGTGTCCATAGATAGGGCAGCGGCATGAGGCCTGTGACTGAAGTAATCAGTATCACAGCTTGGTGTGCTTCGAGATAAAGAAGGAGGGGGCACGTGATTGACTGACAGGAGCCCCGGGCCAGGACCTGGTGACAGCTGTGCTGATACTGCCTGTAGCCAGAACGAGGGGCAAAATGGGACACAAAGGGGTGAAGCCTCAGGAACAAGGAGAACACAGCACGGTCCCAGAGACGATGGCGACGGCACACTGCAATCCCGGGGACGCCACAACACTGGCTGCACCAGTACACGTGGACCAGCTGGATCTCATCCTGCAGGAAGTGCGCGATTCTCGGAAAGCGATTGAACTCCAAATCGGGACCCTCACCACTGGCCTTAACTTACTTCAAGCGGACCACGCAAAACTTGCGGACAAAGTGAAAGATAATGCTGTCGCACTTGAAGAAGTAATTCCACGGCAGTCGCAGGCGGACTCCAAGATTGCACAACTACAGGAACAAGTGGCCACATTGCTGGACAGGGTGGAGGATGCAGAAGGGCAGGCCAGATGGAACAACATCCGCGTCATCGGGCTACCGGAGAAAAGTGAAGGTAACGATGCGACCAGGTATATGGAGAAATGGTTCCGGGACCATGTCACTAATGAAGGACTCTCCACGCAATATTGTATTGAGAGAGCGCACAGGATACCTACGGGCCGCCCTAAGCAGGGTGCCCCGCCTAGACCTTTAATTGTGAAACTACTGAACTTCCGCGACGGAGACATCCTCCTACAGAAAGCCCGGGAGACATCCCCTATAAATTTCGAGAATACAAAAATCTCCCTCTACCCAAACTATACAATGGTGGTCCAAAACAACGCTCTTCTTTTCTAGTAGTCAAAAAGAAACTCCGTGAGTTAAATTTGAAATATGCACTGCTTTTCCCGGCCCGCTTGAAAGTCATACATGAACAAAAATCCTATTTCTTCAAAAGCCCCGGTGACACAGAAGATTGGATAGAGGTGATGGACCTGACACACGCTACGCCGCTGGCCTCTTGACCCGCTGTGAAGACTACGGCAGGCCCGGGGAGATCCCCAAGGCGAAACTCGACAAAGACACGCCAGACCCCTGCACGGCAATACCTCATAATGAAGCAGATGCAACACGACAAATCTCAGGCACTTGTGGTGGCCGCCACGTTCATGCAAGATTCGAGCAAAACGGCCAACACCTCTTCGGACGAAGAAGCAATGCTTGAGTCGGACTCAGAGGGCAGCCTGGCTCTGTTTCCATCCGCGACCCCGCAAGTTATTAAAGATCTATATGGCTGACTGTACCCGCAAGTATAAGAATGCATATCTGTAATGTAACAAATTAAAGGGCTTTGATATACGATAAGCAGTTCTACTGGCTCACGTTCAATGTGGTTTAATGATTTGGCCTAGGGTCCGTAGAAGTTTCACCGTCTTATTGTTTAACAGAATACACCGCATGACGGGCGCTAGCGATGTCCCCCACATGGCGAAGGCGCTATACACGACCATTGAGTCTTTATTGTTTCAGTTAAGTTGTATAGTCTGGTATAGTTGGAAGACCAGACCGAGTATTGGGATGTTTGAGGGGGTGGGAAGTCTCACAGTCTGGCGCTGGGACACAAGATTGCTTTATTTACTCAAAACACGCGTCTCCCACAGAACACAAGGAAAAAGACATGACAACACAGGGTAAATACACTATTATAACATGGAATATCAGGGGTATGGGTACCGCGCAGAAACGGCATAGAATACATGCGCAGTTACAACGTCGTAAGGCACAAATAGTATACCTGCAGGAGTCTCACATGATCGACAGCGAGGTGGCAAAATTGCGAAAAAAATGGAGGGGGCAAATCTTCTCAACCTCGTACTCTAGCTATGCAAGGGGAACCACCATCTGGGTACGACATGGAGTCCCATTTACAGCATTGGAAAGGAGGGTGGATAAACTAGGGAGATACATATTTGTAAGAGGGACGCTAGATGGACAGCCAATAGTCCTGGGAACGGTATATGCCCCGAATTTTGAACAAGAAAAATACTGGGATATAGTGAGTGGAGCACTGGTAGGTTGGGACTCGCAACCATGGATACTGGGGGGAGACTGTAATGCTATAATGGATGTAGCGCTAGATAGATCACATCCACCACTGCACGGAGCAGGCGTCCAGAGACAAGCGGAAGCATTGGGCAGATGGGCAAATGGGTGGGACTTATTTGATGTCTGGAGGAAGAAACACCCAACGCACAGGGAATACTCCTACTACTCTACAGTACACGACCTACATACGCGAATAGACAGAATCTACTGCTCCAATAGGATAGCAATGCAAACGCTAGAGGTTACATATTTGCCAAAAACTTTCTCAGATCCTAATCCGATGGAAGTGACCTTAGCGTGGCGGAGGGTTCCTACCCCGGTGCCCACATGGAGACTATGGCCACAGCTACTGGAGGACTCTGTATTCCGTAACGACATAGCGTTGACCATCGAGCAGTACTTTGCAGAAAACAGCGACACGGCGACGAGCAGACTAATAGAATGGGACGCCTTCAAAGCTGTGATCCGGGGAAAAGCGATAGGCACAATAGTGGGCGCTAGACAGGAAATACATAGAACATTGATAGAGGTGGAAGGCAGAATGGGGAAACTAGAACAGGAGGTCATAACAAACGCCGGCTCCAAGGGCCCGCTACAAGAAGCGAGAATAAGGCATGCTGAGCTCTTAGAGTCGTTGCGGGTCATGGATTATCAAGCATACATGAAAAGAGCGCACGCTGAGGCAGACAGATCTGGGGCGCTATTGACCAAGATACTCCGGGACCCCCCTTCAGCGGTGGTTATACCCGAAATTCAGCTGGCAGATGGGACGAAGGTCACTACGCAGGCAGATATCAACACAGCCTTTAGACACTATTACACTGCATTATACAGCATGGCAGGCCCAAGCCCTGCACCACATGCAGAAGCCTTCCTTTCTGACCTAACGTATCCACGACTCACAGAGACAGCCCAGAAAGCTCGTACAGGACCCATTACCCAATCCAAGATTCGAATAGCCTTAAAGGGCCTTCCGCGTAATAAAACCCCTGGTATAGACGGACTCCCCGCAGAATTTTATAGCACATACTCAGAAGCCCTGGTACCGCAATTGGAAATGCTATACAAAACAGCATGGGACAAGGGATCTTTGCCGAATACAATGGCGCAAGCATTAGTAATATCCCTTCCGAAGCCTGGAAGAGACCACACGAATATGGCCAATTACCGGCCGTTGTCTCTGCTCAGCACGGAATATAAAATACTAAGTAAGGTGCTAGCTAATAGGCTGTTACCATCTTTGCCTTGACTAATCCATATAGACCAGACAGGGTTCCTTCCGTCACGAAGCACGTCATTAAATATTAGAAAGTTTCATCATTTAATGACAGAAGCCCCGACCCTCTACCCGCATGCGGGTTGTCTCTCCTTTGATCTGATACAAGCCTTTGATTCTATTAGCTGGGAGTACATGTTCCAGGCCCTGGCGAAGTTTGGAGTTCCAGAGGGGTATATAGCCTGGTTGCGCTTACTCTATAAGGCTCCTACGGCACGAGCAAGAACCGGCAATCATATTTCGGAGGAATATTTCATACATAAAGGGACCAGACAGGGTTGCCCCCTATCCCCTCTAATTTTCATACTAGCATTAGAACCACTAGCAATAGCACTGCGTAAACACTTCATGGACCGAGGCATAGTGTTGGGGAATGTGACACATCTTTTCTCGGCATATGCGACATCCTATTGTATCTGTGGGACCTTACTGTGCCAATGGGCTCAATACACAACATGTTCTGACAATTTGAACAGATATCTGGGCTGGCCATCAATGTTGAGAAATCATATGCTTTCTTCTTCACAGACCATGTGGAAATAGACAATATGGCCTTTGGGGATGCTCAGCTGGAGGTGGCCTGGAATACATTTAAGTACCTTGGCATACAAATATACAGGGCACATGGAGACATGTTAGATGGAAACTTGCACAAAGCAATCCGGGCTCTGCGGTCCAGCATAGGGTTCTGGACGACACTGCCACTCTCTGTAAAGGGGAGGGTAGCCATAGCAAAAATGGTGGTGCTGCCGAGGCTTTTGTACTACTTTACGAACTTACCGCTAAAAGTGCCGCAGGCCACATTCCAATTACTGAACACAATGCTCACTGAACTTATTTGGGGGAACGGCCGGCGACGGATAGGTCTAAAGAAACTACAAGTAAGCACACGAATGGGAGGCCTGGGCGTTCCGGACCTGAGAGCATACTATTATGCAAGCCAATTACAATGGCTATCATATTGGATGGCGGGACGTAACCTGCAGGAAATAGGACTTACAATGACAGACATAGACAAAGGCGTCCTACATACGCTATTATTACCGGGTAGTAGACCGCGGAATGATCTTCCCCCATTGTTGGCCAAGGCGCTCTGCTGCTGGAGTGCGGCGCTACAATACACACGGGCACCCCCAGCATATGCAGGCATCATTCCCTTATTGGGGAATCCCCTACCAGGGGGCACACTTACGAAGCGCAGTTTGAAGCCCTGGTTGGAAGCAGGAGTTAGCACGATGGCAGATCTCTTTGGCGATGGAACATTATTAGATCATGACACCTTTGTAAATGAAACGGGGGTCTCGGCACATTTATATATAATACATGCTGCACTGCTGAGATACATCAGGATGCACTGGGCCCCGCAAAGACAGGAACCCACTAACAACGAGCTTGTTAGGATGATATATTATATGGGGAGAGGTAGACACCTTTTTAGATGGATCTACACAGGCATTAGCTCACATACGGGAGCCGACCTTACTGCACTGAGGGCAGCATGAGTGGGGGACGTAGGCAGGGTCATCACAGTTAAAGAATGGGCACGGATACTGGAATACCCAAGGAAGACTTCAAGGAACTCAAAGTTCAAATTCATACAGACAATGGTACTGCACCGTGCTTATCTTACCCCACATAAATTAAATCGAATGTTCCCACATACCCCACACTACTGCCCACGATGCCTACTAGAGGGAGCGTGCATACTGCATATGCTGTGGACTTGCCCTAAAGTACGGGGATACTGGGACACTGTCAGACAGAGGATAGGGGAAGTGACGAACCGGGAAATACAGAATACACTGGAGGAATGCATCTTAGGGCTCCACAAACAAGCCTCAAGACATAAAGTACAATACCGCCTTATAAATTTTGCGCTCATTCTAGCTAAACGCAATATAACTATGCGATGGAAATCGCGGAGACCCCCAGACATACAGACATGGCATACGGAAATGATGAAATGGGGCGCTGCAGAAAGCGCTGCACTACATACAGAAGAACTCAAGGGGCTGCAAAATAGCGCTGGAATGGGATATAATGATGGAAAAGATAAAATCGGTAGACGAAGTCTAAGACCCTACTCAGAGTGCATCACTGTCCGTACAGAAGGGCGCCTGGTTTTTGCTGATAATACACGAGAAGGATGTCGTATAATGAGTATACACAGATTGGGAGGGATGTATAGTGGAAGATGCAAAATGCACAGGATACAGACGTAAATGTGAGACGGGGTGGAATGGGGGGGGAGTTGGGGTTTGTTTAAATGTATAAATATGATGCAGATATTATCAACAATAGGGGCTGATTGTCGTGTTCATGGCGCTTGCCGGTGCTCCCGCATACACACACGCAGAAACGATCAGGAAACTCGCTTCCGGGTGGAGGTTGAGTCCCGGTCTAGTCTTCACCAAGGACATAAGGTCATGGGAAACACTTCCGGGGAAAAACGCATATCTTCGCATTTTCCCGCCGACTCACTTCTTGGATGTTTCCCGAGTCGCGAGGATTGTTTACGGAGCCCAGCCGCATCGATTACGAGCAGACTCTCCCTGCTGCAGAAACGTTGGAAAGGTTTTTTTGTCATCTCAACGCTGAACACCAAGCCGAGGTATTATTTCTACATCGCACCTGGAGCCTTGTATACACAGGAGTGTTGTGGGGCTTGTCTTTGTTTACACCGCGCAGGAGCGCTTTACCGTTGTTTTGTTTATCACCGCGCAGGAGCGCTTTATAGTTATTTTGTTAGTACCGCGCAGGAGCGCTTTGTAGTTATTTTTTTAGCTTTGCGCTGGAAGCGCTTTACAGTTGTTTTGCTATGCTTTCTGAAGACCTTTAGATTCCACCGCGCAGGAGCGCTGAGGGATCCTCTAGCTTCACCACAACATAAGGGGAGGTGTCTGTCCCTGCTTGCTTCCCTAGCGCTGAAGCGCGCCTTCAGGAGCGAGTCACAGTCTGGGGTTATTTGGAAGTGACGCCGTGCCCCATCGCGCATTCGCGTTGAGGTGGGACAGAGGACCACAGCATACTTCAGGTCGTGCGCCTTCCAGAGGAGCCAAGCGTTACATCACCTCGCTTAGACGCTATTCAACCAGAGCTGCAAGTGGCCTGAAACCCGTAGTCTGTACAGCACTGTCACCGTCAAAAGACCCAACACACCGCCTACTACCTTCTTTCTGGCTCCCTTCCCTGCGTCCATCTCATCCCCGCTGGGTTCTACTGTCCACAAGGGGTAGGTGGGTACAGGGGCGGGCGCTCTTGTCGTCTCTGCAGAATCACTCCACAAGCAGAGGTAAGCATTGTGGGATACCTGACAGAATTCGAAGCCCACGTTTACCATTCCGCCTGGACGACATGGGTGACCCGGAGGTTACGTTAAACGACATAGCCGTTATGCTGGCTGCCATCCAGGCAGAAAACCTCAAATTACGTCAAGACATGACCGCCCTACAGGGCCAGGTGGCAGCTGGGTTCACCAGCCCGTGGGGAACCACCCCTAGTCCAAGGGTCGTGCAGGAAGGCCTTTTGAGACAGCCCCCTTTCACCTTTGGGGGGTCCTCCACTACCACCAACCCGAACAATGCCATTCAAGTCATCGCCCCTCATCCCGTACAGCTGGCACCACCCGAACGCTTCTGCGGTGACAGCACCAAGTATGGTATCTTCATCCATCAATGCCACCTGCATTTTATGGCCAGAAATGCAGCCTTTCCTGATGACACATCAAAAGTAGCCTACATCCTGTCATACATGGGCGGAGACGCTGCTCAATGGTCCATAGCGCTGGTTGAACATGATGATCCCATGCTACACCACCTGCCAACGTTCAAAGAAGCCATGCGACGTATGTTCGCTCATCACACCTTTGTGCAAGCAGCGGACAATGAGTTGCTGAACATAAAACAAGGCAACCAGGATCTGCTTCATTACATCACCATGCTCAGCAGACTGGTGATTTAGTCCCGCTGGCCTGAGGATAAGAAGGTATCGGTGTTCTATTGGGGATTGCGCGATGACCTGAAGGATCTCATCTCGCAATTACCCAACCCACCGGACGAAATTGGCCCCTTCATCGATCTTGTAGTGAAAATGAATTTCCGACTCCAGGAACGAAGAACAGAGAAGGGAAAAGGCAGTGACAACCGGTTCTTGGCCCTTGGGGACAGAGGAATGGACAAAACCAGGGAGGAACCCGTTCCCCAGGGAGAGGTGACGGAACCCATGCAAATCAGGGGCGTAAGAGGGCCCTTGACTAGTCAAGAACGAGAACGGAGGAGGAAGCAGAACCAATGCCTGTACTGCGGCAAAAGCGGACATTTCGTCAGGGAATGTCCAGTGAAGCCATCGAAACCTCGGGGTCGAAGACCCTTTGCTCTGCCCATCACCAAGGTCGACCAGAAGGGAAACGAGGTAACCCAGTAGACAAAGGGATCCGTCCTCTGAGTTCTCCGTATTGCACCATAGCGATCCCTGCCATTTTCAACGGCAGTCACCACGTGGGGGTGGAAGTTTCATTACAGAATCAGGCAGGCAGAACCTGGCAGGTAACTGCTATGGTGGATTCCGGTGCTACAGGCTGTTTTATTGATACCGTTTACTCGAGGGCTTTGGGCATGAACAAAGTGTCGAAGGCCCAACCTGAAAACGTCAAGGCTGTTGATGGAACGGACCTAACCTCCGGCCCTATCAGACATCAAACCGAGCTCATGACTATGTCCTTTGCAAATCACCACGCCGAGTCCATCAGCTTTGACATCATTGACGCTCCTCAATTCAAGGTGATATTGGGTTTACCATGGTTGGTGAAACACAACCCCCGCATTGATTGGGTGACCAGAGTGATACGTTTGGACTCAGAACATTGTTGTGGAACCTGTTATGCTACGGACAACATCCTGGGGGATCGCTCCATACAAGCACGCTCACTGCCGTTACAAGGTATGGGGGTGGTTTCCCAAGCAGCTATACCAGAAGAATACCTGGACCTAGCCGAGGTGTTCGACAAAAAGGGGGCCAACACTCTGCCACCGCATCGGTCGTTCGATTGCCGAATAGACCTGATCCCCGGCTCTACGCTGCCATGCAGCAGAATATACTCCCTTACAGAGAAAGAGAATCTCCACCTACGGTCATACTTGGACGAGTATCTGGACAACGGGTTCATTCGCCATTCCAGGTCTCCGGTTTCCTCTCCTCTTTTCTTCGTGTCGAAGAAGGAGGGTGACTTGAGGACCTGCATTGACTTTCGAGCAATGAATGCCATTACTGTAAAAAACCGTTATCCGCTACCATTGATTACCAACCTGCTGGAACAGGTGAAAAACGCCTCCATATATACGAAGCTTGACCTGCGGGGTGCTTACCATCTTGTCAGAGTCCGAAAGGGTGACGAACGGAAGACCGCCTTTCGGACGAAGTTCGGTCTGTTCGAATACCAGGTCATGCCTTTCGGACTCTGTAATGCCCCCGCGGCATTCCAGTACTTTATAGACGTGGTGTTGAGGGACTTCATAGACATCTTCTGTGTTGTCTACATAGACGATATCCTGATTTTTTCCCAGTCCACAGCAGAACACATTCAGCATGTCCGTTCCGTCCTTGAACAACTGGGAAGACACCGTTTGTACGTAAAACTGGAAAAGAGCGCTTTTCACGTCACCTCTGTTGAGTTCCTGGGGCACATCATCACTCCGGCGGGCATCCACATGGACGACAAGAAGGTGGAAGCCATCCTATCTTGGCCTCCTCCAGAATCCGTAAAGGGGGTTCAACGGTTCCTCGGTTTTTCCAACTACTACCGGAGGTTTATCACAGGTTTCTCGGAGATGGCAGCTCCGAGTACACGCTTGTTGCGCAAAGGAGTGCCATTTGGTTGGGATCAGGAAGCTGACAACGCTTTCCGAGAACTGAAGAGACGTTTTACCATAGCCCCTGTTCTGATGCACCCTGACACCGAACAGCCCTTCGTGGTGGAAGCAGACGCCTCTAACGACGCCTTAGGGGGCATACTCTCCCAACGGAACACCAGCACAGGACTATTGCATCCGGTGGCTTTTTATTCCAAGAAACTCCAACCCGCGGAACGCAACTACACAGTGTCCGACAAGGAACTTCTGGCTATCAAGACCGCGTTCGAGGAATGGCGCCACTTCTTGAAAGACACAAAACACACGGTAACCATTTACACTGACCACAGGAACCTCCAGTTTCTACGATCAGCACGTGCCCTCACTGCCCGACAGCTTTGGTGGACCCTATTCTTCAATGAATACGACTTCGTCATCACGTTTCGCCCCGGGAAAGAAAACCCCAAAGCCGATGCCCTATCACGCCTAGGGGAGTCCGACGAAGAAGCTGAACACACCGAGCCAGGTCCCATACTCTCGGAGAAACACTTCCAGGGCATTGTAACATCCTCGGAGTTTATGGCTCAGGTGGAAAAGGACACGAAGCAGTCAAACCGGGAGGCTCTGGCGGAAGAGAACAATGGGATAACTTGCGTGGACGGATTGCTGTATCGAGGAGAAAGGTTATACCTTCCTGGGTTTCCCAGCCAGCAGAAGGCAGTCAGTCTGTGCCACGATCATGTCTTATCAGGCCACCCCGGTTTCCATAAGACGCTTGAGCTCGTACGAAGACAGTTTTGGTGGCCGTCTATGGTGTCCAACACGAAGAACCATGTAAAGAACTGTACCATTTGTCTTTTGAGTAAAAATAGATCGGAACCCCCGGTTGGTCTTCTGCGTTCCATCCCTGTGCCGCCATACACGTGGCACACGGTCTCCATGGACTTCGTGGTGGACCTGCCTCTCACCAAGACGGGACATACCACAGTTCTCACCATTGTCGATCACCTCTCGAAGATGGCGCATTTCGTGCCCTTGGCAAAGGTACCCACGGCTGCGGAACTGGCTTTGATCTTCGTGCACGAGGTGGTGCGCCTCCATGGTATCCCTTTGATCGTTATAACGGACCGGGGATCGCAATTTGTGTCCCGCTTTTGAGGGAGGTGTGCAGGATCCTTGAAATGGAGGTGCGCTTGTCCTCAGCGTACCACCCCCAGACCGACAGTCAGGCCGAAAGAACGAATCACACCATGGAGCAGTACCTCCGTTGTTTGTTAATAATGGTCAAGAAGGAATGGCCCGAGGTACTCTGGATGGCAGAATACGCCTACAACAACTGCAAACATTCGGCCATCGGCATGTCTTCCTTCTTTTATCTCCAAGGCCATCACCCTCGCACCTCCTCGTGGGAAGTACCCCTGGCCAGCCTGTTGCCGACAGTGCGTGCCTACCACGATTCCCTGCGCAGCCTTTGGCAGCAAGCACGGTTTGAGTTGGCCAAGGCGAAAGACACCTACAAGACCCATGCTGACGCTCATCGACAAAAAGAGCCCGTGTATGGCGTGGGAGATCAGGTGTGGCTATCTGTTCGGCATCTCAACGTGCATGGTCCCAAGAAACTGTTGTCCCGTTTCGTGGGTCCCTTTGCCATTGAAAAGGTGATTAACCCCGTGGCTATGAGGCTCTCTCTGCCTCCGCACATGAGGATCCACCCAGTCTTCCATGTATCCCTTCTTCAGCCGGTCCACTCTGGTGGCACTGTTCTCTCTCCTCCTTGTCCGGTGGTAGTGGAGGATCATGTTGAGTACGAGGTCAGGGCCATACTGGGGTCCCGTCGTACAAGGGGTAAGCTGTACTACCTGGTGGACTGGAAGAGTTATGGCCCGGACGAGCGGTCTTGGGAGCCTTTGTCTCATGTTCGTCATGCTCCCGTTCTAGTCCATGCTTTCCATCTGAGTCACCACTTGAGCCCCCGTCCTGCCTTCTCTTTCTGGGTTTCTGGGGGCACGGGTGGGGGACCTGTTTCGGGGGGGGTACTGTCATGTTCACGGCGCTTGCCGGTGCTCCCGCATACACACACACAGAAACGATCGGGAAACTCGCTTCCGGGTGGAGGTTGAGTCCCGGTCTAGTCTTCACCAAGGACGTAAGGTCATGGGAAACACTTCCGGGGAAAAACGCATATCTTCGCGTTTTCCCGCCGACTCACTGCTTCGAATTCTTGGATGTTTCCCGAGTCGCGAAGATTGTTTCCGGAGCGCCAGCCGCGTCGATTACGAGCAGACTCTCCCTGCTGCAGAAACGTTGGAAAGGTTTTTTTGTCATCTCGACGCTGAACACCAAGCCGAGGTATTATTTCTACATCGCACCTGGAGCCTTGTATACACAGGAGTGTTGCGGGGCTTGTCTTTGTTTACACCACGCAGGAGCGCTTTACCGTTGTTTTGTTTATCACCACGCAGGAGCGCTTTATAGTTATTTTGTTAGTACCGCGCAGGAGCGCTTTATAGTTATTTTTTTTAGCTTTGCGCTGGAAGCGCTTTACAGTTGTTTTGCTACGCTTTCTGAAGACCTTTAGATTCCACCGCGCAGGAGCGCTGAGGGATCCTCTAGCTTCACCACAACATAAGGGGAGGTGTCTGTCCCTGCTTGCTTCCCTAGCGGTGAAGCGCGCCTTCAGGAGCGAGTCACAGTCGGGGGTTATTTGGAAGTGACGCCGTGCCCCATCGCGCATTCACGCTGAGGTGGGACAGAGGACCACAGCATACTTCAGGTCGTGCGCCTTCCAGAGGAGCCAAGCGTTACAGCACCTCGCCTAGACGCTATTCAACCAGAGCTGCAAGTGGCCTGAAACCCGTAGTCTGTACAGCACTGTCACCATCAAAAGACCCAACACACCGCCTACTACCTTTTTTCTGGCTCCCTTCCCTGCGTCCATCTCATCCCCGCTGGGTTCTGCTGTCCACAAGGAGTAGGTGGGTACAGGGGCGGGCGCTCTTGTCGTCTCTGCGGAATCACTCCACAAGCAGAGGTAAGCATTGTGGGGTACCTGACACTGATACCCCGACAGGTCTCTGTTTTTGGAACACTTATCCCAGAGTAAGAAATAATGTTTCAATGTGACGTTGTGATTGTATCATGTATAAATTACTGTAAGGTATGTAAGGAATAACGCTGCTGCAAATGATTACTTTGGTGTTATTTGTATTATGAGACCTTGAAAACCAATAAAAAGTGTTAAAAAAAAAAGAAGTATATCAGTCACACACCAGATTTTCTTTTACAGAATCTCTGCACTGTGCACCTCTCACCAAAAACAAAGAATGGCAAAGTTTCCCTTTCATTTTCCACACATATACATGTAAACATCAAATCATAATCCTTCGTACATAAATTCAAAAGCAAACACACATTTCTATTGGTTAAACATTTCAACCCTTTCCAACTGAAATACATTTCGACCCTTCCCCCAATCTGCCTTCTGCCTGTTACCATAGAAACAGGTCATGGAACACTGCAATGAGCACACAGGTCACAAGTTCAGCACACAAAGTTGCTAAACAAGACAGCAAGTGTGCTTGACTTTTCAACATATCAGCTTATCATATATAATGTTCCTTACAATCTGTTTTTGTTAACCAATAAGACTCATACATTTTAAAAACAGAAATATACACCCTACCTTTCAGTGTAGAAAGTAGTCATACAACCAATGATTTCTTGTCTTTTTTCAAAATTTTTTTCCGTGGATCCGCGCACCCAACGCGAGAGAATCCGTGCACCCAATGCGATAGGATGCGCGCACCCTGCGCGCATTCACCGTTTAAAAAAAAAACAAAAAAAAGGGGGCCCCAGGGGGCCCTTCTGGGATCCCCTAAGCACCTCTAGAGGGTCAGATTATTTCCACTCTGCCCCCTTTATATGTTTTACACACTTATTCCCCTTGCTTCTTCAGCCTCGCTTCTACCGAGACAGAAAATGGACGCCAACAGTTCCTGGTTTCGAATGTAGACAGACACTCGACAGCCAATTAGCATTCAGCGCACGATCGGGAGGGTGCGCACTTGGTTCGGGGAGGGTGCGCTCACGGTGCGGGTGCGGTCCGCGGATCCTCCCCGGCCATAGATATATATGTACTTTTAACTCTAATTTTCTCAGGAACTACTGAACGGATTCACACCATTTAAGCAAAAGGCACGCGTCTGAACTGAGGACTACCTCTTTCCCAAATTTGGTGTCTTTCCGTTCAGCGTTGGGAAATTGCTTGGGGAAAATGCGTTTTGGGACCCCCCTTTTTTCTCAGCCCCCGCTTGACGAATCACCACGAAACTTTCAGGGTTGGAGCGGAGCGGAGCTGGCCAAAAGTTTGGACAATTTCGCGAGGATTCATCAACCGGCGCCAGACTTATTGGGAATAGAATGTTGCAGATTTCCAATGAGAAATAGGTCCTAACTATAACTATCTACTGGCGACCGCCAGTAGATAATATATACATATATATATATGTATATATGTATATATATACATATATATATATTCACTGAAAAAACCATAGGTTTCACACACGTTATAGTTACGAATTAGCATTTAAAAAAACTTGCAAATTCACTTAAAAAACCATAGGTTTCACACATGTTATAGTTAGCTGGACATTTCACTCGTAAAAAACCAATGAAATTCCCCCGTTATAGTTACTGCAGGCAACTATAACTCACGCGACCGCAATCCTCTGCTGATGACGTCAGATATTACATCACTGTATTTAGACACTTATTTACCCATGTCTTCTTCCATTAATCTTTAGCTATACATATATTACAAATATTTATTTTTCAGAAAGACACATATGTCATCAGTGATGTAATATCTGACGTCATCAGCAGAGGATTGCGGTCGCGTGAGTAATAGTTGCCTGCAGGAACTATAACGGGGGAATTTCATTGGTTTTTTACGAGTGAAATGTCCAGCTAACTATAACATGTGTGAAACCTATGGTTTTTTAAGTGAATTTGCAAGGTTTTTTAAATGCTAATTCGTAACTATAACGTGTGTGAAACCTATGGTTTTTTCAGTGAATACGTACGTTTTTTTGAATGCTAAGTTATTTTTTTTTTTCAGGTTTTACACCGTGCGCGCACCGTGCGCTCTCTGTGGGCACTCGGTGCGCTTCGCGCACCGAGCGCCCACGGTTCGCAGTGCGCACAGGGTGCGCGCACCTCGTGATTTTTAAAAAATAAAAAAATTGTTTTTTTCTCCCTCGGGGGTCCTTGTGTGACCCCCTGACCAAGGCTAGGGGGTCAGGAACTGTCCACTCTGCCCCCTTTTCACGTTCTCCACTTTTGTTTTTCACCCCCTCAGACTGCGAGAGACAAAATGGCGGCCAACACTTCCTGGTTTCCACCGATTCGAATGTTTACCGACATCTAACAACCAATCAGAATTGCGCTCGCGCACGGCAGGGTGCGCGCACGTTGCGCGCGTATAGATATTGATATGCTTTTAAATGCTATTTTTTCAGGAAATACTGAACAGATTTACACCAGACCTGCAAAAGGCCCTTCCTTGACCTTATGGCTACCTCTCTGCCAAATTTCAAGTAATTCTGTTCAGCCGTTCGGGCTGTAGCTGCGTCTAAAGGTCCTATGGAAAAATGCATGGGGAAAACGTGTTTTGGGACCCCCCTTTTTTCTCGGACCCCACTTGACGAATCACCCCGAGACTTTCAGGGTAGGAGCTGAACAGAGCACCCCATTAGTTTTGAAAATTTCGCGAGTATTTGTCAACCGGCGCCAAAGTTATTCAAAATAGAATTTTGAGATTTCCTATGGAAACTAGGTTGTAACTATAACTATCTACTGGCGACCGCCAGTAGATAATATACACATATACATATATATATATTTTTTTTATTGCAAGCAGCATATGCCATGTAATAAAACTAAAAAAAAGAAAACATGTTGCAATTTATTCAGGGCCACGGTATGCTTAAAATGTAACGTCACATTTGAAAAACGATCATAGGGGCATATCAGCAAGGCGAGGCGATAAAATTATCGCCGCTTTTGCGGCCGTTTTAGGCCGAAAAGCGGCGATTATTTTATCGCCTAATTAGCAAGCTCACGCTAACGTGTGAAAACTTGCGTTAGCGTAGGAATACCTAACACCCAGCTTTGCAGCTCTAATGAGATGCAAAGTGGGTGATCCTGACCTGACATGACAGGAGAAATGTCTCTAAGCGACATTTCTCCTATCATCAAGCCCCACTCTATGAATCATAGTGGCAGGAAAAGTAGCCCCTGTTATCGCTACATTCCTTACGCCTGCTTCAGGACTGACTTAGGCATGATATTCTATGGAAGGTGGATATCATGACTAAGTTTGTGGGTCCCTATCATCAAGCTAACGCCACATTGCGTGAGATTATCGCTGGGTTTCCAGCAATAATCTCACGTTAGGCAGTTAGCGTGCTACTTACTCGAACACCCACGAGAAGGCATGGAACCATGCCTTCTAGTGGGTGTTCGAGTAAGTAGCATGTTAACGGTGCACATATAATCCGAGGCCTAGAAGCCCTAGGCAAGAGCTCTGAATACAGCATAGCCTGCTCCTGGCAAGTCACGAGATCAGCAATCCATTCCTTGAACTTAGGGGCTCTCCCTCTTCCCCAATGACAGGCCACCCTCCTCTTTGCCATGAAGAGCCCGACTGTGACATATTTCCGGTGTGCTGTCTGTATCGGTTCGACATACCCAAGCAGTGCTGTCAGGGGCGTGGGATCCATAGGTGTATGCGTCATATGGGACAACGCTTCAAAGACCTGGTTCCAGAATTTATTTACCCCAGGGCACTCCCAGGCTAGATGCATAAAATCCGCCACAGGCGCTCTACACCTGTCACAGCAATCTGTATCTCGCAAGCGGAATCGATGCATTTTAGCCGGCGTGTAGTATAATCTGTGTAAATATTTATAGTGAATCATTCGGAGTCTACTGCTGGCTACTACTCTTTCGGTTTGCTGGCAGCAAAATTCCCACTGGTCGTCTGAGAATGTCGTGCCCAATTCTTGTTCCCACCTCGCTCTGGAGATTGGGTCTGCGTATTCCCTCTGTGTGTGGACTGTTCTATAGATTAGAGAGACAAGTCCTGTGGCCGATGTACATTTAAGCATCACTTGCAGTGGGGCTAGCGTCTGTGGCTCCTCTGGGAAATTTGGTGTGAGTGTACATATACCTTCTCTCAGTCTGACATACAGAAATCTATCCATTGGGGTCTGCTGTAGGCTTTGTAGCATCTGCTCAGCTGAGCGGAACTTCCCCTCCTGATATAAATCCCCCCACGTCACTATATGAGCTCGGTCTCTGAACCGATGAAACAGCGTCTCTTGTAACAGAGGCATATTTGGATGATACGTAAGAGGCAGAATGGTCGCATATTGCATGGGGGTTCCCATGAGGAGCCCGATCTTACGCCAGGCACTAATCGTACATGTAACTGTTGTTGGGCTCTTTTCTCTAGGTGTCACCGGTGTAAAAAGCGCACCATCTAAGGGTATCGGGTGTGCCAACCAATGCTCCGCCGCTACCTGCGGCATGTACCTGGGCTGCTTCACCCAGTACCAAGCATAATGAGCCTGCGCACTAAGGTAGTACAGCTCAAAATCAGGTACCCCAAACCCCCCTCGCGAATTTGGTCTCGTTAGAACGTCCCAGTGCAGCCTTGGTTGTCGGCCACCCCAAACAAATCGCATCAACTCTGACCTGAGTGTCACAAAGAAGTGTTTCCCCGGGTAAAAGGGAATATTGAGGAACAGGTATAGTATTTGGGGCAGGATCACCATTTTAATCAGTGACACCCGCCCCGCCATCGACAGTGGCAAGGTGATCCATCGGGTCACACAATCCGCTATACGCACTATCGCAGTGCCGTAATTCAATCGCATTAGTTCGTCTCTGTCTCTAGTCACTCGCACCCCGAGGTAGCGAAGTTCCTCTTCGCACCACTCTAGGGGATAGTCGAGTGAAAATTTATGGGTCGCCAATGTCAGTGGAAATACACACGATTTACCCAAATTGATGCCAATTCCGGATATCTTCCCAAATTTTAAATAGAAAACCTGAATTGGATTCAGGTTTTCCTGCGGATTCCGAATATACAGTGTGATATCATCTGCCTACAGCGAAATCAGGATCTGCCGCAGATTGCACCTCAACGCTCTATCTTGGTGGTGTTGCCTCAACTTCGCCGCCAGTGGCTCCATAGCTATTGCAAAGAGCAGCGGAGAGAGCAGGCACCCCTGCCGAGTTCCCCTTGTAATGGATATTGGAGTTGATGTGTGTCCATTGATCACTATTTTGGCCACCGGCAGAGTATACAATAACCGGATCCATGATAAAAATAGGGGCGGGAATCCCATTCTCCTCATTACTCCAAAGACGTAGTCCCACTCTACCGAGTCAAACGCCTTAGTGGCATCCAGAAAAACTGCCGCAAGCGGCAAATCAGGCGAGACATTGTTAAGGACCGCGAATAGCGTTCGTAAGTTATGGGATGTGGCTCTACCAGGTACAAACCCGACTGGTCCGGGAGTATCAATTTATCAAGCAGCAGACTTAGGCGATTGGCGATCAGCTTGGCTAGTATTTTTGCATCACAATTCAGAAGGGAGAGCGGCCTATAGGAATCGCACGAACGCTGCTGTTTTCCCGGCTTTAGCAGGGAGATCATAATCGCCTCTCTCATTGATGCTGGGAGACAGCCAACTTCTAGTGATTCTTCAAAAACTTCCCGCAGTACCGGGGCCATTATGTCGAAATATGTTTTGTAGAATTCTATTGGGATGCCGTCCGTCCCCGCGGCTTTACCTGACTGCATACTCATAATTGAGTCTCTCACTAATTCGAAGGACGCGCACAAGAATTCTCGTTGTCTATCGCTGAGCCAACCTAACGTTACCTCTCCCAAAAATTCCTCCAAGTCCAGCTCGTCTCTTCTATGGGTGGAGTATAACTGCTTGTAGTGTTTTGTAAACACTTTGAGTATATTAGCTGTGTCTCGGGAGGTTTCTCCCTCATCGTCTTCCACTTCCAAAATGTAGTTTGCATTTCTGGGTTTTCTAATTAGACTCGCCAGCACCCTCCCAGGTCTCTCTCCCTCCCCATAACTTCGGGCTTTCCAGTATTTCCCTCGAAAGTGCATTTCCCTTTCCGCTGTGGCTATATACTCCGTAAGCGTGTCCCAAAATCTCACCTGCGCCGCGACGGACACAGTTAGTGCCATCTCAGCTTCTATCTGTTTCAATTCCCCTTCCAGTTTTTGCAGCGACCTAAGTATGTCCCTAAGCACACCAAACCCCTTGGATATGCAGAAACCACGAATTGTTACCTTGAAGGCCTCCCATATAATTTCCACTCTATCCACCGAACCTTTATTGCGGATAAAGAAGTCTCGCACCTCCTCCCTCAATTCCTCCTGGAACACCTGGAGCATGGTGGCCTGCATCCTCCAGCCACAACGCGGTACCTGTAGGTCCGGCGATGATAATGCGAGTTTCACCGGAGCATGGTCCGAATACGTTCTCGCTAGGTGTTGTACTTGGGCTATCGCCGGCCCCAGGCCCCTTGACACTAGCCAATAATCAATTTGTGCCCAGGAATTTGCACATGCCGTGAAGTGCGTACCCTCTTGTGAGGTAGGGTCCATGTGTCTCCAGGCAAGAGCTGATACGTCTCAATGGTGTCCCCAATCAGTCCCGCCGCCTTAGTGTAGTGGTGCGGGGCAGGGTGAGATCTGTCACAGCTCAGGTTATGTGTAACATTAAAGTCACCCCCCCCAAATAATGTGCTGGGAGCCCACTTCAAAGATCTTGGCCCATAATGAGGAGAAAAAAACGAGGTCATCTACATTAGGCCCGTAGCAGCATGCTAGAGTCACTGATATTGAACCCAATCGTCCCCACATTAGACAAAAATGGCCCTGTGGGTCCACCATCTTCCCTCCAAGCTAAAAAGGCACCTGTTTTTTTACCAGTATGGCCATGCCCCGCGCATACGAAGAATATGAGGAGAAGGCCCTGTGGTCTGCCCAAGTTCTTGCAAATCGGTCGTGTCCCAGGGAAGAGAAGTGTGTTTCCTGCAGCATTGCGATGTGTGTGTGGTGTTTGTCTAAATAAGCTAACGCTTGTCGCCTCTTTTGCACATCTCCCAGGCCTCTAACATTCCATGTAAGGATATTCAAATTGCTAGTTCCTCCCTCAGCCATAACCCTGAGTGGTACATGGGTCTAGGTGTTTCTGCCAACCTCTGCGGACCAGTCTAGGCTCCCTCCTACAGCTTCGCATCGTGAATACTTTGAGATGTTTCACTTCTGAGTTCTCTCTGCGGGCTACCGCTCCCTGCCCTTCCTTATCTAGGAGGGAGTAAAACATATATAGAACAACAACCCCTTTGATTGCCCTCTCCCCCTCCCACTGAAGCATCCCCAACTTGTCAGCGATGTGTTCCCTCCCTTTCCCGCCCAATTCCCACAACTGAACCAATGGTACTACAGCACCCCTACTATGCGCGTGGGTGCTTGATCTGGGGTAATTCCCGCTGGGGGCCTTGTTAGATGGCCACACAGATTCCTCTCGCCCCACCAGGCTCCTCCGACAAGCAGCCAGAACCCAGAGGGGCCAGAGGCTCCCGGAGGTGTCATATGTTGTACCCAACCCTCCAATTTCAACACATACTACTGATTAACCCCAGCTATAGAACCTGTTATGAATAGTAGTATCGCAGTCTCCAGTCCACGTGACCAACTAGGTCTAATGGCGGCAGTTTATGGTGCTTCGTCGCTGTTCCTTTCTATCTCCGCGTGCTGTGTCAACGTTCGCCCTCCTCCATTGCGCACTGTTTTTTTCACCTTCCCTAGTCCTTTCTTGAGGTTTGTTAACCCGTTATGTGGTCCCTGGACATGAAAACCAATAAGAAAGGGGGACCCCCAATGGCGGGATAAAGAACCGGTAAACAAGGGGTAAAAGGCAAAATACTTCAAAAAGTGAACAAGACCGGTTCAATAGATATGTACTGTGGCCTAATAAATAGGTCCTTGATAGAACACAAGACAAAACTGGAACAGAGTTAGACACGAAAAAGATCAAGAATACTCAAAGAATTGTAGGTATAAAGATAAACCTATCATGTTTATTTTACTTTTTTTTAGAAAAATTCATTTTTCAATTTATACAAGTATATATCATCATAAGAAAAACATATATGCATATAATGCAAACAATCACAATACATCAATAAATATACATTAATCAAAAACAAAGTGAGTGCCCCACTTGGAAACTCAACTCAACCATACATGCATTCAGTCAAAACCACATTCATAACATCAAAACACATTGTGGGTGAACACAAGTTATCCTTGGGTGTTCAAATGGATGAATTGATTGTGTCTCATCCAGGGGAAGCCAGATGGTACTTCAGAAAAGAGAAGGTCATCGAATCAAGCGCCAACGCGCGTTTCGGTATAGGGCCCGCAGGGGAGCCCCACCTTCATCAGGGCGTAGACCAAGGATAATGGGGGGCAAACACACGATCTAAAAATTCAAACAAATAAATGTAATAAGGTAACAAAAACTAATGCAATCATCTATTAACAAGATTGAAATTTAAATAACAATTCTAAAGTCTTTTATGTCCAAAAAACATGTCCAGTTATGTCACAGGTAGCTTGCAAATAAACCGCTTAATATATATGGCCCAATGGGTCCGACAGTAGCGTAGAAGAACAAATCACCACTAGTAAATAGTGTGACATAGTAAGAAAATGTGAATCCAACCACCAAGGTAGTGAGAATAAGAATCAAATTAGATCAGTGCCGAAAGGAAAATGAGGCAATTAAAAACGAATATCAAGTGAAAACAGAAATAATAAAGGAAAGGATAATTAAGGGAAGGAGGTACCCATCCATAGAGGTAATGGGGCCCTAGACAGACATAGATATCTATACCATGAACCCCAGAAAAAGTGATACATACTAAAACAAACGTCTTTGGAGGATCATGGATAATTTGCCTCCAAGCCACAATAGCAACACGAACCAGTGTCCTTTAGAAACGTCAGGTAAGGCTCACTGTTAGCAAGAGTTTTCTTTGTTTCTAATGGGGAACAGGCATAGTGAAGGCGCTTAAATCTTGTGCGCCAGAAATCTACAAAAGGAATAAATGAGCAAAGAATAATAAGCACTGAGTCTGTACCGATATCTCTTACAGCAAACTGTTCGAACAAGGAGGCTGCATGAAGGAGAATAAATCAGAATATGCTTCGTAACCAACCTACTTGCATTCAAAGGGAATCCAATCTAAGCGCGAGCCCGGGATACTCCAGTAAAGGTCTTGAAAGATAAAACATGTCGGAATGCAAAGTTTGAACGGTGACAAATAAATAACTAGTGGTCCATATCCAGAACGATGTTGACATACATCAATAAAGTTTCTGTAAAACAAAAAAAGGGTGTCTGAGACTAGGCTGAAAACACTCCCGAACAATAAATATCCCTGTCAAACATTTTAGTACCGAGGGAAGGTGGAACTGATAAGGCAGTGACCGGATCGTATCGGGGCTTAAACGAGGGAGGCACCAAGGTCAGAACATTGCCCACCTAAATGATACCTAGGGGGGAGCGACAAGAGTGGATGGCCACACCAGGTTAGCTAAGGTAAAAGAATGAGAACCTGTGGAGCGCTGCTGTGCGGCATTAAACAGGTAAATAAACATACGGAAACAATCCCCAAGGAAACGGGCTCAGGGTACCAGAGAAGTCGCATATCCACTAAGCATAAAATTCGTATCAGACACTTACTGGTTCAAAAACGGTAGGAATCCCCAAAATCGTCCAAGTCACAGGATCGGGGAAGGGACGGCGTCTCTGTCTCCTTCACGGTGAGTTTAGAACAAAGTCCGCCCTCATCAAATACCTCTCGCCCATGAACCGCCCACCAATGGGAACAAAGGAGGGAGGGAGCAAATTAGATATCGACAGAGGACTTCGAGTAAAAGCTATCAGTGCATAGTTAGGGATAGTGGCGCCATCTTTAAATCACAGATGCAGGATAGGCAGCGCTAGGCCGTAAGTATTGGTGAGAGTTTCCGCAGAGGCCACTAAATAACAAATGATCAAAAAAGGAAGTGAAGAAAAAAGGTATCCGTGTTCTGTCAGGGTGATAAATGTGAACCCCGTAATACAAGACGGTGCAACAGAGCCAAGAAGCAACCTTATTAGGAGGGAAATCAGGTTGGGGGTAGACCAGCCATGGAAACTGTAGAGTACACTTACCCCAACATCCATAAAGACCCAAGATGAGAAAAATAAGGGAAAAATAAAAAATAAAGAATAAAAATATAGAAATAGAAAGATGATACAACTAGGATAAGGATTAGAAAAGCCAGTACAGAACTGGAACAAATTGAAGCCCAGATCGTCAGGCTGCTGAATGAATGAACCCTATCTAAACATCCCAATGGAGAATAGGTGCCATTACTTAGAGTAGTTATAAGATGGCATTCTCCCATAAGATAATTTCATTAAGGCCATGCTGCACAGAGTCCAGATAAAAAATCCAGAATGTTTCCCTTTTCTTCCTGATGGAGGTGGGATTTCTTCCAGGGGGGGAGTGTATTTTTTCCAAAATCGTCCATTTCAAGTCGGAGTCCTTGTGATTCATATTTAACCAGTGATTAACTAGAGGGGCAGATGTTTTTTTGATGCGAATATTTGACCTGTGTTCACAGATTCGCAATCTAATTTCCCGACTCGTTTCACCGATGTAAGGAAGGTCACAAGGGCAAAAGATGATATATATCACATTGGAGGACCTACAGTTAGTCATTCCATGAAGCGTGATCGTCCGATTGTTGGCCAGAATGGTGTTGCCAACCATGGCATGTGAACATGCTTGGCAAGTGCCACAACGATGGTTGCCCTCCACTGGTTTCAATCCAACAATGGCTGTTTGGATGGGTGCTGTATTAGCCGTGATTTTGCCTCTGATCAAGCAATTTTTTAGATTCTTATTGCGCTTGAACGCAAAAAGAGGTTTGGGAATACTGCTTCCATCGTTGCCAATGTTTAACAGGTACCAAAGGGAGTTGATAGTCTGTCTGACCCTATGATTGATGTTGGATTGCTTGGTGACATATACCAACTTATCCGCCGGGTCAGGTTCCCTTCTTTCAAACATGGCTTCCCTGTTAAAGTATCGAGCTCTTTTAAAAGAGTCTTTGATGAGTTTGTGAGGGTAACCCTGTTTCAGGAATTTGGTTTTTAGAATGTCAGCTTCAGTAAGGAAGTCTTTCAAATGTGAACAGTTTCTACGGAGCCGTAGAAATTGGCTGAATGGGATGCTGTCCCACTGGCTCCTAGGATGATAGCTGCCGTATAAAAGGAGAGTGTTCCGGGCAGTCGGCTTAGTGTATAGAGACACACTGATTTTATTATCCTGATGTTCAACCCACACATCTAGGAATTCAACCTTCAAGTTGCTCGAGTGAACCGTAAACTTAAGGTTCATGTCGGCAGCATTTAGCCAGGCTACAAATTCTTCCAGGGATCTGTCGTCGCCACTCCAGACGAAGAATGTATCGTCTATGAATCGTGACCAAGCTCGCACATTCTCATAGAATGGAGCCATGTTGTTGTAAATGTTAACCTGCTCAAATTTGCCCATATAGAGGCACGCTATGCTGGGCGCACAGGACGCCCCCATACTGACGCCCTGTATTTGATGGAAAAAGTCGCCATTGAATTCAAAATAATTGTCATTTAAGACAATCTCAAGACACTGAATGATAAAGGAAGAGTTGGTAATTCGATTATCATTGTTGAGGATTTCTTGAACAACCGCTAATGCCCCCTCCTGCGGTATGTTTGTGTATAGGGCTTCAAGGTCTAATGTGACCAACAGTTCCCTATCAGGGTCAAAGGGGATGTTTTCGATCTTGGAGATAAAGTGGCCCGTATCTCTCACATACGATTCCAGTTCACCCACCAAGGGTTTAAAAAAACAATCCACATATTTAGCTAGGGGTTCAAGGGCTGAACCAATCGTGGACACAATGGGTCGTAATGGCGGGTCCAGAATGTTTTTGTGTGTCTTGGGTACCCCATAAATAATGGGTATTCGGGTGTAGCTGGGTGTTAAATATTCTGCCTCTTTGGTACAGATAAGTTCCTGATCTATGGCATTATTGACCAAGGACAAAATACGAGCTTTGAGGTTGGTCTCAGGATTACTTCTAATCCTTTTGTAGTGTGTGGTAGACGATAGTAGAACATTCATTTTCTCAATGTAATTAGTGGTATTGAATAAAACAATACCACCGCCCTTATCACATGGCTTGATTGTAAGAGATTTGTTATTTTGAAGCGATGTGAGAGCCTTTTGTTCAGCAGGAGGTAGATTGTTGGCTGGTTTTGGCACATATTTGATGATTTTCAAAATCTTGGAAGTGACTGCTTTCTCGAAGATCCCCACTTCTGGACCCACTAGATCAAGTCCAGGAGTGAAATCAGAGGGGGGTTTTAATCCCGACAAGTTATTCTCAGTATCAGGTGATGGTCTATTAGAAAAGAATTTTTTTAATCTAATTTTCCTGAAAAAGGCATGTAGGTCCTTTAAAAATTCAAATTTATTAAAGGAGGTGGTAGGTACAAAAGTAAGACCCCGGGATAGAAGGCTCAGAGATTCTTGGTCGACCTCAGAAGTTGACAGGTTAAACACAGGGATGTCTACTGTGTTTTCCAGTACTGGTTGTGCCTGGTTTGTATATACATCTGGGGTTGACCTCGAGCTTGATGGTAATTCCTCATCCGGGATGCTCGAGTTCTGGGGCGGAAATTCCCCCTGCGATTGCCTAAAAAATGATCCGGGGTCATTGGTCTATCGAATTGTTCTTGACGGGGTTGATACTTGGTGTTGTAATTTGACTCATAGTCAACAGACCCTTCCCCTTCCGAGTCCGTAGTATCCGAAAAAGTGACCACTTTCTTATTGTTACCCCATCTCATATTGCTAGAACCCGGGCCGCTGCCTTCAACCATGGTGTAAAAGTTAGACGTGAGATAGGGGTAAGTGCGTTCCTGCGAGAATAGTCTAATGTCTTTCTTTAATTTATCTGTTTTTCTTTTAAGGAGATAAGTAGAGAAAGAATCAAGCTCTTGGGCAATTTCATCAAGTTTTTTGGTTGCCAGCTCAATAGAATTGTCTTTCTTCAGTTTATCCTCAAGGGCTTCTATTTCTTTGGACAGGATGGTCAATACCTCTCTCGCTGTTTCGATGATTAACATCATCCAGTCGCGAGAGCATCTGTTGGAAATAAGTGCCCATTTCTCCAAAAATAGTCTTATTTCCACAAATAGACCGGGGACATTACGAACACGTAGCCCGAAGGGTATGGTTCCAGCCTTAAGGTACTCAAGCATAAAGTTGGCATGAGCTTCAGTGCGTTTAGATTTTTTCTTAAGGTTCAGTAATTTCGTCCATTCACCTTCCAGGCCCTTAGATAGTGAGAACTGGCCATCACTGCCCGCCGCCAGACCTATCATGCGGGCAAAATCCTCATCAGAAAACCCGAAGGTTTTAATGCTTTCCATGCTGTCAGTGAGGAAACAGAGCTGTCGGATATCAAGTATAGACCAGAAAGGGAACAGCAGATAGTCCGAGATCCTGTAGTCTACCAAACAATAGAAATATATCAATATATCTCTCAAGATCAATAGGTTCAACACCTGTGATAAGGAACCTATAATAGAAAAGAAGAGGTAAAGAAAATAAGCTACTGTACTAGAAAATCTCAACCCCCACAGCAACAAGGCTGTGACGAGAAAACCAATAAGAAAGGGGGACCCCCAATGGCGGGATAAAGAACCGGTAAACAAGGGGTAAAAGGCAAAATACTTCAAAAAGTGAACAAGACCGGTTCAATAGATATGTACTGTGGCCTAATAAATAGGTCCTTGATAGAACACAAGACAAAACTGGAACAGAGTTAGACACGAAAAAGATCAAGAATACTCAAAGAATTGTAGGTATAAAGATAAACCTATCATGTTTATTTTACTTTTTTTTTGAAAAATTCATTTTTCAATTTATACAAGTATATATCATCATAAGAAAAACATATATGCATATAATACAAACAATCACAATACATCAATAAATATACATTAATCAAAAACAAAGTGAGTGCCCCACTTGGAAACTCAACTCAACCATACATGCATTCAGTCAAAACCACATTCATAACATCAAAACACATTGTGGGTGAACACAAGTTATCCTTGGGTGTTCAAATGGATGAATTGATTGTGTCTCATCCAGAGGAAGCCAGATGGTACTTCAGAAAAGAGAAGGTCATCGAATCAAGCGCCAACGCACGTTTCGGTATAGGGCCCACAGGGGAGCCCCACCTTCATCAGGGCGTAGACCAAGGATAATGGGGGGCAAACACACGATCTAAAAATTCAAACAAATAAATGTAATAAGGTAACAAAAACTAATGCAATCATCTATTAACAAGATTGAAATTTAAATAACAATTCTAAAGTCTTTTATGTCCAAAAAACATGTCCAGTTATGTCACAGGTAGCTTGCAAATAAACCGCTTAATATATATGGCCCAATGGGTCCGACAGTAGCGTAGAAGAACAAATCACCACTAGTAAATAGTGTGACATAGTAAGAAAATGTGAATCCAACCACCAAGGTAGTGAGAATAAGAATCAAATTAGATCAGTGCCGAAAGGAAAATGAGGCAATTAAAAACGAATATCAAGTGAAAACAGAAATAATAAAGGAAAGGATAATTAAGGGAAGGAGGTACCCATCCATAGAGGTAATGGGGCCCTAGACAGACATAGATATCTATACCATGAACCCCAGAAAAAGTGATACATACTAAAACAAACGTCTTTGGAGGATCATGGATAATTCGCCTCCAAGCCACAATAGCAACACGAACCAGTGTCCTTTAGAAACGTCAGGTAAGGCTCACTGTTAGCAAGAGTTTTCTTTGTTTCTAATGGGGAACAGGCATAGTGAAGGCGCTTAAATCTTGTGCGCCAGAAATCTACAAAAGGAATAAATGAGCAAAGAATAATGCACTGAGTCTGTACCGATATCTCTTACAGCAAACTGTTCGAACAAGGAGGCTGCATGAAGGAGAATAAATCAGAATATGCTTCGTAACCAACCTACTTGCATTCAAAGGGAATCCAATCTAAGCGCGAGCCCGGGATACTCCAGTAAAGGTCTTGAAAGATAAAACATGTCGGAATGCAAAGTTTGAACGGTGACAAATAAATAACTAGTGGTCCATATCCAGAACGATGTTGACATACATCAATAAAGTTTCTGTAAAACAAAAAAAGGGTGTCTGAGACTAGGCTGAAAACACTCCCGAACAATAAATATCCCTGTCAAACATTTTAGTACCGAGGGAAGGTGGAACTGATAAGGCAGTGACCGGATCGTATCGGGGCTTAAACGAGGGAGGCACCAAGGTCAGAACATTGCCCACCTAAATGATACCTAGGGGGGAGCGACAAGAGTGGATGGCCACACCAGGTTAGCTAAGGTAAAAGAATGAGAACCTGTGGAGCGCTGCTGTGAGGCATTAAACAGGTAAATAAACATACGGAAACAATCCCCAAGGAAACGGGCTCAGGGTACCAGAGAAGTCGCATATCCACTAAGCATAAAATTCGTATCAGACACTTACTGGTTCAAAAGCGGTAGGAATCCCCAAAATCGTCCAAGTCACAGGATCGGGGAAGGGACGGCGTCTCTGTCTCCTTCACGGTGAGTTTAGAACAAAGTCCGCCCTCATCAAATACCTCTCGCCCATGAACCGCCCACCAATGGGAACAAAGGAGGGAGGGAGCAAATTAGATATCGACAGAGGACTTCGAGTAAAAGCTATCAGTGCATAGTTAGGGATAGTGGCGCCATCTTTAAATCACAGATGCAGGATAGGCAGCGCTAGGCCGTAAGTATTGGTGAGAGTTTCCGCAGAGGCCACTAAATAACAAATGATCAAAAAAGGAAGTGAAGAAAAAAGGTATCCGTGTTCTGTCAGGGTGATAAATGTGAACCCCGTAATACAAGACGGTGCAACAGAGCCAAGAAGCAACCTTATTAGGAGGGAAATCAGGTTGGGGGTAGACCAGCCATGGAAACTGTAGAGTACACTTACCCCAACATCCATAAGGACCCAAGATGAGAAAAATAAGGGAAAAATAAAAAATAAAGAATAAAAATATAGAAATAGAAAGATGATACAACTAGGATAAGGATTAGAAAAGCCAGTACAGAACTGGAACAAATTGAAGCCCAGATCGTCAGGCTGCTGAATGAATGAACCCTATCTAAACATCCCAATGGAGAATAGGTGCCATTACTTAGAGTAGTTATAAGATGGCATTCTCCCATAAGATAATTTCATTAAGGCCATGCTGCACAGAGTCCAGATAAAAAATCCAGAATGTTTCCCTTTTCTTCCTGATGGAGGTGGGATTTCTTCCAGGGGGGGAGTGTATTTTTTCCAAAATCGTCCATTTCAAGTCGGAGTCCTTGTGATTCATATTTAACCAGTGATTAACTAGAGGGGCAGATGTTTTTTTGATGCGAATATTTGACCTGTGTTCACAGATTCGCAATCTAATTTCCCGACTCGTTTCACCGATGTAAGGAAGGTCACAAGGGCAAAAGATGATATATATCACATTGGAGGACCTACAGTTAGTCATTCCATGAAGCGTGATCGTCCGATTGTTGGCCAGAATGGTGTTGCCAACCATGGCATGTGAACATGCTTGGCAAGTGCCACAACGATGGTTGCCCTCCACTGGTTTCAATCCAACAATGGCTGTTTGGATGGGTGCTGTATTAGCCGTGATTTTGCCTCTGATCAAGCAATTTTTTAGATTCTTATTGCGCTTGAACGCAAAAAGAGGTTTGGGAATACTGCTTCCATCGTTGCCAATGTTTAACAGGTACCAAAGGGAGTTGATAGTCTGTCTGACCCTATGATTGATGTGAAGATACATTTGTGTTTCATGAGTGGAGGTATACTTTTTCACACCTTTGGTGCAAGGATAGTTAAAAGAAGCTTGGAGAGCATATTTGATTGTAGCAGGGTAGTGGTAACACCCGCTGAATCATAAAGTCTATACTCCTATCTGATAACTGAACGGAATCAAGTTTAACATTTTGGGTTTGGTTCCAACGGAATATGACGTGGTCTCATGGCTAGACTGACGACTTTGGAGCTGGGAAACAAAGTTTCGAGCCTTGGGGTCGACTCCACATCCTGTGAATCTGGGCAAATCACTTAATCTCCCCATGCCTTCCAACAAAAAAAAAAAGAATGAATGTGTCCTTGTGTAACGTAACTGGTGCTCATGTGAAGCACTCCAATAGCTTTGGGCCAAGTTCGTGCCATATAAATCTGCAAAAAAAAAACAACAAAAAAACTGCAGGCTAGCTCCGGAAACAAACACTTCATTCTGCTAGATACTTCTGCCTAAGCTCTATAAATAATGTGAAGAGTCAAGCATAGCCAGTCTGAATTTATAGATTGTTTGGTTATCCTACAGGGCAAACATTTTCTCATTTACAAACAAATGACACAGCGTGGCACCACAAGCCGTTTTGCTGCACCAAGCTGTGTCATTTTAAAAGCACAGGGATGCATCATATTAAGAACAATACGACACATCTGTGTGCTTTCCCCTGCGCTGACATGCAATTGGCTGCCGTGCGCCAGTGCAGACACCCTTGTGTCATGTTGCGTTGCAGGTATGATTGTTTTTGTGCAGGAAGGTACACCTTTTGATATTTCTATGTGTGCTGCAGAATGCAGCACGCTTAGAAAGAGGAAAAAACAAGCAGAAATAAAAGTATTTCTCCTTGTTGCGCCACTCCAACACCTCCTCTGGGGAGGCATAGGATTCTGACGCATTCCTAGCTTTGCAAAACTTTGTAAATACCTGAATGTGTCAGGTTCCATGGATATTGCTTCGGAACACCAACAACACCACCCATGGAATGCCTTTTCTTGCAGCCTAATGCATGAAAGGGGCCATATTTACAAGGTCATGAAAAGTCACGCAGGGTGACTTTACGTGGCCTTGCAAATATGGACAGGCACACTGCGCCGCCGGTGTGTCAAAAAAAGTGACACACCGATGGCGCAAAGGCCTTGTAAATGAGTCCCGTAAGCTCCATTTCACAAATATGTAGGGAAAGTTAATAATGATCAGTGTTTATGCAATTTTTCATCTGTACATAAAATCGTTCTGAAAGCATCTGTTGGTTGTCATTGACAATTTGTGTGCAGCACCAGCTATTAATTGACAGCTTCTCAGCAACCATTTACTCTCTGTTATGGTCATAAAACATTTATTTCGAATGGAACGAGTTTAAGATTATGTAATAACCCTGAAAATAATGATTTTATTTGTCACATGAAACGGGATGTCACCAGTAATGTTACTAATGATGTATTTGTGACATCATGTATTTTGTCATTAGGAATATCCTATGCCACAACACAGAATAACACAACACCTCTTAGATGAACTAATGAAGAGGAAGGGGTTGAGGATTAGAAATACATTGCAGGACACACATATATTTAGAATCGTTGCAATCTATAATTAAATAAGGGTGCATTACACAAGTCCTGATTCAATTTAACAGGCACTTGCTGTTGTAGTAATACTATGCATTTACAGATGTGTGACAGGTTGCCAGGATGCAGACTAATGTAAAGCTAGGGCATGCCGATGTAATGAATAATTAAACACAGGACTCAGCACCTTAGAGATCATGCAAAGGTTGATGTGTCCTTCTGACTGCGGCACAATCACACAGCAACCTGCAAGAGAAGACGCCGTCTTTTTGTGAACCACACAGAAAGATCAGCGATTTCTTTCTCGTTCCATTACTATGCAGACAATGTGTAATTGACCGGGACAGGTGATTGAATCAATGTGGCACACAAATAAAGAATTCTACATGCACAAGTGTGGTCCTTAGAAAACAGCGTTTAAAAGGTTCAGGGTCATTTGAAGGGTTATCAGTTAAGTAGATTTACTGCTCTGAAATCTACATTTTGACAAAGATTTGACCTAAAAGTCAAGAGAGCTGAGAGGACAAAGGTTTTAATGCATGCAATTTGAAATGTAAAGTTTCAAAATTGATCAAATAGAAGCAGAAAGATACATCTTTAATATAGGACATGAATAATTTGCTTGATTTTCAAATCCAAATTGCATTCCATATATGTCAACTGGCCTTTGTGTAGCGCTTAGCAAACTGCATTGTACAGTGCTGGGGGAAAAGCAGTTCTTTGCCCTGCTTGCTGTGTACTGATAGGGCCCAAGGCAAAGTGGACCTGTGCAGCAGGGGACACCTACACGCCTAAATAATACTCACTGGGTAGAATAGAGCTTTCTATGCGGCAGCAAATGCAGTGGCGAAGGAGTGAGGGGCGGCCGTCCATTGCTTTAGTGGTGCATTGTGAAGCCAGCCTTCATTCTGGCTTCCCGGGTGCCAGTCGGTGCTATGCCCATAGTTAAAGGTGCTTGACATGAACAGTGGCGCTGGACAAGTATTTATTTCACATCGAAACAAGTGGATAAGAATCTCCATGGCAAACTAACATTTTCTGAGTAGCGCTTCCCCATACCACCCAAAAAGGAAACAATCTGCAGAATTTGAATTACCCCACACCAAACGGCCTTGACAACCGTCACATAAATCATGGGCAGTCTGTGCCACATTTATTCTGAGTGCAAGCATTGGCAGGGGCCTACTGCTTGACTGAAAGGATGGTCTTTCTGATTGCTGTAGGAATTGTTTGTTTCAGAAATAAATGTTTCTTAGTCACATCTAATTCGCGTTAGGTTCACCATGGTTGAACCATTCTGACTGAGTGCTGGCAATCAGCCCTATCCGCGTGGGTAGCTTGTTCCTTATTGGGTGCAATATCCATCCATTTCTCTAGTCTGGTCGGTGACCAATTTTGGCAGGTTTTAGAAAACAATTTTCGCTATGGAGGTGGAATAAAAAAAAACGGTTGGGTTCACTATATGTACCTTGCAATACGTAATTTAACCCCCAATGCTCATCTCTGCTCTACCAATCCCCCTGGTTATTGTTCAATACTTTCCTAGCATATGACCAGTCCCTCTTCAGATGCAATCATCCTCCTAATGAACCTTCCTCTTCAGTTCCAATCATCTTCCTTGAGAACCACCTAAGCTCTACTGAAATAATTCTCAATACTGAAATTACGTTTGGTGTGTTATTTTCAATTTTGCTGTATGCTATGTTCTGCTACTGAGATTTAACGAGCATCACATAATATACTCTGACAGATTCGGGAATTTTGTTCATACAAATTGGACTACTCTGCAACTGAGATGGAAAAAGAAAAACAGGCAAATCACAACACAGGTTAACAAAACGTACAAAGGATGAAAGGGAAGTTGGTGGTATCCCATTCAAGTGAGGACTGAGCCTAAGTTTATTCACAGTGTGATAAAGGATGGGTGAAGGATTATCAATCCTGGTCTCTTATGAGACTTTGTCTGGATTATCCGTGTGAGATATGCTCAAAATATGAATCCAGCCGTTTGAGTGAGAAGTCAGTTCAGCTGTCGCAAAGGTCTCAGTGGACCGTAAGTCAGTGCCTCACGATAATTTGCAGATAACTGCAGCTTCCGAAATGAATACAAACACTCACTGAGGTTCCAGAGGTTAAATAGAAGTGTTACCGACAGTATTGCAAGTGGTAAAGCCCTTCCCTCTGTGTACAAACAACAGTTTTATCTACATGTGAAGGACAACTGTTGTACCATAAAATCTCTTGCAGGTTCTATACCTCCATATCCACAGTATCATTCTCAACCGCTGGTTGCTCCACACTCTCCCTGGCTGCCAAACAGGTACTCAGCGCCTTTTGCAGGTTCTTCTTTTTAGTGAGGCCATTAAAAGGACATTTAAATTCCCCAAAAACCTTTTTGAGCTGAGGCACCGTATAGGTTTCCAACTTCCAAAAGCAAAAACAACAGTTGATGGACAGAATGCAGAACAATGTTATACATTCACCCCAGTAAAGAGATCTGGGCCTAAATCCATCGTTTTTTGCTCATCATGCCATTCCAGCTTGAACCCAGCAATATGCAAATCAGTCTTGACCCTGTGCCTCATGGGAATAGTCCAGCGTGAACTGCCAAACCAGGTCCTCCCTGGACTGGAAACAAGCATCCTAGGACCGGTTTCGGGGTTTCACCCCTCCTCAGCCAGGATAGCTTGATTCCAGTGGCATGGAGAGCACGCAACTCACGTCTGAGCATACCCGTCCCACTCAGGGTGACAAATGCAAAAACAACAGTTGATGGACAGAATGCAGAACAATGTCATACATTCACCCCAGTACAGAGATCTGGGCCTAAATCCATCATTTTTTTGCTCACCATGCCATTCCAGCTTGAACCCAGCCATATGCAAATTAGTCTTGACCCTGTGCCTCATAGGAACAGTCCAGCCCGAACTGCCAAGCCAGGTCCTCCCTGGACTGGAATCAAGCATCCTAGGACCGGTTTTGGAGTTTCACCCCTCTTCAGCCAGGATAGCTTGATTCCAGTGGCATGGAGAGCACGGAACACACGTCTGAGCATACCCGTCCCACTCGGGGTGACACATGCAAAAACAACGTTTGATGGACAGAATGCAGAACAATGTCATACATTCACCCCAGTACAGAGATCTGGGCCTAAATCCATCGTTTTTTTGCTCACCATGCCATTCCAGCTTCAACCCAGTCATATGCAAATCAGTCTTGACCCTGTGCCTCCTGGGAACAGTCCAGCCCAAACTGACAAGCCAGGTCCTCCCTGGACTGGAAACAAGCATCCTAGGACCGGTTTTGGGGTTTCACCTCTCTTCAGCCAGGATAGCTTGATTCCTTTAGCATGGAGAGCACGGAACTCACGTCTGACCATACCCATCCCACTCGGGGTGACAAATGCAAAAACAACAGTTGATGGACAGAATGCAGAACAATGTCATACATTCACCCCAGTACATAGATCTGGGTCTAAATCCATCGTTTTTTTGCTCACCATGCCATTCCAGCTTGAACCCAGCCATATGCAAATCAGTCTTGACCCTGTGCCTCATGGGAACAGTCCAGCCCGAACTGCCAAGCCAGGTCCTCCCTGGACTGGAAACAAGCATCCTGGGACCGGTTTGACTGGGGGTGAATGTTTTGCCAATGTGTAACATTCCGTCCATCATCTTGTGTGTTTTGTAGGTTTCCAACTTCTCCTGCTCAAACACCAAATCTGCAGGTGTAATTGAAGATTCACCTGACTGAGACATGATTGTGATACAAGCTCAAGAGTTGTAAAAACAGAAAAACACAAAATAGTACGCTGGTGTGTAATGGTCTGCGATGTGAAAGTAGTGTACACCAATCACTGTCCCACCACTGGCACCAGTGTTAAAAATGGGGTCTATAGTTGGCAGTGGTTTGTACCCTGTCCAAGTAGGGACCCACAATCCTAGTCAGGGTAAGTAAGTTTTACCCTCAGAATAACCCATGCTCACCCTGTTGGTAGCTTGGCCAGAGCAGTCAGGTTTATCTCAGAAGCAATGTGTAAAGTATTTGTAGACTTACACAGAGTAACACTGTGACAACACCACAAAAGGAATCCACAACAGTTTAGAAAAATAGACACTATTAATCTGATTAAAACAGGACCAAAATGGAAAGGATTCCAACATGCACAGCTCAAGTTTTCAAAGTTAAATAAAGTTATAGTTCTTTAGAACTCAATGGTTGTGCTTGACCATTACAAAGTACCTTAGATGTGTTAAAAATCAAAGACACTGCATGACACAGGGGAGGTGAGGTGTCAAAAAGTCAGGGAATGTTCTGGTTTCTTAATGCTATGCAAGACGGTGGCATATTTTGGAGCACAGGGACAGTGCGTTGCACAGAGGAGATGATACATCAACATAGTCTGTGATGCGTTGGTTCCTTAAGGTGGTGCAGAGTCATTGAGCAACTAATGCTCAGAGACGATGCATGGCGCAGGGGAGGTTATGAGTTGTTTGTGAGCACGATACCTAGGTTCCTTACTGTGGTGCTGTTTTGCTGATGAAATCTGTGCCCAGAGATGATACATCAGTGATGTGTAGAAAGTCAAAAATAGAAACAAGGAAACCCTATTGATCAGAAGGGACCAAGGGTAGGAAGTTATTTTTAAGAAACAAGGTCCCATTCAATTTAAAGATAGGTATAATCTCACAATTTTCCAATCAAAAATTGGATTATATGTTTTATTCAAAAAATGATTCAGATATAGTACAGTTGCTACGAACCTAAATACATGTGGTGAAATAAGTGAGCAGCACGGGCTGCTCACTTATTTCACCACATGTATTTAGGTTCGTAGCAACTGTACTATATCTGAATCATTTTTTGAATAAAACATATAATCCAATTTTTGATTGGAAAATTGTGAGATTATACCTATCTTTAAATTGAATGGGACCTTGTTTCTTAAAAATAAGTGTAGAAAGTCAAGTCATGCAGTGTTGATTCTGCAGTGGTGAAGCAGGCACAGAAAAGTCAAGACATGCATTGAAAGAGGTGTCGAGGGGGAGACATGTTTCGGTGCTAGCATGGCAAAAAAGTGAGTTTGGTGATGATGGGCTGGTTCCGAATGATGCTGGGAGTTGATGTATTGATTTCTCTTCTTGTTGCACCAGAATTCACTTCCCAGGGCCCAGGAACTGGATTTGGCACCACTTAGCAAGGCAGGGCTCTCAGCAGAGAAGCCCATGTGCTGGTAGGTGAAGTCCTTGAAGGCCCTGAGACTTCTTAACAGGAGGCAAGCTCAGATCAAGCCCTTGGGGAACCTCAGGAAGCAGGATGATGAAAGCATAGTCCAGTCCTTTCACTCTCAGGACAGAAGCAGTGTAAGCAGCAGGCCAGCAAAACAAACAGCAAAGTGGAAGTCCTTCCTGAAATTACACAACTCTTCTTCCTGGCAGAATGTCCTCAGTCCAGAAGTGTTCTCAGCTTTAGGTCACAGAGGTCCAGTACTTATACCCAATTCAGCCTTTGATGTAGGAAATCTTTAAAGGAAGGTATTTGTAGTGCACAAGACCCTGCCTTTACTGGCCGTGGCCCCAGACATCCTACAGGGGGTAGAGACTGGTTTGTATGAGGACAACCCTAGTCAAGAGTATGCATCAACTCCTGCCCCGCCTCTAGCCCGGGAAGGCTCATCAGCCATCCTGGTGATGGGTCACCAGGATATGAAGGGCACAGCTCAGCCCCCATTGTGTGACTGTCTAGAGTGAATGCACAAGAGCCTAACTGTCACCCTGACCCAGACGTCTATTTAGAGGCAGGCAGAGGCACAGCATGATTAAAGGAAGAAAATGACAACTTCCTAAAAGTGGCATTTTCAGACCTGCAATTTAAAAAACAACTTTACTAAAATATGTATTTTTAGATTGTGAGTCCAGAGACACCAAACTCAATTTTTCTATCAGCTCCCAAGTGGAAGATACACTTGTAAGATGTTAAAAGGCAACTTTAATGATAACCCAGGGGAGAGATAGGCCTTGCTGTAGTGAAAAAGAAATTAGCAGTATTTCACTATCTGGCCATGCAAAATACAACAGTACATGTCCTTCTTTTTAAATACACCACACTCTGTCCATAGAGCTACCTTGGGACTACTTTAAGGGTGCCTTACTTGTAATAAAAGGTAAGGTTTGGGCCTGGCAAGTGGGTGCACTTGTCAGGTCATAATGGCAGTTTAAAACTGCACACATAGACTGGCAGGTCTGAGTCATGTTTGAAGGGCTACTTAAGTGGATGGCACAATCAGTGTTGCAGGCCCACTTGTAGCATTTGATTTACAGGTCCTGGGCACCCCTGGTGCACTGTACTAGGGACTTAAGTAAATCAAAAATATCAATCATGGAGAAACCAAATACCACTACATTTTAGTTAGGGAGCACTTGCACTTTATCACTGGTCAGCAGTGGTAAGGAACCCAGAGTCATAAAGACAGCAAAAACGAAATTCAGCACACAGTAGTAAAACAGGAGGTATGAGCCAAAAAGAAGGGGGGAAACCATGCCAACAGATGCCAGGTCTAACAACAACACCTAGAACTCCCCAGCCTGCTTATAAGCCAATTTCTGTTTCCAGGCTATCAGAGCAGAAATTGCAAACATATTAATAAATATAACAAATCTGAAAAAAGCTGTAGGAGTTTATTCTGATAGTTTCATAATTGTATCTGTTTTATCCTTCCATGCTCACGAGATATTTCTGCTGTTGTTCTCCATTCACTCAGGAATATGTGTTTTAGCACATTCTGTGGGTTTGTCACATGTACGGCTTTAGGTTGCGGAAGGTGAGTTAATTTGCAAACTGATTGTGGTTTGAGAAAGGATAGCTGGCAATTGACCTGGCGTCATTTCCAGTATCAGCAAAACCTTTGCTTGAGATATTGCTCAGCAAGAGATACATGATGTATGAACTTTTTGTTGCAGAACTTTCAATCAGAATAGAAATACAAACTACAGTGAAAATAAAAAATGATAAACATGGAAGGGGATGGCAGTTGATTTGTTTGTGGGGCACCTTTACATATTGCCTTTACACATTGTGGAGTACATTTTCTAATTCCATCCCCAGAGATATTCTAAAGTATGGACCCCTGAGCCACGAAAGTCCTGACTAGTTTCAGATTTTCTTGATTCATTTCTGGGTGAGTGAGGACTTTATGGGACGTATCACCATGTGTGAAACACAAAGGGCTTAAACATTATTCTCACCTTAAAAGTTAAGCAGTCTTGTTTCAGAAGGGCTATAGTCTATGAGGTTCTAAGTCTCAGAATGAAATGTGCTGCTCATTGTGTGTGGTGATATAAAGAGTAGGAACATGGGAAATGGGTGCACAAAAGTCGTACAGCAGATAGCTTTTATGGATTGTTAACCATCTTATCCGAACCTGGCATTAGTCAAGATCATCACAGAGATTTAAAGCATGACTGCTCAAGAGTAACTATTCGCTGCCCACTTCTGGTGTGAAATCTAAAAGATTCATGCCACCTCTAAAGCTAATTATCTTCTCAACACACACATACTTCAAATCTTGGCCAGGAACCCTTTCTGAAAGCAGCATCCATATATTTCTTCATCCCACCTTACTTTTCAGATGACAGATGGAAAGTCCAGATCAGGTCGGACTGTAACCACTATTTCATCACAGTTGCCTAATCCTAACGTACATCTACTCATTTAACTTATTTTTGTTCATGTCACCTCCATCCATCCTTGCTTTCCCTGATACCCTCTCCTACAGTATCTTGTGTTCTCTTCTGCTTCCCCTTTTTCTGTCAGCCCACTCTTTTTATCAACTCTTCTGTATTATCAATAATCCTGAAAACATTTATTTAATCCATTAAGTTCATGTGCTTGAAAATTGCTCCACTTGCCACTCCACATGTGAACATTTATTGCTCTGAGTTTGATGGAAAACGTTACACAGTTTCTTGCTAGTTTATTTGAAGCACATTGATATCAGTTTTTGTTTAAATTGTGTCAGATACATGTCATATAAATAAATGATATGACCCTGGGTAGTGTCTTAGCAGTTGCGGGGTGGGGCAGCCTTATGAGATACATCTTTTGTATCAGTAAAGGAGGTTGGCAAACATATAATTATGGACCATCTTATAAAGGGAGTAACAGTAGTGAAGAGAAAAACACCAGGGAGACGTACTAGGGATGTGTGACCAAGTTATGCATATATTATATATGCATTAGTAACCAAAAGAGGTGGGTACATAGGAAGTCCAGAGAAGTGTGAACATCTTATGTGGTATGCCTTTGGAAATAATAACCAAAATGCATGCCTGCCTCGCCTTACGAATTAGTATGATTGGCTGGATGTGGTGGTGTGCAGTGTTCTGTTAGAGAGTAGACCTCTCTGGTGGCAACTGTTGTCAGTCAGAGGGACTGGGACTGCATGTTACTACCCTTTATAGTTTGTAGAAAGTGTCTCCACACAGAACCTTGCCAATACAAATCTAGGGATAATAGTATGTTACACCCACACCTCTACAGGGGAGCTACTACTGAATATAATATGTATGGGAATAGTACTGTTTTAGTTGACATTAAATACCAGAGTGCACCTCTAGACAAGCATGACCTCTGGATAGGTTGCACTCTAAATAATCCCTCAATCACTTCAAGACATTTGAAAGTAAAACCCATGTACTATGTTGATGTAAACACAGTTCACAGGCTTCTTATGTGCAGTGATTTCCTGCTTTCTTGTCAACAAATTGGGGTACAACCATCCAGTGCAGTAACAGCCCCAACTAAACCTCAAGAGTACATTCTAATGTAACTAAGATAAAGAGAACAGTTGGAACCACTACATAAGTATTCGGAGGAAGGTACAAGTTCCAACACATCTCCTCTTCACACAACAAAAACACAACTGTTAAAAAAAAGGTTTTTATAAAATGAGAAGAACAGAAAAAACATGACCAAAATTAGCAATATGCAAAATGTAAATGAACAATGGAAAACTATGTAATGCACATTAAAATGTAGAATAAGGAAAATAAAACTCCTACTATAAATATAACACAAAACAAAGAAGAATGTTGCATGAAACATAAACATAACAATTTTGCAAAATGTCTGTAATAGACTCTCATACATCACCCACATCAAAATTAATGAAAGGAAAGTGGTATTTAAAACAATATGTTTAAGAATGAATCCATACCTTGCACGTCCAGCGGTGAGTGGCCCCAGATGTCTCCAGCTGCTGGAACACTTCGGAAAAGCATCCAGACTGTGAATTAACCCTTCTAAGTCGGTGTTGGTTTCCTTGGCACCATCCAGAGACCGTTTAGACTGGCAGATGGGCATCCCACTCTGGCGCCTCAGTTTCAAATACCTTGGCATATGGGTCGCCCTGCACTTCAAACTCACCTGGACCCTCAACCTTCAACCTTTGGTCCAAAAAGCGAAATCAGACCTTGCCAGGTGGCGGACTCTCCCCTTTAACGTCCAGAGGTGCATCACCCTCTTCAAAATGATGATCCTCCTGTGCTTTCTCTATGTCTTTCAAAACTTGCTGATCCGCTTAACCAGAACTTGGTTCTCTATTCTGGACGATGTCATCAAGACATTCCTGTGGCGGGGCTCACAAGCACATTGCCAGCGGGGGACGTATGACGGCGGCTTGGGGATGACCAATCTCTACCTCTACTATCTGGCTTCCCATGTCCTCGTCCTTTATGATTGGTTCAACAGGGGATGGTCACACCATGCCTATCTCCTGGAGCTTTCACTGATGGATTTCCCCCATATACAGGCTATGCCTTTTGGATCCCCGGTTCACCTTTTTATGCCCACGGTAACCCGGCTGGTTTTTCTTGAGTGACTTACATTTCTTCGGCACATACAACGGGAGGCCAGACTCATGCAATAGACAACACTCTGGCACAGTGCCTAATTAAAGGAGGTGGCTTCACTCCACAGTTTCCACTCCTGGGATCTCATTGGCATTTCAAAACTTGGGAATGTCTGGTCAGGAACACACATGCACTTCTTCCAAGACCTCCAGTACAGCCACAGCCTCGACCATAGCCAGTTTTACAAATATCTTCAACTCAGATACACTCATTAAGCACATCAACTGCTCACTGACACACTCCTGGAGTTTAGCCCTCTGGAAGCCAAGCTACTTATCGGCAGTCTAGGCTGCGGCGGAATATACTAGATTTACCATCCACTTGTTATAAACTCCCCTGGCTCACTAGACCACCTCAGAACCTGCTGGGAGAATTGGGTGGGACCCATGGAAATATCCCACTACTGGACCAAGGTGACCTGTGAACTCTCGGAGGTGCTGAGATGGGAAGTCCCCCGAGTCGGCGTGGATCAAGGGTAGGTGGATAGGCGTCCTGTACTACGGACTTCTGACACTGTACTATCCGGTGTCTGCCTCCAGCGCCAGCTCGTTGGATTTTACAGCCCTGCAGTGAAGGGCATTTTTTCCTAACCTGCACTAGTCACCACTTATTAGGGTGCTGTATGTGTGGTAAGTGTCAAAATTTAGCCACTACCACTACCAATGAGTGTGTGAATCACCTGGTCCTGAAGAATAGCGGTTACTTTACTTAAGCAAGAAACATGTTGACCATCTATAATCACAGCGTAATACAGTCAATCTAACTGTAATATTACGCACTCTATTGTTTTTATTGTAAGAGTGGGACCACAGTCATTTAATAAACACCATTCAGGTTCCCCACTACTTATTTTTAATACACTCCCCTCACCACACACTTCTCACTTGAAGGCCCTTACCTGCATTCACCCACCGGCAACTATGGAATAAAGATCTCCATTAAAAGGCGCCATTGGGGTCGCCGATCGGGGATTGCAGCGCCGCCCCGATTCGGAGCAGACCCGATGATGACACTTTACATCTGGGCCACATGCTGACGACATATGACAGCTAGTCTGCCGGGTGTGTGAGGGTCTTTTTCCTAAAGGAGGATTTTCCTCCTGACCTCAGGGACTCATTTATCTCTTTTTTCACCAGTAATTCTCTTTAGGAACAGCATACTTTCTTACTTATTCGAATACATCTGGGCTATGTATGCTGGACCTGTCATAAACAGCCCCTGTTCCTCCTCTTTTTAAGTACCAAGTCTCCCTTTCTCCAATATTGATTCTCTTGGGGTGTTCGAGGGCTCTAGAGGAACGAGGGTGGAAAGGGCATTTTTAGGCATCGCTCTCCTGGTAGCAAAAAGGAACATTGTGACACATTGGTTGTCTCCAATGCCCCCTACTCCATTGAAGTGGAGGAGGGGAATCGACTGGTGCACGCAGCAGGAACGAGTGGTGTCAACTTGCTTAATTACTTATGGAATTGTGGCTGTGTTCCTTCTTTTTGTGTATAATGATGTATTCACAAGATGTCTCCACACTGTGTGGTGAGTATACCATATTCTGCCATGTACTTTGTGAGTGCTGTGTGTTCACCTAGGCCAGTTTGATTGCCCGGAACTCAATAACATTTGTTATTAAAAAAAGGAATGATTCAAGGTCATCAGGGCAAGGCTTTCTGTAGAAGAGAGCTGGATCTATCAGGGGCCCTTTGAAATGCAGGGACCCTGGGAAGGAACCAACTTTGCTCATGCCTGCAAATGCCTCTACCAACACCCCTTCTATGTATGCCCACTTTCTCATCCCTCAGACAGGATTAAGTTTAGTTCCTACTTGTCTTGCCTTAAGACATTAAAAAAACTTTTACATTGTTGATGCGCCCAGAGCTTTCCTCCTGACACCTTCTTAAGAGATGCTTCTCTTTCCAACATATTTTTGGCAAATCCCTTCATCAAATCATTTATTCGCTCCACCAGACCATTCGCTTGTGGCAAATAAAGAGCCCAAAAGTGTGGAATAGATAGATCACTTACAAATGTCTTTGGGCTCAATTCACAAAAGTAATCTGAGTCAAAATCCTAACTTTACGACTTTACGACTTTCAGTATTCACAAAAGGCATTTAGGAGTAGTAAAGTTAGGACTCCTAACTTTACTACTCCTAAACTGAGAAAAATCCTAACTTTAGGACTTTTGGTATTCACAAAAGGCATTTAGGAGTTGTAAGTTAGGAATCTCAACTTTACTACTCCTAAATGCCTTTTGTCAATACCGAAAGTCGTGAAGTTAGAATTTTTCTCATTTTATGAGAAGTAAATGTAGGATTCCGAAGCTGTACTGCTCCTAAATGCCTTTTGTGAAAACCGAAAATCGTATTTAGGATTTTGTCTCAGATTACTTTTGTGAATTGGGCCATTCATCTCTAGGGTGGCAAACTGGACCCCATGGTCTATAATTATGGTGTTGGGATTGCCCTTACATGCAAAAACGTCAAGCAGAAATTTCCACACACTTCTCACAATGTTCAAATTCACACAACAATGAACCATTTTGATGTGTAACCCACCATCATCAAGACAAACTTTTCAGAAGGTAGTAACAAGTCCAGTGGTCCAACAATGTCTAATCACAATTTGCTCCAAGGCTCATTTTGAATTTCATCAGGAGAAAGAGGAGCATTTCTCACAACTCTGGATTTGTCACTGCATGCACACTACAAACAATCCTTAACTACCCTTTTAACCTTTTTATCCAACCCTTGTCACCAGTAATGCTCTTTCACCCTGGCCAGTTTAAATTGGATTCTGGGCTCTAGGGGAAGCCAGTGCAGAGCTTTGAGGTGGGGGGAGATGTGGTCAAATTTCTTTGGGCCAGTTAGGAGTCTGGCGGCGGTGTTGAGGCAGGCTTTCAATGGGGCCAGGGAGTTCTTGGGTAGCCCTGCGAGAGTAGAACATCCATATTCTAGTCTGGAAATGACTAGTGCCTGGGTTGCCGTTTTAAGGTCGGCCACATCGAGGAAGGGTTTTAGGTTTCTTAGGTAACTCATGTGGAATCTAGCCATTTTGGCCATTGAGTTTATATAGCCACGCATGATCAGGCTGCCGTCAAGGGTTACTCCAAGGGATTACGGCGAGTCAATATTGGTAGGAGGGCAGTTTAGTGCTGTGATGGTCTTGATCCATTCCTGGATGTCTGGATTGGGTTTGGGTGGGGAGATCAGGAGAAATTCGGTTTTATTTGCATTGAGTTTTAGCTGGTTGGTGGTGAGCCAGTGGACTATCAGCTTCAGGGCCTCGTTCAGGGAGAGAATGTCCTCCGGGGAAGAGATTTTTATGTAGATCTCTGTATCATCGGCGCACATAAGGTAGGTGATGTTGGCGGCACATAGCACCTTGGTGAGAGGTTCAAGGTAAAGGTTGAAGAGGGTAGGGGAGAGGGTTGACTCCAACCATAAACGGAGAGGGGGCAGATTGAGGACTCTCTGTGAGCAGTTATGGAGGAAGGATCTAAACCATTCAAAGACGGTGCCATCCAACCCCATCCTGAGTTTGAGGCGTTCTAGGAGAATTTCGTGGTTAACCATATCAAAGGCAGAGGACAGGTCTAGGAGGATTAGGAGACAGGTTTTGCCTAGGCCGAGGGCTTGGAGGGCATCATCCACTATGTGGAGGAGGGTGGTTTCCGTGCTGTGTCCAGATCTGACCCCTGATTGGAAGTTATCTAGCAGGTGAAAGTTGTTGATGTGTAGGCTTAGCTGCTGTTGAACACATTTTCCAGAACTTTGGCAAGGAGAGGGATGTTGGATATGGGTCTATACTTCTCAGCGGAGGCAGGGTCCAGCGTTGTTTTTTTTAGGATCGGAATAACTTGGCCAGCCTTGAATGAGTCAGGAATTGAGCCCTGTAGGAGATAGGCATTGACTATTGAGGTCCAGGAAGGGATGATAGCCTGATAGGCGGCAGCTAGGCAGTTAGAGAGGAGAGGATCATTAAAGTAATTGTTCGGTTTTAAGGCCGCAAGAATTCTCGAGATAGAATGTTCGTCATAGGTTTTAAACTTGTACCAGTGCGCTAGGTTTTTGGGTGAGGTTTGGGAGGACAACGCAGAGAGAGGAGGTGGAGCAGGCAGATTTTGATTTTGGTGGTGAGTAGCGGATTTAAGTTCATTTCCAAGGGCAGAGATTTTGTCGCAGAAGAAGGAAGAGAATTCCTTGCTTGATATTAGGGGTTTAGGTGTTTCTTTGGTGGTTTTCGCTAGTTTGTTGGATTGGTGTTTGACCAAGTCGAACAGCTTGCGTGGTCGATATTTGGTGTTCTCCAGTTCAGATCTAAAGAATTATTTTTTAGTGTTGAGGGTTTTCTTATTGTAGGCATTTCTGGCCTGGTGGAGAAGTTTTAGATGTGCTGCTGAAGGGTGTTGTTTCCAGTTTCGTTCACTCTGTCGAAGGGATCTCCTCTCCTTGTTGAGGGATCCACTGAACCAGGGATTTCAGTCTTTGATCTGGGTTCTTTTTCATTTTAGTGGTGCCAGGTCATCGAGAATGTCGGATATGGTTGAGGAGTAATGATTCACTAGGTTGTCGACCGAGGTACACTGAGGGGGGGAGGAGGTCAGACACACAACGCGCTGCCAGTTTCTCGTGATCAAGGTTCTTAGTGTCGCTAACCCATCGTTTGGGAATCACGGGTTGAGGTGTCCATGTTTTGTGGGTGCTGGGCAGGAGGAAGGTGATGGCGTGGTGGTCAGACCAATTGCAGGAGTCAATAGAGATAAGTTTGACCACTGATTCCTTGGCGAAGATTCAGTCTGGAGTGGCGCCTTCAAATGAGTAGGGAGGGAGCAGGCTTGGATAAGGGCTTGATCGGCCAAGAAGTCTCTGATTGCATTGACCTGAGGGTCCTTAGGATCGTTCCAATGCAAGTTAAAGTCGCCAAGGAAAATGTAATTAGAGGTTGGAGAAACCTTGGCTGTGATGATTTCCATGAGGCGGTCCGTAAAGGAGTCGTTCTTGCCTGGGGGGGTGGTAAAAGATGTGAAGTTTGCACAGCTGAGACGTGTTGTTGGAGATGGTGAGCGCAAGGTATTCGCAGGAGTCTGTAGCGTCCACTGGCAGTTCCGTAACAAGGAGGTTGGAGCGGTGGATACAAGCAATGCCAACCCCCTTTTTTCTTTGGGTGCCTATCCATCCTTACGATGTTATAGTTGGGTGGGACTAAGAGGTCTAGGTAGGGCGATGAGGATTCCTTGAGCCAGGATTCAGTCAAGATCGCTAGGTCCGACTTATGGCTCAGGATGAGATCGGCGATATCGGATGTATGCTTTACAGCTGACCGACAATTTATTAGGAGGCCGGGTAGGGAGGGGTAAGAGTGATTGTTGAGGGTAGCAGCAGCGGTGGGAACTTTAGCTAGGTTGCTGTTGACCACCCCTCTGATGCGGAGGGTAGCAGATCTGTTAGGGTCGGTTGCAACCATGCTAATAGGATGTTCTTCCCTCAGGACTAATGGGCGTGGGGTTGTCAAGGCAGAGTCATAACTACTGAGGTCATTCATTTCTTGCTCCATGAGTTTAGAGGGATTGATCGTGCCAGGGGTGGGTTTGTAGGTGTTGAGGAGAGCAAGAATTACCTCCGCCGAGACGTGGCAGGGTTGTTTAATCTTCACAACAATATCACCCTCAGGATTATTGTCTGGAGGTAACAGTGTTATTTTGTCCTCACCAAATTGTCACCCCCTAATGTGAAAGGAGATCCAAATCTGCTAGGACACCACAGGTTTCCCACCAATCTAAACAGCACACTTAGGCACGACAATACTTCCCCTATCCACCACTTCATCCACCGGTCTTACACCTGGAGAAATTTGTAAATCTTCCTTCACGTTCTCATCAGACACCTCATTCACCACATTAGCCTTGGGATTTTTGCATATTTGAGCAAAATGACTTCTTCTGCAACAATTCTTACAATTGGCATTGTGTGCATAGCAGTTAGAGTACATTCTAATGTCACCTAGGAGAACAGTTTGAACCACTGCAAAAACATTCTGGTGGAGGTACAAGTTACAACACCATGCTTTATCTGTGTGTAGCTAATAGGTGGCATAATATGTGAACTCATGTAGGGACCTATATTGCTTTTTACTATATTACCATATCATTTGGGCCGTATCTATCTGTGTGGGACAGTATTAAAGCTAGGAATGGTTATAGAGGCAATGACTACAATCAGCACAAGAAAGAACAGCCCTATCTGATAGCAAGCTGTTTCTGCAATTGTTCTTAGATGTACTCATGAATGCCAAGTACAGTGGATGTTTTTATAAATAGTGCCAGAATCCATTTAATGAAGTCTGTTCAAATGACTGCTTCAGCCAGGCTTGCTCAAAAGGTTGCTACAATATGGGAACAAACTAGTTATTAGTATTGAGCAGTATATTTGCAAGAGTGAAATGTAAAGTATCAATCAGAATATACATGATATAGGGCCTGTACTTCTTGCTCATCAGTGCCTTGCAGTGTAAAGAAAAAATGGTGATTATGAGGATAGGTCAAAAGCTCTGGTATTCCATACCAAGTAAATTTACATTTATCATTGTCTACCCAAATGCATCAGAATGGCCACCTTTTAAGTACATAATACATTTTCTATGCATTTGGCATACATCAATTCCACATATACATATAAAAACAATATACACATAAAAAAGTACACAAAAATGTGTTTAATCCTTGTTCGTCAATGCATATTTTATGGGTGAGGATGTTTGTTTACTTATTTAGATCATAATCCACCCAAAGGTAGTCCAACAAAGTCAGGAGTGGGATGAATATCTGTGTTCCTTTATGGAACCCTTCTCTTTATTTATCGATCCATACCTCCTACACAGCTGTGTGTCTACAACCCTGGGGCCAGCAGTGGCGGTCAGTAGTGGTTGTAAACATAGCTGTATGCCTACAACCCAGGGGCCAGCAACGTTGAAAGATAATTTTATGAACAAAGAAAATAGCAAAGAACAACAAAAAGAAATATATCAAAAACGTTTACCACCCCCCTCCCATCCCTCCCTCATCTCTTCCGCACTGGGCCTATGTCGATTCCGGCATGTTACTTAGGTTAGTATGTCCCAATTGAGTGCAAGGGTTATGAATAGATATGCGGAAAGGGTGGATTGTAGCAACTCTCTCAAGGAGTGAGAAGGCGCAGGATTTGCAGTATTATGGGCAGGTGACTTCTTGAAATTCAGACGATAAAATCTGTATGAACGGAGACCATAGTCCCACATATTTCTCTTCTTTATAGTCTGCCACCATGAACATTCACTCCATGGCTAAAATTAGCCAAAAATTTTGTAACCATGCCACCAGATCCGGGGCCTCTGATGTGCCCCATCTAGCCTGAATTGCTTGTCGCGCGGCGAGTAATGCAAGAGCCATTTGTCAGCCCGTCAGGGAGCGTTATGGGAATGTCATACAGTTTGGTAGGACCAGTAGTGTGTACGCAGGGAAGTGCAGGATTGATGTATCAAATGCTTTATCTATGTTGTCAAGGACTGCCTCCCAGAAGCATTCTAGTGTTGGGCAGTGCCAAAGTAAGTGAACCAGGGAACCTGTCTGACTGCATCCCCGCCAGCACCTCTCGGATCGATTCTTGTCCCAGGAGTGAATGCGAGCCGGGGTAAGGTACCAAAAGGATAGCACTTTGTATGCTGACTCTGCGCCTGCCGTATTATGTGCTGTGTGTCATGCTCTATAGTGAATGTCCTCCCATTCTTTGTCGGACATGGCGCGCCCTAACTCTTCTTCCATCGCTTCTGCCCTTTGCTCTGTGCACTCTTCTCTACCCCGTCAACCACACATAAAGTTACGATATAATGACCACCTTGCTAACAATGTCCAATAGGTCAATATATGTGCATAAATCGGTTATTATTAAATCCACTAAACTCATTTTTAATGACCTGGATTCAATCTTTTTGATCCCTATGACTCATACTGAAGATATGTCTTTGTGGCATAGTAATGTGATTAAATTGAATAGAAATGTTACTTTTTGGAATGCTTGGATTAAAGCTGGTATCTTTTATCTTAAAGATATCTATTTTGACAATGTTTTTATTTCTTTTGAAGCTTTACAAATGAAATTTAATTGACCTTAATCTGATTTTATTAAATATGAATCGTTATGTAATTCAATTTTAGACTCCTTCCCTCATGGTATTCCATTTAATGTTAAAGCAGATTTAGCACTATATATTCGAACTATCTCTACGTCATCACATACTGTCTCTATTTTATATAAAAAATTATCTAATTCTATAGGAAACAATCTAAATATTATTTCAACATTTTGGAATGATGAGCTTTCCCTTTCTTTGTCCAACGATACATGGACGACTGTTTGGCTTAATAGTATTTCAGGATGGCTGCCTGTTTCACTTTACCAAACCAATTCTTATATTTTATTTAATTGTTTATGGACCCCAGTGCGTTTATTTCGTGCTAAGCTGATGCAAGACGACATTTGTTGGCATTGTAAATTACTCCCTGGTTCACTACGACATATGCTTTTTGAATGTCCATTAATTTTTAAATTTTGGTCTGATGTTTGGGATATTATTCAACAAATATTTCATATTCATGATGTTATTTCTTACAAAATATTAATATGTAAAGCTGTTGATCTTACGCATAACTTAACTGAATTAGAAGGTAAACTGTTTAACTTCCTAATATCAGCTGCTTTAAAGTCCATTACATTTTGCTGGAAGGATATTTCGTCTTTATCGGTTCATGCTTGGTGGTCATGGGTCATTTTTACAAGAAGAGGTGCTCAATTATCCCTGAAAGGGATCAATCACAATTCTAATTTGTTTCACTCGTTTTGGTTACCCATAGATGTATACTTATCTTTATAATTGTATATGTATACTTGATTCACCGTTTTACAGTCATTCTATTTAACGCCTTATATGATGAATGTAGCTCCTTTTTCTAATAAGTTGACAATGCAATTTTTCATGGCTCCCTCCCTGCCCTTCTTTTTAGTTTATCTCCCCTCCTTCTAATTGATTATATATACATCTTTAACTATTGTATTTAGAACTGCTTTTAGAAATGTTTTATTTTATATAGGTATTTTCGCTTGTGATAAATTTTTTCTGTATTGTCTGTATTTGTTCATTCTTATGGAAAATCTAATAAAACATTTCGAACTCAAAAAAAAGTTACGATATAAGGTGTTTATCGTCATGTTTTTGTATCAGTCATTTCTCTAACCCAGTTAGTTTTCTCGAGGCTGCCTCCCAGTTTGTTGGCCCCTTGGCCCAATGGCCAAGTTGCCTGTATTAAAACTCATCTGTTCGAGGGAGGTCATAATCCTGTAATAATTGACCAAATGGGATCAGGCCCTCTGGGTCAAATAAATCCAATGCATTTACACACCTGCTTGTGCCACCGGTCAAATATTGTTGAATTACGTCCTGGAGGGGAAATCAGGATTCCCGGTGATCGGAGTCATCGGGGATGGAAATGTCATCCATTTCTTAGTGTAAGCCACTTCGTCCCATGCTCTCATTGTAGGTTCCGTTATCAGCGAGGAATGCAATCCCCAGGCCCTGGGTCTGCGCGGCAGCCAGATCTCCCTCTAAATGTTGACTCCCGCGCCAATTGCTAAAGGCCTGTACTGTCTGGTCCACGAGAGCAGTGTAGTTTAGGGCTATTGTTTTAGACACAGTGAGGGTCAAGACAATGCCCAGATAGGGTATAAACTGCTCAGCTCAAGACAATAGGAATGTTCCTTTCAGCAGGTCTGTCTGGGGAGGCGCGATCAAAAGGTTTAAAATCTGTGATTTATTTAGATTTACTATAAATCCCGATAATCTTCCAAAACTTTCCAATGCTATCAGGAGGGCCGGGAGCGAAGACTGTGGGCACGTGAGAGAGAGGATCACGGTGTCCACAAAGAGACTGATAGTATGAGTCTCTCCAAATTTGATGCCGTTAATTTGTGGATTGTCTCAAAGGTTTTGGGTGAAGTGCTCTAGATACAGTGCAAAGAGGAGTGGAGATAGTGGGTAACCCTGCCGGGTGCCTTTTGCTGTGGGGAATCTGTTTGAGGATACTCCATTGACACGTACAAAGGCTCTAGGAGCCTTGTATATGTAGCTAATCTATTTAATAAAGCCCTTGTCAAAGCCAAAATGACAAAGCCTGGCAAAAAAGTAGGACCATCGGACTCAATCAAACGCTTTTTCTGCATCGATAGAAAGGAATAACGCCTCTCTTTGCAATCGGTTTATGACATCCATGAGGTGAAGTAGCTGTTTTGTGTTGTCTCCTCCTTGCCGGGTGGAAATCAATTCGGACTGATCTGGGTCGATCAGCCCAATCAACAATGAATTTAGACGGGCTGCCAATATTCCTGCAATTAACTTGGCGCCGATATTTAATAAGGAGATAGGGCGATACAAGCCACAGTCGGTGGGATCCTTTGTTGGTTTAAGGATCAATCAATCAATCAATCAATCAGGGTACTTGTAAAGCATGCTACTTACCCGTGAGGGTCCCAAGGCGGTGAGGGGTGGGGGGGCGTGGGTGCCGTTACTGCTCGAAGAGCCAGGTCTTGAGGAGTCTTCTGAAGGCGAGTAGGTCTTGGGTCTGTCGTAGGTGGGTTGGGAGGGTGTTCCAGGTTTTGGCGGCAAGGTAAGAGAAGGATCTGCCGCCGGCGGTCGTACGTTGGATGCGGGGGACATCTGCGAGGGTGAGGTTGGCGGAGCAGAGCTGGCGGGTGGGGGTGTAGAAGCTGAGTCTGCTGTTCAGGTAGGCTGTTCCGGCGTTGTGGAGTGCTTTGTGTGCGTGGGTGAGGAGCTTGAAGGTGATCCACTTGTCGATGGGGAGCCAGTGCAGGTCTCTCAGGACGGGGGTGATGTGGCTGCGGCGGGGGGTGTTGACGATCAGTCGGGCGGAGGCGTTCTGGAAGCGGTGTAGCCGCCGTTGGTGTTTGGCTGGGATTTCTGCGTAGAGTGCGTTGCCATAGTCCAGTCTGCTGCTGACGAGGGCCTGTGTCACTGTTCTTCTTGTTTCGGTCGGGATCCATTTGTAGATCTGGCGGAGCATGTGTAGAGTGTTGTAGCAGGAGGAGGAGACGGCGTTGACTTGTTTGGACATGGAGAGGGAGGAGTCGAGGATGAATCCAAGGTTGCGTGCGTGGTCGGTTGGTATCGGTGCTGTCCCCAGGGCGGTCGGCCACCAGGAGTCATCCCAGGCTGAGGGGGTGGGTCCGAGGATGAGGACCTCCGTCTTGTCCGAGTTCAGTTTCAGATGGCTGCTCCTCATCCAGTCGGCGATGGCCTTCATGCCCTCGTGAATGTTGGTTTTGGCGGTGTGAGGGTCCTTGGTGAGGGAGAGGATGAGCTGGGTGTATTCGGCGTAGGAGATGATGTTGAGGTTGTGGTGGCACGCCACTTGTGCGAGGGGGGCCATGTAGATGTTGAACAGCGTCGGGCTGAGGGATGAACCCTGGGGGATGCCGCAGATGATGTCGGTGGCTTCTGACGGGAAAGGTGGGAGGCGGACGCTCTGTGTTCTGCCGGAGAGGAAGGACGTGGTCCAGTCAAGAGCCTTCTCTTGGATTCCGGCTTCTTGGAGGAGTGTCTGTAGGGTGCGGTGGCAGATCATGTCGAATGCGGCTGACAGGTCCAGGAGGATGAGGGCTGATGTTTCGCCGTTGTCCAGTTGGCATCTGATGTCGTCTGTGGCGGTGATGAGGGCTGTCTCGGTGCTGTGGTTACGTCTGAATCCAGATTGGGACGGGTCCAGGATGTTGTTGTCTTCGAGGTGGTGGGTCAGTTGAATGTTGACGATTTTCTCGATGACCTTTGCCGGGAATGGGAGCAGGGAGATGGGTCGGAAGTTCTTGAGGTCCGTGGGGTCCGCCTTGGGCTTTTTGAGGAGGGCGTTGATTTCAGCATGCTTCCAGCTTTCCGGAAATGTCGCTTTTTCGAAGGAGATGTTGATGACCCTCCGTAGTTGGGGTGCGATGGCCGCGTCTGCTTTGTTGAATAAGTGGTGTGGGTATGGGTCTGATGGAGATCCTGAGTGGATGGAGTTCATGATCTTGCATGTCTCATTGTCGTTGGTGTTGGCCTAGGAGGTCAGGCGGTTGGCGCTGTTGGTGATTGCGGGGCGTGAGGAGTTGTGCATCGTTGAGTCGTGCATCGTTGGTGCGGTCGTGGAGTTGAAGCTGTCGTGGATGTCAGCGATCTTGCGGTGGAAGAAAATGGCCAGTGAGTCGCACAGTTCTTGTGAGGGCGGGTTGTCGTTGGCGCTGGCGTCGGGAGTGGAGAGTTCTTTCGCGATGCGGAAGAGCTCTTTGCTGGTGTGTGCGTTGTTATCCAGGCGGACTTTGAAGGAGGATCTCTTGGCAAGTCTGATGAGGTAGTGATGTCTGCGGGTGGCGTCCTTGTGGGCTGCGTCGTTTTCTGGCATTCGTTTGTGGAGCCAGTTCTTCTCCAGCTTACGGCAGGCGCGTTTGGAGGTCAGGAGCTCGTCGGTGAACCAGGTGGCTCTCCTGCTGGCATGGCTGTTGGATGGTCTCTTGAGTGGTGTGAGGGTGTTGGCGCAGTCGTCGAGCCACTGTCTGAGGTTGCGGGCTGCGGCATCGTGGCAGGTGGGGTTGATAGGTGGGTTCTGGGCGAGGGTGGTGGTCAGTTGGTCTTCGGTGACTTTGTTCCAGCAGCGGAGCCGCAGCTGTTGTTTGCGATGGTGCGTGGTTGGTTTTTTGAAGGTGAAGTGGATGCAGTGGTGGTCGGTCCAGTGGGGTTCAGAGGTGTGGTAGAAGGCGACGTGGGTGCTTGTGGAGAAGACGGCATCCAGCATGGTGCCTGCGGCGTGGGTGGGTGCGGTGACGAGTTTTCTGAGGCCGAGGTTGGCGAGGATTTCGTTCAGAGTGGCGGAGTTGGCGTCATTGTTGTTCTCGAGGTGGAAATTCAGGTCCCCGAGGAAGATGTAGTCTGTGGAGGCGAGTGCGTGGGTGCTGGCGAGGTCGGCGATGAAGTCGCTGAACTGTGCTCATGGTACGGGGGGTCTGTAGATGAGGGTTACTCTGAGGGTGGTGTCGGGGTCGGTGTGGATCCGGAAGGGCAGGTGCTCGGCGGTGTTGAGGGTGTCGTCTGCGTAGGTGGTGACCTTGTGGGTTGACTTGTAGACGATGGCTATTCCTCCTCCGATTCCATTGGCGCGGTCCCTGCGGGTGATCTTGTAGCCGTCCGGGATGGCGATGGCGATGTCGGGTGCAGAGGAGTCGTTCCACCACGTCTCGGTGAGGAAGGCCACGTCTGGGTTGAAGCTGTCGTGGATGTCAGCGATCTTGCGGTGGAAGAAGATGGCCAGTGAGTCGCACAGTTCTTGTGAGGGCGGGTTGTCATTGGCGCTGGCGTCGGGAGTGGAGAGTTCTTTCGCGATGCGGAAGAGCTCTTTGCTGTTGTGTGCGTTGTTATCCAGGCGGACTTTGAAGGAGGATCTCTTGGCAAGTCTGATGAGGTAGTGATGTCTGCGGGTGGCGTCCTTGTGGGCTGCGTCATTTTCTGGCATTCGTTTGTGGAGCCAGTTCTTCTCCAGCTTACGGCAGGCGCGTTTGGAGGTCAGGAGCTCGTCGGTGAACCAGGTGGCTCTCCTGCTGGCATGGCTGTTGGATGGTCTCTTGAGTGGTGTGAGGGTGTTGGCGCAGTCGTCGAGCCACTGTCTGAGGTTGCGGGCTGCGGCATCGTGGCAGGTGGGGTTGATAGGTGGGTTCTGGGCGAGGGTGGTGGTCAGTTGGTCTTCGGTGACTTTGTTCCAGCAGCGGAGCCGCAGCTGTTGTTTGCAATGGTGCGTGGTTGGTTTTTTGAAGGTGAAGTGGATGCAGTGGTGGTCGGTCCAGTGGGGTTCAGAGGTGTGGTCGAAGGCGACGTGGGTGCTTGTGGAGAAGACGGCGTCCAGCATGGTGCCTGCGGCGTGGGTGGGTGCGGTGACGAGTTGTCTGAGGCCGAGGTTGGCGAGGATTTTGTTCAGAGTGGCGGAGTTGGCGTCATTGTTGTTCTCGAGGTGGAAATTCAGGTCCCCGAGGAAGATGTAGTCTGTGGAGGCGAGTGCGTGGGTGCTGGCGAGGTCGGCGATGAAGTCGCTGAACTGTGCTCATGGTACGGGGGGTCTGTAGATGAGGGTTACTCTGAGGGTGGTGTCGGGGTCGGTGTGGATCCGGAAGGGCAGGTGCTCGGCGGTGTTGAGGGTGTCGTCTGCGTAGGTGGTGACCTTGTGGGTTGACTTGTAGACGATGGCTATTCCTCCTCCGATTCCATTGGCGCGGTCCCTGCGGGTGATCTTGTAGCCGTCCGGGATGGCTATGGCGATGTCGGGTGCAGAGGAGTCGTTCCACCACGTCTCGGTGAGGAAGGCCACGTCTGGGGTGAAGGTGTTGAGCAGGTCCCAGAGCTCGACGACGACGGGTGTTGAGTAGAATGCAGCGGAGGTGGTTGGGTCCAGTTCTTGGAGGTTTGGTGGGTCTGTCGTAGGTGAAGCTGCAGGTGCGGCAGGAGAAGGGTCCATGGGTCCGTTTCGAGGCGGCCTGGAAGCAGGGGTTGTGTCGGCCGGCGTTGAGTAGAGGGAGTCGGCGTTGTATCTGAGTCTGGCATCGTTGCGAGCGTGGGGTCCAGGGTTTCTGGCGCTGGGCGTGGTCCAGGTGCGGATGGGCGCAGACGGGCGCAGACGGGCGCAGACGGGCTTGCCTTTGGCACGCTTTCGGCGCGCCGGTGGCGTGTCCACTGCGCGTGGCCGCTGCGCGCCCGCTGCGCAGCTTCCATAAGAGGGGCTGAGGGAGGGAGGGGCAGCTGGGAGGCGGGTGCAGGGTGGCAAATGGGATGCTCGGGGCGGGGCCGCAGGGGAGCAGCGGCAGGAACCAGGCAGCAAGGGGAGGGGGGGCGGGGGAAAAAAAAAATGGCGGTAATCGGCGGGAATCAGCGATCGGGCAAGCAGGGAGTGGGAGTCAGGATCAGGTAGCGGGCGAACCAGAGCGGCACTCAGAGGGGCAGCGCAGTGGCTGGGGAGCGACCTAGCAGGGTAAGGTACGCTCTCCTCACCGCTGCGCAGCCTCCATAAGAGGGGCTGAGGGAGGGAGGGGCAGCTGGGAGGCGGGAGCGGGGTGGCGAAGGGGATGCTCGGGGGGCGGGGCCGCAGGGGAGCAGTGGCGGGAACCAGGCAGCGAGGGGAGGGGGGCGGGGAAAATTAAAAAAAAAAATTAAAAACGGCGGGAATCGGCGATCGGTCGAGCAGGGAGTGGGAGTCAGGATCAGGTAGCGGGCGAACCAGAGCGGCACTCAGGGGGGCAGCGCAGTGGCTGGGGAGCGACCTAGCAGGATGACTGATATCGATGCCTCCAGCATGGAACCAGTTAACGACCCTGTGTTTAAAAAGGAATTAAATAAATGGGTCAGTAAGGGCATGAACTCTGACAAGAATGTTTTATAAAATTGTGCTGTAAACCCGTCAGGACCTGGTGATTTATGCCGTTGAAGGTGTGTGATTGCCGTTATTACCTCTTCTATTCGAATTTCCTGATCTAATTGTTCTGCGAGCGACTCTGGGATTTTGGTTACTGGTATATGTCAAAGGTATCTCTCAGGTGAGGTCTGATCTGCACTCGATTCAGAGTACAGTGTTTGGTACAATTTCTGGAACACTCTTGCTTAATCTTGGTCAGCAGTCACTGTGCTATCGGTGGCATTCTTTATTGAGCTTATTGACGTTGCTAATGTCTTGCCCTCAGCCTCTGTGCTAGCATCTTTCCACATTTATCACTGCCTAAGAAAAATTTATGACGCAATCTTAGGAGAGCATACCCTGCTCCAAGTCGAGATGCCTCAGGAGTATTCTCTTATTTTCCAGCGCCCTCCACACTCTGGGAGTGCCTGTCCTTTTATGTATAATTTCCAGCTCTACCACTTCTTCCTCTATGCTCTAGCATTTTCACGGCGTAGTCTGTTTTACCCGCTGCGACCGCGATGCATTCCCCTTTAATCACTAACTTGAGTGCTTCCCAGATGGATGCTAAGGATGCTGTACCTACATCATTAGTACTCAAATATTCCAGGATTTGTGCACAAACCTTTTCAACTACTTCTTTAGATTGTAAGAGACTGCCCCTCAGTTGACATCCTGCAGGGTTAGGGGGGGTGCGTATTCTGATGCAGTGATACCGTGATCATGGCATGATCCAAGAGTGAGCGCAGTTCAATGGTAGGGTCAGAAAGGCTCGAAGTTAAGGCCGGTGTGGCTTAAAAATGATCTATGCAGTTATAAGTTTTATGAGATGCCGGGTGGTGAGCCCGCCATATATCATGCAGACTGTGGTCTACTAGCCAACGCCGACCATCTGCCAAAAAGGATCCTGTCTGTACGTGATGCTGCACCGATCTAGAGTGTTATCCATAACCAGGTTGAGGCTCCCCCCTATTAGAATAGTGTCATCAGGGGATGTTATAACCTCTCCTAAGGCTTTACGTGTAAATGACTTCTGCTGGGTGTTCGGTGTGTAAATGGTAGCGAGTGTGACATGCATAGAGTCCCAACGTATTCTGACAACCAACAGATCTCCCCTAATTTCTGCAAGAGTAGCGAATACTTTACCATTATACCTTGCACTGAAGAAGATGGCCACTCTGTTGGTCTTTTGGAATGTGTTAGAGGACCATAATTGGAGGGGGGCTCGTCGGGAGCACATGCGGTATGTATATCGTTGCAGGAGGTGTGTTTCTTGTAGGAGGCAGATGTCTCCGCCTGAATTATCTAACAGAGACAGGATCACTGAGTGCTTTACCGGATGATTTGGGCCTCGGACGTTGAGGCTTACGATCTTCAGGGTCCTAACCATTAATCATGTGCAGGGGGACAAGTAATGGGCACCTCAGAAGCCTGTGCATTGTTCACTCTGGTTGGGATATCGCTGTGGTTATTGAGCTCTTTATGGCCTATGTCTGGAATTAGGTGCAGAGGAGGATGTAACCCCAAAGAAAATCCCATATCCCACAATCTCCAATAAAGCAAAACCCAAATTAAACTAAGAAACATTCTTATCACAACAAGCAACAACAGTTCGTCAAAAGATAACTGATTGCAGGGGTCGTGCGCCGGTTTCTTCTCTGATGCCTGCACGATGGGTTGGTGTCTCAAGTCCCCTGGTTGACTCCGAACAGAGGAGAGGAATTGCCTCATCTGTGAGGTGTCCTTCGGCACCACCCTACCCAACATCTCCCGGGGCCATCATGGAATCAATCGAGCTGGCGAGCTGGCCAGAGCTTCGATTACTGCTTTCCTTTCACCTGCTATTGTCTCAAGATCAGGCTTGTGATTGGCGGGGAATCCCCTGACTCTGCGCCAGTGGGAGACCTTTGTACTGTCCCTCCGAGCATGTCTGCCGTGCTCCTCTTGGATGGACTCTGTGCTAATTTCCAGGACCCCACATGCTTCTTTTACAGATTTGATTTACCATAGTTTGTCGTCTAGCTTGAATATGATGCAAAAAGGATGGACCTAAGAGTATGAGATCCCTTTTCCTCTAAGATGTGTGGTGACTGGTCAGAATTCTCTACACTTGAACAGTGTGGTTAAGGAGAGATCTTGGAAAAAGAGCAGTGTATGACCCCGAAATTGCACTGAGTGCGCTTTCCTTGCTTCTCGAATGATAGTCTCTTTGACCTGAAAATTGTGCATGCACCCTAGAATGTCTGTCGGGGGTGCTTTGTTGCCTCTGGAAAAACCCACTCAGTGCACTTTGTCAATCTGTATGTCCGGGGGGCTTTCATCTCCCAGCATGTGTTTGAAGAGAGTGAGGACATACGCTCGAATATCGTCTCCTTCGGACTGTGATGGTGCTCCCTGGATGCGCACGTTGCTTCTACTCGAGTGGTTTTCCAGATCGTCAGTGGCAGCCTGCAGATCAATGTGTTGCTCCCTTAATCGCAGTATCTCCTGCTGCATCATCTCCATCTCTTCATCCCTGCTATTTTCTTTTTCTTCGAATATCGCGACGCGGTCTCCAACGTTGTTGAGGTCTTTTTGTACTTCTTTTAGGTCCGCTGACAGCTTAGCTTGCATTGCCATGAGATCCTCGTGCAGAGAGGGGAAAAGCATAAAGGCCTTGGTTTCTGGAGCATCGGCTGTGTCCGCCCAGTCTTTGTGGTATTCCTCTCCCGACAAAAGCAGCATGTGGGGGCACCCATCAATGATTGCTTTGTGAGCATTTCCTTCACCGAGCAATCGTTCTTGACTCTAGCCATTGCCATTGGGGTTACGCAACTAGGCTGTCTTGTCACTGTGAGCCCGGGGGCAGTGGGAAGCGATCCGCAAGTAAGTCCTTCTCCCTCTTCCTCCTATGTACACTGTTACCACCTCCTGTTCAGCATGTCTGTCTGGTATTCGGTCGGGCGTTTTTCTGGTCTTACAGGCTTCGTAAAGTCTGAAAGGTTATCCTCCACTGTGCCCTCCAGTTCACCTGTGATAAGTGCGCAAGCAGCTGTGCTACTTAGGGGTCCTCCAAGCTAACGTTTCTCTCCCAAAGATCCAGAGCGCTGCGGCACTGAAAGGGGACTCCGCTTATCCTCTTTTTCCCCGCTCCTCGACCTTGTTTCTGTTCGAGGAGCCAGTACGTCTATGGGCTCTAGGCTATATAGCCCTCGATTGGGACTAAGGTGCTCCCATGTGGGGCTCTAATCCATATTCCAGCCAGAGGGCCCATTTCCCCACCTGGTGAACGTATGATGATGGTCTGGGGGCATCTTCACAGCTCCCAGGGACCCTGATGTGCCTCTTTTTCTTTCGTTCTGAGCCCTCCACCTGCTCTTTTGTCATTGGGGTCTCACTCGGGCCCCCCCAGGCATTCTCAAGGAACAGTCCCAAAGAGAAACAACGCTCCCAAGCTTACCAGTGCTCTGGGCCGAGTCCGCCTATGTCAGCTGCCTGAGTGTCGCACCCTCGCCCCAGCCATGTAACGAAAGTGCCGGGACGAGTCTGATACCACCACGGACCGGGGGTTGCTGCACTCATGGCTTTTGGTCTCTTGCTATCTCGCCCCGATCTCTGGGTTTAACTGCCTTTTGTTGATAGGACCTCTGTCTAGGCCAGACTCCTCCGCCCCAGCTGCCGGTTGCAGTGTGTGGGCTGCGGGGCTAGGAAGGCCCGATCCCCAGCTAGGCCCCTCCCTCTTCTAGGGCCTCTGGATGGGACTGCGCAGTGCCTTTTCCCAGGCGGCTCCCAGCCAGGAGCCGCGAACTCCGATGCCACGCAGCCTGGCCCCACACTACTCTTCCACCGTGCGTTGATGGTTCTTGTCCTTGCGGGTCAGAGGGGCCGAGAAGAAGGGCCAGCGGGGTGCCTGGAACCTCCGGTGCATTTTCCCCCGGGTGACTAGTTGAGGCTATTGGAGGTGGCGCCGGAGAGACTCTAAAACACGTCTCACTGGCCCGCCATCTTGGCCAGGCCTCCTGCATTCCTTTATATGCTCCTTACACTCAAAATGAATCAGTCCATGGTGTTTTTTAACCAAAAATACTCCTTCGTGTTATAAAGGTTGAAGCTTTTTGGTCATATTACATTTCGGCTTCCTCAGGACCAAAGAAAGACATGGTTGCACATTGCTACAGAGCAAAGCATGGCATATATTATGCTGTGCCTCATGTGCTCAACTATCTTATAGCAATGTACATCTCAAAACATGCAGGCAGAAAGAAATAAGTCATGTTGTTTAACAACCAAAAACACAGTAGTTAAAATCATCAAGTATCAGATCTATTGAACAGACCATAGGGTGCCCTGCATATAATCAAATGTAAAAAGGTCCAAACCTACCAATACCGGCCACCAACCAACTGCATGCTTTGTGCGTGGTTGCTATATATATGAAAGTTATCCATCGACTGCAAGCACCCAATGGCCAGAGAGAATTGTGTTTAAATAATGCATAGATATTAAAATTGTGTGATAGGAACTGTACTCCAAACTTCTATAAAAGCCATACAATCTTCATTTAGTGGATGTATAGTAATGGGATACCTGTTCAGTTTGAGCCTGATTGCCATATAATATTCTAATCTATCCAGTTTGAAAGCTAGGCGGTAAGGAGAATTTATAAAAATGGAGACATTAAACATCTTTCAAACAACATAGGGACCTATCGTGACACTTCACACCATTACCCTGTGTCAATGAATCCCTGGGCTAGTACACAATTTTTATTCATCTGTATGAAGTTATCTATAACAAGAAAAATGCTGCTCTGTGAAACCGAGACTCAAAGACCTCAGAGACCTCGGTCAGCAGTGTACAAAGTTATGCGTCTGCTCGCTCACCTTGAGGTACCACAAGAACACATCTAAGTTTCTTGAAGATATATTGCCCCAGACCAGTTCTTCAATGGCGAGAAGTTGGAGTTCTGAGAAGTTAGGGCTCAATTAATAGGATTGGAAAAATGTGAAGCATGCCAGGAAGTCAGAAAAAGGATTAATGCTGTGAGGATACATTATCACATTGGGCCTAGTTGCAGCTGTGCTAAGTGGATACATTGAGTTAGGCAAAAGTGTATCATAACAAATTGAAATAAGTCACAAAACATTTAAATTGCCCTAAAATGCATTAGTTGGTGGCCTATTAGAGTAACAATCAAAAAAGTATAAGACACAGAAATGTGTAAGCTATTGTGTACTGAACAACCATAACTCCCCCGTGGACTGCTCAGGATCACATACATTGCAAAAAACAGACCGAGGAAACTATTTGAACTGCTAAAACATCAATTCAACAAAATGGCCAAATCCGTCCCAATAGCTCCAAAATCAAAAATGAGGAGCGAAGAATTCTCCTCCTTCTTTACAGCCAAAGAAAAATACATGGACGTGGAACTCAAACATGCTGCAGAGATCCCTTTGATCCAAAAGAGCACTCCAGCTAAGCTTCAGTCTTAACCAGCTCTGGAAATGCCTAAAAATAATGCTTTATAGTCAGAATTCAAGTCATATGACGACAAAGATATTGCCAAAATTAGTTCGATCATAAATCCAAAGACTCATTTAATGGTCCTCTTATCTGCAAAATGCTGGTCAACACCATTTGCTTATTCCCTCTTGGACAAAGATTATTAATGCTTCGCTATCGCAAGGCTCATTCCCAGACTGCCTACAAACAGGGCAAGTTATTCCAATCTTAAAAAATCCTACAGAGAACACCTCAGACCTTAACAACATTAGACCAGTAACAAACATCCACATGCTAGCCAAAGTTATGGAAAAATGTGTTCAACAACAACTGAGCAAACGCATTTCTGAATTGAAACTGCTGAATGACTACCAATCAGGGTTCAGACCAAATCACAGTACTGGAACAGCAATTCTTCACATAGTGGACAATACTCTACTTGCCCTAGACTGCAACGAAACCTGTCTCCTAATTCTGCTTGACTTTTTGACGGCAATGAACACTGAAACCATGCCAAAATGCTAAAACGTCTGAAAGAAAGGATGGGTTTAGAGGGTACAGTCCTAGAGTGGTTCAGATCCTTCTGTACAGATCGCAAAGTTTCATAGTGAACCAAACTCTATCTGCCTCATCCCCAAATCTTATTGGAGCACCAGAGGGTTCAAAACTATCCCCTGCTTTATTGAATCTTTATGTAGAACCACTAACAGAAATTTTACAGCAGGCAAACATCTCCTTCCACATGTGTGCAGATGACAAACAGCTTTATATCAAGATTACATCGATGGAAGAGATCGGTATCATGAACCAGGCATTAAAGAGATCCGTTCATTGGCTAAATAGTAATAATCTCAAGCTGAACCCGCATAAAACAGAATTCCTTCTGATTTCCCCACAGACAAGCGATACGAGTATAATGGAATGGACCAAGCTGATAACTGCGCTAAACTGTACTCCGAGTCTAGTAGATTCAACCAAATCCCTTGGAATTATGCTAGACAAAAACCTGAACATGCTAACACACATTAACACAATGGCAAAAAATGCCAGCTTCCATTTAAGCTACCTCAGAAAACTGAAACCTTTCATAGCTAACTCAGACCTTAAACAGCAGTCCAGGCATTAGTCATATAGAGGATCATGTACGGATGCACAACTCTAGCAGGACTACTCAAGATTTCAACAGCCCCACTAAAAGCTTGTCTCAATGCAGCCACAAGAATTATAACAGGCTCGAGATAATTCAACCACATCACCCCTCACCTGAAAGTGCTCAACTGGTTACCTTACTAAGCAAGATTCCAACTAAATATGGCATGTATCACAAACAAAGCAATACACTACAATACACCAATGTACCTAACCCAGAAAATCACATTATCAGGAGGCTGCAAGGTTTCTTGGAGATATGGAGATCTATTACTGAAACCTGACCTTTTCCGAAAGATAAGAACTTATGACCGAGCTTTCTCTGGAACACTCTCCCCCTCTAACATTAGAAGAATATCTTTCATTTCTGCCTTCAAAAAAGAAGCCAAGTCCTTTTTTTATGAGCAAATTGCTCCCATAATACCAGTAGACTAGACACTGTTAGGTTACTTTCTTGTCACACACCCTGTTAATACAAATTGACCTCTAGTAGTCATTTGGAATTGTATATATGAGTGTGAAAAAAATAAATTCTCTCTCAAATCGATGCATATATACATGTGATCTTGTAGCACAATTGTCTCTCACAAATTGCTGTAGGCTTGTTATGTTTACTTAAGTACATGTCAAACATGCTGTCCTAAGTTTAAGGCTATGTAAATATGAAGCGCTCAGATACCCTTTTAAGGTCATGTCTGCGCTATATAAAACACTGAATAAATAAATAAATACATTATGTCATGAATGACAACAAAAATAATGACATCGCTTGTTAAATTGCATATCACAATATCTTTGACATCGTCGGTTAGCACAGCTTGCTAGAGAGCTAGCTTGGCATTGCAAAGTGCCATGTCTTTCTCCCTAATTGGACTATTCATGGTCTTACAGTTTTTATAGCAATAAATAATTGGTTTCACTGATACAGAAGTCTCCTGCTCAGCGTTGGTGCAACAAGTGAGAACTTGTGAGTTTCTGCAATCTCTTTTCTGGATTTATTTTGCCACAATCTTCAGGCCTTTGATTGTGTTACCAATATCACTAGCTATCACATTTTGGCAATCTGGAAATTGGTGACCCCGCCATACTATTGTGAACATTCTATTTGTATTTAGATCAGGTCTCCTTTGAAAATTCTTGGCATAATGTATTTCCTCTGTGACATGCAGGCATTTTCTTAGGCAAAACCAGTTATGTCCTGATGATAATCCCCCGATCACTGTTAAGGGATTGAAAAATCTTCGACTTGAGCACCTTGACTCCACCTGTTTACAGTGGTGGCTGATGGAATTTTAACCTGGTGAGGCGTATGCAGAACGAATCATCACATGCGAGCGCAGCGAGCGAGGCCGACGGTAATAAGATGGATTCAGAGGGGGTGAAGAATTTATTTTAAAAAATTGGTATCTTTTAGTGCAATTTTCAGTAGTTTTCTGTGATAAATGGACTAAAAATTAAGTTCTTCTAGGCATTCATAAAAGAAAACTCATACATTATTTAAGAGAATTTCTGTGTTGCCAAACAAGTCTGACTTCTGAAGAGGGCTAGGGTACTAAGACTGCTTTGGCTCTATCCTTTCCAATAGAAAACACATAACATAGGTGTATAAACGTCCACAAAGAAACACACTTGTAATGTTGTTCCTACCAATAATGCAGGCTGGCCACTTCCTTTTCTTCACCAGCTATTCAATGTTGATTGCCCAGTAATCTTTATGCCACATTAAATAGATAAAAGTATAAGAAATATCCATTTGAAAAAAATATTACATTTTTAGGAAGTCAGCAAAAGCTTTGTATTTATGAGCATGGCAATTTTGCTCAAATGGAAATATAGTAAATATTGTACTTAAAATAGTTTATACATCCGGGGACGGCTGGTGGGATTTGAAAACTGGGATGGCATAAGCATAGTGAATCAATGAATGCTAGCGAGCGAGTGAAACGAAATAAGGGGGATTAGGAGGATTCAGAGGATGTTCCCCCAAGAATTGTTTTGTAAAATTGGAGTATTTTGGTGCACTTTTCAGCACTATCTCTGTGATAAATGGACTAAAAATAGATTTCTTATAGACATTCATAAAGAAAAACCCATAACATATATAATAGATTTTCTGGGTTGACAAGCAAGTTTGACTAGAGAGGGGGCTAGGGCAGTTACTAGGCAAGACTACTGGGCTCTGTCCTTGCCAATATAGAACACATAACATAGGTGCATAAAGGTCTTCAAAGAAACACACTTGTAATTTTGTTCCTACCGAAATGCAGGCTGGCCACTTCCTTTTCTGCATCAGCTATTCAATGTTGATTGCCCAGTAATCTTCATGACATATTAAATAGCTACAAGTATATGAAATATCCATTTAAAACAAACATTTGATTTTAGGAAGTCAGCAAAAGCTTTGCAATTTTGAGCAAGGCAATTTTGCAAAAAAAAAAAAGAAGTAATTATTGTACTTAAAATAGTTCATATAGCGCTCCGAAGCCCCTGGGTCCATCAGTATCTTAGAAAACCATTAAATAAAAATAAGTTATGAAATGAGTCTAGTATGCATTCCTTAAAATATGAGAAATATCCACTAAACATCTTTCATTTATTTAGAAAGAAACAACAAAAACTTTATTTGTATAAGAAGGCTAGGTAAAATTGTTCAAAAATAAAACTTTTTACTTTATTTGTAAATACTTTGCATGCCACTCTCAGGTCCTTGTGCCTGTCAGTACAGTAGAAAATGGTTACATAAAAATAAATTATGAAAATAAATAAATGTACATTTTAAGAAATATCCCTTCAAAACTAATATGATACTTGTAAACACAAACAACATTATTTTAAATAATACTATGTAAATCATGTGCATGCCACTCTCATGTCCTTGTGTCCATCAGCCAGCACAGCAAAAAACACTTGAATAAAAAGAAATTATGGAAATAAATAAATGTACATTTTAAGAAATTTCAAAACCGATATGTTATTTTTAAACCCAATTTAAAAAAAGAAAATAAAAAATACTTTGCATGTCAATCTCAGGTTCTTTTGCTCTTTTGTTGAATTCTGGTATTTCCTTTTTCCATTGATAGCATAGCCAATGCATTAAGTCTAGCTTGAGTCATTGTGTTTCACAAAAATGTTTTTGCCCTCTTTAGTGTGGAAAAACATCGCTCAGACTCTGCTGTTGTCATAAGTGTAGTAATGACAACTCTTAAAAGCTTTATGGTCTCAGAAAAAGTCTTAGTTGTTTTCACACAGAGAGCCAAATAAAACCATAGCACCACTAGTAGCCTGATGGAAGTCAAGTCTTCCATACAGGACTGAAAGTTCTGTACGCAATCTGGCTTTGTCTAACATAGGATAGGCTTCTATTATTTCTGCCAGTGCCTCAGCTGGGAAAGATTTGTCTTGTCTTTCAAAGAGGTCACTTTGCAATAGTGTTGTACTTACAAGATGCTTTGTGAATGCAAAGCGCTCTCTGGCATGGACCACAATAATGTCACAGACTTATTTTGCTTCTTGGGTCAAAGTATTTATTATCAGTCTCCGTTTTACAAATTTACATTCTTGAGGCAGTGAAGAATCGAAACTGTCAATGGATTCCCGTACTTTGGTGATGCTTGTCACAAAGTCTGTAGTAGCTTTCTGGACAGACACAGTGTCAATATCTCGCTTTTGCAATTGATTATATAAAATATCTACTTGGGGCATTATACTGTGAAAAAGAAACAGAAAGAATATAAACTCCCTTTCTTCTAATGTTCTAGTAAATCCCTTAGCTTCACATATAGTATTGGACTCGAAATCACCACTGTTTGCAATGGTTGTCATGCATTCAAGAAGATCGTCTCTGTATTCATAAATTATGTTTAGTGCTCGAATATTGAAGTTCCAGTGAGTTGCAGGCCCTCTTTGAAGTCTTCTTGAAACTATTTGGTCAAGAATATCAGTCCTTTTCGGGGAACGTGCAAGAAATGCTTTTATACCACCGACCTCTGAAAAGAAAATTTTAACTCTAGATATTTTGGAGTAAGCCTGTTCCATAATTAGGTTAAGTTGGTGGGCATAGCAATGAATATAACTGACTGTGTCTTAGTAGAGACATCAGTTGTATCATCAGCTTGGATAGCTACATAACCAGTGCTTCTCAACTGCTGTGTAATATATTCTCTTAATACTTCCAGCATACAGTCAAGCAATTCATTCTGAAAAGTTTTAGAAGTGCCTTTACACTGTGACTGTTTTTAAATGTGTTTCCATAGCACTGTCAATGCTGGAGACAAAATCAACAAGGCCCCTGAACACGCCAGGATTTAGAGACTCTTCAGTTTCATCATGGTCTCTTAATGCCAATTCAAAGTCATCACAATAAATGAATACAGTCAGTTAACTTTGATAAAATGTATCTGTTTTTATCCACTTCTGCACTATGTTTTCTTACTCCCACATGGTATGCTTCGTTCAATTGCTGTTCAATGTCTGATTTTCCAAAAAGATATAATTTCAAAATATTTGTCAAATGGGACTTACAGGAATCATGTTTTTTTATTTTTTCAGCCAGATGCTTTAGGTCAGTAACTCCTGTTTTTGTCAAGGTAACTTCACCTCCAAAGAGTAAACAAGGGAAACAGAATAAAACATTTTTAGAAGCACTACCAGTAAGCCATTCCATCCTATCATACCAAGTACTGGTAAACCGACGTGTGTAACCCTTTCGCCTATCTTTTGTAGACTGCTCAATTTTCATTTGAGGTTTATCAGCTCCTAATGTTTTCACTTGCAGTTTATCTCCATGTGTCAAGCCTAAAAATGGGTTTATGAGTAAACTGTCAACTGTGTTCATTGTGCCAGCAATATATCGGACAGGAAATAGAAAAACTAGCCTGTTTTTAAATATTGCCTCAGTTGAAGACACAAAAACGATATTACACAAAATACTAAATAAACACTAATATGAATTGTCATGCACACACAAGTAACAGCAATTATTCATCCATCCTCATTCTGACAGGAATGCAACTGCAGCAGCATGTACAGCTGTTCCCCAAGCGGTATAGCCTTGTAACTATTTGCAGGATTCCTCCTGGGATCTTGTTAATAATTAAAATATGGTGTAAGCTTTGAGGCTAGTTGCCATTGCATGCACAACACCAGTGGTGATTGAAAAGCTTGAGCATGTCAATTCAGTGATCTGCCTAGAATTTAAAGGGTGTATTCAAATTATGGGGTCCTTGCATTACTATTATAAGGATAAAATACCTACATGTTAGGAGTAAACCTAAAACAAAGTACTTATAAATTTTGACTTGACTTTCGATGGCAAAATATACAAAACGTATTGAAATATTTCTTAAAAGCATGAGACTCTCATTGAACAATACCCTTTAAAAGAGTTCTAGGCAGATCTCTGCTATATCCAGTACTCATCTGTATTCAACACAGAAAAATGAATGTATATTTTCCCAATTAAAGAGTTTAACATTGCAGTTAGGCCATTTCGAAATTCAACAAATTTACAAACTGAGCTGTTTTACAGACAAGACAGACTAAAATTACAGCCTATAGACAGTGCTAGTCCTATCAGTGATCCTATTACTAAATGGATAGCGGTCACAACTGCAACAACACATTAGATAGATTTTATATATCCTACTCATTGTACATACTCTGTGTGCAGTAAAAATATTGTGTGCAAAAAAGTAGACTTTGGTGTCCAAAAATATTGTTGACTGAAAAATAGAATGAAAATAAACAGTGGCTTAAAACATGGTAAAATATCATGCATTATAGAGCAAACGTAAGTGTACTGGGAGCAGAGGTAAGGGACATCCTCCTAGAGTAGACATGAGCATTTAAAATGAGGTGGGTGAAGGGGCGGGAGACAAGCAAAGCACTTTAATAATTCAGGTAAAGTTAATGGATAGTTAGGGGATTTTAGGATAGCACTAAGGAGCAGTAGAGGGCTATTATGAATTAGAGTAGTTCTTTTTTAAGCATCAAGAAAGGATAGAATTTATGGGCAGTTTGGGGTTTAAAGGCCTTAGGGATGGGAAGCATTAAGGGATAGTAAGGGATTATTAGGCTACAGTTACATACATGAAAGAGTGTATACAATAATAAAAGATTTAGAAATCAACATTTTTGGAATTTTCATAGTTTATAATGAAAAACAAAAAATTATTCCCTTGAACTTTTAACTCTCCACAACCTCATACTCTCTGCACTGTTCTGCTAGGATAAACCAACAGGCCTCCACACCTAAAGACCACACAGTTGGCAGCCATATACAGCTGAATGTTGACCTTTGCCGTAAATAGAGAACCATGTCCTACCTTGTGGCCTGAGATTAAGGACCAGGAAGCTGAGTTTCGATCAATGTCCTGTTGCAGCAGAGTCGGAGCCACCATGTGTCCTCTTTCGATATCTCTCAGTACTGATCTTGAATGTGATTATATCACGACCAGTCTTAAATCCAATTTTTCATGTGCTAAAAGAATTAAAACAAGAATGTAATGTTTCTAGCAAATGTGCTTACTGTACAATACTGTTTTCCACAAAACAAAAAAAACATTTAAAATAATAAATTCAGGTAGTTTTAAATGGAATGTGCGTGAGTGCAAGTAAGCTCCTGGGTCTCTGCAAGCATGGTGATGTGTGCAATTTCGTGTAGAGTTGCATGTTTCTGCAACAAAGTGCATGTCCATGTATAAACATGAATCTATGTGAACAAATGTGTGTGTATGTTTGAGTATGTGTGCATTGCAGTGAGCACCTATGCTGCTGGCCCGAACTCTAGAATCCTGTTGATGTAGTGAGCGAGGGTATGGGAACACCTCATGTGACTAGAGGAGGGATGGTGAGTTAATGTTTTACAACGGCTACATTCAGGGGGCTAGAGAGTTAGGGGACAGGTAAGCCAGTGATCATTTCCAGCAACCGGCCCCCAAGGTTGAAAACTTTCAGCACCAAGGCCACTGCCCCCTAGAAGCAGGCTATAGTCCATCGCCTTTCTGGACAACAACAGTTGACATAGTGCGACCCCTTGGTTCTACGTGGCGGACTGTCTGCCAGCCGGGTCTGGAATTATTTTTGTTTATGACTTGCACTAACTGAAGAAAGTGTTTTATACTCTGGGAAAAGCAGCCAGTTTGTCAAGAGGTTGGTGATTATATTTTTCCAGGCAGTGCCGAAATTTGAATGTGCCAATAAAATAAGTGGGACAGACTGCATGCTTCCATGATGCACTTACTGCCAGTGTACTTGCTGCTTAAATGCAGCTACTTATTAGGGGTGGGCGGAATTTGCGTAGTTGCGCTACGCAAAGCTCCGCAAAACAGTAAAAAATCTCCGCTAGCACGCAGAAATCCCACGAACACGAGGAATTGCTTTTTCGAGATGCTTTTTTCCTGTTCGGTAATGCTGTTTGCGTGCTCGGGGTGAAATATCTCGCGAACACACATTTTGAGAACGCGAACAATCAAAAAATTCTGCGAAGCCGCAGAACGCAGAATTTTGGGCAATTCAGCCTTCTCTGCGGAATGCAAAATTACACAAATTCTGCAAATTGCGTGAGCGGAATGGAATTTACTGCCCAGGCCTGTTACTCATACAGCTTGCAAGGTGGTTAGAGCCCAGGTGTGCTGTAGCTTGAATGAATAAAGCATTCTAGTGTGGTGATGCGGACAGGACTGAAAATGTGAAATGTGAACGCTCTTCAAAATTTTAAAAAGTGTGTATCTTTTTAACATTTGAAAGCTTTGACATTATCAAGTCAAATTATAGCACCGCACTGAGAAGACTTCATTAAACATGATAGGAGGAAGGGGCTGACACCTACACCTGAAAAGGGCTATGCCTTTTCCAACACTAATAGCTACATAACCACCTGTAGTGTGCCTGGAGCCAAAGAAGGAAGGGCAGGGGCCTTTTGAGGATCAAAGACAGCCGTCTTTTGTTGCCTCCCCCACTTCAAAGTAATATTGTGGTATTAGTACTTGCACCGTGACACCCCAAATTAGTTCATTTTGGGGTCTGGAGGAGACTCTGCAACTATGAGATACTACGCTGCTAGGAGGGACTGCCCCTTTGTCACTTGCTTTGCTGTACTGGCCTTATGCCTGCTGTAGGAGAGTAGGATCTGCTTCACATGGGTACCCCCTCTTTTTGCTGGTGTTTCACTGTTTTTTGACCTTAGTCTGGCTGTGACCCTATTAATCAGGACCACAACCTAGCTGCTTCCGCTCTAAAATGGTTTCCATGTACATTAGGTACATATCTAATTGGATTCTGGAGTGCCTTATAAGCCCCTAGTATATGGTATACTATGTACCTAAGGCATAGGTACCTCAGAGGCCTACCAGGGGCTGCAGCATGTATTATGCACACCTGGGAAGCACTCCAAAAAGACACCACAGGTCTGATACTGCAGCCTGAGTGTGCATGCACCCCTTACTGTGATATACGCTACCTATATCCACACATATATACAGACACATATACACCCATAAGCCACTCCTATGGCAGGCCTTGACAATCCTAAAGGCAGAGTGCTTGGTTTTGTGTGAGAGGGTGCTCAAGCATGAGCTGAGCCCCTATGCAGCTTTTGGAAATTCTTCCTTATGGCTGTTCTGTGATACAGTTTTATCAAAGTTGGACGAACCCAAAGATGTTGGTACGATCACTGTCAGACAGTGCTAGGGAACCCACTAGGTAAGTTAAAAGACCCCTCACACACCAACCTAGTTGGTGTCATGCTTCATCATTGGGGTCCCAACCGGGTGGCCGAATGCCCCCCGGTTGTGCTACAACGCCTGACTACAGCGGAGCTGGTGTGGTGCAAGAGTGTGATGTAGTGAAGATTTAAAAATATCTCTGAGAGTCCTTGCCGTGGGAAGTTTATTATTGCGGCTCAGGATATGCTAAAATAAAAGTATGTGATGCAACTACGAAAGAAATTATTTTCAAATAGTTGTTAGTGTTGTAGGTCTACATGTTTCAGCCCTCATCGAGATGTAAGGGGCTTTCGTCAGGACCAGTGAGTGCAGTGAGTGGCAAAGTGAAAGGTGCCACGTAATGGGTGAAAAAATTAAAAAGGTTGATTACCTACACACTCGCTAAGGTGTGTGGACCAGGTGTCTGCGAATTTGCGGACACCACAGCGAAAAAAGACACTATGGCTGAGTGAGATCGCTGCTCAGGATGCGGGAGGAGTGCGCTTCTCGAGTCACAATATTTGATCATAGAGCTGCACCCGCCTGGCACCTACTGGGGTCTCCCGGGTCCCGGATGGTGATACAGCCATACCATATACTCTTAAGTGCATTATAACCTCGCAGTAAATGCTAACTTTGGAATGGCTGCATCAAAACATGTCATGTTTGGTGTCAAACGCTTTGGAATACTACCCCCCGTCAATTCTGGCGGCGGGGGTAGCATTCCACCCTTCTAGAGGGATAGACATGTTCACACTGGCTAAACCCGGTAGGACTTTCCTGAGCCCTAGCATCACAAAATGGATGCCTCTGCCACAGACACGGGTCTGGTCTCCTGCTGCTGACCGAAACTCCGGCAGCGGAGGCCTGGACAATAGGTTTCCTGTCAAGGGGAGGTGTCACCACCTCCCCAGACAGGCAGATGTGTATTGGTGCTGAGCGGGAGCACTCTCTGGTGCTTTGAAGTCCTGCACTGGAGGCACGTTTGCAGTCCCTGTGCATAGCCCAGTACAAACCGGTTGCAGGGGCTACCTGCCCCTGAACTAGCGCAAAACTGGACAAAGGAAATGGGTGTAACCACCCCTCTTTCCAAGCCCACCCATAGACGGGGCCTTAGAGTTAGTGCATCCCCTAAACTTACTATAAGTAAAGGGATCCAGTTTCTAGGACATTAGATTACCCTGGATGAAACTCTGCAACATATATCCTGGACCTTCGATGTTCTATCCTGACTAGAAGTCTGAAGAAATCTCCCTTGGGGTCAAGGAATGACTCCCCTGCTTGGGAGGCACCAAAGAAGCAACTGACATGTCTGCATCGCTGAAGCTCCCGCCAGGCGCTGAAGTCTTTGCATCCCCAGAGGTGGATTTCCAGACTTCCCCAGGGCTACCCTGAATCCACAGCAAAGCTGAGGCCCATGGTTATCGTGGGTGACGTGGAACTGTGACCCCTGGACACCGTGAAATTTTGCAGCAACACTATCTTCTTGGTCCTCCTTGAAGTTGTGCTTTGGGCTCTGAGTAGCCCCTGCCTTGAGCACCTCCTGCACCAAAGATTGTTGGCCTCAACTCCACGAGTGACCCATGGGCCAGCTTCAAGTGCGACCACTTGAGGCTCCTTCGTGATCACTAGCCCATTGGCTAGCAGGTCCCCACGAAGGTAACTCCTTTTCTGCTTGGGCTTTCCTGGTTACTCCAGATGTGCCCTTACTTACCCTTGCTGGGTGAGTCCCTCAGACCTTGCCTGTCTGCACTGCAGTCCTTTCTCTGAATTCCAGTGACTTGCCGTTGCCAAGGCTTGTTGGGTCCATTCTGGTCGCCAATACTGCAGCACTCGACAGACTTTGTGGGACAGCTCGAATCCGGCTCATGGACTTCATCAATGCCTCCTGGACCTCGTGGCTGAAGAGTCAAGACACCCATCAACTCACCTGAAGCACTCAACACCTGTGGGCATTGGTCCAGCCTGGCCTCAGTCACTGGCAAGTGACCCAGACTCTGTCCCCTCTGCTTTCAGGTTCCTTACATCCCAGATCCAGGCTTGGATCTCTCCGGACACTTCTCCTTTTCACGGCAGCGGCAGTTCATTGCAGGCTGCCATTGAAATCGACTACGCAACCCGACACCAAAAGACACCTGTGCACCCGGCTTCCCTGGGTGAGGCAACTCGAGTACTCTGGTACTCTCATGGGTGCCAGCCCTAGAACTTCCTAAGTCCAAAGGGGTTTGGTCCTGACTTGACTAGAAGTGTCCCTAATCTTTAAATTTCTAACCGCGACATTGCCCATAGAAGATAACGGGAACCCACGGTTGTGTTCTCACACTGCATACAGTCCCCGTGGGTCCCTTGTGTCACTACCTTGGGTGGTTCCTTGGGGTCCCAGTGATTCTACAGGCTATAGGCCTAGTGTCTATTCCAGTTGTGGTTCTTATACCACTTTTTTGGTATATGGTTTGGTACGCCCCTAGGGCCCAAACGTGTATTTGTGCTAATACTGATGATTGCTACCTTGTAACTTAAGTACTTCGAACTCCAGTCTCATAAAGAGACTAGAGGGGTGTGTTATATCTTAAATACATATATTTTAAATATATACCTGGTGTGATTGTCCTTTCATTTGATCATTCAAGAGATTGTAGACTGGTAAAACAAGCTGCTTTACATTCCTTCAAGATTGAGCCTGAAGGCTGCTCTCCATAGCTACCACTAGGATAGCTTTCAATAAAGATTGTCTTTAACCTATCACCATAAGAGGTTGTTTGGACTGATACAAGGTGCCCACTAGAACTAGTGGACAGCATATATCAGGCCACCTTCTCACACCTGCTGATTGCTGTACTGCCAGGAGCGACTACCTCTTTGCACTGTGCTCTGCTTTGTTGGCCTGCTCCCTGCTACCTCTGCAATGAGGGACAACTGTCCTCTATATCCTACAAGTTCCCAAGAACTTGTTGGCTTTCCTCCTGCTATGGAAGAATCATGGCTATTTGTATGTTATTGGGACACCAGACACAATCACACAGTCTAGCGCCTGCTGTGTTGGCACGCGGTCACCTTTTGCTCCTAGTGGTACTCAAGAGTACTGTTCTTGAAGATACTGCAGTGCCGCAGTGTAGCCCCTTCCCCTTAGTGAGTGCCGGGAGCACCGAGCAGCGTGAGTGCATTCTGGTTGCCTAGCAACACAACGATCTGAGCGCGCTCTCTCCAGGCTCTTTGGGCCGAAGATTCACAAGACTGCCTCTACTGTGGCTGAACCCCAGCCCTACCTGCCTCTGTGCCTCTTACCAACACGAGCTCCATGTGTGAGGCCCACCAACACAGCAGTATGGGGCCATAGACCTGCCTGAGCTCCTGCAGCCATGCCGGAGCCCAACTCATCTTTCTACCACGTACACCCTGTGTACAAGACGGCCGGCAACCAGAGCAGCGACTCCAAGCCCTAGGTACTGTCCCGACTGACTTCAACCCCCACTGCATTGAAGACATTTCTGAGGCGGAGGCGGCCGGTGGGTTCATTTGAGGTTTACTGTAACTCTCTTAATGTTTCCTGAGCCCTGTGATGCCCCAGGCGAATGAGCTATTAATGTTACTACTGGCATAACTCTTGATGGACTGATTAGATTCTTGTCCTTTAGGCCTGGTTTTAATTACATAAAGATGGCCTATTTTTCTACAACTGGTGTGGAGTTTTTTGTGTGGTGTCTTTCAGTGTGTTACTTTACTATGTGTTGCACAAATACTTTACACACTGCTTCTTTGATAAGTGTGCTCTGCGCCAAGCTACCAGAAGATGAACACAGGTAATCGTGCATGTGTATCTGAATTAACCTGAGTGGTGGTGGGTACTGCCTGGCTTAGGTATATACCGTAGCCAACCAAAATCACCATTTGTAACAGGGACACATTCAGCAGCGCCTGCTGCTGCACGTTGCCTGCTTTCATTCAGAGCAGCCATGTGCATAGGGGGGCAGCAGCTTATCAGATTTCAGCTGGGACCATAACAATGGCCAAAGTTAAAGGGCCATCAGGCCTCCTTTTGTTCCAGGGAGCTCTCTGGAGCCTCAAACCTAAATGCAAATGCCTCGACCAAGGGGAAACAGCTGCCCTCTTCCTCCTGGACCTCTCAGCTGCCTTCAACACATTTCCCACTACACCCTCTGCGCAAGACTCCACAATGTCGGCATTTGGGACAAAGCCCTGGAAGGAGCTGCTCCTTCCTCACCTGCCGAACAGAGTCAGACTTTCACCATTCAAATAAAAGCCCACAGAGATCAGCTGCAAATGACCTCAGGGCTCTTCCCTGAGCCCTGTTCAACATCTACATGGCCTCACTTGCAGCTATCATCAGAAACCACAGACTCAACATCATCTCCTATACCGACAACACCCAGCTGATTCTCTCCCTCACAGAAGAACCCACATCCACCAAGAGCAACTTCCACAACAGGATAAATGCAGTCGCCACCAGGATTAAGGACAGCTGCCTCAAGCTTAACTCAAACAAGACCTAAGTCTCCTGGTGGCCCAGGCAGAGGGGGCCCGCAGCACTTGGAACTCCGCACACCCACTGACCAGGTGCAAACCCTTGGCATCTTCCTGGACTAGTCGCTCTCAATAAACCACCAAATCAACTCTGTTTCATCCTCCTATTTCCACATGCTCCATCTACTTCATAAGATCTTCCAGTGTGTTCCCAGTGAGTACAAGAAACCTGTCACACATGCACTCGTCAGCACTCTAGCCGGCACTACCCAGAAACTCCAAAACAAATGAAATGAAATGAAATGGAAAAAACATTTATATAGCGCATAGCTACCCTGAGGCATCCAAGCAATGCAGATGAACGTGGACAAGAGAGGAGGGTACAGTGGTTTGGGGGCGGTTGTTGAATAGCAGGGTTTTTAAAAGTTTACGGAAGGGTAGGAGATTGGGCTCCGACCGCATGCATAGGGGGAGGGCGTTCCATAGCTTGGTGAAGTTATAGGAAAAGGAACGTCTGACGCACCTCAGTCTCTTTATTTTGGGCAGTAAGGCGAGAGAGGAGGACCCTGATCGAAGCTGTCTGTTAGGTTGATAGGGGGTAATCAGCGATTGGCTGACTGACGGACCACTCTTCCAGAAGGCCTTGTGGGCAATGCACAAGGCTTTGAATTGGATTCTCTCCCTTACCGGCAGCCAGTGGAGGTTCCTCAGTGCCGGGTTTGCAGAATTTTTATGAGGGGTCTGGAGGAGTGTGCGGGCTGCACAGTTTTGAATTATCTGGAGCTTGCGGGTGGTGGATTGAGGGGCCCCTAGATATAGGGCATTCCTGTAGTCTAGGCACGATAGAATAAGGCCTTGGGCCATAATTTTTCTTGCCTGAAACGGGAGGAGGAGGAGTATTTTACGTAACAACTTCAGTATTCCATAGCAAGAGGCCATGAGTTGTGCTGCTTGATGATTAAAATTAAGGGAGTGGTCCAGCCAGATGCCAAGGCTTTTAATTTGGTTTTTGGGTACTGGAGCAGGGCCAAGGTAACTTGGCCAGAGTGATTCCGAGTTGAAGGAGGGGGGTGTTTCCTAGGAGGATAAGCTCAGTTTTCTCCCCATTGAGCTTTAAGCAGGAGAGTGCCATCCAGTTGTTGCTTGGTGTCTTCTCTGGGTGGTCTAGGGACACCAAAAGCTGAGTATCGTCGGCATAGGTGATGATTTTTATGCCGAAAGGGCGGACAATCTCAGCTAGGGAGCTCATATAAATGTTGAACAGTGTGGGCTCAGGGAGGAGGCACACAACCACTGAGGGGCATGCTAGTGGAAACAACGTCTCCTTCAAAGACCTGGAAAGAGCGGTCAGCTAAAAATGATCTTAACTAGGTGACGGTACCACCTGATACTCCTAAGTTCATAATTCTGTGAATCAGCATGTCATGGTTTACGGTTTCAAATAATTGCCACAGAGCCCCCTTGGTCGAAAATTTTCCTGGCCTCCTCGGTTACTGTGAGGAGGGTGGTTTTGGTTCTATGTTGGGGACGGAAACCAGTCTGAGAGAGATCAAGTAGGTTGTTAGATTCTAGAAACTCTACCAGCACTGAGTTGACATGTTTTTCTACAATCTTACTCTGCCACGGAAGGAGGGAAATCAGACGGTAGTTGCTCAGGTTGTCTTGGTCTAGGTTGTGTTTCTTTGAGAGAGCCTTGACCATGGTGCGTTTCCACGGGGGGAACAAGGCCGAGGAGATGGAGGCGTTCAGTAGGTCGAGGGTGGTAGACAGGATGTTTCCTATGACCAGTGCCAGGGCTCGTTGGGGTGCAGGGTCTAAGGGGGAACCAGATTTCACCCGGTGCATGAGGGGGTCTAAGGTAGTGAGGTCTAGAGTGGGGAGGGGTGACTGAAGATCCGGATCCGGGGCTAGTAGTGGCAACTGAGGCTGGTCCAGATTGCGTTGGGGAAAAGGTGGAGTGTGTTTTGTATTTTCTGGTGGAAGAATTTTGCCAGATTATTGCAGCGGGATTGGGCATCAATCTGGTTAGGTTGTTTCTGAGGCAGTTTTAGGAGGGTTTTGGCAATCCGATAAATTTCCTTGGGGGAGTTAGAGGCTGCATTGATTTTGTCTTCATAGAAGGCCGCTTGCGCGGCTTTGATTTCTCCTTTATAGGTTTTTATTGCCTCCCTATAAACTGATTTACTGGGCACAGAATAGTCGAGCCTCCATTTCCTCTCTAGATTTTTACAATGTCGTTTGAGTTCCCATAGTTTAGGGGAATACCATGGGGACGTTTTAGCTATACATCTTTTTTTAGAGCACTTTATGGGGAGCACAACATCTAGGGAGCTCTGGATCCAATGATCACATTTCTCATTGGCTGAGATAGGGTTGGGGTTACTGGCAGGTCTGGTGGCTTTGAGGGCAGAGATCCATTGTTCCATGGGAAGCTTGGACGAGTTACGTTCCCTACATGAGACCGTGTTAGTTGGCAGGGTGGGATCGGAGATATCCTAGGAAAGGGGGATCAGGAAGTGGTCAGACTGGGGGACCTGGGATGGCACTCCGGTTATAAGTTCGGTGCAGTTACTAAAAACATGGTCGAGTAGGTGGCCTTTAGTGTGAGTGGGTTCAAATAGTTTCTGCTTTAGCTGGAGTGTAGAAAGGATCAGATCCCTAATGATGTGGTCAGAGGTATCATCTAGGTGAATATTGAGATCCCCTAATGCTGTGAAATTGGATAGCGAGCATGCTAGAATCGCTATGGTTGGGGGGAGGGTACTAAGAAATTGACCAAAGGCCCTGGGTGGGCGGTAGATAAGTAGCCCAGAGAAGGTACTCGTTGGGGAGAAATCAATGGCAAAAAAAAGACTCTCTCAGTCTGGTACCTGGTGTGGGAGATTGCGACAGTTATTGTGGTCCTTGAAAATGATCGCTAAGCCTCCTACTCTGCCCTTTTTGCGGTCTGCTCATTGCATGCGATAGCCGTTGGGGAGAGCTTGAATGAAGTCTTGCTCTGACTCTGAATTGAGCCATGTCTCTGACAGGAAGAGAGTATTGGGTTTAACTTTTCTAGTAACAGGGCAATTTCGGTGGCATGCTTAGGGAGTGATCTGCAATTCAGCAGGAACATGCTTAGGCTGACATGATTGGTGGGGGGGGCTGCGTGTAATAATGTTCGGTTGAAAGTGAAACCCACAGTGTGAGCAAGTAATGTGCTCAACTGCCACATTCCAGAAGTGTTGGCAACTATCATGTGTCGTTGGAGGGAGTTTGGGTTATAGGACCTATGATGCGGCTGAAAACTGGCAGGGGTTGTGGCTCCTGGCCCCGTCCAGCTGTGGATCGGCGCAGACGGGCTTGCCTTAGGTGCGACTTCGGCAGGCCGGTGGCGCACCTGCTGCTCGCGTCTACTGTGCAAAGAGTCTGGCATGTTAAATTAATATCCCAGTGAGGCTCCGCGCCCTCTGCTCTCTTGCCCGGAAGTGAGGGAAAGTGAAGTCTTAGCCGGATACTCCCTCCACTCAAGCGGGACAACCCGAGGTGGACCGACGAGCAGTGTGGCTTGTTGCCTGAGCAGGAACAGTGGGTGAGTACAAGTTTGAAAGAAGATCTGTTTTTCTTTGATTAGAAAAGCAGGTAAAAACACTTAAAAACCTCTAGAATGATTCTCCACCCTATACACTTGCCTTTCTGTCAGCGCGCGTCCGCTGCGCGAAGAGACTGGCATGTGAAATAACTATCCCAGTGAGGTTCCGCCCCCTCCGGTCTCTCGCCCGGAAGTGAGGGAAAGTGAAGTCTTAGCCAGATACTCCCTCCACTCAAGCGGGACAACCCAAGGTCCCCAGAAACTTCACAACTTCAAGAACACCTCCGCCAAACTCACCCTAAACATCCCACGCTGCGGCCACATCACCAGCCACCTGAGAGGGGAAATAGTCATTACAAAGAATTCAATTCAACGCATGCCATTACAATGCATGCCAACACAATGCAAGTGCCATTACATCGCAATGCCATTTCAACGCATGGCATTTCAATGCAAATACCTTTACAACGCATGCCTTTACAACGAATTTCATTGTAAAGGAATGAATGGTAAAGGCATATGTGTTTTACATGTAATTATAAGGTAAATATAGGGTTTAGGGTGGCTTTGGGTTTTGGGGTGTAGGGGTATAGGTTTGGAGTGCCAAGATTAATTTTAGGATTCAGGGTGGGTTTGGGTTTTGGGGTGCCCAGGGTAAATGTAGGGTTCAGAGTGGATTTGGGTTTTGTTGTGCCAAGGGTAATTTTAAGTTTTAGGGTGGGTATAGGTTTTGGGATAGCAAGGGTAATTTTAGGGTTCAGGGTTGGTTTGGGTTTTGGGGTGCTAAGGGTAATTTTAGGGTTTAGGGGGTATGGGAATTGGGGTGGTAAGGGTAATTTTAGACTTTTAAGGGGGTATGGTTATTACCGTACAAAGGGTAATATTGGGGTTTCCAGGGGGTATTAAAATATATATATATATATATATTTATATATATATATATATATACAAACAGACACACACACAATTACTTACCTTAACCACTTTTACCAAGTATATGCCTTTACCACGCATGCCTTTGCGTTGTAATGGCATGCTTGGTAAAGGCATATGCGTGGTAAAAGTGTGGGTTGTAATGGTAACGCGTTGTAACAGCACTTGCGTTGGCATGCTTTGTGTTGGCATGCGATATAACGTCATATATTCCCTGAGAGACCTTCACTTGCTATCTATCAACAAAAGAATTACCTTCAAGCTCCTCACGCATGCCTATAAAATCCCTCCCCAACGCCAGACCTACATACCTCAACCACTACTTCTCCTTCTACACACTCCCCTGACATCGCCACTCCACCCAACTAGCCCAGGCCACCATCCCACGTATCCGCAAGACCACTGCTAGAGAAATATCCTTCTCCTAACTTCTGGAACTCCCTGCCTCTGCACCTCAGGCAATCATCATCACAGCCGCAATTCAGGAAGGACCTCAAGACCTGGCTCTTCGACTCAATCGCAGATCCCCAGCCAGACACACTCAGCGCCTTGAGCCCCTTACAGGTGAGTAGTCTCGCTTTAAATACTGATTGATTGAATGCAATGGAGGAGAAAGAAAGGCTCAAAGCTTATCACGTCATAAGAGGCTTGCTTTTGACTTTGTATTTTCTTGCCAGTGGACCTGTTTCTGTGCGCATTGTTTAAACTTGAGCAAAGATGGGTCCTTAGAATATCTTCACACCTGACTGGTCTTAACGACGACATCCCTTGGTCCACACTCATTAGATAAGCATGTCCCCTGGTAGGACCTGTGACCCTTCCGGAATTTTTTAAGTGTCCTGGTCACGCCTACGACCACCCTGGCCATACCTGTTGACTTGGATGCGGACACTGAACCCTTAGCAGTGATATTCCCTGTAAATACACCTCTTTAACAGATCACGAACCATCTTGATCTTGTTCCACTGCTTTAGAAATAGATACACTTTACTGGTATCCTATTTCTTTTTATGTGCGTCCCTCTGTGTGTCTTTATGTGTCGGTCCCCGATGCGGTTGGCTGCCGCCCTGTTTTTAGACCCCCATGTACGGGTTACATCCCTGAAAAAATGTGTGGGACTTTGATACTTTATCACGGCCCCGCGTACCCCATCACCACCGGTTAGATTATTATTTTCTCACATTCTCATGTTTTACCCGTGGTATTGTATCTGGCCACCTATCCGTTGTCTGTTTTTAATATTATCACCATGGCAACCAACTCTGTGAGTAATTCCACTCACGAAGAATCATTTCCTGATTCAGACCGGTTTCGGATAGGTTCCCCACACCACCTGCACCAACATGGCTGCCCCTCTATCCCTAACCAATGGGATCGATACAACCGCTCTGGCGTACTATCCCCGTGATCACACCATCCCAGGGATTTTTACTTCCCGAGTCATACCGGACATGGTTGGTTGCTCTCTTCACCTGCTCCAACATGGCCGACCCGTAATTCACTCCTCGACCAATGGGCTTGTGACTACCCTAGTCATGTGATACATCCCAGACCTCCCGATATCCTTATCTGGCGAACACCAACTCTGTTCGGAACCCATCCCAGGTCCGGCGGTAGGGGTAGGTCTTCCATCCCACGCGTCGCCTGACGCAGGTGAGTGCATCAGGGCTCATCCACGCCGTCTTCCAACAGGTGAGTTTGGGTATTTCTAAAGGGGGATTCGTGACGCCTCCATGACTTCATTAGCAGCTTGAGCGAGTACGTCCTGCTCTGATCCATCCGCTACCAGGGGCGGTGGCGTTCGCCCCCGACTTTTGCTCTTGAGTCTCCTGTGGCAACCCGTTGCTGACCTCACTGACCACTTTTGGGCGGCGATACGCCCTGGCCCCTGAGCATGATGGTCACCATGGCTGCACACTTAATCGCTCATGTCAGCATCTTTTGACACTCAAGGCTGTCACTACCCTCCAAACACTGCCCTCACCACAAGGATTGCCGAGCTGACCGTCTCACTTTACATTTTAATTTCGTCCCCACCTGGTTTCTTATTTGCTCCTCCCGGTTTTTACTCCAGGACCCACGTTAGGAGTCCTTTTTACCCGCCGGAGACTGCTGCAAGATTGCCTTGCTCACGCAAGAGGTGAGTTTACTAACCTCCGCTCTGTCTCAGCCCCGTAGTCCTGTCTTTTTATAGGTTTTTATTTAATTTGTCCTTATAGACCCTCCTATATTCACCCTGAGAGCTTCACCTCATAAGACTCTCGATGATTTCAGCTGAAGTTGTTTTGTATGTATTGTTTATCCTTACAGTTTTGTCATGTGTTTTTTGTTTCCAATCTTTCCATAGGTGACTCCTGAGCACCTTTCGGGTATGTAGAACACACATATCTTGTTGTAGATAGTTTATGATTTCCTGATCCTGATGAATTGCCGTGACCAATTACTGGCTTAAAGGGCAAGAAACATGTTGATCCTCCTGAGAGTAGGGCATACACAACTAGCATCATAATCACTAGTAGCTATCCCCACCTCACTTTCCTTTTAACTAGGCTGTTTACCACTCTATTAAACACAATTTTTGGTGGACTAACAGTACCTATTTTATCCGTACACCACATCTACACATCCTAGGGCCCCTTACCCCCACAGCACCCTTCGGCAGGAACAGAAGATCCCCGCCAAAGAGCCCCAGTATTGGGAGCCCGTCAGGAATTGCAGCGCCGACCTGACGAGGGGCAGGCTCAAATGATGAAGCATGACACCTAGCTTGCTGGGTGTGTGAGGGCCCTAGTTCCAACTAAAGGGTTTCCCCCCCCCTTTTTTCATGGCAGACGACACTTTTTGCTGAAATCACTACTTTTTCCTAACTGACTTGAGGAACTTTGTACCCTTTTTGTCTTACTAGTCGCTTGGGTATGTACACTGGACCTCGCTAAACCTACCCATCTCCCTCCTTTTGTTAACATGTCATCATTCCTGGCCCAGATTCATCATACTGATACAGTTCAGGGAAGGAGATGCACTCCTCATTATCCATGTTTGTAATCCTTTCTTTTACCATTTCTTTTGCAATAGTGCTTTTAACGGCGTGCAATAACCCGCTTCGCGCTCCGTTTCTTTCAGTTTTACACAAAACGGGGTGACTATCAAACCAGGGTAAGCGTCAATACAGTATATTATATACATGCCCATGATATAAATTGATATACAGCACAACATATAGAGGGGGAGAATTGTGTGGTTACGTAACATGAAATTAATACGTTCAGCAAGCTTTAAATAATTGTAAAACATTGTGTAAATGGCTCGAATCTATGGTTTAGGTTTGTAACTAATTAGACCTGTTCTGCAAAACGTAAATGAACGATTTGGTCATGAAAGCTAAACAATTTCATTTTTGTATATTATAGATGCCCCTGAAGAAGGGAATGAATTTCCCGAAATGCATCGGGATATTATAATAAAGTCATGGTTTGTGGAACCCACTTTTGACTCTTGAGCTTCTGTGAAACATCAACGGATTAAGCATTGAGTAAAATGAATTGAATATAAGAGTTAGAGTAAAAGGCTAAAGGAAATATACGAAGAAAAAAATATTGAGAGTAAAGTTAAGTAATATTTTAAATTGATTCATTGGACCCAAAACTTATGGTGTGGCAGTGCAGCCCGATGGTATCTGACAGTACATTCCAATTGTGGTGACCAGATTCATCATAGCCTGTAATGCAGCCTCGGGCTTATACTCTACCTGCCCGAGGCTGCTGTAGAATTATGATGCTGCCTGGTGTCATTACTGGGCGGCCCCCAAAGGGGCCTAAACAAGGACTACCGGGGTGGCACAATGTCAGCCTGGTTTGTTTTTGTTGTGTTGTGACACATGCGCAAAGCGCATGTGTCACAAATCATCCCACAGATTGCTTTCAATCTTGCCTGGCCTGCCTGACCTGCCTCTCGAGTGCATCACAAGCAGGCAGGCAGCAGGACTCGGCAGCTGGGGCTCGGCTGGTTTCTACATTGCATTTAAAATGGTAAGTAACATTGATGTTACTTAGCATTTTAAATCCAATGTGCAGTGCGGATGCCTGCGGGGCAAATAGGGAGGGCGGAGCCCTGCCGCCCTTTAAAGAAAACCGCCACTGCCTGTTTACTTAACTAATTTAGATATGAGCAAAGGTACAATGTATTTCTAGCTTACCTATTGTTTCTACTTTAGCCACATGATGTGCAATACCTGAGTTCCGAAGTTCAATTGACTTTTCTCATTGTACATAGTCCCACTTCTATCGCGTTTTTAACTTAACTTTTGATTTAAAAACTCATAGATTCCATTTGGAATTCAAAAACTTAGATATCATAGTATCTCTGTGTATTGTTGTTTTGTATGACTTTGTTTGAAAGGGTCCATTTTCCTTTATAAAGAGTTTGCTCCCAAGGCCCCTTTTTGACTTCCTGGGTTCCCTTGTTTTTTAAAACATACTTCTAAGGCCAGCAAAGATAGGAGTCAGCAAAGGGTTGCAAAACATGTGGGTTTCCTACAAACATCATTAAAAACAATGCATATCCATATAAATGACACTATTACCATGGTGATGTTAATAATGTCAATGTCAATGGAAGTCCTTTGTCATATCTGACTTCTTACCTCTGAGTTATCTGTAAGCAATAGGTTTTATTTACTCTCCTTTTACTTACCTCCCCTTTATCCATGCAGCATGATTAAGGAATGTCTCTCATGTGAGCTGTTGCATGCTACATCTTCCTTTCCCTCTTGATCTCATCAATTTTGCACCTTGAAACTGTTGTGTTTGTTGCAGTGATGGCTGGTGAACTTTGAAAGTTATGGGGTATTAAATAATTAACTATAACAAGATCAAGTGGGTAAATGAACGGAGCATGCCTGACTTACTTGTAGAGAGAATTAACTTACCCAAAACTCTTGTGGTAAGTCGCACACTCATCAGGGGAGTTGAGGATCACCCTCTCTGAGAAAATGTTGAAACAATGTGGGCAAATAATGTTTTTGAGAAACGTCTATATAAATCGGTTTAAGACAGTTAAACAAAAGTATTTATTTTCAGAATGTGCATAGTGTTGGGTTCACTTGTTTTGCATAACTTCTTAATTGGAATTAGAATGTGGTAAAATTATGTGGAATTTATAGTCTTGAATGATTATACAGATGAAGGTTCCTGCTTGTGCTGCCGGTCATGTAAATAGATGCTTAATAAATTGTATCTGCTTTGTACATTACTCACAACCCTGATTCTTTTCACATAGCATCATTCTTCACTTAGTTTTCTATACTGCCTGGTATTCCCAATCATATGTCATGTGTTTATTCTGTTTCTTACGTAAGGGGCTGCATGGAAAAATCAAACGCAATACAAACTCAAAACAACAGGAGAAAGAAAGTAAAAGTAATGCTTCTGTTCCCTTATACACACATTATTTAGCCCTTGCTACTATAAGAAGGACTCAAGAATGTTAAACATAGGAACTTCATTTAAGTTGGAAACTGCATGTTCTTGTATCCTATGCACTGGCACTTTCCAATGATTTTTGCACATTCAAGTAGTAAAAAGGAGCATTATTTGTACTCCCACCTGGATAAATACTCTTATATCCTTATAATATTTCAGGCATGAGCACTTTATGAACAGCTTTGCACAATCAAATGTTTACAAACAGCATTATTTGCACTTTCCTCGTAACATATCCCCCATTTGTTTTCCAACTCAGGCTAAACATCTCAAGCATTAGCACTTTATGAACATTTTTGCACAAACAAATGTTTACAAACAGTACTATTTGCACTTTCCTTGCTAACAAATATCTAAATTAGAACATGACACAATGATAAAGGAGGAACAGCAAATTGACTTTAATCTGCCCAATATTAAAGAGTTCAGTTCATTTTGCTTCCCTACACTCATACGAAAACTTTCTACAGACTAAGATTTCGACTCTCTTTAAACTTGAACACCATGCTCATATGGTATGGGCTGCGTGTAATAATGTTCGGTTGAAAGTGAAACCCACAGTGTGAGCAAGTAATGTGCTCAACTGCCACATTCCAGAAGTGTTGGCAACTATCATGTGTCGTTGGAGGGAGTTTGGGTTATAGGACCTATGATGCGGCTGAAAACTGGCAGGGGTTGTGGCTCCTGGCCCCGTCCAGCTGCGGATCGGCGCAGACGGGCTTGCCTTAGGTGCGACTTCGGCAGGCCGGTGGCACACCTGCTGCTCGCGTCTACTGTGCAAAGAGTCTGGCATGTTAAATTAATATCCCAGTGAGGCTCCGCGCCCTCTGCTCTCTTGCCCGGAAGTGAGGGAAAGTGAAGTCTTAGCCGGATACTCCCTCCACTCAAGCGGGACAACCCGAGGTGGACCGACGAGCAGTGTGGCTTGTTGCCTGAGCAGGAACAGTGGGTGAGTACAAGTTTGAAAAAAGATCTGTTTTTCTTTGATTAGAAAAGCAGGTAAAAACACTTAAAAACCTCTAGAATGATTCTCCACCCTATACACTTGCCTTTCTGTCAGCGCGCGTCCGCTGCGCGAAGAGACTGGCATGTGAAATAACTATCCCAGTGAGGTTCCGCCCCCTCCGGTCTCTCGCCCGGAAGTGAGGGAAAGTGAAGTCTTAGCCAGATACTCCCTCCACTCAAGCGGGACAACCCAAGGTCCCCAGAAACTTCACAACTTCAAGAACACCTCCGCCAAACTCACCCTAAACATCCCACGCTGCGGCCACATCACCAGCCACCTGAGAGGGGAAATAGTCATTACAAAGAATTCAATTCAACGCATGCCATTACAATGCATGCCAACACAATGCAAGTGCCATTACATCGCAATGCCATTTCAACGCATGGCATTTCAATGCAAATACCTTTACAACGCATGCCTTTACAACGAATTTCATTGTAAAGGAATGAATGGTAAAGGCATATGTGTTTTACATGTAATTATAAGGTAAATATAGGGTTTAGGGTGGCTTTGGGTTTTGGGGTGTAGGGGTATAGGTTTGGAGTGCCAAGATTAATTTTAGGATTCAGGGTGGGTTTGGGTTTTGGGGTGCCCAGGGTAAATGTAGGGTTCAGAGTGGATTTGGGTTTTGTTGTGCCAAGGGTAATTTTAAGTTTTAGGGTGGGTATAGGTTTTGGGATAGCAAGGGTAATTTTAGGGTTCAGGGTTGGTTTGGGTTTTGGGGTGCTAAGGGTAATTTTAGGGTTTAGGGGGTATGGGAATTGGGGTGGTAAGGGTAATTTTAGACTTTTAAGGGGGTATGGTTATTACCGTACAAAGGGTAATATTGGGGTTTCCAGGGGGTATTAAAATATATATATATATATATATTTATATATATATATATATATATATATACAAACAGACACACACACAATTACTTACCTTAACCACTTTTACCAAGTATATGCCTTTACCACGCATGCCTTTGCGTTGTAATGGCATGCTTGGTAAAGGCATATGCGTGGTAAAAGTGTGGGTTGTAATGGTAACGCGTTGTAACAGCACTTGCGTTGGCATGCTTTGTGTTGGCATGCGATATAACGTCATATATTCCCTGAGAGACCTTCACTTGCTATCTATCAACAAAAGAATTACCTTCAAGCTCCTCACGCATGCCTATAAAATCCCTCCCCAACGCCAGACCTACATACCTCAACCACCACTTCTCCTTCTACACACTCCCCTGACATCGCCACTCCACCCAACTAGCCCAGGCCACCATCCCACGTATCCGCAAGACCACTGCTAGAGAAATATCCTTCTCCTAACTTCTGGAACTCCCTGCCTCTGCACCTCAGGCAATCATCATCACAGCCGCAATTCAGGAAGGACCTCAAGACCTGGCTCTTCGACTCAATCGCAGATCCCCAGCCAGACACACTCAGCGCCTTGAGCCCCTTACAGGTGAGTAGTCTCGCTTTAAATACTGATTGATTTAATGCAATGGAGGAGAAAGAAAGGCTCAAAGCTTATCACGTCATAAGAGGCTTGCTTTTGACTTTGTATTTTCTTGCCAGTGGACCTGTTTCTGTGCGCATTGTTTAAACTTGAGCAAAGATGGGTCCTTAGAATATCTTCACACCTGACTGGTCTTAACGACGACATCCCTTGGTCCACACTCATTAGATAAGCATGTCCCCTGGTAGGACCTGTGACCCTTCCGGAATTTTTTAAGTGTCCTGGTCACGCCTACGACCACCCTGGCCATACCTGTTGACTTGGATGCGGACACTGAACCCTTAGCAGTGATATTCCCTGTAAATACACCTCTTTAACAGATCACGAACCATCTTGATCTTGTTCCACTGCTTTAGAAATAGATACACTTTACTGGTATCCTATTTCTTTTTATGTGCGTCCCTCTGTGTGTCTTTATGTGTCGGTCCCCGATGCGGTTGGCTGCCGCCCTGTTTTTAGACCCCCATGTACGGGTTACATCCCTGAAAAAATGTGTGGGACTTTGATACTTTATCACGGCCCCCGCGTACCCCATCACCACCGGTTAGATTATTATTTTCTCACATTCTCATGTTTTACCCGTGGTATTGTATCTGGCCACCTATCCGTTGTCTGTTTTTAATATTATCACCATGGCAACCAACTCTGTGAGTAATTCCACTCACGAAGAATCATTTCCTGATTCAGACCGGTTTCGGATAGGTTCCCCACACCACCTGCACCAACATGGCTGCCCCTCTATCCCTAACCAATGGGATCGATACAACCGCTCTGGCGTACTATCCCCGTGATCACACCATCCCAGGGATTTTTACTTCCCGAGTCATACCGGACATGGTTGGTTGCTCTCTTCACCTGCTCCAACATGGCCGACCCGTAATTCACTCCTCGACCAATGGGCTTGTGACTACCCTAGTCATGTGATACATCCCAGACCTCCCGATATCCTTATCTGGCGAACACCGACTCTGTTCGGAACCCATCCCAGGTCCGGCGGTAGGGGTAGGTCTTCCATCCCACGCGTCGCCTGACGCAGGTGAGTGCATCAGGGCTCATCCACGCCGTCTTCCAACAGGTGAGTTTGGGTATTTCTAAAGGGGGATTCGTGACGCCTCCATGACTTCATTAGCAGCTTGAGCGAGTACGTCCTGCTCTGATCCATCCGCTACCAGGGGCGGTGGCGTTCGCCCCCGACTTTTGCTCTTGAGTCTCCTGTGGCAACCCGTTGCTGACCTCACTGACCACTTTTGGGCGGCGATACGCCCTGGCCCCTGAGCATGATGGTCACCATGGCTGCACACTTAATCGCTCATGTCAGCATCTTTTGACACTCAAGGCTGTCACTACCCTCCAAACACTGCCCTCACCACAAGGATTGCCGAGCGGACCGTCTCACTTTACATTTTAATTTCGTCCCCACCTGGTTTCTTATTTGCTCCTCCCGGTTTTTACTCCAGGACCCACGTTAGGAGTCCTTTTTACCCGCCGGAGACTGCTGCAAGATTGCCTTGCTCACGCAAGAGGTGAGTTTACTAACCTCCGCTCTGTCTCAGCCCCGTAGTCCTGTCTTTTTATAGGTTTTTATTTAATTTGTCCTTATAGACCCTCCTATATTCACCCTGAGAGCTTCACCTCATAAGACTCTCGATGATTTCAGCTGAAGTTGTTTTGTATGTATTGTTTATCCTTACAGTTTTGTCATGTGTTTTTTGTTTCCAATCTTTCCATAGGTGACTCCTGAGCACCTTTCGGGTATGTAGAACACACATATCTTGTTGTAGATAGTTTATGATTTCCTGATCCTGATGAATTGCCGTGACCAATTACTGGCTTAAAGGGCAAGAAACATGTTGATCCTCCTGAGAGTAGGGCATACACAACTAGCATCATAATCACTAGTAGCTATCCCCACCTCACTTTCCTTTTAACTAGGCTGTTTACCACTCTATTAAACACAATTTTTGGTGGACTAACAGTACCTATTTTATCCGTACACCACATCTACACATCCTAGGGCCCCTTACCCCCACAGCACCCTTCGGCAGGAACAGAAGATCCCCGCCAAAGAGCCCCAGTATTGGGAGCCCGTCAGGAATTGCAGCGCCGACCTGACGAGGGGCAGGCTCAAATGATGAAGCATGACACCTAGCTTGCTGGGTGTGTGAGGGCCCTAGTTCCAACTAAAGGGTTTCCCCCCCCTTTTTTCATGGCAGACGACACTTTTTGCTGAAATCACTACTTTTTACTAACTGACTTGAGGAACTTTGTACCCTTTTTGTCTTACTAGTCGCTTGGGTATGTACACTGGACCTCGCTAAACCTACCCATCTATCCCTCCTTTTGTTAACATGTCATCATTCCTGGCCCAGATTCATCATACTGATACAGTTCAGGGAAAGAGATGCACTCCTCATTATCCATGTTTGTAATCCTTTCTTTTACCATTTCTTTTGCAATAGTGCTTTTAACGGCGTGCAATAACCCGCTTCGCGCTCCGTTTCTTTCAGTTTTACACAAAACGGGGTGACTATCAAACCAGGGTAAGCGTCAATACAGTATATTATATACATGCCCATGATATAAATTGATATACAGCACAACATATAGAGGGGGAGAATTGTGTGGTTACGTAACATGAAATTAATACGTTCAGCAAGCTTTAAATAATTGTAAAACATTGTGTAAATGGCTCGAATCTATGGTTTAGGTTTGTAACTAATTAGACCTGTTCTGCAAAACGTAAATGAACGATTTGGTCATGAAAGCTAAACAATTTCATTTTTGTATATTATAGATGCCCCTGAAGAAGGGAATGAATTTCCCGAAATGCATCGGGATATTATAATAAAGTCATGGTTTGTGGAACCCACTTTTGACTCTTGAGCTTCTGTGAAACATCAACGGATTAAGCATTGAGTAAAATGAATTGAATATAAGAGTTAGAGTAAAAGGCTAAAGGAAATATACGAAGAAAAAAATATTGAGAGTAAAGTTAAGTAATATTTTAAATTGATTCATTGGACCCAAAACTTATGGTGTGGCAGTGCAGCCCAATGGTATCTGACAGTACATTCCAATTGTGGTGACCAGATTCATCATAGCCTGTAATGCAGCCTCGGGCTTATACTCTACTTGCCCGAGGCTGCTGTAGAATTATGATGCTGCCTGGTGTCATTACTGGGCGGCCCCCAAAGGGGCCTAAACAAGGACTACCGGGGTGGCACAATGTCAGCCTGGTTTGTTTTTGTTGTGTTGTGACACATGCGCAAAGCGCATGTGTCACAAATCATCCCACAGATTGCTTTCAATCTTGCCTGGCCTGCCTGACCTGCCTCTCGAGTGCATCACAAGCAGGCAGGCAGCAGGACTCGGCAGCTGGGGCTCGGCTGGTTTCTACATTGCATTTAAAATGGTAAGTAACATTGATGTTACTTAGCATTTTAAATCCAATGTGCAGTGCGGATGCCTGCGGGGCAAATAGGGAGGGCGGAGCCCTGCCGCCCTTTAAAGAAAACCGCCACTGCCTGTTTACTTAACTAATTTAGATATGAGCAAAGGTACAATGTATTTCTAGCTTACCTATTGTTTCTACTTTAGCCACATGATGTGCAATACCTGAGTTCCGAAGTTCAATTGACTTTTCTCATTGTACATAGTCCCACTTCTATCGCGTTTTTAACTTAACTTTTGATTTAAAAACTCATAGATTCCATTTGGAATTCAAAAACTTAGATATCATAGTATCTCTGTGTATTGTTGTTTTGTATGACTTTGTTTGAAAGGGTCCATTTTCCTTTATAAAGCGTTTGCTCCCAAGGCCCCTTTTTGACTTCCTGGGTTCCCTTGTTTTTTAAAACATACTTCTAAGGCCAGCAAAGATAGGAGTCAGCAAAGGGTTGCAAAACATGTGGATTTCCTACAAACATCATTAAAAACAATGCATATCCATATAAATGACACTATTACCATGGTGATGTTAATAATGTCAATGTCAATGGAAGTCCTTTGTCATATCTGACTTCTTACCTCTGAGTTATCTGTAAGCAATAGGTTTTATTTACTCTCCTTTTACTTACCTCCCCTTTATCCATGCAGCATGATTAAGGAATGTCTCTCATGTGAGCTGTTGCATGCTACATCTTCCTTTCCCTCTTGATCTCATCAATTTTGCACCTTGAAACTGTTGTGTTTGTTGCAGTGATGGCTGGTGAACTTTGAAAGTTATGGGGTATTAAATAATTAACTATAACAAGATCAAGTGGGTAAATGAACGGAGCATGCCTGACTTACTTGTAGAGAGAATTAACTTACCCAAAACTCTTGTGGTAAGTCGCACACTCATCAGGGGAGTTGAGGATCACCCTCTCTGAGAAAATGTTGAAACAATGTGGGCAAATAATGTTTTTGAGAAACGTCTATATAAATCGGTTTAAGACAGTTAAACAAAAGTATTTATTTTCAGAATGTGCATAGTGTTGGGTTCACTTGTTTTGCATAACTTCTTAATTGGAATTAGAATGTGGTAAAATTATGTGGAATTTATAGTCTTGAATGATTATACAGATGAAGGTTCCTGCTTGTGCTGCCGGTCATGTAAATAGATGCTTAATAAATTGTATCTGCTTTGTACATTACTCACAACCCTGATTCTTTTCACATAGCATCATTCTTCACTTAGTTTTCTATACTGCCTGGTATTCCCAATCATATGTCATGTGTTTATTCTGTTTCTTACGTAAGGGGCTGCATGGAAAAATCAAACGCAATACAAACTCAAAACAACAGGAGAAAGAAAGTAAAAGTAATGCTTCTGTTCCCTTATACACACATTATTTAGCCCTTGCTACTATAAGAAGGACTCAAGAATGTTAAACATAGGAACTTCATTTAAGTTGGAAACTGCATGTTCTTGTATCCTATGCACTGGCACTTTCCAATGATTTTTGCACATTCAAGTAGTAAAAAGGAGCATTATTTGTACTCCCACCTGGATAAATACTCTTATATCCTTATAATATTTCAGGCATGAGCACTTTATGAACAGCTTTGCACAATCAAATGTTTACAAACAGCATTATTTGCACTTTCCTCGTAACATATCCCCCATTTGTTTTCCAACTCAGGCTAAACATCTCAAGCATTAGCACTTTATGAACATTTTTGCACAAACAAATGTTTACAAACAGTACTATTTGCACTTTCCTTGCTAACAAATATCTAAATTAGAACATGACACAATGATAAAGGAGGAACAGCAAATTGACTTTAATCTGCCCAATATTAAAGAGTTCAGTTCATTTTGCTTCCCTACACTCATACGAAAACTTTCTACAGACTAAGATTTCGACTCTCTTTAAACTTGAACACCATGCTCATATGGTACATGACATTAAAAAATGCTAAGAATTATCATATTTATAATGAAACTGTCTGTCCGTATGTTAATTGCTTTCAAATTGATTTCTTCAACAAAAAGGCAATTGTAATATTAATAAACTTTACAGTAATGTTGAAAGATGGAGATTCAAAATTGCGGATATATTTGACAGCACTATTCAAGTTACACGTATGTTCTTTTGTTGATAAAGGTGATGTTGGACTGTTGTTGAATGGGCACTTTAAATGGACTATCTAGGTGTTTGGACTTTATTGTCCTATTGAAGGCACATGCAGAAATGTGTTGACCGTCCTTTTTCCTATGCACTGTTGGTGAAAAATTAAAGAAAGTAAACTACCAGTGACTGTGGTGCAAACTATTTCCCCGACCGAGGAGGAGAGAAAATTGGAAGTTGTTTGTAGATGCTTAACAAATTGTAGCTGCCACTAAACAAAGCTTTTTATACATGCATCTGGGTGAACTGCAACACTTCATTATATGTGCATATCAGTGAACCACATTTGTGATGTAAAGCAAACAGGCTGAGAACATTGTGAAAGCTGCCATTTACATTTTGTTTTGGCTTTTGCCTCATCTGTGGGGAGCCTGATAAAAATTAACCCTGGGCGTAGTTCGCGAAGTAGCACTTCGCGAAGCTACGCAAAGTGCAGTTCGCACTACACGAGCTATGCGTAGCACTTCGCGAACTGCGTAGTACCTTGTTCGCACTGTGCCAGATGTCGTTTTCAATGATTGCACAGTGTGGACAAGCAACCGGCACTGTGCAATCATTGAAAATGGCATCTTGCACAGTGCGAGCTGTAGTTTTCTGCTGCTCGAGTAGATTCTTACTCGAGCGGCAGCTTTCTCAACGCGAACTGGTAGATTCTCATCGCGAGCGGTCGCAAGCATATGCGACCACTCGCAATGAAAAACCTGACCTCCTCGCGTTGGGAATCTCGCCAGGAGGTTTATTTTCCATGCTCGCGATCGCCAACTTGATGTTGCTGATCGCGAACAAGGAAAAAGTCTCGCCGGGATGTCATTTTGCTTGCTCGCGGTCGCCAACCTGACGTTGAGGACCGCGAGCAAGCAAAAAATTACCGCAGCACTACGCAACACTACGCTACGCGTGTTCGCACTGTGCTACATGCAATTTGCGTAGTGCGAAGTAGCGCGAACTTCGCAAACTACGCGAGCGTAGCGTAGTGCTTTGCCCAGGCTTAATAAAAATTTGAACTGCTCATGCTTTGGAGAGCAGTGCGTGAGGGTGCATGTATGTGCGTGATTTTTGTATGTCTGTATCAACGTTTTAAGGTCAATGTTTCCAGGCCAACCATGACACACCTTACTCTGCCCTTTGTTTCCTGGCATTGCAGTGATGCATCACAGCTTGCGGATCCATTTCCTGTACCGCGGCACACAGAAGACGTACAGGCACAGCGTGACAGTTCTGATCTATAGCGGATTGTGGTGATCCGTACATTTGTGTTGTTTAATTCCTCAACTTTACTGTGCTATTTCACACACCCTTATAGGTGTCTATAAGCTGCAAAAAGAGAAAAAAGTAACTTTGTATAGTAGATTACGGTGATCCGCACACCACGTTTTGCAAAAGAGCCTAGGGGGTCATTATAATGGTGGGTGGTACCGTGGCGGTTGGAAACTCCAACCGCCACACATCCGACGGGTTCCCTGAGCCCGCCGGTGTAGCGGAGGCCTTCCTAGCCCCAAAATGGTGGCGGTGCATACCAGGCACTGCCGTAGGGATTAGGATGTGCCTCCTGGCCAGTCTTTCCATGGCGGTTCACCTGCAATGGAAAGGCTGGCGGGGATGGAATTTAGGGGCCCGTAGCGGGCCCCCATTCATCCCACACTTTCATTTGTGGGTTTGGGGGCACTTATGTTGACCCATACATTTCCCTGCACTATGTGGCAGGCACCGCATAGTGCCTGCCACGTAGTGCCGGGAAATGTAAGCAGTGCCTTTTTAGGTCTCGCCTGACCCAGTGCATGCGCTGGTCTGGCAAGACTTTTTGTGAGGGCTCAAAAAATTCTACCATGGCCAGCCTAGAGCTACAGTGCATGTGCGCCGGCGCGCGCTTAGGAGCAGAGGCTGGCAAATCTCGTCATGCTCATTAAGCGCCCGCGATCACTTTCACTTTCGCCCGCGATCACTTTCGCTGCACCCCTTTGATGTTCATGTTCAAAGAACATCAAACATCAAAGAACATGTTGTTGTGTTAATGCTTTGCTGTGCCCGTTTGACTTACAATGTGCTTTCTCTTTCCACAAACTCGATGTTTGTGTTCCTTTATTTTGAGATGCTTTTAGTGACTTAAAGAGCATTAAGGAAATGTAACTGTGAAACTGGACAACGTTCACAGTGATTATTTCTGATCATAGCGGCTGCTTCATGTCAATGGCACCATTCAGGGAGTCCTTTTGTTGGCGCTTTCAAGAGGACATGATGAGGAAACTGGAAACTTTTGGCACATTCTCTTTAAAAGCACAGCATGTTGGCGACTGGTTAATCGATTAGACCTATGTAGCGCTTTAGATCTCAAAGCGCTATGCTGGGTGTAGCAGTTACAACTCATGAAATATGGGGTGCAAGTCACAAGGAGGGGGCATGTTTGAGTGCACATTGGCTGCAATCGAACTCTTAAGATGATGGGCTGTGTGTATCCATTCTCAGCACTCAGTCATCGCTAAGTGATCTTGTTTTTTTTGTTGTTGTGTTAATGCTTTGCTGTGCCCGTTTGACTTACAATGTGCTTTCTCTTTCCACAAACTCGATGTCTGTGTTCCTTTATTTTGAGATGCTTTTAGTATTACTGTCACACACAAAACCACAACCACACACCCAACCACACACACAACCACACACAACAACACACAACCACACAACCACACCCAACCACACAACCACACACACAACCACACACACACACAACCACACACACACAACCACACACACAACCACACACAACCACACACAACCACACACAAACACACACACAAACACACACACAACCACACAATACCATACACACAACCACACACACAACCACACAAACACACACAACCACACACACAACCACACACACAACCACATACACCACACACACAACCACACCCACACAACCACACTCACAACCACACACACACACAACCACAAACACACCCACCCACACAAGCACACCTACAACCCCACACACACAACCACACGCAACCACACACACAACCACACACAACCACACACACGAGCACACACACAAGCACACACATGCAACCAAACCCACACACACACACACACACACATACACACAACCGCGCACACACAACCACAACCACAAACACACAACCACACACACAACCACACACCCAACCACATCCACACACACAACACACACAACCATACACACCACACAGACACACAACCACAACCACACACAACCACACACACAACCACACAAACACAACCACACACACAACCACATACACAAACACGACCACAACCACACACACACAACCACACACACACAACCGTACACAACCACAACCACACACACAACCACACACACAACCACACACACAACCGCACATACAACCACACACAACCACACACACACACACACAACCACACACACACAACCACACACACAACCACAATCACACACACAACCACACACACAACTACACATACAACCACACACACACAACCACACACACACACACAACCACACACACACAACCACACACAACCAAAACCACACACACACAAACACACACAACCACACACAACCACACATCCACACACACCCACACCCACAACTGCACCCACACACAACCACAAGCACACACACAAGCACACACACAAGCACACACACAAGCACACACACAACCACACACACACACACAACCACACACAACCACAACCATACACACAACCACACACACACTCACAACCACACACAACCACAACCATACACACAACCACACACAACCACACACACAACACACACAACCACAACAGCACACAACCACACACACAACCACACACAACCACACACACACAACCATAAACACAACCACACACACACAACCACACACAACCACACACAAAACCACACACACACACACACACACACACAACCACACAACCACACACAACTATAACCACACACACAACCACACACACAACCACATACACCACACACACAACCACACCCACACAACCACACTCACAACCACACACACACAACCACAACCACACCCAACCACACAAGCACACCTACAACCCCACACACACAACCACACACAACCACACACAACCACACACACAACCACACACAACCACACACACAAGCACACACACAAGCACACACACGCAACCACATCCACACACACACACACACATACACATAACCGCGCACACACAACTACAACCACAAACACACAACCACACACACAACCACACACCCAACCACATCCACACACACAACACACACAACCACACACACCACACAGACACACAAACACACACAACCACACACACAACCACACACACACAACCACACACACAACCACATACACAAACATGACCACAACCACACACACCCCCACACACACACAGCCACATGCACACAACTACACAACCACACACACAGTCACAAACACAACCACACACACAACCACACACACACAACCGTACACAACCACAACCACACACACGACCACACACACAACCACACTCACAACTGCACATACAACCACACGCAACCACACACACAACCACACACACACAACCACACTCACAACCACAATCACACACACAACCACACACACAACTACACATGCAGCCACACACACACAACCACACATACAACCACACACAACCACACACACACAACCACACACACACAACCACACACACAACCACAATCACACACACACAACCACACACACAACTACACACACACAACCACACACACACACACACAACCACACACACACAACCACACACAACCAAAACCACACACAACCACACATACAAACACACAAACACACCCAACCACACATCCACACCCACCCACACCCACAACTGCACCCACACACAACCACAACCACACACACAACCACACACACAACCACAACCACACACTCAACCACACACACAAGCACACACACAAGCACACACACAAGCACACACACAACCACACACACACACACACAACCACACACAACCACAACCATACACACAACCACACACACACACACACAACCACACACAACCACAACCATACACACAACCACACACAACCACACACACAACACACACAACCACAACCACACACAACCACACACACAACCACAACCACACACAACCACACACACACAACCACAAACACAACCATACACACACAACCACACACAACCACACACAAAACCACACACACACACAACCACACAACCACACACAACTACAACCACACACACAACCACATACACCACACACACAACCACACCCACCCAACCACACTCACAACCACACACACACAACCACAACCACACCCAACCACACAAGCACACTTACAACCCCACACACACAACCACACACAACCACACACAACCACACACACAACCACAGACAACCACACACACAAGCACACACACAAGCACACACATGCAACCACACCCCCACACACACACACACATACACATAACCGCGCACACACAACCACAACCACAAACACACAACCACACACACAACCACACACCCAACCACATCCACACACACAACACACACAACCACACACACCACACAGACACACAACCACAACCACACACAACCACACACACAACCACACACATACAACCACACACACAACCACATACACAAACATGACCACAATCACACCCCCACACACACACAACCACATGCACACAACTACACAACCACACACACAGCCACACACACAACCACACACACAACCACACACACACAACCGTACACAACCACAACCACACACACAACCACACACACAACCACACACACAACTGCACATACAACCACACTCAACCACACACACACAACCACACACACACAACCACACTCACAACCACAATCACACACACAACCACACACACAACTACACATATAACCACACACACACAACCACACAAACAACCACACACACACAACCACACACACACAACCACACACACAACCACAATCACACACACACAACCACACACACAACTACACACACAACCACACACACACACAACCACACACACACAACCACACACAACCAAAACCACACACAACCACACACACAAACACACACAACCACACCCAACCACACATCCACACACACCCACACCCACAACTGCACCCACACACAACCACAACCACACACACACAACCACAACCACACACTCAACCACACACACAAGCACACACACAATCACACACACAAGCACACACACAACCACACACACACACAACCACACACAACCACAACCATGCACACAACCACACACACACACAACCACACACAACCACAACCATACACACAACCACACACAACCACGCACACAACACACACAACCACAACCACACACACAACACACACAACCACAACCACACACACACAACCACACACAACCACACATCCACAAACATACCCACAACCGCACCCGCACACTCAACCATACCCATACCCACAACTGCACCCACATCCACAACCACACACACACAACCACACACACAACCACACACACACATAACCACACACACACAACCACACACACAACCACACACACACAACCACACACACACACAACCACACACACACACAACCACACACACACAACAACAACACACACACAACCACACACACACACACAAAATCACACACACACACAACCACACACACACAACCACACACACACACACAACCACACACACACAACCACACACAACCACACACACAACCACATGTGGTTGCACCAAGGATATTGTGCTGCATAACTAAATACTTAGAAGGTCCCAAAAGCGAGACCTATTGGCTATGCCAATTCTTGTTTACATTGCGGCAGGTGCTGCAGCTAGCAGCACCCACAGCAATGCAAAGTATGGCAAGTGCAACTGCCAGGTGGTGGTTACATCCTAATACCCACTGTGGGACCATCACCTTCTAGTCAGATGGTCCTACTCCCAGCGACGATGGCGGACGGATTGAACGCCATCCGCCATCGTAATGACCCCCTTAGTTACTTTCTTTTAGTTGTGGGTTGTGGCCATTAGCACACCATTTGACTGCAACCATATTTATTACAATTCTTCACAATTCTATCATGTGTAGGAATTTGCCTGTAACTTCATTACTTCATGCCTGAACCAACTTCATTAGTATGTTTTAATCTGTGACACATACACCTGACTGTATTGTATACCAAGGATAATATTTCTACATTTTCTAATTACATCTGCCTTGTGTACAATAGAGTGAAGTTAAGCACCCTGGATCAGAGTATAGTACTTCCACCGTAATTTGTGCCAAGCCCAACTAATTTTAGTATTGATTGGGAACAGTGGAAATAAAGTTTTTACTCATAAAACAAATTGTGCTGTGTTAAAACATTGTTTAGGCGTTGAAGGCAGAAAAATCTTAAAACATCTACCTCAACAATCTATATTAGGAGAGGTTGATGTGGTGGATGAATACGCTTCCATGTTAAAAATGTTAGACACAAGATTTAAACCACATAAATGGTTATACTGGAAAGGTATACATTTTAAAGACAGCATCAACTTTCTGGAGAGCCTATTGATAGTTATGTGGGTGCTTTAGGACTATTAGCATCTATGTGTGAGTATAAAGAATTCGAAAATAAGCTAATAAGGGACCATTTGTGGAACATACCAACAACAGAAAGATTCAGGAGGTTTTATTAACCACACCTAATCTTACATTGAATACGTCAGTGGATTTAGCAGAAGGTATTGAAAGCACTGCACCATTTATGTCTCAAATGTCTCTTAGGGGTGAATCTGAATCAACCAAAGAACTAGTGCCTGATGTACGCACCTGGGATGAAAAGGAAAAGGAGACTATGGATGAAAAGAAAAAGATTGAAAGAAAAGGGAAAACAAAGGTGTTACTATGTTATAGGTGTGCAGGTTCTAATCAGTTACAAAACTCATCATTGTGTCCTGTCCACGATAAAGTATGCAATGGTTGTAAGTAGGCCTGGGCGAAGCACTACGCTACGCTCGCGTAGTTTGCGAAGTTCGCGCTACTTCGCACTACGCGAACTGCACGTAGCACAGTGCAAACACGCGTAGCGTAGTGTTGCGTAGTGCTGCGGTCATTTTTTGCTTGCTCGCGGTCCTCAACGTCAAGTTGGCGACCGCGAGCAAGCAAAATGACATCCTGGCGAGACTTTTTCCTTGTTCGCGATCGCGAGCATGGAAAATAAACCTCCCGGCGAGATTCCCAACGCGAGGAGGTCAGGTTTCTCATTGCGAGGGGTCGCGTATGCTCGCGACCGGTCGCGATGAGAAACTACCAGTTCGCGTTGAGAAAGCTGCCGCTCGAGTAAAAATCTACTCGAGCAGCAGAAAACTACAGCTCGCACTGTGCAAGATGCCATTTTCAATGATTGCACAGTGCCGGTTGCTTGTCCGCACTGTGCAATCATTGAAAACAACATCTTGCACAGTGCGAACATGTTACTACGCAGTTCGCGAAGTGCTACGCGTAGCTCGCGTAGTGCGAACTTCACTTTGCGTAGCTTCGCGAAGTGCTACTTCGCGAACTACGCCCACCCTTAGTTGTAAGAAGATGGGACATTTTGTAAAAGTGTGAAAATCTAGGAAGAAAAGTGGTAAATCCAAGGTAGTGAGTAGCGTGAGTGAACATGATGTGGAATGCAAATCTTCAGAATTGAGTGATAAAAGTGTGTGTTGAAGCTTCGCATGGTCAACACAGGAACAAACCTGAACTAATGCATGTGGAGGTTAATGCTATCAAAAGACTTTGATGTTAATATGATGGAGCATTCTGGATCTCTGTGAGACCGGCCTCGTGGCGTGGGCCCTCCCGACCAGCAAGCTACCCTGCAACTGCACCGATCCTCGATGTCACAGACTTCCGGCCCCCATGGCCCAACATCCCGAGGGCCGGCCAGATCGCCAACACGCATGCCCGGCCGAGGGAGAGCGAAACCCCCCCAAACCAGACCGAGAGGCGCCGACCCTGTCACACCTCTGGCTTCTTCCCCGAGGGAGGTTTCGATCGACCACCAGGCCCCCGGTGAGCGGCCGCCTCGCCTGCTGGGCGGCTGGAGTCCCTCCCGGACCCCCCTGAACAGATCAAAGTGCCGAGCGACAGGAAGCCCCGACACCCCGCCCAGGCACCCAGACACCTCTTGGCGAGGACTCCGGACTTCAAAGGGGAGGGGAAGTATAACAAGGGGTGCGGAAAGGACGGGAGGCAGAGAAGACCTGGACTGACGAGAGCCTGCCGACCTGGTGGCGGCTCGATCGCCCCGCGAACCGAAGAACCCTGAACCATCTGAGCCCTGCTGACGCTGTCGTGGCTCCCCGAACTCTGAACCATCTGAGCCCTGCTGACGCTGTCGGGGCTCCCCGAACTCTAAACCACCTGAGCCCTGCTGACGCTGTCGCGGCTCCCCGAACTCTGAACCATCTGAGCCCTGCTGATGCCGTCCCGGCTCCCCGAACTACGAACCTCCGGTGCCTGCTGAGTGACTCGCAGCCCGCTCCTCCACGAGAATCGGCAGAGATTGCTGAGAGAAGCAACATCCCCTCAGCTCGAGGATCGAGAGCTGTATGCCGGATACTCCGCAGAGACACTGATTCAAAGACTGTCCCGCTACCCCTTACCCCTCATCACGAGATCGCTGCCGCTTGTGGCACCAATTCTGCACCTGCCTTACAGATCATAAAGATCCCTGACAACTAACGATAAAATCTATTGCCTTACAAAGAATGACGGTGTGGTGTCCCTCTATCCGAAGAGAGTAAGCGCAGCGTGTGCGATCATAGGTACGAGACCCTTCCAGGAAGGGCCTCCCCGCTCTTGCTCGGCCTAACTCTGGGAAAGGTGGGCCTCCGGGTGGTCAGGAACGCATTCCGCAGCCTCCCCGGGGAACGCCTTCCAACATTTGGTGGCAGCGGTGGGATCCGAGCCAACACCTAGAGGTCGTGCAGTAGACGGCTGACGCACTACCAAGAAGAAATGGAAGGAGAAACTTCCCTAGGTGCCGCAGGCACCAACCCGAGCACGACATTCCGAGAGGACCAGTTAGAATCTTATACGCACCGAGAACTGAAACAATTTTGCAAAGACCTTGGAATCGCTACCACCGGACTAAGCACGAAAGAGGACTTCCAGGGAGCATTAAAAACCTGGGTCGAGGCGGGAACTCCCCGGACACAAACAGAAAGAGAGCCTCCTAACGAACGACGAAGCACCCCGGGGAGGAACGGCGCCCCCGAGGGGGGCCTATTCCCAGAGGAACTAGCGGACCGAGAAAGAGGTCGCAACCACGAACTAGAACTAGCAAAATTAAAAATCGAAGGAGAGCTAAAACTGGCCGAAAAGAAGCTGGCGGTGGAACAGTTACGCCTACAAGGAGAACTCGAGGAAAAGAAACGACAAAGAGAACACGAAGAAAGAAAACTCCAACTGGAGCACGAACGTAGCCTGAAAGAGATCGAGCTCAAGGCTAAGAATGCGGAGGCCAGACCCTCGGAAACCCAACCCCTCTCCTCCACCGTGGAACCAAAGGTCCACATCCCCAAAGATGTGGTGAAGGAGTACTATAAGAACGATGACATCCAGCAATGGTTCAAAGCCTACAAAGTTGCCATGACCTCCCACCGAGTCCCGCAGAAAGACTGGGGGGCTGGGCTGTGGGGCCGGTTCCTGAGCGAGGGGAGAGATACCCTGCTGGACCTGCCCTCCACGGTGATGAACTCCTACAGTCACATGAAAGAGGCCCTAGTAGCCAGATATGGACTCACCCCTGAAATGTACCGGCAACGGTTTAGAGACTGCAAGAAGATATCCGGTACCACCTGGGTGGAGTACGTGAACTTTTACAGCCGGGCCTTGGACGGGTGGATCAAGGGCAGCAAGGTCTCCACCTTTGAGGAGCTGTTCGACCTAATCGCATGGGAACACTTGTCCGCCAATTGCTTTGTGGAGTTACGCCAGCACCTCCTGGACAGCAAACTCATAGACCCTCGAAAACTGGCCGTCGAGGCTGACCGGTGGGTAAACACCCGGGCCTCCCGGGGTCCCGTGGGAGACTACGGTCGCCACGGTCAGGGGCCCCCCCGCCATAGGGGCGGAGGGAATCAAGGCCGGCCAAGGGAACTCCCGGGGGGATCCGCGCTCAGCCCCCCCAGAGGGCAACCTCCGCCCTTTCCAGCTCCACCTCCGGCCAGCACCGGGCCACCGGGGAGGCCGGGGCCCCGAGTGAGGATCACCTGTTTCCGCTGCCAACAGACCGGACACTATGCCAGCAACCCTCAATGTCCCATGTACCAGCGAACCGCCACAACAACCCCGCCGGCTCGACAAATGGCCTCCGTAGCCCTGGGGGAAGAGATGGAAGACTCCGAAGAATGGGAACCAGCCGCCATGGCCTTGGTCTGCCTAGGGGACCGGGAGATGGTCCCCGGAACATCCCTGCCCGCCAACACGAAGAAGTACCGACAGCAGGTGACGGTCAACGGTCACCGCGTCGAGGGCCTCGGGGACACAGGGGCGAGTGTCACGGCGGCTCATTGTCACCTGGTCTCCGAAGATCAGATCCTGCCCGGCGCCTTTTGTCCCATCATATCATCAGACAATTCCGAGAGCCTCTGCCGGATGGCCCTAGTTCCCTTCGAATGGGGGGGAGTCACCGGCAAATTAAAAGTGGCGGTCCGAACCTCCCAGCCCGTGGACTGCCGCCTGGGCAACGACCTTGAGAATTCCCCGTGGGGACAAGTGGAACGAAGAGCCCATCTCGAGATGATGGGCCTACCCGAATGGGTATGCGCCACCACGCGCTCGATGACTCGCAGAGTGCCTTCCTCCGAGGGGGGGGAGACCATGCCGCTAAGCACCGCCACCATCCCTGAGGTCCAGGATGCGCCACCCCAGGCCAACGACCCCCTTCCGGACGAAGCGACCGTTCCCGACGAGGGGTCCGTGCGTCCCGACCCCGAACCCCTGACCGAGCTCGGGGACCTGCCGGAAATGGCCCAGTGGCACTGCGAAGGTGGCCCCTCCCGAGAAGAATTCTGCCAAGAACAATCCACCTGCCTTTCCCTCATTGGACCCCCACAACAGGCCAAGGCCCAAGCAGCAGGCGACCGGACCGGCACCCACTGGGTATACTGGGAAAACGGCCTCCTGTACAGCGAACAGAAGTCGGCCGAGTTGGGATCGGCCCGAGTGCTGGTGGTACCCCTGCGCTTCCGAAGTCTCCTCCTGGGCCTGGCTCATGATGTACCCCTGGCCGGACACTTAGGCCAAGATAAAACCTACCAGCGACTCGTCACCCACTTCTATTGGCCCAAGATGCGAGCGAATGTGGAGGCCCACTGCAAGTCCTGCCTCACGTGCCAGGCCAGCGGAAAGAGTGGGGGGAAGTGCAAGGCTCCGCTACAACCCTTTCCCGTCGTCAGTACCCCTTTTGAGCGGGTAGGAATCGACATCGTGGGACCGCTGGACCCCAAGACCGCCCAGGGCCAACGGTTCATCCTCGTCCTGGTGGACCATGCCACCCACTACCCCGAAGACATCCCCCTCCACACCGTGACGGCCCCCGTGGTAGGCCGGGCCTTGATGGGGATCTTCTCCCGCGTGGGGTTCCCCCGCGAAGTCGTGAGTGATCGGGGTGCGAACTTTATCTCCAGATACATGAGGTCCCTATGGCAGCAGTGCTGAGTATCGTACAAATTCACCACACCGTACCACCCCCAAGGGAATGGCCTAGTCGAGCGCTTTAACAGGACACTGAAAGGAATGATCATGGGCCTCGAAGAACCTCTACGCCGGAGATGGGACGTCCTCCTCCCATGCCTCCTGTTCGCCTACCGGGAGGTTCCACAAAAATCCCTGGGGTTCAGCCCATTCGAACTGCTATATGGACACCCCGTCCGGGGACCCCTGAGCCTGGTCAAGGAGGGTTGGGAAACGACTCTCCGGGGGACCCCTCCGGATGTGTTCCGATACATCCTGGCGCTCCGCAACCAGACCCGGAAATTCCGAGAACTCGCAGAGGCAAACCTCGAGGCTAGCCAGGAAGAGATGAAGTGCTGGTATGACCAGAATGCTACGCTGGTCGAGTTTCAGCCGGGCCAACAAGTCTGGGTCATGGCCCCGGTGAAACCCTGTGCCCTCCAAGATAAATGGACTGGACCCTTCAAGGTGGTCGAGCGGAAGAGCCAAGTCACCTATCTCGTCGATGTGCAGTCCCCGCGGAACCCCCTCCGTGTTCTCCACGTGAACCGCCTCAAACCCCACTTTGTGAGGACGGAGTTGAGTTTACTCCTGGCCACCGACGATGGGACCGAAGAAGACACCGAGCCCCTTCCAGACCCCCTGGGGGCGAGAGAGACCGATGGTTCCGTGGAGGGGGTGAGACTATCAACCGCCCTCACAGCCCAACAGTCCGACGACTGCCGCCAGCTATTAAGGCAGTTCGCGGACCTCTTCTCCCTAACCCCTGGGGTCACCAACTGGTGTGTCTACGACGTGAACACCGGCGACAGCCCGCCAGTAAGACACCGGGCCTACCGGGTCCCTGATCGGGTCCGAACTTGCATCCAGACCGAGGTAGCGAAGATGCTGGCCCTCGGGGTGATTGAACCCTCCGACAGCCCCTGGGCCAGCCCGGTAGTCCTGGTTCCGAAAGCGGCTACCCCGGGTGTCGCCCCCGAGCTGAGGTTTTGCGTGGACTACCGAGGACTCAATGCGGTCACCCGAGCGGACGCTCACCCTATCCCCGTGCAGACGAGCTCATTGACCGCCTCGGAGCCGCTCGCTACCTCAGCACCTTCGACCTAATTTGTGGATACTGGCAGATTGCCCTCACCGAGGGAGCCAAGGAGCGCTCCGCCTTCTCCACCCCGGATGGGCACTACCGCTTTAGGGTGATGCCGTTTGGAATGAAGAATGCCCCGGCCACCTTCCAGCGGCTGGTGAACAGGGTCCTGTCCGGACTAGAGGGGTTCAGCGCAGCATATCTCGACGATATAGCGGTATTCAGCTCCCAATGGACCGAGCACCTCCGGCACCTCCGACAAGTCCTGCTGGCTCTGCGCCGGGCCGGCCTCACCATCAAAGCCAGCAAATGTCAAATTGGGCACGGCTCCGTAACCTATCAGGGGCACCAGGTGGGCAGCAGACAGGTCGCCCCCCTCCAGCCAAAGATCGACGCCATCTTGTCCTGGGAACCCCCCACGACCCAAACGGAAGTACGGTCCTTCCTGGGCCTCACCGGATACTACCGGAGGTTTATTAAGAACTATGGCAGCATCACAGGCCCCCTCACAGAGCTAACCTCCAAAAAACACCCCAAGAAAGTACAATGGACTCCCCCCTGCCAGAAAGCGTTCGACTCCCTAAAAGCCGCTATGTGTACGGCTCCGGTGCTTAAAGCCCCCGACTACGCCCAGGAGTTTGTGGTCCAGATGGACGCCTCGGAACACGGCATCGGGGCAGTCCTCTCACAGTTCGATGACAAAGGCATAGATCAGCCCATAGCCTTCATCAGCCGAAGGTTGCTGCCCCGAGAACAGCGGTGGAGCACAATTGAAAGAGAGACCTTCGGAGTAGTCTGGGCCCTCAAAAAGCTACGGCCCTACCTATTCGGAACACACTTCCGAGTACAAACAGATCACCGACCCTTGCGGTGGTTGATGCAGATGCGAGGGGAAAATCCCAAGCTGCTATGCTGGTCCATCTCCCTCCAGGGGATGGATTTCACTGTGGAACATCGCCCGGGGGCGGACCACGCCAACGTGGACGGCCTGTTCCGATTCTTCCGCTTCAGCAAGGAGAACCCCCAAGTGGATGGGTAATTCTCCCCGCCTTTCAGCTGGGGGGGGCACGTGTGAGACCGGACTCGTGGCGTGGGCCCTCCCGACCAGCAAGCTACCCTGCAACTGCACCGATCCGCGATGTCACAGACTTCTGGCCCCCATGGGCCAACATCCCGAGGGCCGGCCAGATCCCCAACACGCATGCCCGGCGGAGGGAGAGCGAAACCCCCCCAAACCAGACCGAGAGGCGCCAACCCTGTCACACCTCTGGCTTCTTCCCCGAGGGAGGTTTCGATTGACCACCAGGCCCCCGGTGAGCGGCCGCCTCGCCTGCTGGGCGGCTGGAGTCCCTCCCGGACCCCCCTGAACAGATCAAAGTGCCGAGCGACAGGAAGCCCCGACACCCCGCCCAGGCTCCCAGACCCCTTCCGCAAGGACTCCGGACTTCAAAGGGGAGGGGAAGTATGACAAGGGATGCGGAAGGGACGGGAGGCAGAGAAGACCTGGACTGACGAGAGCCTGCCGACCTGGTCGCGGCTCGATCGCCCCACGAACCGAAGAACCCTGAACCATCTGAGCCCTGCTGACGCTGTCGCGGCTCCCCGAACTCTGAACCATCTGAGCCCTGCTGACGCTGTCGCGGCTCCCGAACTCTGAACCACCTGAGCCCTGCTGACGCCGTCGCGGCTCCCCGAACTCTGAACCATCTGAGCCCTGCTGACGCCGTCGCGGCTCCCCGAACTACGAACCTCCGGTGCCTGCTGAGTGACTCGCGGCCCGCTCCTCCACGAGAATCGGCAGAGATTGCCGAGAGAAGCAACATCCCCTCAGCTCGAGGATCGAGAGCTGTATGCCGGATACTCCGCAGAAACACTGATTCAAAGACTGTCCCGCTATCCCTTACCCCTCATCACGAGATCGCTGCCGCTTGTGGCACCAATTCTGCACCTGCCTTACGGATCATAACGATCCCTGACAACTAACGATAAAATCTATTGCCTTACAAAGAATGACGGTGTGGTGTCCCTCTATCCGAAGAGAGTAAGCACAGCGTGTGCGATCCTAGGTACGAGACCCTTCCAGGAAGGGCCTCCCCGCTCTTGCTCGGCCTAACTCTGGGAAAGGTGGGCCTCCGGGTGGTCAGGAACGCATTCCGCAGCCTCCCCGGGGAACACCTTCCAACAATCTCCATTTTATTTAATTGATGTGGATGACAGAAAAAACTTCAATGAAGTGGAACTAAAGACATCTGTCATTAGACTACTAGCTTAAAGTGGGAAACCAATTGAAGTATTTGAACAAAGTATTACCAACCTCCTCTTTAAAGGCGATTCTACACCTGCTGTTGTGCATGTAGCAAAACATGGCTCATCATTGTTGGGGTGGTTAGAACAGCAGAATTCAGAAACCATCTTAGATCTTACCAGCTCTGAACAAGTTATGCTCAAAAGAGAGTATTCAGGGGTACGTGAGCTCCAACTTTCCGAGTGGGAGGTGAAATTCCTTGACGTTTTTACTGAGACTTTTGGAACATTTGAGGGATTTAAAAACAGGATTCATCTTAAATCAGGAGTTGATCCCATAGTCCAAAAAGTGAGGAGGGTAGCTCTTGCTAATAGAGCAGAATTGCGAAAAGAGCTGGACAAGCTATAAAGCCAAGCAATCATAGAGCACAAAGAGAGCTCTGAATGGTTGTCACCTGTTGTTCTAGCAATGAAACTGAGCAGGAGTTTGAGGGTGTGTGTTGATCTCTTGGGTTTAAATTGTTATGTTATGTTATGTTAGGGCAGCTTATATAGCGCATGGCTACCCCAACAACAGGGCGTCCCAGCGCTTGCAGACGAGCCAGATACACAGGAACCGAGCCAGGAGTGGGAAGAACTACAGAAAACTAGGCCTAAGGAGTGTTAAATAGCCAGGTCTTAATTCTTTTCCTGAAAGACAAATGATTCGTAATAGCACGAGCTTCAAGCGGGATTGTATTCCACAATTTCGGAGCCAAGTATCTGAAGGATCGGCCTCCTGCTCTGCTCCTCTGAATCTTAGGAATGTGGGCCAGAAACAGATCTGCAGAACGGAGAGCCCGAGTGGGGACATATAGAGAGCTTAGATTTTTCAGAATTTTAGGGCCCGAGGAGTGGAAAATTTTGTGGATAAGGCAAAGTGCCTTAAATTGGATGCGCTGCTTTACCGGCAACCAGTGCAGATGTTGGAGGATAGGAGAGATATGAAAGTTTTTTGGCAAACCAAACAGACTGCGTGCGGCCGCATTCTGAGCTCTTTGAAGTCTGTTAATCGTAGACTGATTAGAGCCCAGCATGAGGACATTGCAGTAATCAATGTTTGACAGCACCATGGCCTGAATGATCATCTGACGAACTGGGGGTTCGAAAAAACCCAGAATGGGTCTCAGAGACCGAAGACGGCCATAGCACATGCCTGCCACCTTTTTGGCGTGGGAGTCAAGGTCTAGTCGGTTATCGACCATGATACCCAAGTTTTTGACCTCCTTCTTAGGAGTGGGTGCAGGTCCCAATGCAGATGGCCACCACTGATCGTCCCATTTTTGAGTCTCCTTCCCAACCAGTAATACCTCAGTCTTAGATGAATTGAGTTGGAGACGGTTTTCAGTCAACCAGTTTGCAATGGCCGATAGATCTTCTTGAAATTTAATTTTGTCGGCGTTGGTATCACTGGAGAAGTAGAAGATAAACTGTGTGTCGTCCGCATACGATGTTAATTTGATGTTACGAGTTCTAGCCAGTGCGGCTAGGGGGCGGACGTACACATTAAATAGCGTGGGACTAAGTGCAGACCCCTGGGGGACGCCACAGCACAGCGGAAACCTTCCTGATTTATGCGGTGGCGCATGGACCTGGAAAGAGCGGTCCGTCAAAAATGACACAAACCACTCTAGGGCTCCCTCTCTGACTCCGATCTCCCATAGTCTTCTCAAGAGGATCTCATGGGAGACCGTGTCGAATGCTGCACTCAAGTCCAACAGGACCAGTGCAGCTGTACCACCTCGGTCCTGTACCTCCCTTAGTTGTTCTGTGACGGCTAATAAGGCCGACTCGGTACTATGATTTGTCCGAAAACCATTTTGGGAGTCATCCAAAATTCCATTGGCCTCTAAATAGTTGATCAAAATGGAATTTACATGAGATTCCGCTATCTTGGATAAGTAGGGTAGCAGGGATATTGGTCGGAAATTTTCCGGCTTGGAGGGATCCAAGGTGGGTTTTTTTAATAGAGGGACGACCTTAGCATGCGTCCAGGATTTAGGTATTATGGTGGATTCCAGGGTTTTATTGATCAATTTCAGGCCTTCTGTCAGAATGGGGTCCTTGTGAAGTCGCGCCATTTCGGGTTTAACAGGGTCCTCCGGGGAACCGGATTTAATTTTAACAATCAGCCTGTCCATCTGGACCGCAGAGATAGATGGAAGGGAGCCGAGAGAGTATGGAAGATCATTAGGTGTCTCTATATGGTGAAGTCCGGGCTAGCGACATTCGGGGGGAAGGACTTATAGATGCCCTGTACTTTATTTATAAAGAAGGTGGCAATTTCGTTGCAATGAGCATTCGAAGTAATCATATTGTTAGGTCCTTCTGGAAGCTTAGTCATATCTTTCACCATAGAAAAAATTGTTTTGGATTGATTTGCACTTGACAGAATCGTGTCAGTATAGTATCTGGCTTTAGCTTTTTTGATTAATTTATGATACGTTTTTGTCGCGGACCTAAATGTACTTTTGGCTTGGGGGTCATAGGATTTTCTCCATGCGCGTTCGAGCAACTTACATTGCTTTTTTTGATCAGCCAGTGTCTTTGAGTACCAAAGATGAGGTTGCGCACGTTTGGACTTAGACAATGTTACGGGAATCAGCTGGTCTAACGACTTATTAATCCACTCTCTATACGCAGCGTCAGCTTCCTCCAAATTCCTCGGCCAGACAGGGCACGTGGCTTTCAGGTTGTCTATAAGCAGACTGCTGTCAAGTTTGTGCCATGGGCGCCTTGGAATAGGAGGGGGGGGTGTCTTTTGGAGTTATCAGCTACCTGAATGGAAATATGAACCAAATAATGGTCCGTCCAGCTAAGAGGATTTGGAAGAAAAGCGGTAATGGCCGGAATGTTTGAAAAGACTGGATCCAGTAAGTGGCCTGCTACATGGGAGGGCCCTTTAACAAGTTGTGTGAGTTGGCATGCGCCTAAATCATCTAAGAGACCTCTCACCATGGGGGTCTCGCTGCATTCCAAGTGAAGGTTGAAGTCTCCCAGTAGGCTAAAATTAGCGGAATTTAGAATCATCGTGGAGACAGTGGCCACCAGGGATTCCCGAAAGGAGCTTGTAGGGCCAGGAGGGCGATATATCAGAAGCCCAGTGAGAGTGAAGGTATCCAGAATCTTGATCTTAAAAAGAGAACTCTCACAATCCGCAATATTAGCCGGGGAGAGTGAGCAGGTGAAAGAAGATTTAAAAATCACTGCTAGACCGCCCCCTCTCTTTACAGATCTGTTCTAAATTTGTATTAGATATCCTGATGGGAGGGACAGAGACGGAATGGCTAAAGTATCTTTAGTTAGCCATGTCTCCGGCTGGATCTTGTTGGACTGACACCCTTTTCCTAACATAACAGAGATGTTATTGTTAATGAAGGGAACAAAGTTGTTTTCTGCTCTCGACATGGCCTCTGCGTACCACCAAATAGTTTTGCATGAATATTCCTGTCACCTGACTTCTTTTTTCACCCCAGAGAAAGCTTTCCATTTTCAGATTAATCTCTTTGGACTTGCATCTGCATCAGCTGTTTTTCACCGTCTCATGGAGGTATTGTTCAAAGATGTAGATGATGAATACAGGCCCCAGCTAGGCCCGCAGGACACAAGGGTTCGCTCTCCTGTAATGGAATCTATAAGGAAGTTGGCACGGAAACTGCAAAGTACAAAGACAGCATTTATTAACCCTTAAGGGTGGTCCTACAATCCACACAACACTCTTCAGTATTGCATAGAGTAGCACAAAGAACTTGCGTACACGGTCCCCTTTTATACACAACAGAGGGGCTCATAAGTGGGTGGATACAACATGAGACCGAAGAACATTACCATTTATGGTCATTTTCGATACTGAATCAATATGTGGGCGGAGCTAACACACTCCTTGAGCCCGCGAAAACATGGTCAAGCAAGGCTAACTGATAACAGATGTGGTCAAGTCTGGGCATGTGCCAGATGGACAAAGGAGCTATTTATAGACTGTTACTAGGCAGATTACAGGAGCAACTAACACAGAGGTTGGACTCTTCTCATGGGGAACACGTGGAAGCATGACAATACAAAATGGAGTCCGAACTTCGGTCAACATAACGGAGAAAACATGCTCTATAAGAGGGGAATTAATGTCTTTAGTAAATGCTTAATCACATCGTTGTTTCAATTTACAACAGACGACCCTTTCAGCATTTACTGAAGACATCCGGCTTGCTAGGATAATCATCATGTATGTCAATTGTCATCATTTCCTCAACTTCTTTAGCTAAACGTTTCTGGTGAGCAACATTGGCAATAGATTTCTTATCGGGGATACAAAGTGATACACATAATGAGCAGAGTGAGGGACCACATTGAACGCAGATACAGCACAAAAACAGAACCGCTACAATAATGCAGAGACCAGTTAGAACCTTCCATCCCCAGGCAGTGATTAACGCCCAAAACCATCCAGAAAAGGACCAAGTGCCGTTTTCTGTATGGATCTCAGCTGCAATTTTATGCAGTTTATTGATGGCATTATAAACTGATGGCGTATGATCAGGGATAAACACACAACAGCTACTTCCAATAATTTTACATGCTCCTCCTCTGTCAGCTAGCATAACGTCTAATACCATACGATTCTGCAATGCAACAATTCGAGTAATTTGCAATTCCTCCGTAAGATTCCCAAGTGCAGCAGCGGTCTGATTTGTCACCGCTTCTACCACTCTTGTTAATCTTCGGATCTTTCTACTGTTCAGGGCAGCTCCAACAAAGAAAAACAATCCTAAGTTAAAATCAATATACTGCTGCAGACTGGTATCAGTCTGATCTACATCATCAATTGATAAAGTACGTTTATACCTATTTACAGTCACATTATTCAATAATTTCAGATCCTTATGATAAGATGCGGGTGCTAGGAATACAGGAGGTAATAGAAATGATACATAGCATACCCCAGACCACCCAGCTGGCAGACGGTAATAACCTTTATTTCCACACACAAAGTACGTATTATGGGAGGCTAAAAAGGTACTATTGTTCAACCCATCAATATTCAGAACAGTAATACAATCACTAACACCAACAGGGATAAAACCCACACTCTGGACACACAGGTCCGCTTGAGCTTGTGCTACTTGAATCACAAATTTATCCTTTCCCACAGTGTCTCTTGTGTTCGTGAAGATGTAGGGAATGGATTCATTGTCTGGTCGGTACTCTTCCCACTCCCAAATTGTCCCATTCGCTTGTGGACACCCATTTTTGTCTTGATGGCATTCTTTATTGAGTCTGAAGAGCAATCGTCCCACTGTCGGTTTCCGAGTAGCAAAAAGCAAAGTATACCATGCTCTACAAGAGCCATTATGAGAGAAAGGAAGTGGTATAAATGGCGTTCCTCCTTTCTTCTGATGAGCTGGCATCATCCCACATATCCAACAGTTCGTAGCATTCGTAGCAACGTCGGTATGATGCAGCATCTGGATGAAAGTGTTATTCAAGTAAGACTGTCGATGCTTCAACTCTTGATACGGTAATGTATAAAAGTAGTGCTCCTCAGGCACCGGAGTTGTCAACACAAGAATCTTCCGAGCAGGAGTTACATCCTCCACGAACCATGTGGTTATCCCAACAATGGCTACTGTCAACATGAACCCTAATGCACAAAGGATTTTCTTTTTCTCCATGTCAAGGTAAAAATGAAACCCAATATCTTCCTGAAACTAAAAGTCTGTCAGAACTCTTCCCCTTGGGCAGCGGTTGATTTCTTCACCAGCGGGCCAAGACGGGTGTCGCTACACTAATGCAGGGCTGATCCCCCCCCCTTGCCTCATCGGCTCTCCGTTTCACTAACCCAAGGGCCGTTCTGACAGTATGTCCCGGTACTGGAAAACTCACTTCCTTGGTCGAAGATGATATCGCCTTCCTCCAGGAGTCGCGTGGTCCGGAAAGAGCTCCTCAGTGACGTTTGGCTCCGCAGCACGGCCTGTCTCTGCAGCCAAGATTTCTCGTTGATCGGTCAGCACGGCAGGTTCCACCAATCCGGGCGGCACCTTCCTACAGTGCAGGGAATGGATCCAATTCTTTCTGTTGGAGACTCGCACAGCCGTCCTCGTTGCGAGGAGGACCTGCTCAGGACCCACCCATCTCGGTTCCAAGCTGTTCGTCCTGTCGAAAACTTTCACCATCACGTGGTCTCCAGGCCGGAGACCATGTCCTTCACCGGTAGACCGATCAGGGAGCGCCTCCCGGACCTGTTGATGGATAGAAACCAAGTTATCCGTTAACTGTGCCAGATAATCGTTCATCATTACACAAGGTACATCATACACAGCCTTAGGTCTTGGTGGACCCCAAATATTCATTGGGCGTCCGAAAACAATTTCATAAGGTGTAAGGCCAGTTCGAGAGTGTGGTACCGATCTAATTGACAATAACGCCAGTGGCAGAGCGTCTGGCCAAGTCAAAGACGTCGAAGCTTGAATCTTAGCGATCTTAAGCTTCAGTGTACCATTATACTTCTCAACTAGGCCTGCAGACTGAGGGTGAAACACGGCGTGGAACTTCTGGGTGATGCCCAGGCCCTTCAAGACGTACTTTATAACATCCGCTACAAAGTGAGAGCCGTTATCACTCCACAGAAGTCTACAGACGCCATATCGAGGGAAGAACTCTTTCAGCAGCAACTTCGCAGTAGTCATTGCAGTATTGTCTTTCGTAGGGTACGCTTCAACCCATTTGCTGAAAGCGCAGACCACTACTAGAACATACTTCAGATTGTTACAGCGCTCAAGCTGGATGTAATCCATCTGCAAAACCTCGAAGGGTGCAGTGGGTGTCACGAATCCTCCTGCTGGAGTTCGAGTACCCTTTCCTGGGTTATACCTCAGGCAGATCATACAGGTCTGCACCACCCTCTTTGCCGTGCTAGCAATCTCTGGATGCTCCCAAACTTGGGTAAGCAATTTTACAATTGCGGAAGCTCCAACATGTGCTAGCCCATGTGCCATCTGAACCATAGGCTGTACAAAAGCCGTGGGTAATTTCCATCTATCCATCTGCTTATTTCTCCAGCAGCCCTCGTCATCCAGTTCTCCCTCACTAGCCCATTGTTCCCGCTCTTTGTCAGAAGCGGTCCTTTGCATTTCCCGCACTTCCTCCTTCGCATCATGCCATCTTTCCACCTGTGACTTTACTACATACACGGCAGTAGCACCGGGCTGCATCGCAGTCTCCCGTGCTACTCGATCTGCCAACGCATTCCCTTCTCCAACTTTATCAACTACTTTCCTATGGGCGCTACACTTAACAATGGCAATTTTCTTTGGGTATGTCAATGCGGTTAAAAGATTATGAACTAACTCTCCATGCATTATCTGTACTCCATGTGACGTTAAAAACCCTCTCTCCTTCCAGAGTAGGCCGAAGTCATGCGCTACTCCGAAGGCATAGCGGCTATCTGTATAAACATTCACACATAGTCCTGTACTGAGCTCACATGCTCGTGTTAATGCTATCAGTTCCGCTGCTTGAGCTGATTTCTGTGGTATGCGTGCTGTCTCCACTATCGTTTGCAATGTGGTAATCGCATACGCTGCTGAAGTCGTACCATCTGGTAGCTTCAGGCATGATCCATCCACCCACAGTTCTCCATCTACATCTGGAAAGGGCGTATCCTGGAGATCAATACGACCCTTTGTTTGTTCCTCAGTCACGAGAATACAATCATGCGCTTTCCGCGCCTCAGGCTGGGTTTCGGGGTATGGCAACAATGTTGCCGGGTTTAACGTTACGCACCTTTTTATCGTAATATGAGGAGCCAAAAGCGTCAACTCATATCCCGTTAAACGGGCGCTGGTCAAATGCTGCGTCTTCGTTTGATTGAGCAGGGCATCGACAGCATGGGGGACTAATACCAACAGCTTATGGGATAACACAATTCCCTCGCTTTGGCGTATTGACACAGCTGTCGCCGCAACCGAGCGAAAACACCCCGGTAATGCTCGGGCGACAGGATCAAGTACAGCCGAAAAATATGCACAAGGGCGCTGCTTATCGCCGTGCATCTGCACTAAAACTGACAATGCACATCCATCTTTCTCATGCACATACAACGAAAAGGGTTTTGCATAATCAGGGGTCCCTAACACTGGTGCTGAACAAAGGGCCTGTCGTAGTTGCTGGAAAGCAGTATCACACTCATCTGACCAAGGGATTGGGATAGGCGTGTCCTTTGTCAAGAGGGCTAATAATGGCTTAGCTATGTGCGAAAACCCCAATATCCACTGTCTACAAAAAGAAACAAGACCCAGAAATGCACGCACATCCTTCTGTGTGGACGGTCTCGGTGTATCCAGAATTACTTGGATACGATCCGGTGTGAGTGCACGTCCCTCCTTAGACAAAAGGTGACCCAAATAAGTCACCTTAGGTCTATAAAATTGCAATTTCTTCCTAGATAACTTATGATTGTGGGATGCTAAACAGGAAAGTAAGGATAACGTACTTTTTTCACACAACTCCAGGGTGTCAGCCGTCAGCAAGATGTCATCGACATATTGAATGAGGGCGACACCCTCAAGCAGAGCAAAGGAATCCAATTCTCGTTTCAAAGCCTGACTGTAAATGCTAGGGCTTTCTGTGTAGCCCTGGGGAATCCTACAAAAACGATAAGATCTATTATTTAATGTAAACCCAAAAAGATATCGGCTATCAGGGTGAATAGGAATGGAAAAGAAGGCATTCTTCAAGTCAATCACTGAGAACATGGTTGCCGTAGGCGGGACCAAAGTAAGCAACGTCGTGATATCGGAAACCACTGGGTACTGAGGTATCACGATCTTGTTCACTTCTCTCAAATCAATTATAAACCGATAAACTCTGGCATCCGTATCCTTTTTCAGTATGGGAAGAATCGGACTGTTACAAATGTTGTAGGGGACTTGCTCCACTACCCCTACCGCCATCAAATCCTGCACTATCTGTATAAGAGCCTCCTCACCCTCCTGGGAAATACGGTACTGTGGGAGGCGTGGTAACACCGCCCCCTCCTTGACGCTAATGTGGACCGGTGGAATCACCATTTGTCCCACATCAGTATCCGAAGTTGCCCACAAAGCACGAGGGAGGGTAGCTAACAGCGCATCCTCAGACATCATACACATCCGTTCTGATCGGGGGTAATTGTCATTCAATATTACCCGTACACCAGCAGGGGAGCAACGGATCGTAGCCCTAAAATGCTTTAACATATCAAGACCCATAATGTTGTCCGGTGTGTACGGGGCAAGCAGAAACGGACAGGGTGCAGAAAAAGAGTCAACTTTAAACATGAGGGGCTGCGAAAGAGGGCTTCGGGAGAGTGTTCCGTCAAACCCTACCGATGTGACCATTAAGCCGGATGGGGGAGCCCCCGGAACCAATTGCTTAGACAGTGCACTACGTGTCGCTCCTGTATCCACTAGGAACTGATCAGTAGAGCCCAAAACCTCAGCCGATACATAAGGGCCCTTCTGATCGACCGGCACCTCAACTGATTCTAACCCCCATCCAACGCATTCCTATGCATGCTGAGAGTCATAGTACCCTGACCGGTCAATCCCCGACGCTTGGTACTGATGCTGGCGATCAAAAACGTTTGATCTATCGCGGTGCTGCCCAGCAGAGTCAAACCGAGCCTGTTCGTTAGACTTCCCTCGAAAGTTCGAGAAACCCCCTCTACCTCGCGGGCCACCGTAGGTATGTCCCTGACGCGATGCATGCAACACCGGGCAGTCCCTAGCCCAATGACCCGATTGCTTACAATACGCACATTGGTTCCTATTTAAATCAGATCGGCCCGAGGGAGGACCATAAGATCCTCCCCTACCTCTATTACTACCCCGCCGGGGCGGGCCATAGACTTGTGCCAACATCACCTTTGTCTTCAAATCTTTCGATTTCCTTTCCTCCTGGCCCTTTGCTTCCTGCTCCTGACGCTCATAATACTGGGCGATAGTCAGGAGGGCCGTCGGTGTAGCGGTAGACCAAGAACTTTCACTCGCTTTTAGACGGGCCGCAACTGCCGGCAGCAGATTAGCCACATATTTATCCGCAAAAAGGTGGCGGCCCGTATCGTCAGTAAGCGACTGGCCACTAAAATCATGAAACGTCTCCTCAAAGCGCGTAAAGAAGTCCGCAACTGACTCGTCAGCTTTCTGTTTACATGCAGCTAACATATTCCAGTCAATCTTTTTAGGGGGAATAATTGTCTTCAACTTAGCCACAATAGCAGCAGGAAGATCTAAAATAATCTGGGGCGGTTTCTGCGCGGGCTTCCGTTCCCTATCCTCATCCTCAAGGTCAGACCACCGGGCCTTAAAGGCAACTGCATCATCTACTTTTCGGACAGATCGCCACATATCCGGTGGTAGAATAAGGCCAAAGAACAGGTCTATATCCGCTAAAGTCATAACGCAAGAATTCAAGGCCCCCTCGACTTCTTCGTAGAAGGCCGCTGGATTCTTGCGGGGGTCAGGCAGCGCATTCTTTAATGCCATCACATCAGCTCTATGCCACGGAGTATAAACCCAATTATACACAAAATATCCCTTAGCATCGGAGGAGGTAATGTCCGAGCTAGTCCCCGCTCCTTTAGGAGGGACATACAAAGACGCCGCCTCGCGCATTGGCTTAGCATGCACTAGATCGCTCTTATCTGATTGAGAGGTGGATGAGTGGCCTTCTGTAGTACACGAATCCGCCTGCGTCTCCTCCCCTGCTCGTTGGCGCGCTTTTTTTTTATAGGCCAGCACCGCGTCCCGCAAGGCGAATAGCCGCCGAGCCGTATCTGAAGCCTTAGAGGGAGAAAAAACACCATCATGTAATGCTTTAGCATCCGATGTCACTTCTTCAGGCTCAAAGACACTAGAATATTTCCAAAAAGCAGCAATCACTTCCTCAGCGAAATGACTCAAAAAATACAATCTCTCTCTATCCTGCCACGACCCCCAAGTATGGAACAATTCATCCACGGACACCTTACCCTTAAGTGCACGGAAAGAGATTTGCCGAAGCTCAGCCATATGCTCAGCCGATAACATGGACCGCGTATCTACCTTACCCGGACCCGGGACAGAATCTTGCGGCCTCGGAGCAGATGCGCCAACATAAGGGGGCGGAGAGCGATCTAGTAAATAAAAATCATCATCAAGATTATTAAGGACAGGATAGAGTGGCTGCCGAACAGCATATTGACCCGAAACTTGCAGCCTACGCTCTTTCTCTTGTCTTTCTGTCTGTTCTCTGTCTTCCCGACGTTTCGCTTCCTGGGCTCGCACATGATCATTCTTCCATTGTTCCTTATCAAACAGTGCTTTCTCGCGCTTCTCTCGCTCACGCACCTCCTTCACCCACAACCGTACACACTCAAACATATCCTGACGAGCACGCCGCTTACACATACACTGTTCCACATACTCAATCTTACGTATATCAAACGATCCATACAAAGGCCATCGCAGCTCAGGATCTTTTTTTGTATATTTCCTCCATACTGTGCTGTACATTATGGAAGAAAGACCATGCTTCACGTACATATCCCTATTAGGAGTCCCCTCTGGGGGAGCTGGAGCAGATTCCTCGAGGTTCAACCGGTTTCTAAAACAGCAACACCACTTACGGAGTGCGCTAAAAGCAGGCATGCTCAGGAATAATGCAAAATATGCAATATTATAGAAAAATGGCACTTAATCGTTGCGCCGTTCAAAGTTACACAGCTCCGGAGAAATCTCTCCACATTACCTGCCTATATGTGTTGCAACGCATATATTTTCACAAAGACAAATACAAAATATGACTAGTCATCACAAATCAAACTCAAATAGCCGGACCAGGCTTCAAAAACTCGGAGCAAGTACCGTACACCGGTTCTTACCAATCAAGAGTCCAGATTCCAACTGCCAAGCTCCACAATCGCCCAAACGGCTTTCACGGCAGTACCGACAGAAGAGGCCTCAGTCGGGGACCGGCGCCACCCAGACGGTCAGCTCGGAAGGGAAGGAAGAAAAACCTCGGGATGCCAGGGCTAAGACGCCGCTGGCAGTGATCACGTCCCCGGCCAAGTTCCTCACCTTCGTCGCGACCAGTCCTTCGAGCATCCGAGTCGCCGATGAGCCCCACGTGACGGGCGCCAATTGATGAATACAGGCCCCAGCTAGGCCCGCAGGACACAAGGGTTCGCTCTCCTGTAATGGAATCTATAAGGAAGTTGGCACGGAAACTGCAAAGTACAAAGACAGCATTTATTAACCCTTAAGGGTGGTCCTACAATCCACACAACACTCTTCAGTATTGCATAGAGTAGCACAAAGAACTTGCGTACACGGTCCCCTTTTATACACAACAGAGGGGCTCATAAGTGGGTGGATACAACATGAGACCGAAGAACATTACCATTTATGGTCATTTTCGATACTGAATCAATATGTGGGCGGAGCTAACACACTCCTTGAGCCCGCGAAAACATGGTCAAGCAAGGCTAACTGATAACAGATGTGGTCAAGTCTGGGCATGTGCCAGATGGACAAAGGAGCTATTTATAGACTGTTACTAGGCAGATTACAGGAGCAACTAACACAGAGGTTGGACTCTTCTCATGGGGAACACGTGGAAGCATGACAATACAAAATGGAGTCCGAACTTCGGTCAACATAACGGAGAAAACATGCTCTATAAGAGGGGAATTAATGTCTTTAGTAAATGCTTAATCACATCGTTGTTTCAATTTACAACATAGAGGGTATCCTATGTTTTCAGGATGATGTGCTGGTATTTGGCAATGAAAAAGTTAACCATAACAGAAGGTTAGCACTAGTTCTGGATGTTCTGTAACAGAAAGGAGTCACTCTTAAAGCAGACAAATGTAAAGTTGGTGTATCTGAAGTTAACTTTTTGGGCCATAAATTGTCAGATGTTGGAGTAGAACCCAAGGGAAGTTTATTCAAGGTAATTGTTGAAGCACCAGTAACCCAAGGGAAGGACCAATTAAGATCATTCAATGGACTTATGGTATTTTATTTCGGTTTCATTGCATGTTGTGCAGAAAGAACTTATGCAATGCATTTGTTATTTTTTTTTAAATGAACAATTTGTATGGAATGATTTCAATCGTGGATGTAAAAAGAAAAATAGCCAATTCTATTCCCCTCAAACATTTTGACAGTACAGATCCTAGTATTGTTATCACTGACGCTAGTCAATATGGTTTGGGAGTAGTATTATTACAAAAATGAAATGGGAGAGAGGAGGTGGTAGAATTGTCCAGACATAGTCTCAAGGGTGCAGAGGCATCATAGTCAGAGGTGGAACTTGAGGCCCTGGCTTGCTGGTAGGGTGTAAACCACTTCCAGCAGTATTTGTGGGGCATGAAGCTTGTAGTGAGCGTTGATCACAATCTCTTAATTGACATGTTTACCACAAAAGGGGCTGGTAAGGCAACTCCTAGACATGGCCAGTGAAAACATAAAATGCAAATGTTCTGCTATAAGATAGAGTACATTCCTGGTATAAAGAACATGATATCAGATTGTTTGTCGAAATTGCCAGTGATTTCCAATGATAAGGATCAGAGAATGAGAACGATGGAAGAAAAAGACTTGGTTAACATTAGGGGTGGGCGGAATTTGCAAAATCCACTTTCGCAAATTATTGCGAAAATATTAAAAATTATCGCAAACACGCGGAAATATCACGAAGATGCGGAAGTTTTTTTCCTGCATGTTCGCGAGATTTTCTGCATGGTTGCGGCTCGCCAACTTACTCATGTGGTTGCTCGCGGGCGCGGCCATCTTGTTTTCAGTTGTCTCGCGGTGCATGATCACGAGAAGAAAGACGTGATCGCGCGACGCATGACGTTACTGCGGGCACGAACTGTCGCGAGACAGCGCAAATGGCTAAAAACAATACAACATCTCATGGAGAACGCGACCGGATCAAGAAAACTTGTCGGCGAACGCAGGGATTCAGGTAAGACGATCGCGCGCGCGCGAGAATGTATTATTTTACAGCGCGAGCAAGAAACAAATTATCGCCAAGCTGCGGAATGCGGAAATTTTGACATTTTCGCGCTTTCCGCGGAACGCGAAAATGTCAAATTATCGCAATTTCCGTGGACGGAACGAAATTTTAGCCCAGGCCTAGTTAACATGCATCACTAACAATACCATTTCAGAGTCAGAATGGTTAGTTCCTTTGAGTCAGGATGCCACTATGACAAAAGTTACAAAATATGTGAATGAAGGTTGGTCTAAAAGCAAACTTAAAGATGATCTCATTGATGTTTTTAGGAGAATGTAATCTGAATTGTCTGTAGTGGGAGGATTACTGCGTAGGCCTGATCTGTTGGTCGTATCTATCACCTTAAGGGAAAAGGTTGTGGTGTTGGACCACTAAGGACAAATCAGCATGAGAACAATGAAACAAAGGGTGAGAGAGTTGTTTTGTGGCCAGGAGTGGACAGGGAGGAAGAGCAATATGTGCGAGAGCAAATCATGTTCTGTAAGTGGTAAAACACAGGTGACGGTGCCAAGTTCTTATGTTGCAGTCCTTGTTCCAGAGACTGCATGGTCTAAGCTGGCCAAGGGCATTATCGGCTCAGTGGAGGTAAGGAATGGTCATGTTAAGTATGGTATTGTAATAGATTATTATTACTCTAGGTTGTTGGAAGTGGCCTTTGTGAATAATATTACCTCTTTTGTCGTGACGGATGTTATGAGTAAGTTCTTCAGTGAAGAAGTTCCAGAGGAGATTGTCAACGATAATGTACCTCAATTCACTTCTTAGGAGTTTAAGGTTTTTCTATCTAATTTAGGTGTTAAGCCAATTACTACGTCATTATATCATCCAAGAAGCAATGGGTTAGTTGAATGTTGCAATAGGAAAATTAACAAGAACATACAATTATCTATTGCGAATTGTGTTTGATTGGATGCAAGAAATAAAAAATTGAATCTAGGCTCTCCGCACCACACTCAATGCGAAGACCACAGTTTCTCCCTTTGTACTGCTAAAAGAGAGATTACCTAGATTAAAAATGAATGGACTATGGATGAAAAGAAAAACGATCTCTGATGAAGTTTTACAAAAGTTGAATGAGAAACGAAGAGAAGCTCAAAACAACTGAGAGCAGATCACTTAATGTTAAGGAAGGAGATTATATATGAGGGTGAAAGTTCAGTTTATGGGAGGGAAAACAAATTCCCAACTCTCCCTACTGAAGAAATTGGTTCGTGTGACTAAATCTTCAGTAATATTGGAGGACGGAAAATGTTGGGATGAGAGCAAGTTATCTGTTGTTCCAGAGAAGCATAATCCTGTAACTTTAGAGCAAAAACTCAATGCAGTTCCTAATGTTACTTTCAGGAAATCATGCACGAGTACCAATCTTCCACCAAAGTTTCAGGATTATGTTTTGTATTGAAATATATCTTTCGGAATAAACTCGGTGCATGTCTATATATAAAACCTGTTTTTCCTTTTTATATATATATTGTTTAGCTCGTTGAAGTAAGGTTGGCTATTTATAGGTGGTTATTCGCTACATTTATAGAGTGTTCTACGGGGAGATGTGTTGGATTGTATTGTTTTGCATACCTCCTTAATTGGAATTTGAATTTAGTAAGTGTGTGTGGAATGTATATACTTGAATGGTTATACAGTTGAAGTTTCCTGTCTGTGCTGCCAGTCAAGTAATTAGATGCTTAAGAAATTGTACCTATTTTGTGCATTACTTCCACTCCTGTCATCTTTTCACATAGCATTCTTCTTCACTCTATACTGCCTGGTATTTCCAATCATATGGTATGTTATGACTCTGTTTCTAATGGAAGGGACAAGGTGGAAGAATCTAAATAAAAACAAACTCAAAATCACAGGTGAAAGATACCTACCCTATACTAAACCTATAGGCTCATACAGTAATGGCTCTGTTCCATTGCACAGAAGTTACTGGCTCACGTAGAGCGCTTTATAAATGTAGATAACACAATGCCTCTGCACAAATCGTGAAATAGCAGCTAAGCAAAAATCCAGGCTGGGTCCAAACAACTAAAAACACCAATAAGCTTTCAGAAAAGTGGTTGAACTTTTATTTTAAATTTTGAAATAGTTTTATTACTTTCCGGTACAACACAAAGAGAGAACAATACTAAAACGCAGGGAAAGGAACATATAAGATGTGATTCTTATAATAATTAGGAGAATACAGATAAAGTTGAGTGTACATAATAATTTTTCATGGATCACTATACTGGTTGGAGAAAATATAGGGCATATCAGCAACACCCGGCGATAATTAGCGTTCATCGCTCTTAGCGTGAGGATAATTATCGCCGGGTAACGTGGATTTTTATCGCTGAGATAGTGTGCTATTAACAACGCTTATCTCCTCAGCGATAAAAATCCTCACGCTAACTGCCTAACGTGAGATTATCGCTGGAAACCCAGCGATAATTTCACGCAATGTGGCGTTAGCTTGCTGAGAGGGATTCACAAACATAGCCTTGATATCCACCCTTCCATAGGATATCATGCCTAAGTCAGTCCTGAAGCAGGCGTAAGGAAAGTAGCGATAACAGGGGTTATCGCTACTTTTCCTGACGCTATGCTTCATAGCGTGGGGCTTGATGATAGGAGAAATGTCACTTAGCGACATTTCTCCTGTCATGTTAGGTCAGGAACGCCCACTTTGCATCTCATTAGAGATGCAAAGCTGGCCGTAAAGAATCCCCATGCTAAAGCAAGGTTTCACGCATTAGCGTTGCCTTGCTAATTAGGCGATAAAATTATTGCCGCTTTTCAGCCGAAAACAGCCGCAAAAGCGGCGATAATTTTTTATCGTCTGCTTGTAAATATGCCCCTATGTTAGTAAAACAAGTATCAAGTTCATTGCATACATAACATCTGTATTAAAGAAACATTAGAAAGGGTACTCAAAACAAATATTAGAAAAGGAGAAGAATAAAAAATACATATGAGAGCAGGAATATTAATTACCTTGCTCGAAGCATATGTATCCAGTATAATAATGCAGATGGACAGCCATCCATATGGAGGTTTGAAGTATAAACCACAATCCACAAGCTCAGGTGAGTGTAGTGGCTGCGAAGTAGTCATTCAAGGATTTCCATGTAGGTTTGTCTTGGGATTTCCAGGGTTAACACTATCTGAATCTCTGATGTGATACTCAGTTTTCCCATGCTGTTAACAAAGTTTTGTATATGACATTCCAGTAAGAGGTGAGCGTTTTAACTGCAGATGACAACAAAAGATCGATTAAGAGGTGGTCAGCAGGGCTTCTGATATTAGGGTCAAGGAAGCTCTTGGTAAGGAATGAAAATTCCATTTTGGGCCATATGTCAAAAAGTGTGGAAATAAAAAAAACGTTGTCCCAAAAAGTTTTTACTGATTTGTGGAAAAAGATTAGGTAGGCAAGTTCACCGTTTTTCATCCTTGCAGTTTCACATATGCGGCTATCCAAGATTTTCAAAGTGTGTAGATGGGAAGGAGTCACGTAGGCTTTGTGAATTAGCTAATATTTATCTTGGGACACTCCTGGTGATATTTTTTGTGAGGTTACTGATTTCATATGGTGTTCCATTGGGACTCAGACGTGGGGTGACAAGAGTGGGTGCCCCAGTTCTCCATTACTTTCTTCTCTGCCCTTAAAGTTTTAGGCTGTAATAATTGATAGTATTTGGAAACCTTTGGACCAATTTGTTCAGTTTACAAATGAATAATGGAAGGAAGAGTTCTCTGCAGTAATATTTGGACTTGATAATGGATGTCTTAATTTTGAGGAAGCTATAGAATTTTCAGTCCTCTGGTTGGTATTGGTTCAAGAAGGATAAAGGGGAGCCTACAGAGCATGTATCCAAGTAGTTAATATATATAGCCCTAACTGCAATGACACTTCCATTTGGAAGAAAATAGTAGACAATATTGGACACCTACCTTCCAATGATCTTATTATCTTAGGTGGGGATTTCAACATTCCACTTGACATGCCCCTCGGCTGTCAATACACCTGTAAATATCACTCACCTAAAGCTCACAAAGTTTGACAAAAAATCTGCTCTAAATGTTACTTAATGCTCCCAGTTGAGGTTGCTAATATAACATATAGGACATTTTTAGTTGCCATTTTTTAAAAGATTTTATGTTGATACATTGCACTTTACAGGAAACTTTGAGCATAGCTTTGCACAAAATTCATGTGTATTCTTTTTCAATATATCCTTCATGTATATTTAGTGATGATTTTAATCTATGATTGTATATATTCTATGTATGTGTTTTAATATTGATTGCATGTGCTACTTTTATTTCCTTTCAGCTGAAATAAAGAAATTAATGAATGCATGAATTTGCTTTTAATACAACCTCAAAGATACCTGGAAATTACACAACACCCTTGAGATTACACCTTTTTCTCTGCACCACATATCTCCTACACAAGGATCGATTATATTCTCATCTCTGGAGTTTATACACAAATAATAGATCAAACAAACATATTGCCAAGACATCTTTCTGAATATTCTGGTATTAGTACGCCCCTCACTGGCACCAATGCCAAGCCTCCTCTCAAGATATGGTGTTTCAACAAAGATGTTCTTGACAACCCGAACAATATAAAAAATCTTGAAGAAATTATTTCAAACTGAATTTGATATTTTTTTTAACAAATTCAATGGCCGTAACCTTTGCAAAGTCAGCAAAGCTGGCAAAATGTGGGCCTCATATCTTAAACGTATACAGAACCAAAAAAACATAACTGTGATTAAAGACAACAAGAACTAAACCCATACCAATCCCACCAGAATTTGTAACTTTTAGAAAGGTTTGTGAAAACTTGTACTCTGATGATAATCAGATTACCCTGGTACAATGCTCAAACTACCTAAGTAAGTCAAAATGACCTCATTTATGAAGAGAAAACAAAGCATCCTTATCCAAACCAATCTCTTTGGTCAAGATTACTAATGCAATTGGTACTCTTAACGAAAACCCATCACCTGGCCATGGCAGCTTCTCAGCCAAATTTTATAAAGCATTCACCCACTCACTTCAGCTGACCATGTTAGATCTATTTAACTATTTTGCAACCTCCTGTGTTATCGTAGGCACTACAGCAGTATCCAACAATGTGGTGATCCCCAAAGAAGGGAAAGACCTATTGTTCACAAAAAACTATAGGCCCATTTTGCTAATAAATCTGGACTGCAAATTATATGTGAAAATACTAGCCAATCACCTAAACCTTTTCTTAGCACAATTAATAATCATTACACAGGTCAGCTTCTTCAAAAATTGTATGTCCAACGGCAATACCCATTTCCTATACCATGTTTAAGAAAGAGCAAAATCATCCATGTTGGCTTCTGTAGGGATAGAGCTTGACACTGAGGAGCATTGGATAGGGTATCACAGACAGTTCCTGAAGAATCCCTTAAAACTTTAAATTTGGGAGAAGGGTTTATAAAAATGACCATGGCCTTATATAGTAATCTGAATGTCCATATCTCCACTAGTGGCTTCTTATCCCAACCACTCAAATTAGGAAAAGTCACTAGGCAGGGTTTTCCACTTTTCCCCTCCCTTTTTCTGATTGTTCTCGAGCTTCTCCTCCTAGATAAAAAATAATCCTAACATAACAGGAGTCAACTTTCATGGAAATGTGGTGAAATTGTCTACTTACGCCGGTGACAACTTAATTGTTACGATAATCCCAACTCATCCATACATGCCCTCATGAAAACAATTGAAAGGTATTCAGAAGTCTCTGGATACAAACTAAAAAGAGACAAATCAGAAGTTAAATCTCTTAATTCCCTATGACGTATTAGAAGAATCAGGCCTGATTTGCCCCAATACCCCAGATACTTTAGCATCTAATTTTTCTCTGACTTAAGTGATACTATTAAGCACAATTTAAAACTCGCCATCCATTAAACAACATAACTATTAGAAAGATGGACACTCAAATGTTTTACCTGGTGGGGCCGCATCCAAACTATAAAAATTATGATAACACCAATAATTCACTACCTAAGTAGTATGCTACCTCTATTACTTTCTGACTACTTCGGCCATAAATTAGATAATTTGATCACACATTTTATTTGGTAAAGTAAGAAAGCTAGAATTGCACTGAAAAAAACTCTATCTTCCCACTAACCCAGGAGGCCGCAATCTCACCCATTTTAGGGATCCTGAAACAGCCTATTTGGACAAACATGACACACATTGGTTCTCCACACCTGAAAATTCTACACCCACTTGGCTGGAAGTTTGAAAAAGCAATCTTGAACACCTTAGCACCCTGCAACCCTCCTCACTATCAACTGCAAACATATCACCACTTCCAGATATCTATTTAATAACTCCAGAAATGCGCTATTAACCATTAATAAGAAATTACCCTTGCAAATGAAGTTATCCAATCTAGCTTTTCTCTGGCACAACCTGAACATCACATATGAAGGTTATGCCCATAACTGGGACTCATGAGTAACCAAAGGCATATATTTCCCTAAACACTGTGCTTGAACTTTTGCTCAAATACCAGCTTCAAAATATTTTTCCTGAAAGGCAGCCTTATTATCTGAAACATCAGCTTCCCTGTTTCTGAAAATGCTAACATTCCATGTTAAATTCATGTTTTTAATTTTACATAGATAGATTTAATTCCACAAATAAAACTATGCCATTTTCATCAACTGCTCACACTACCACACAAGGTTCAGTGTAAGCCTTTCAGCCGCAATTTCATCAAATAATAGGAAGATTCATTACATAGCAAAAAGTACAACCCCATTAGGGAAGGGGAGTCAAAAAAGGCCACAACAGGTCAAGATGAGTACCATTGAACTAGATCCAGCATTAATTATTCAACATTTCTATATCAATACCCACAAGTATGTTAGAAACATGTCAAAGCTAAGCACCACTATAACAGGGATAGTCAAAATGTCACCATAAATGCCCACAATAAGTCCAAGTATCCCAAGGGTGATCAAAACTGTGAAACAAATGCTCATGTTATTGCATAGATGGGCCACAATAGATACCTTCTCATCACAAACCTCTGAGCAAAACATCCACACACACCCCAAATGACACACAGACTCATTCCTGAGTTCTTTATCACAGTTTAGCAAATGTAGAGAAATGAAGCTTAGTGCTGACAACATACATTGGTCTGCAATTGTCTTCCTTGCAAATGAATCAAATGAAGGAGGTATCACCTAGTTACAAAGCCTGCATTCAGTATTTTGATTTTATTAAAACCATCACTTTAAAACTTTGATTTTTTTAAATGTGCTGGGTGGCTAAAGCAAAACCTTTGTTTCAATAAAGGCAATTCAAACTGAAGTATTTACTACCACTGTACATTGTTTGTAGACTGTTTTACAAACATTTTGCCAGTGAACCTATTTATTTACTATTATCATTCTGTTTCTTAATATTATAATGTCCAATTGACCACCTTTTGACCATGATGCAATCTTCAGAGAGGATGATTACACTGAAGTTGAACAGCTTAACATGAGTACTGAAGTCTAAGTGGGACACAATATTGATTGTGGTTTACAAAAGGAGGGGTTCCAAGGAGAATTTCATAGACCTGCCAGGGTTGACGCCCCAATTTAATACTTATCACAGAAAATGGAACCCTCTGGTCTAGATGTTTAACAAGAGTAAGAGTGAGTATCTGAGAAAATGTCTCAGTGACACCCAGGGTGTCCCTTCATTAGGATGATATCCCTCGCCCACCAAAGGTGGTATGCTTCATCATTTGGATTCTTCTTGTACCGGGATACCTTGTCCCTGCACAGGACATGACCACCTCACTGAGAGGGAGGAGCTCAGGGATGTTTTGTTTCTAACTTGAGGTATGCTAAACACCACAATGATGAGTTGCAAATCAGGTTAGATGAGAGATGCAGCACAAGGAAAATGTGAATGATTGTGAAGAAGTCAGACGTCAGAAGGCCGATGATAATTCTTGGAAGCGTAGCTCCATATCGTAATTGTTTCAGAAGCAGTGGGTATCATTCTCACATGTAGAATGTAATCATGGGCCTCTACTGGAGTAGGGCTTTGTCAGCTATTTCCTGGTCACCTTACTATGTGCTGTAATCTTGGATTTGATGGACAGTGGCGCTAAACAGCGGCTGGTGTTGGAAGAATTGTGCACAGAACATTATACACTATACAAATTATGATTGAGGCGCGACCTTTCTAGTCCAACTTTGTTCCATATTTTGTTCTACAAAAACTATTAATTGTTGGTTCAATTAGTGACTAATAGAATGAAACTATTTATTCATATTATTATAAAGCGCCACTGTGGCTACCACAGGTCCAGAAGTGGACTGAAGTGGTGGTGTAGAGGACCTTCTTTCATACACAGTTGTGCATTTGAAGTGGGGAGAAGCTTCTAGAAGCATGCCTTTGAAGTGCACATATGTCCAGCCTTTCTGGCCCTGGCCCCAGACTAACTACAGGGGATATGCGGCTCTTTGTGTGGAGGCGAAACACAGGCTATTCAGGAGTGCTTGAGGCTGACCCCGGCTCCTCCCTCCCACCCATCCAGTGATGGCCCTTCCAGTCACACCGAAGCTCCCATTGTGTGGCCGTCTAGAGGGAATGTACCAAGCCCAACTGCCAACTACACCCAGTCATGTGATCAAGGACAAGCTGCAGGCACCAAATGGCTAAGATATAAAAATGCCAAATTTCAGTGTTATTTTCAGAATCGTAACTTAAAATCTCACTTCACCATAAGTGAGAATCTTAAATTGCAGTTCCAGACACCAAAAATGATCTGGTCCTCTCTTCCAATAAAGTAGCTCCAATGTTATCCTATGGGAGAAACAAGCCTTGCAGAAGTGAAAAACAAATTCAAGGGTATTCACTATCGAGAGATATAAAACTGAAAAGTATATGTCCAACTTTTTAAATATACTGCTCCCTGCCATTGGAATGTCCAGGGCTTACCCTAGAGTTGACTTATATGTAAGGGTGGGCGGCAAATTCCGTTCTGATCACAGAACTTGCAAAATTTTGACATTTTCACGTTCTGCGCGGAACGTGAAAATGTCGAAACTTCCGCTATCCGTGGCGGAACGAAATTCTGGGGCATGAGGGTAGAGGTATTGCACAAAACGGTGGCATCTTCCTGGATAAATATGCAGGGCAGGATTCATTCTGGCACGATGCTCCTGTCACAAAAATTAAACCTCAGCAGAAGGCACTTACAGATATAAATAAAGCAGGTGCCCGAGTTGAAGTTCAAATTCTGTAACGCATTAATCAGCCCAAAAATTCGGCAGCGAGGTTTTGGCTAAGCAGATGTGCCTTCTCTCCATTTCCACCCTAAAAAGATAGCTGTAATCCTTGCTGGAGGTCTTCGCGTTCTTGAGTTTCTCGAGCACAATGCTCGTGTAGAATTCGTGAGTGTGGCTAAGCAGATGTGCCTTCTCTCCATTTCCACCCTGAAAAGATAGCTGTAATCCTTGCAGGAGGACTTCGCATCCTTGAGTTTCTCGAGCGCAATCCTCGTGTAGAATTCGTGAGCGTGGCTAAGCAGATGTGCCTTCTCTCCATTCCATACTGAAAAGTTAGCTGTAATCCTTGATAGAGGTCTTTGCATCTTTGATTTTCTTGAGCGCAATGCTCGTGAAGTAACTGTGACCAGGAGGTTCCTTTCTCCTCGTCTGCTGCTGAGATTCTGCTCTGACCCTTTATAAGCAAGAGGCATGTGAACTGGACAAAAAGCCCTGCCTGTTTGGCCCCGCCCCACATACACTAGCGGTATGCAACGGCTTCCCGCCCTTTCCCCAATATGTTGGACAGCTCACTCAAGGGACCCGGCGCCGTGGCAAAGTTACAGACACAGAAGGTCAATGGAGACAATTCTTCGGGCCCATTACGCAGCTGTAGTGTAGGAAAGGCACTATACATTTACCGAACGAGGTAGCACTTACTGATTAGCCAGTAGAAAGTACTCCAGTTGAGTAGAGGTATTGCACAAAACGGTGGCATCTGCTTGGATAAATATACAGGGCAGGATTCATTCTGGCACGATGCTCCTGTCACAAAAATAAAAAATCAGCAGGAAGCACTTACAGATATAAATAAAGCAAAGAAGCCCCGCCCCCGAAATCTCCGCGAGCACACGAAATTCCACGTGTTCGCGGAGATGTTTTGCCGTTTCGCGGAATTTTGCGAAAGGCAACTTCGCAAATTCCGCCCATCCCTACTTATATGTATTAAAAAGAAAGGTGTGGGACTGACAAAAGGTTTATTTTGCCAAGTCAACATAGAAGTCTAAACTGCACACTCAAGCTCTGCAATGGCAGATCTGAGATATGTTTAAAGGCTACTTAAGTGGGTGGTACAATCAGTACTGCAGTCCCACTATTAGGATTTAATTTACAGGGCCTAGGCACGTGTAGTGCCACTTTACTAGTGACCTCGAAGCATATTTAATATGACAATTGGGTATAATTCAATGTTACCATGTTTTAAGCAGAGAGCACAAGCACTTTATCACTGGTTAGCAGTGGTAAGGTGCAGAGAGTCCTAAGGCCAGCAAAAACGAATTCAGCAAAAATAGGAGAAGGAAGTCAAAAAATATGGGATGACCCTGCAGAAATGACCAGGTCCAACAATTCTTAGTTCAGCAGAGACCGTGGCCCATGTGGTCAGTTGTCTGTTAAGCTCTTAATAAACAAAATAGAGTTTTTACACCAAAGAATAGTATGGACAGTAGATCATTGAACTTATTTTTCCGCAATGATTCCTTTGCGATTGTGCACAGTAAGAACATATAATCTACCTATTTATGAATATGCAAAGTGAGGGTCTTAGGGGCATGTAGAGTTTGGCGAGATGAGAGAACATTGTAAATTAGCAGTTATTTCACCTGCTAAACTCACGGTTTCCCCATCTTATTTCCAAGTGGAGGAGCCACTGATTGACAGCTGGCTGGCCAGCGTCGGCAATCATTGAAAGGCGACAGCCCATCTGCCCCAGGACTGCTTCCTTTCCTGCACTGGTGTCCTACCAGTGCAGGAAGCCTCTTTACCAATTAATATTTACCCTAACCGGGTACACCGTGGCAGGCATGGTGGATCCAACCTGGGGGCACAGTGGCCCCTCATGAAGGGAGATGAACATCATCTGGAATGTACAAATAAAAATGATTGCCCAGGGAAGCCTCGTGTACTCTTTCAGTACCTCCAACACCCTATGTACTGGGTTCTGATCTGTGCCCATCTTGAAAGCACACGATGCTCCTGTCATTCTCAAGTATTCTGATTATTTAACTATTATGTAATATAGTTAACTATGCTGTGGGCTAGTGATAGCCCTGTACCTTAGAGAGAATCCCCATCTGCAGTACGAGGAGAGGGAATCTTACTTTAGCTTCTCTGCACTTTTAAATGCATTCTCCGCAGAAGGAAGACCCTCGTCAGGATCTCGCTGCCCTAACACAGAATTTAGCAAAGGTGAACTTCAACTTTAGCGCCAGGCTCTGAGAGCAAACCCTCTACATACTTATGCACACAGATACTTTGAAGAACCATTCAGCAGAAGAGGGTGCCCGTTGATGGGGCTGCAGCTCACAAGCTCTGCCATACCAGCCTACTCTTCATTCACACTGACACATAGACGGGATAAGAAGGCGAATCCGGAAAATGATTGTCCTACAGACTCTTTTATTGGCCCCAAATGTGATATGAACCTGCGAGGGGATGCACGCAAATGTTAAATCTAGAAGGAAAAGTGACTCAGACACCGAGCTCCACATCGGTCCAATTTAGATGTTACAGAGCATGAATTACCGCTTCCATTTATATCACTGAGAGAAGTGTCAGCTTTTCTGAGAACTATTATAAAATGCAGGGCGCTACTACTGCGAACTGCACGTGCCTGGGAACAAACTGTCAGGAGAGCGGTCCAGCCCTCCGCCCCCCTTCCTAGTGGCGAGGCAGTTCGATAATGATGAGTTTTATAAGCCTGGGGATGAGATGGCCGGTGCTCTGTGCAAGGCTGGGGATCAAAGCGCCAGCCTTACCACTCTCGGCCTGAGCCGTCCCTTTGATGTCCTGCGCTGAAAGACCTGCCCGTGATCCAGGCAGGAGCCAGGATTAGCCGCCTGTATTGTACCACCTGAGAAGTCAGAAATGTTTACTCAAAAGAAAGCCTTTTTTCGGTAACTGCTGCCAAAAAAGGATATGTGATTCTAAGGCACACTGTCAGCAGAGCCAGGCCTGTCTCCCTTCAGTTTACAAATTCAGTGACTCTTCCCAGCGCATAAATATTATGTTTGAAACGTCTTATTTCATTCACTGAGAATATTGGCTGCACAGAGGCACCTGAAAGCTCTTTCTAAAGATCCGCAGAGCACCGGGGCCGACAGAAACTGTCATGTTTGATGAAAGAAAATGAGCAGACCCAGCACATCCCAGACATCTTCGAAGGTGCGCTAGAAGGTGGCACGCGCCTCGTTTTGATTTGAGCCCCTTCAGAGTGCATTTTGCAAGGTGGAAAGTAAGGAATCCTGACATAAGCAGATGCAAAACACGGAAGCCATCATGTAGCATTACATGTCTGGCTGGAAGGTGCGGTGAGAAGTGACATGCGCTCCTGGAGGCCCCGTAACACTGCCGTGAAATGCTCCGGAGCGCGTCCGCGCTCTAAGCGTGTCTGCAGCGGAGGAGTGGTTAGTTACTGGTGCAAAAGCACGGAAGGACGAAGGCCGGGAGCACGGCGGCCGTTTGGTCCAATTTATTCCGCTTCCCTTGCTTTCGGCTAGCTCCGATTCTCAAGCAGGCTGCAGTAAACGCCTCTCTCCTCTCGATGACGGGTTTCAATATAGTTAGTGCTTTAAATGGGAAAAAATAAGTGCAGGTACTCATTAAAAGGAGCTATGAGTGTGGCAAGTGGGCTAAGGACAAGACATATAAGACACTTCTACAATGGAATATTCATATTGCCCTTGATAGTAGTCCTTAATTCCCTGTATGTGCAGATTCCCTATGCACATGTGGCACAAGACATATATAGTAATTAACCGCGAGTATGACGTCATGACCTTCAGAAAAATGTATTCAGTCCCTCCCTTGGAAGGGAAAGGTTAGACCGGATAATCATCTTTGTGCCAATTTGCCAGGTTTAGAACTGCACATAATAATCAGCAGAATCTTGATGATGATTTCTGTCCACTAGTATGTGAACTTGGCTTCGCTCTGTGTTATGTGGTCCAGTAGTGTATGATCTGGGGCCAGCAAGTGGTTGATTTCGGGCCCCACAGTCTGTGAAGTTGGCTCAGTACTGTATGATCTTGACCCATGATGTGTTGTCCTAGGGTAGTAATCAGTGGATATGGCTCAAAACAATTTGGGGCAGATTTATGTTCCCTGGCGCATCCCTGTAAATCAGCAGGGATGCGCCAGGGAAGATGCGTCACGCAAGTTTGCCCTTGTGCCACCGCAGATGTGCCAAATTTACAATGCGGTGCATCGTGGCGCAAGGACAAGCAGATGTGTGACGCATCTGTTGGCGTAAGGTTGGCGCAGTGCTGAAGTTGTATCGCAAGCGCGACGCAACTCCAGCACTGTTCCAACCTGCCCTATCCCTAACATGGTGCGTCACGCCTTACTCCTGCTTGAAGCAGGCGTAACGATTTGACGCACCAGCGTCGGAAAAGTGACTTTGTGAAATCTTGTAGATTTCACTGCGTCACTTTTTCGAGGCTTTTTCTGACGTAACGCCCACCCTGCATACATTAAACCTGATGCAGGTTTAATGTGGGGCAGGGCTTTACAACGTGACGCATCTCCCTAGATGCGTCACGTTGTAAATCTGTTGCAGCATGGCGCTAGCTTTGTGCCGCCGCTGTGTCACAAAAGTGACGCAACGGCGGCGCAAAAGTGGCGCACGGGGCTTGTAAATCTGCCCCCTTGTTTTTAAGCCACCCTTATCTGATCCTGAGCCATTGCTGTGATTTAGGTCAGCAATAATATTGAACCATCTATGTACTATCTTGTGCCAGTGACGTGGGGTCTTAGCTCAGCCCTGTCTGATCTTGGCTCAGTCATTTTAGATCTTTTCTCAATGCTTTGTTTTGCACAGAGGACATAATGAAAAGATCGGGGTGAGCGCATGAAGAGCACCATTCATTTCCTAATTGCATGCATGCAAAACCTCAAGCGGGGTAGTTAAAATTATATTTCATCTTCTCCATGCTGTCTTCATTCTGATGAAAGCTAAGAAGAAAATACAGTTTTTGCAATATATGTCTCTAAAACTATTAGGTATTTCCAATATGTTGTCTTGTATAGAGTAGGATGTGTATTGTGAGTGGTCCTGGTCCTTCCACCTATCTTCCCCTTCCGCAGAAAGAGATTGAGGGTGCAGCTGCAGGAGAGCCGTTTCAACGCTCACACTCACCCATCACTGCTTTCTCAACTTTTTCTGTTTAAGCAGGCAACACCAATTCATACCTGTGAAGTCCTGGGCACCCACTCCCTTCAGCCCGACAGTTTTCAAGCTGCTCTCATTTTAAGTGCTTATTCTAATTTCCTCTTGCACGAAAGGGGCATATTCATGAGGCCCATTGTATTTATATGGACTGGCCACACCAGCCCTGCCAAAGGATCCTTAGAACGAATTTGATAGATTTTGCAAGGTGCACACTGCCATCACTGTGTGTGATATTAGATCAGGCCAGTGTTATGTGATCCGACAACTGTGGTATAATGATTACTGATAGCACAGTATGTGAATGGATGCCATTGCGATATACTGGACAAGAGCTGTGTAATTTGTATGCACTTTGTGATACCTGGCCTAATTTTTGTGATACTGTCACAACGTTAAGAATTCTTGCCTACCACTTTCTATATAGGTGGATTGGGCCAACACTGTATATTGAGATAAGTGCTACTAATGCACCAACATTATGTACAGGGAACTGACTATACATATTATTAAATGTTTACCAGCTTCACGGAGAAGTATATTGGATTGCACCTAATGTAGAGGCATGTGTATCTTCAACACAAGACAGAAAGGCTTTCCACAGTTTGCCAGATGTAGTGATTGTATTAATGATTCTTATGAAGTTGCTGTGCAACTGGCATAATACTGAGTTGGTTCATTAAATTAACTCAAAGTGCCCCTAGTCCTCTTCTCTTGTTGCTGCATTTGAAAATGCCTGAAGAGGCCCATACGGGATGTAGCTGCACACTGTAAATAAGGTGTGATAGGGATGCTTTCATGGGGCCAGCCTTTCTTTACCAGGTGAAATGGCAAGACTTTTAACTTCCTATGTTAACAAACAGTGGTGTCAACATCTGCTGGGAATAAGCCCTAAATCACTATTAATGCACCTAAGCCTTCAGCCCCACGGGGTTAATTATCAGTGTGCTCCTGTAAACGGACTGGAATAACAGCATTATTGACGTCAATATTAGTTGCATGTACCAAAACACATGAGAAATGTACTATTAATAAAATAGGTTACCTCGTTATACAATATGAAGGCCAATCACAATCATATGTTAATATTTCCTGCTTTTGTAATATCTGCAGTTTCTTAATGCCATACTCTTATATGCTTGGATGTGGCCAAATACTTATATATTCTTGAGTGCGCACTCACAAAAACAAGCGGCAATGCTCACTCAAAGCATTCCAAGAATGTCCTTTAAAATACCTCCCGAGTGACTGAATTCTCTCCCTCTTTCACTCGCATTTCTCACACACACAAACATGCACACACATGCAGGCAAACACCTAGACACAAGCAGACACTCACACAAAAGACTCAGGTGGGATAACGGCCATTTTACACTCCTTATCTCCGGCAGCCTTCTTAATTGCTGCTGTCAGCGTGATGCCTGGATTCGAGTGTGTGCACAAATACACACGATGGTGTGAATGTGATTGACAGCACAGTGTCTGAATGGACCCTGCTCTGTCAAACACAGCGTGGTGGTGAACACCTGAAATTATGCAAATGAGCCCTGCTGAATTGTTCAGAGGGGGCTCAACTTGGGCTAGAGGCGCTTTGGCTGTCAGACAACCTCGTTCATGCTCGTGAGCACTTTCAACAATGTGCCTACCTTTGAGGAGTACCGGTACTGTCCTTGGCAGCAGAGAAGTGCCGGTACACAGAGCGATAAAAAGAAGTGCCAGTACTCAGTACCGGTGTGTACCGGTCCATTTAAAGCATTGAATATAGTAAATTAGGATCAATTTCCAAGATGCTAGAGCTTTCCCCCCTTACATTTCCACTGTTTTGGTAATCACCCTGAAACAATATTTTACAGGTCGGATCAAACTCTGCCAATTCATGTTAATAATACATTATATAAATGTGCTAAGACCCCAATTACAAGTAAATGGCAAATATTCACAGTGCCATCTCTAGAAGTGCTTTTTAGGAGGGCACACAAGGGGCAACAGATGAAAGTGGTGGAGCCATATACAACTGGCAATCATGTGATTGTGCGCACATTTTATATATATAACTATGTTTGGCCAGGCACAAAAAGACGAGGTATGAGGCAATAGTGACTGCAACTATCATTTAGTGGGATCAAAGTCTACACTAGTATTTTGGGGTGCTAAGGATCAGAGGTTCAATACCCCTAAACCTCCTAAAAAATCATAAACAAAGCACTATGATTCAGCACATCGCATAACCATTATATGTAATACAATATTGCATATCGATGAATATCAGTCCATTCAGGAAGTCTAGTTTCAAATTCCTTTTATTAGTTTCTTCTTTAAAATCTGCATAGCCAACATGTTCCGTCCTTACGGACTTCTCCAGGGCAAAACGTAATAAGAGGGTCTTTTCTGTGTATTCCCTCACTACTGAAGTTAATGGTGAGCGCTCCTTTAGAGACAGATTTATATACAGCCAAAAATAGAAAAAAGAGGGGCTCAATCTTGTACTCCTTTAGTGATGAAGTGTATGGCAAGTTTTCCCCCTTTTTGAAGAAACAGAATTTTGGATAGTTTGAAGTTTACAAGACATACGTATGGACTGCGTGACGGAAGGACCGCTCTTGTAAACTTCAAACTATCCAAAATGCAATATTGTATTACATATAATGATTATGCGGTGTGCTGGATCATAGTGCTATCTATCTATCTATCTATCTATCTATCTATCTATCTATCTATCTATCTATCTATCTATCTATCTATCTATCTATCTATCTATCTATCTATCTATCTATCTATCTATCTATCTATCTATCTATCTATCTATCTATCTATCTATCTATCTATCTATCTATCTATCTATCTATCTATCTCTATATATATATATATATATTACAAGACATACATATGGACTGCGTGACGGAAGGACCGCTCTTGTAAACTTCAAACTATCCAAAATACAATATTGTATTACATATAATGGTTATGCGGTGTGCTGGATCATAGTTCTATCTATCTATCTATCTATCTATCTATCTATCTATCTATCTATCTATCTATCTATCTATCTATCTATCTATCTATCTATCTATCTATCTATCTATCTATCTATCTATCTATCTATCTATCTATCTATCTATCTATCTATCTATCTATCTATCTATCTATCTATCTATCTATCTATCTCTATATATATATATATCTATCTATATGTTAGAATCCGGGTTCTCTGGTTGGCACAGGTAGGTACTTGTGTCAAGCAGGGAACCTTTCCTCCAGTCAGGGTAAGGGGGTACACTCCCAAAATAACCCCTGCTCACCCCCTTGGTAGCTTGGCACGAGCAGACAGGCTTATCTCAGAGGCAGTGTGTAAAGCATTTGTGAATACATACAGTAACCAAGTGACAACACTACAAATGGACACCACACAGGTTTTATATTAAAAATAAGGATTCTTTATATGGAGTTACCACAAGACCATTAAATGACAAAAAATATACAATACGGTTACTTTAGATGGTAGAATTTTTCTTAGTTCTCTTAAGTTCTTAAATGCGACACTTTAAGTCAATGTACCTTTTAGATGCGACACGCAGGGCAACGAAAGTGTTGCAACGATGTTGATGCGATGAAGTTTTTGGTGCAAAGAAATAAAGACGTGAAGATCTTCCATATGCGACACGCTTCTCCGATGTTGGGAGAAGACTCGACTCGATGCGTCAGCTGCAGCAGCGACACCCTTTACGTGATGCGACGACAGCGGCCTTGGCAGCGACACTCTTCTCCGACGTTTGCGAGACGCTTCCGCTCGATGCGATGCTGCAGCGGCGACACCCCTTTACGCGATGCAACGACAGCAGCTCCGACGGCGGCGCGCTTCTCCGTGGATGTGAGGCGCTTTTCTTGATGCGGGGCAATGCGACAACTACGATGGCTGAGATGGCGACACGCTCCTTCCTCGATGCGAGACTCTTCTCTTGATGCGCTGCAATGCATCAGCTACGATGGCTGCGATGGCGACGCGCTTGTTCGGCGTTGCGATACACTTCTGGGATGATGCGAGACGCTTCCGCTCGATGTGATGCTGCAGCGGCGACACACTTTACGAGATGCGACGACAACAACTCCGACGGCGGCACACTTCTCCTCCTTGAGTCGCGCTTCCAGCTCCTTGCGACACGCAGTCCCTCAGAAGGCCCAACAACAGCAGCAGGCACTTCCAAAGAACTCTGGGGAGCTGGGGGGTGAAGTCTGTTGTTCCTGAGACTTCAGCAGGAGGCAAGCTCTATTCCAAGCCCTTGGAGATCTTTTTAAGCACAAGTTGAAATAAAGTCTTTTGTGGTCTTTCTCCTCTCCTTCAGCAGCAAGGCAACCACTGCAGGCCAATACCCCTGGTCAGGGACAGTACTCCTCCTTACAGCTTTCCCAGTTCCTTCTCCTCAGGCAGAGGTTCTTCTTGTCAAGCAGGATCTAATTTCTTGGGAGCAGGGTCCCAATACTTATACCCCTAAATCCTTTGTTCCGCTGGGGTAGAGGGGCCTTTGCCCAGTCCAAACCAGTTCCTGAGCACTTTGTTGACATGACTCTGACTTCCTATTAAGGGTGCAGGGCAGAGACATCAGCCGCTCCACAGGAGGTGGAGCCAGCATTGTGGAGGCAGAGCACAGCCCTATTCAGAGTCCAGGTGTACTCCTCCCACCCATCTGGATGTAGATCTCTCTATTCACCACCGGGCTGCCCCAGCCTGTCTCCTGGAATTCCCCAGCCCTGTCACTCACAGAAACCAGACAGCAAATACACATCCTAGCAGAGGCGGGCTGAAATGGTTAGGCAAGCAACTACCAGCTTTGTAAAAGTGGTATTTGCAAACACAGAATATTAAAATAAACTTTACTAAAAGATGTATTTTATTATTCTGAGTAAACTCGATTTCTACCATGTTCCCTGGGTCTGTTAGGATCATAGAATGTAACAATTCTAACAGCCCATTCTGGCCTATGAGAACAGGTAGCCTTGCAATAGTGAAAAACGAAAATGGCTGTAATTCACTATTAGGACATGCCACACACATCAGGGCTTGTCCTGCCTTATGCTTACAAAACACCCTGCCCTTTGGCCTACCGTAGGGGTGACTAATATGAAGTTAAGGGAAGGTTTAGGGACTGGCAAGTGGGTGCACTTGCCCTGTCAGCATGACAGTACCAGACTGCATGCAGGTTCTGCAATGGCAGACCTTAGACACATTTTACTAGGCCGCTTCTGTGGGTGGCACAACCAGCGCTGCAAGCACACCAGCAGCGTTTGTATTTACAAGCCCTGGGCACTCCTGGTGCACTTTACTGGGGTCTGACAGTAAACCAAATAAGCCAATCATGGAATCCAACCAACATATACATTTTAAATAGGGCGCACTTGCACTGTGGCACTGGTTGGCAGTGGCACAGGGCTTTGAGCAGCTAACACCAGCAAAACACATGAGGCACAGCGACAAAAAGTGGAAGGGAGACTCACGCCAAGGTTCCAGGTCTAACAATATATATATATATATTACCTACTGACGGTCGCCAGTAGGTAGTTATATTTAGAACCTATTTTCCATAGGAAAAGCGTTTTTTGTTTAGCCAATAACTTTTGTGTCGTTTGACAAATCTTCACGAAATTTTCAAAACGAATGAAGTGATCCAGTCGGCTCCCGTCCTAAAAGTTTCGGGGTGATTTGTTAAGTGGGGGTCGAGAAATAAGGGGGGTCCCAAAACGCGTTTTCCCCATGTTAATTTCCATAGGAAAAATTGGAACAGGCTACAGCCCGAACTGCTGAACGGAATGACACCAAATTTGGCAGAACGGTAGCTCTTGGTTGAGGAAACAACCTTTTTTTTAAATGGTGTAAATCCGTTCAGTAGTTCCTGAGAATTTTAAAAAAAAAACAGTCGATATCTGAGCACCGAGGAGGAGTTGCGACTCCTCTCGAGCACGAGCTGACTTCTGATTGGCTGCCAACACTCCAAACCAGGAAGTGTTGGCAGCCAACTTGTGACTCGGTAACCGAGTAACCGAGTCACAAGAAATCAGTAGAAAAAAAAAGAAAAACAAGAAAAGGGGGCAGGGTAGAAACACCCTCACCCCCTAGGCCTGCTCAGGGGTTCAAAAAAAGCATTTTTTCAACAACAAAAAACGGGCGAATTTGCGATGGGTTCGTGAATCCGGCCGAGAAAATACAAAAAAACGAAGCGTGGCCTCTTATTTATTTTAATTATCTTAATTATTTTGCGGGGGCCCGCTGGGGCCCCCGAAGCCCTGGGGATCACCACCTCCCTGCAGCTTAGTTAATAGTGTGCGGGCTGTGCGGGGTGGCGCGCAGCCTCCCGCAGCCCTGGGGACAGCCACCTCCCTGGGGATTCAATAATAAATGCATCGTATGAACACGCCCTGTGGCCATTTTAAGTTGGGAGATTAAGTCCCCTTGAATCCTGAAGGTCCATAGGGTCCAACTAGACCACTAGATACCTCCAGTAAGCGCCACAGAGCTGCGTTGCAGAGAGATGTAAAAAGAAGCACGGCCTAGACCACCTCTCTACAACGCAGTGCAGTGACGCTTACTGGAAGCACCTGGTGGGCTAGTTGGCCCCCAGGGTCCCTCAGGATTAAAGGGGAATTATTTCCCCAACTTAAAACGCACCACAGGGCTTGTTTGCACACGTTAACTCAGGACCTGTCCCCTCCCTTCACCACTGTGTAAACACGCCCTGTGGCCGTTTTTAGTTGGGAGATTAAGTTCATTTGAATCCTGAGGGTCCCTAGGGTCCCTCTAGCCCACTAGGTACTTCCAGTAAGCGCCACAGAGCTGCGTTGCAGAGAGGTGTAAAATGGCACGGCCTGGACCACCTCTCTGCAACGCAGCTCAGTGGCGCTTACTGGAAGCACCTGGTGGGCTAGTTAGCCCTCCAGGGGCCCTCAGGATTGAAGGGGAATTATTTCCCCAACTTAAAACGCGCCATAGGGCGTGTTTGCACACGTCACCTCAGGCCCTATCCCCTCCCTTCCCCACTGTGTAAACACGCCCTGTGGCCGTTTTTTAAGTTGGGAGATTAAGTCCCCTTGAATCCTGAGGATCCCTAGGGGCAAAAAAGCCCACTAGGTACGTCCAGTAAGCGTCATTGCAGACAGGTGTAAAAAGAGGCACGGCCTGCACCACCTCTTTGCAACGCAGAGCAGTGGCGCTTACTGGAAGCACCTGGTGGGCTAGTTGGCCCCCAGGGTCCCTCAGGATTGAAAGGGAATTATTTCCCCAACTTAAAACGTGCCACAGGGCGAGTTTGCACACATCACCTCAGGCCCCGTCCCCTCCCTTCACCACTGTGTAAACGCACCCTGTGGCCGTTCTAAGTTGAGAGATTAAGTCCCCTTGAATCCTAAGGGTCCCTAGGGTCAAACTAGCCCACTAGGTACCTCCAGTAAGCGCCACAGAGCTGCGTTGCATAGAGGTGTAAAAAGGGGCGTGGCCTCAGAACACCTGTCTGCAACGCAGCTCCCTGGCGCATACTGGAGATACCTGTTGGGCTAGTTGGCCCTCAGGGACCCTCAGTATTGAAGGGGAATTAATTCCCCAACTCACAACTGGCCAGGGGGCGCGTTTGCAGAGTGTTGCAAGGAGGGGGCATGGACTCCGGCGCGATGCCGGTCTTTTATTTATTTTATTTTTTTAAGAAGGAGGGCTGTGTGGCCCCCCCTTCTTTTTCTAATTTACTGGCTCTGGGGACCCCATACCCCAGGGCCTGCACCCTAATCTTTTTTGTTGAAAAAAATTAATTTGGCCCTCCCAAGGCCTTAATCGGCCCCGGGGATCCCAACCCCCAGGTCATGGGCTTTTTTTTTTTTATTCTTTAGGAGGGGAGCTGCGTTGCCCCCCTCCTCAGGCCACTTATGGCCTCGGGGACCCTATCCCCCAGGGCCGGCCTTTGTTTTTTGTTATTTAAAAAATATATATATTTATAGAAACACCTAGGACATGCTGGACAAACCGTATTTACCTATCACCATGACGATTTGCGTGATATTCATTAAAAAGCGACTATGCATAGAATGAATCCACATGGAATGTATTTACACCGCTAGTGAAGGTCTGACGTGTCTGACGCCCTACCGTGCCTAATCCCGGCGTACACCAAGCCATTCAAAGGGGATTCGACAAAAATTCGACCAAACTATGCAAGAAACCCCCTCAGGGTTAATAAAACACACATCCACCGCCCGATGCATAATACTTTTTATTTTACTCTCTGGAAAGGAGACAAACCTCACTTGAGAGTCACAGCGTGCTCCTGGCTGAGCCCAATGCTGTGCTACACCCACCAGTGCCCGCCGAGTGCCTCACACCTCTGTGTTGTATTCCACCAGCTAGTGCGTATGCTATGACACTCTCTAGCCCATGTGCACTGTAACACCACCCCGTGATTATGTCATGCCACACTTGCCTTCGCACGGGTTATATTGCCCCATCTCACATGCCTTCCTCGATGCCTATGATATAACGTACAGCGCTATGCCATACATAATACAATCTGGGATCCATATCTTTGTCACAGTGCATATGCAACGTTACACTCCCCAGCACATATTTTATATTACAACTTTAGAGACTAGTTAGGTTACACAACACTGCCCTGTGCATATTACACTCCAAGGCGCATATCGCATAGCACGCGCTAGTGCCTGTGCTATCTCGCTCTCTCCAATGAATCTGTCATTGCGCACAATGTATTGCATATTATATTTCACGCCCCGGTTCATCTTATATCACACTTTTTGGTGCATAGTTTATACCATATACTATATCTAGTTTTCATTTTCAATCGTGCTCTCAGGACTATGTTCTATATAACACTGCGTCCACCTACCCTTTTCACGGGCATTACATTTTGCGATGAGGGGTGGAGGGTCAGGGGGTGTTTCGGCCAAGTGAGCCCGGAGTCACTGTCACAAACGTCCTCTTCTTCCTGAATAAAAGTGAGAATATGCTGCATACTTGTTCATATTCTAAGTAGTTCGCACAGACACACATTTTAAAAACAATAAAGTTCCTAATACCCACCTTCTCTGAACAGTTAGCTTGCTGCCCCATCCACCTCCTCCCTATCCTCTGTTGTCTGAATCCATGGAATAGCCTCCTCCCTCCTGCCATGCATGGTCTCATGTGCTGCCACTGCCCTCCATTTAGCAAGATGTACCAGTCCACTCCTCCTGCCCTCCATTGCCCAATTCTATGGCCCATCATTGACCTCCTGCTTAGCTTCTGTGCTTAGCTTGCTGCCCCTATTCTCCTCCCCCCTGCCCTCCATTGTCTTTGTGCATGCCCCTGCTCCATCCTTTTTGCCCACCATGTTCCATGGACCTGCCAATCCTATCTACTCTGAGTGTTCTGTTGAGCTGCCATTCCCCTCCCACCTGCCTAGCATTGTCAGATGACTTTAACCTGTCCCTGCCACCTCCACCCTGCCTGTCCACATGCCATGCCCCTATCCCCTTCCTCCTGTCCTCCATGGTCCATTTTACTGCCACACCCTTCTGCCCTCCCTGGTCTGTTGTGCTGCAACTGCTCCTCTTGCCTGCTCCGCGTGGTCTGTTGTGAGGCCCCTTCCCCTGAACTCTCTTGTCTGTGCCCAGGTCCTGACCCTCCCTTTTATCCTCCACGGTCCTTTGTGCATGCCCCTGCACCTTCCTTCTTCCCCATATTAGCCATTGTGCTGCCACTAACCCTCCTGCTTGCCATGCATGGTCTTCTGTGCTGCCATGGCCCTTCCCACCTTCCCTGTGTGGTCAGCTAGCTGCCCCTGACCCCCTCCCACCTTCCCTCCATGGTCTGTGTGTATGCCATCATAGTCTCATTGTTGCTCTCCATGGTGTGTCTTTTTTCTAGTGCCCAACCTGCCTGACCTCCATGGTCATCTTGCTGCTCCTGCCCTGCCCCCTTGCCCCCAGCCCTCTGTTTCCATGTGCAGTCCCCTATTCCCTCCCTCCTGGCTTGTCTATTCCATTGTAATGCCCCTGATCCGTCCCTCCTGCTCTTTATGGTCTGTTATGCTGCAGCTTTCTCTCCTGTCTGTCCATTATGGTCAGCTAGCTACCATTGCCTCTTTCCCCTCTGCTCTCTGTTGTCCATGTGCATGGTCCTGTCCCCTCCCTATTGCTTTCTATGGATTGTTGTGCTGCACTCCCGTCCCGCATGCTCTGTGTGGTGTATTGTGCTGCTGCAAACCCTGATGCCTGCCCTGTAGGGTCAGTTTGGTGCACCTCTCCATGTCCCTCCTGTCCTCTGTTATCCGAGTCCATGTCCCTACCCCAATTCCTCCTGCCTACCATGATCCAATGTACCATACGTGCGAACATTTTGAACTTGGTAAGAGGGAGATTTTGAAAAAAAACTAGGGTATTGATTTTCTCCTTTGAGTTACATTGAAAAAGAGGAGATTGTAGACAGGAGACAGATCAAATAAAGACCATTTAAGCTTAAAAACATTGGACGTTTCCTGGCTGAAACAGGTCTGTTGGCATGTATGGTTGTACTACCACTGCCTCTTCCTTCTGCCCACAATGGTCTATTATATCGCCACAGCCTCTCTTGCCAGTCCTGTATTGTTGTTTTGTTGCCCCTGTCCCCCTTTCCACTGCCCTCCATAGTCTGTTGTGCTGCCACTGCCCTTCCTGCCTGCCCAGTGTGGTAAAATTGTTGCATCTGCACTCTCCTACCTGCCTTCAATTTTCAGAGTCCGTGCCCCTGGTCTCTGCCTCTCAACAGTATCCCAATGAACAACTAGATTGCTAACATTCTATTTTTATTACAAAAGTGTGGAACGCCTGACGTCATCTTGATGTAATCAAAACTGTAATACCTAGAGTATTTCCTTTAGAAATTACATATATGAGAGGGTCTTATTTGCATCAAAATTATGGTTAGTGCTCTAAAAAACTAAAATGAGGACATATTTTCTGAGTTTTCAAATAGCGACAAAGAACTTTCAAAATTATTTGTAATCTTTATGTTTTTTTTATCCAGTTGACCACTTAATTAAATGTTGCACCTAGGGGAGAGGATTTGGTGTTACTTCCAGAGCTGCAGACTTTGCAACTGGGGAACCAGGTTGGAGTTTCTGCTTCAGCTCAACATTCCGTGATTCTGGTCAAATCACTTAATCTCCCCATGTCTACAACCAAAATGAATTTGATCTTGTGTGATGTAACCAATGCTCATGTAAAGCACTCCAATACCTGACAAGTCTGCACTATATAAAACTGCAAATACACAAAAAAAAGTGTTTTGCACATTTCTGTCATTGGGCTACATGTGGGGTACATCTGGGTAATATTTGTTCTGCATTTGGGCTTTTTTGTCTCTGGTGGCCATCTTGGGAGATTTATTTGTTATGAAGTTTCCTAATTTCCTCATTTACTGCAGTCTCCTCAGTAGGAAATGCTTTCAGTTTTTTACTTTGATTCCATCAAGAAGGTATTCAGATATGTCACACATTTGCCATAAATTCTGAATCTTAGCACTCTAGTTGCTCATTAGATCACTGTAGTAAAGCTACTGCTCACCACGGAAGTCTGCAGCTGGTATTAAAAGTGCATGTTTCAGTCTGCATATCAGAATTTTTTAATGAAATAGAAAAGGATTTGAGAAATCACTCAAAATGTGCCCTAATTTTTCTTTCTTCAGCACTAATCATAATTTCTATGGCAACATGAACCCCCTCATTGTGTTCCTTTTTATATTAAATGTTTTAAGTGTTACCAGTTTATTTCAATCAAGATGGCTTCAGGTGTGCCATACTTTTGTCATAAGTTAGACAGTAAGCGCTCTAGTTGTCCTTAAGAACACTCTGGGACATTCTGTCATTGGGCTATACTTGGGCTACATCTGGGTGATATTTGGGCTACATTTGGGCTCTTTTGTATCTGGTGGCCATCTTGGGAGATTTATTTGTTATGAAGTTTCCTAATTTCCTCATTTACTGCAGTCTCCTCAGTGGGAATACTTTCAGTTTTTTATTTTGGTTCCATCAAGAAGGCATTCAGATGTGTCACACATTTGCCATGAATTCTGAATGTTAGCACTCTAGTTGCTCATTAGATCACTGTAGTAAAACTACTGCTCACCAGGGAAGTCTGCTGCTGGTATTCAAAGTGCATGTTTCAGTCTGCATGTCAGAATTTTTTTATGAAACAGAAGAGGATTTGAGAAGTCAAAATGTGACCTAATTTTTCTTTCTGCAGAACTAATCATAATTTCTATGTCAAAATGAACCCCCTCATTTTGTTCCTATGTAAATTAAATGTTTTACGTGTTACCACTTTATTCCAATCAAGACGGCTTCAGGTGTACCATACTTTTGTCATAAGTCAGACTGTTAGTGCTCTAGTTGTTCTCTAGTTGTTCGTTAGAACACTCTGGGACATTCTGTCATTGGGCTATACTTGGGTTACATCTGGGTGATATTTGGGCTACATTTGGGCTCTTTTGTCTCTGGTGGCCATCTTGGGAGATTTATTTGTTATGAAGTTTCCTAATTTCCTGCAGTATCCTCAGTAGGAAATATTTTCAGTTTTTTACTTTGGTTCCATCAAGAAGGCATTCAGATGTGTCACACATTTGCCATAAATTCTGAATGTTAGCACTCTAGTTGCTCATTAGATCACTGTAGTAAAACTACTGCTCACCAGGGAAGTCTGCTGCTGGTATTCAAAGTGCATGTTTCAGTCTGCATGTCAGAATTTGTTTATAAAATAGAAGAGGATTTGAGAAGTCAAAATGTGCCCTAATTTATCTTTCTGCAGAACTAATCATAATTTCTATGGCAAAATGAATCCCCTCATTGTGTTCCTTTGTAAATTAAATGTTTTAAGTGTTACCACTTTATTCCAATCAAGATGGCTTCAGGTGTGCCATACTTTTGTCATAAGTAAGACAGTAAGCGCTCTAGTTGTTCTTAAGAACACTCTGGGACATTCTGTCATTAGGCTACACTTGGGCTACATCTGGGTGATATTTGGGCTACATTTGGGCTCTTTTGTCTCTGATGGCCGTCTTGGGAGATTTATTTGTTATGAAGTTTCCTAATTTCCTGCAGTGTCCTCAGTAGGAAATATTTTCAGTTTTTTAATTTGGTTCCATCAAGAAGGCATTCAGATGTGTCACACATTTGCCATAAGTTCTGAATGTTAGCACTCTAGTTGCTCATTAGATCACTGTAGTAAAACTACTGCTCACCAGGGAAGTCTGCTGCTGGTATTCAAAGTGCATGTTTCAGTCTGCATGTCAGAATTTGTTTATGAAATAGAAGAGGATTTGAGAAGTCAAAATGTGCCCTAATTTATCTTTCTGCAGAACTAATCATAATTTCTATGGCAAAATGAACCCCCTCATTTTGTTCCTTTGTAGATTAAATGTTTTAAGTGTTACCACTTTATTCCAATCAAGATGGCTTCAGGTGTGCCATACTTTTGTCATAAGTAAGACTGTTAGCGCTCTAGTTGTTTGTTAGAACACTCTGGGACATTCTGTCATTGGGCTATACTTGGGCTACATCTGGGTGATATTTGGGCTACATTTGGGCTCTTTTGTCTCTGGTGGCCATCTTGGGAGATTTATTTGTTATGAAGTTTCCTAATTTCCTCATTTACTGCAGTCTCCTCAGTAGGAAATTATTTCAGTTTTTTACTTGGTTCCATCAAGAAGGCATTCAGATGTGTCACTCATTTGCCATAAATTCTGAATGTTAGCACTCTAGTTGCTCATTAGAACACTGTAGTAAAGCTACTGCTCACCATGGAAGTCTGCTGCTGGTATTCAAAGTGCATGTTTCAGTCGGCATGTCAGAATTTTTTTATGACATAGAAGAGGATTTGAGAAGTCAAAATGTGCCCTAATTTTTCTTTCTGCAGCACTAATCATAAGTTCTATGGCAAAATGAATCCCCTCATTGTGTTCCTTTGTAAATTAAATGTTTTAAGTGTTACCACTTTATTCCATTCAAGATGGCTTCAGGTGTGCCATACTTTTGTCATAAGTAAGACTGTTAGCACTCTAGTTGTTCGTTACAACACTCTGGGACATTCTGTCATTGGGCTATACTTGGGCTACATCTGGGTGATATTTGGGCTACATTTGGGCTCTTTTGTCTCTGGTGGTCATTTTGGGAGACTTATTTGTTATGAAGTTTCCTAATTTCCTCATTTACTACAGTCTGCTCAGTAGGAAATACTTTCAGTTTTTTACTTTGATTCCATCAAGAAGGCATTCAGATGTGTCACACATTTGCCATAAATTCAGAATGTTAGCACTCTAGTTGCTCATTAGATCACTGTAGTAAAGCTACTGCTCACCACGGAAGTCTTCTGCTGGTATTAAAAGTGCATGTTTCAGTCTGCATATCAGAATTTTTTAATGAAATAGAAGAGGATTTGAGAAATCACTCAAAATGTGCCCTAATTTTTCTTTCTTCAGCACTAATCATAATTTCTATGGCAAAATGAACCCCCTCATTGTGTTCCTTTTTATATTAAATGTTTTAAGTGTTACCAGTTTATTCCAATCAAGATGGCTTCAGGTGTGCCATACTTTTGTCATAAGTTAGACAGTAAGCGCTCTAGTTGTCCTTAAGTACACTCTGGGACATTCTGTCATTGGGCTATACTTGGGCTACATCTGGGTGATATTTGGGCTACATTTGGGCTCTTTTGTGTCTGGTGGCCATCTTGGGAGATTTATTTGTTATGAAGTTTCCTAATTTCCTCATTTACTGCAGTCTCCTCAGTGGGAATACTTTCAGTTTTTTATTTTGGTTCCATCAAGAAGGCATTCAGATGTGTCACACATTTGCCATGAACTCTGAATGTTAGCACTCAAGTTGCTCATTAGATCACTGTAGTAAAGCTACTGCTCACCATGGAAGTCTGCTGCTGGTATTCAAAGTGCATGTTTCAGTCTGCATGTCAGAATTTTTTTATGACATAGAAGAGGATTTGAGAAGTCAAAATGTGCCCTAATTTTTCTTTCTGCAGCACTAATCATAATTTCTATGGCAAAATGAATCCCCTCATTGTGTTCCTTTGTAAATTAAATGTTTTAAGTGTTACCACTTTATTCCAATCAAGATGGCTTCAGGTGTGCCATACTTTTGTCATAAGTAAGACAGTAAGCGCTCTAGTTGTTCTTAAGAACACTCTGGGACATTCTGTCATTAGGCTACACTTGGGCTACATCTGGGTGATATTTGGGCTACATTTGGGCTCTTTTGTCTCTGGTGGCCATCTTGGGAGATTTATTTGTTATGAAGTTTCCTAATTTCCTGCAGTATCCTCAGTAGGAAATATTTTCAGTTTTTTACTTTGGTTCCATCAAGAAGGCATTCAGCTGTGTCACACATTTGCCATAAGTTCTGAATGTTAGCACTCTAGTTGCTCATTAGATCACTGTAGTAAAACTACTGCTCACCATGGAAGTCTGCTGCTGGTATTCAAAGTGCATGTTTCAGTCGGCATGTCAGAATTTTTTTATGACATAGAAGAGGATTTGAGAAGTCAAAATGTGCCCTAATTTTTCTTTCTGCAGCACTAATCATAATTTCTATGGCAAAATGAATCCCCTCATTGTGTTCCTTTGTTAATTAAATGTTTTAAGTGTTACCACTTTATTCCATTCAAGATGGCTTCAGGTGTGCCATACTTTTGTCATAAGTAAGACTGTTAGCACTCTAGTTGTTCGTTACAACACTCTGGGACATTCTGTCATTGGGCTATACTTGGGCTACATCTGGGTGATATTTGGGCTACATTTGGGCTCTTTTGTCTCTGGTGGCCATTTTGGGAGACTTATTTGTTATGAAGTTTCCTAATTTCCTCATTTACTACAGTCTGCTCAGTAGGAAATACTTTCAGTTTTTTACTTTGATTCCATCAAGAAGGCATTCAGATGTGTCACACATTTGCCATAAATTCAGAATGTTAGCACTCTAGTTGCTCATTAGATCACTGTAGTAAAGCTACTGCTCACCACGGAAGTCTTCTGCTGGTATTAAAAGTGCATGTTTCAGTCTGCATATCAGAATTTTTTAATGAAATAGAAGAGGATTTGAGAAATCACTCAAAATGTGCCCTAATTTTTCTTTCTTCAGCACTAATCATAATTTCTATGGCAAAATGAACCCCCTCATTGTGTTCCTTTTTATATTAAATGTTTTAAGTGTTACCAGTTTATTCCAATCAAGATGGCTTCAGGTGTGCCATACTTTTGTCATAAGTTAGACAGTAAGCGCTCTAGTTGTCCTTAAGTACACTCTGGGACATTCTGTCATTGGGCTATACTTGGGCTACATCTGGGTGATATTTGGGCTACATTTGGGCTCTTTTGTGTCTGGTGGCCATCTTGGGAGATTTATTTGTTATGAAGTTTCCTAATTTCCTCATTTACTGCAGTCTCCTCAGTGGGAATACTTTCAGTTTTTTATTTTGGTTCCATCAAGAAGGCATTCAGATGTGTCACACATTTGCCATGAATTCTGAATGTTAGCACTCAAGTTGCTCATTAGATCACTGTAGTAAAGCTACTGCTCACCATGGAAGTCTGCTGCTGGTATTCAAAGTGCATGTTTCAGTCTGCATGTCAGAATTTTTTTATGACATAGAAGAGGATTTGAGAAGTCAAAATGTGCCCTAATTTTTCTTTCTGCAGCACTAATCATAATTTCTATGGCAAAATGAATCCCCTCATTGTGTTCCTTTGTAAATTAAATGTTTTAAGTGTTACCACTTTCTTCCATTCAAGATGGCTTCAGGTGTGCCATACTTTTGTCATAAGTAAGACTGTTAGCACTCTAGTTGTTCGTTAGAACACTCTTGGACATTCTGTCATTGGGCTATACTTGGGCTACATCTGGGTGATATTTGGGCTACATTTGGGCTCTTTTGTCTCTGGTGGCCATTTTGGGAGACTTATTTGTTATGAAGTTTCCTAATTTCCTCATTTACTACAGTCTGCTCAGTAGGAAATACTTTCAGTTATTTACTTTGATTCCATCAAGAAGGCATTCAGATGTGTCACACATTTGCCATAAATTCAGAATGTTAGCACTCTAGTTGCTTATTAGATCACTGTAGTAAAGCTACTGCTCACCAGGGAAGTCTGCGGCTGGTATTGAAAGTGCATGTTTCAGTCTGCATGTCAGAATTTTTTAATTAAATAGAAGAGGATTTGAGAAGTCACTCAAAATGTGCCCTAATTTTTCTTTCTGCAGCACTAATCATACTTTCTATGGCAAAATGACCCCCTCATTTTGTTCCTTTTTGAATTAAATGTTTTAAGAGTTACTACTTTATTCCAATCAAGATGGCTTCAGGTGTGCACTACGTTTGTCATAAGTAGGACTGTTAGCGCTCTAGTTGTTCTTTAGAATACTCTGGGAAGCTGCAGTAGAACACAAAGGAATCAACTGACAGTCTCTGCCCTTGTTGGATGTACATGTTTTACTGAGAATTTCAGACTTCATTCTCACATGACTGAGAAAGATAATGTGAATTTACAGAAAATATGCTCTCAGTTTAGCTTATAGATCACCTTCCAAACCTCTGTGGGAAAAGCATGAGAACATAGTTTTCTCTCAAACATGATTCATGATATCACAGCAGAAGGCTTTTTCACATGGTAAAATTACCTTAGAAAACACCACAATTCCTAAAATGAGTATGGTACCATCAACAAATGATTTATAATGTAACTAAAGTCTTAAAACCTTCTATTAACTTCAATGCTTTTTAATGAGGTGCTATCATGTATATTGGTCCCAAGATGGCTGCCAACACTTCTTGGATCAAGTACTGACAGCCAATCAGATCTAACGATGAAATGTGTGATTAGGCTCCGCCCAGATATATCTATCTTTTAAACTCTAATTTTCTCAGGAACTGCTGAATGGATTTGCACCATTTAAGCAAAAGGCACGAGTCTGAACTGAGGACTACCTCTTTGCCAAATTTGGTGTAATTCCGTTCAGCAGTTCGGGCTGTAGCTGCATCAACAGGTCCTATGGGAAAATGCATGGAGAAAACGTGTTTTGGGACCCCCCTTTTTTCTTGGCACACGCTTGACGAATCACCGTGAAATTTTCAAGATAGGAGCAGACCGGAGCTGGCCAAAAGTTTGGAATATTTCGAGACGATTTCTCAATCGGCGCCAACGTTATTCCAAATAGAATGTTGGGGATTTCCTATGGAAAATAGGTCCTAACTATAACTACCTACTGGCGACTGCCAGTAGGTAATATATATATATATATATATATATATATATATATATATATATATATATATATATATATATATATATATATATATATATATATTCCCTAAATCCTCCCGATCTTGTGCAGAGATCTGATTAGCTGGCAACACTTCAACCAGAAAGTGTTGGCAGTCATTTTGGGACTCGCCTCCAGGGAGGGGACAGGGCCATGTACATGGACAACAGGGACCACAGGGGAAAGAGGCAGGGGCAGCAAGCTGATCATACCAGACAGACAGGAGGGACAGCTGCAGTATATTGGACAATGAAGGGCAGGAGTTAGGGGCCAGAGGCATAACACCAGACCAGGCAAGGCAGGAGGGAGGGGATAGGGGGAGAGGAGAAACATCAAGTTGGCCATGCAGGGAGGGTGGGATGGGCATTGGAAGCACAACGCACCATGGAGGGAAACAGTGAGAAGGGAAGGTGCAGCAAACGAACTGTTTAGGGCAGGCGGGCAGGGCAATGTCAGAGCAAGGGACACAAAGGGCTTTAATGAGAGAGCAAGGGCATAATCTTGCACAATGGATGGCAAGAAGGGGGGTGGCAGGAGCTTGGGTGGGGGAAGAACAATGTCAGGACAGGCCCTGCATCCAGCCCCCCCATCGTGCATTGCAATGGGCATCTTACTTAAAGTTAAGAAAGCCCTTAGAAATTCTCTGAAAATGAATGATGAATAATGAGAATACTCTGCACGGCGAAGGCGCGAGTTATAGTTACCTTAGGGCACGAGTTATAGCTACTTGAAATAATTCAAACAGCTGAATTTCCATGATTTCTGCCACTGCCATTCACTGGAGATGACGATCCAACCTTAAATTGAATCAGGTAAAAACAGATACTGTTCAGTTGATAAAACACTCTTGAGTAAAGTAACACCTCATGAGGGTGACTGGTCATGGTTAGCTTTGGTATGAATGACAAAGGACAACAGTTTATCCTTGCAGTGGAAGGTAAGGGGTATAAGGACATGGTTATGAACACTGAATAACATGCCACATATCAAACACTGAAGCTTTTATCTAAAAATATTGCAGGCAAAGATAGTATATGCAAGAAAGCAGAAATAGTGGCGTTTCTGGCAGGCTATGATATTGTTTACCGACAGGAAACGTGGTCAAAAGAAAAAATACCCTTTTGCACATTCATGTCATGGAAATTACCAGGAATAAGATTACGGGCCATGGGGAGTATATTAGGACTAATGGCATTGGTTGTTTTAAAAAATGGGAGGTGAATGTTACATCTCTAAAACTACAAGTTCAGATTTACAAAACATCACAGAGACCTACAAAGCTAGAACGTGCTATTTTACAGTGTATGTAATTCCCCAACTCGATTCAAATACAAAGCACAAAAAACAAGCAGAAAGCATTCAACTTTAATTACAAAACTGTCTAAAAACAAGTTTATTTGCTACAGGTGGTTTATTTGAGGCATAATAAATACCATCAATTGTTTTGGAGCAGTTAGACCCAAACTTTTTTAAAACAACAAACTTTCACAACTTTCACGACCTACCTACTATTGAAGGACATGAGGCGAGCAATATTTTAATGTAACTAAAGTATGATGTGGTAGCGCAATGTAATTCACAGACAACGCATATTCCATTGAAAAACCCACTAAATTTGCACAGACATACAGTTTTACTAATAATAAAACTATATTGCAAACAAATACTGTTGTGAAATCTGGCCTCATTGAATATCTATCATTTGTGCATCATCCAAGTAAAGTATCTTGATTTGTTTAGATGGGCTTAACATTTTTCTTTCCATCACACTTCAGAATTACAAAACAAGTGCTTTCTTTTTGCTGTCTTAAGTACTGAATGTGTACAGTTTCTTTACAAGCATTTACATTCTGTTGTATGTTACAAAAAATGACATCTTACAGCCTTTCCGCTCACACTCCCTGTACTCCAGTAAGATGGTCTCATAACTCACTTTTGGGCCATATTATCAAGGAAGGGCGATAACATTATCGCCGCTTTAGCGGCAGGAAACTGCCGCTAAAGCGCCGATAATGGGCTTCATAATATGCCCTTGTGAATTCCCATAGAAGCCCAGGTTCACACCAGAACCTGGGCTTCTATAGGAGTTCACAAAGACATATTATCAAGCCCATTATCGCTGCTTTAGCGGCAGTTTCCTGCCGCTAAAGCGGCAATAATGTTATCACCGTTTCTTGATAATATGACCCTTTCATTTTCTTTCTCTGACTACAAAGTGAGAGCAGTTTATAAACACTAATCTCCATGTTAAAAACATAAGCAGCAATTTGTCAGAAAACACAGCCTCACATTTGACTCACGTCTTTGGCGCACAGAAAATGTGGCAGGAAAAATATAGTCACATTTAAAGGCATCTTGCTTGGACTTTCACGCCTCACCAAATATTGACTTAAGACCCACCAGTGGGTCGTGACCTGCAGTTTGGGAAACACTGGTTTAGAAGAAACTAGGAGAGAAAATGCTATCAGTGGAGGACAGCACAGGTAAGAGTCAGAGATGGGGCGAGCACAAGGCAAGTGGTTTTATTTCTTTCTTTCTCTATTTTACCTACCCCGTCGTCTTTTGACTTCCCCACAACACCTCCGTCTGCCCCCACCATGCCCCACTGGACCACCACCCACTGCTCTTACCTGTGCCAGCCGCCACTAGATGCTATTTGGTAAACACTCAAGATGTGTTTGCGATTCCTCAGCAGACTCACTGGCAATATGTCATTGAGGAGGGAATTTACTTCACTATCCATTAAGTGTTTACATGGCGGAGGATGCACCAACTAAGCCACCCCTCATTCTTCTCTAAAAGGAACTGTAAATAATTAGATTAAACCCTAGTGACTGTCCCTCTGCTCAGACTAGTCAGTGTCAGGAATTGAAGGGTAAATCAAGCCAACAGAATGGATGTGCAGTGTGAAACACTGGGAAGAAGGTCACTAAATGCATGGGTGAGAAGACAGGGCAAACTGCACCCCCCCCCTCCAATATTTCTTAGCCCATAATAGGAGATCTGGAAAGAAGGTATATTAGAAACTGAAAAAGACCAAGTTGTGGAAAATGAGATCAATAATTATATAAATAATTAATCTGTGTATTCATTTAATTTCATTTCATTTCATAAGGCTTTATTCGAACATTAAACAAGTTCATAAAAGCACACATTAAAACAAAATTTGTTATAATACAGAGGCAGAAAAATTCATCAAGATAAAACATTTAAAAAAGCATACTTTTCCTAGCATTAATAGATTTAAGAAGAAAAGTAGCCGTATAAAAACAAACTACCGGATGATGTAAATTAAAAAGTAAACACATACAGTCACGTATTGTTCTGACTTCAAATTTTAAAAACAGGGGTTTCAGATAAGCTATCCGGAGATGTTTATACAATTGACAAAGCAGAAGAAAGTGCACAGTGCTTTGGGAAGTAGAGTTATCACATGGACATGGACCAACAGGATGTAAATTCAAAGAGGGGAAGGCAACAAGGTTGTGGACAACTCCCATTCTAAATCTGGTCAACACAAACCGATGTGCCTTCCAGGTTACTTGAGACAGATATGGTTGAAAGCCCACAACTTCATTTAAATCATGATAAAAGGTATAAGATGAAAGATTGGAGCTGTTCTTATGTCTCTCAATAGCAGCCTGTTGTAAAAAACCCTGCTTAAGATCAGATTTAGACAACATATCTGCCCCATGATGATCCACTAGGATGTCGATGTTAAAGATCACCCGAAAGTTGTCGATAACGTACTTCAACCATGGAATCCTTGTAAAGTGGTCCATAGTAAGACAGTCAGAAATGATAGCTCTACACAAAGAGGTCTCTTCTTTAATCCAAATGGAGCGCCATAGGAGCAAGGGTCTAAACAGAATGAAATCGGAGAGATGGTAAATACCCAATTCATTGTGCACTAAGGTATTGGAAACAGAGCTTGGCAGGCACAAAAGTTTTTTCAAAAATACGTTCTCCTCAACCTGAAGAGGACCTGCCGGGGCGTAGCCCCATATACCAGCTCCGTACAAAGCAATTGAGACACACCGTGACTGATACATTTTCAGCATGTCGTTTATCCGCCTGTCTCCCAATTTGGTAGCCATAGTGAAAATACCAAATGCACTCCTGGCCATTGTAGACCGTACATTCTTAAGTTCATTTGCCCAGGTGTTTTTGTTTGAAAAAGTAACCCCCAAATATGAAAAGTTATCAACAACCTGAACCTTTTGACCCTCTATAAAAAAGGAGGGCTGTTTCTTTCCAATCCTTCGGCCGCATTCCATAACATAGGTTTTGGATTTATTTAAAACTAGCTTTCTGCTTTTGATGAATTGCATAAAACCATCCAGCAGCTGTTGAAGACCGTATGGTGTACGTGAGATTAAAACCGCGTCATCCGCGTAAAGTAACACGGGGACGTATTCATTATTGATTTTGGGAGCATCCACTGCCAAAGATTTAAGAAAGAATTCAATCTCGTTAATAAAAAGTATAAAAAGCAATGGGGCTAGCACACAACCCTGACGTATTCCACGCCCAATCTTAAACATGGGTGTACATTCACCTTGTGACCCAAAACGGACACAAGCTCTTAATTTAGTGTATAGGCGGGCTAAAAAGAAGACGATGCCCTCTGGGGCCCCCATTTCTAACAACTTTTCCCAGAGAATGCCGTGGTCCACCAGATCAAAGGCACTACTTAGATCAGCAAAGCAGAGGTAAATAGTGCCAGTCTTGGCCAAGGTATATTTACCAACGAGCAGTTCTAAATTTAAACATTGCTCTATCGTTCCACGACCCTTCCTAAAGCCAAATTGGCTCTCGGCTAAAATACCATTTTCTTCAGCCCATTCCTCCAATCTCACCAAGAGCACTCGACTCATAACTTTAACAGAAGAGTCCAACAGGGAGATTGGTCGATAATTCTTGGCTTTCCCACGATTGCCTTTCTTAAATATTGGAATTAAGATGGATTCTTCCCAAGTCGGGGGCATCTCATTTCTGACAGCTGCATTAAAAATATTAGTAAGCAGAGGCCCCCATATTTCTGGGACCAATTTATACACATCTTTATTCACTTCTTGGTCAAGAAGTCCATGCTGAGGCAGCATAAGCTGTGGGGTAATGTACGCTTGAGGAAAGTGTACAGTAACTACCTGGAAATATTCTATTTATTGTATGGCTTTCAGACCTGGTAGGTAAGCATCACATTCTTGTTTCACTCTCCTTTAATATGTTCTTCTTTACTAGAATCCTTCATGTTAGTGGGATTAGTAAAATTTTATTCTCCTTGTATGTTGGATTAAGTGATACCATCTCCCCCTGAAGCTGGGACTCTTTGGCGATCAGGGTTTTCCCACCTGTGTCCAGCTCAGTTTAGGGCTCCTAATCCTAACAGCTGAGCCCTCCGAGGAGTTTAGTAAGCAATGATAGTTAATGTATTTTACTTCATGCAATATACTGTCCTCACTGTTATGTGTACTTTCATCATCAAGGCCCCACTTAGGCTGTCTACCCTCTCAACAATATGAAAGAGCAAGTGAGTGGCACCTCTGTGTGTGTGTGTCTCTCTTAATTTTCTTCCTGTTATCTCTTATTGTTGTGCATGTTCATTTCTCTTTTAACATAAAGGGAGCTGTAGTGTTTGGACTCTCAATAGAATGTAACCCTCTGATTCAAGCTTGATAATCAAATCCTTTACAATAATACTGCGAAAATAGTGTGATCACTACTTACAGATTATTAGTCTTAATCTGTAATCCATACAAATTGTAGCCATTGAACCCCTGGGTTGTTGGTGGTGGATAATCGGTTTGAGGAAATGTAAATGGACATTAGAGAATCAAACTAGGATTGCTGAATGGAAATGCAAATAGGTATAGCTTCACTAAATTAATTAGATCTGCAGAAATCACTAGAGATGCATTAGTGGAACTACTGTCTGAAATGCCACACTATGCCTTGAAGCATGTTAAGGGGAACAATAAACTCCAAATAAAAAGGCAAAACATTTTTTGAAATGGGATGAACCTGGATACAATAAAGGATGGTACATGCATACATTGAAAGAAAAAAATTAATATATCAGAAAGATAAAGGACAGAGCATAAGTAAAATTCGGGCCCACTTAGATGTAAAGATCAAGGCATTGAGGATGTTCTATGAAACAATGCTGTGAAAAGAGAAATAAGATTTTTTGCCAAGAGATTGGCAAGTATTCTGTACTGGGCATCCAGATAGTTACTAAGACATTTTGGGTTTTGGTAACATGATGGAGCGTGGCATTGTAAACAGCGCTAGTAAGAATTTACAAGTAGATGAATGAGTTAACGGTGGACTAAGCGTATATTTTATTACAAATTGGAAACAGTCACCACTCATCCTAGCACAGTAGTCCCAACTAAGGCGATAATTTGCTCTAGAGTTTTATCCTCTGGATATCGGGTGCTCCCAGCCCAAATGGCCTTTTGATCAATGTAATTACAACCAATTGTGACTATTGGGTGCCATCAGTAACGATAGTTGTTACACCATCATTTTAGTTAAAAGTAATTCCAGACTCGTGGTGAGGATCAGTACTTTATTCTATATTTAAAAAAGGTGACTCAAAAAATCCTCACAAATACCAATCACACATCTTGAATGTGAAGCAAATAATATTAAAATATTGTTAGAGGAGTTACAAGAATGAGAAGAACAAGAAAAACTTTTATAGTTTTAGCAAATAGGTTTTTCGAAAGTGTGGATGGGTGATATGTGGTAAGAAATATCGACATGTGCAGAGCAGGCATGATAGTTTAAGGACTTTCATTATCGTACAGTAAAACAATTCAAAATTGAACATTTGTAAACTTATTGGGACACAGAAGTCCTCACATGGTGATGGATGTGTACCCCTGACCAGAGTTCCCCAGCTGCAAAGATATCTGGGTCCTTGGTAATGATTTTTGGTCATAAGCAAAGACTGATCACTTGTGCATGCCATGACCTATGCGTGTCTCTTGGACTGCGATCTGGTTAGACTTGGAAGGGCATCCAAAGCATTACCCTTAGAAGGTGTAAGGCTACTACCTCCAACTAGAGTTAAGTAGCACATGTGCTGTGGTGGCAGTATAGCATGTTTTTACGGGCAGGGGAGTGAACAGGTCTATTTAGAGTGGGGTTCTGCTGCTGCGTGATGAACTCCACCTTTGGCCTACATTTGTTTGTGTGCATGGAGAAGCTGTAAGTGTGCATGACAGTTGGTACAGTGCAGGAGAAATAGTGTAAACAGTTGCCTTTGGGTGCAAGGATGTACGTCTGCCTGAGGGATGGTACTGTGTGGGAGAAATAGTGTGAGCAGCTGCATGTGCACTAGAATGTACGTCTGCCTGCATGATGGTACAATGCATAGGAGACAGCACATGAGGTTGCATGAGCGGACTATGGCGCAGAGGAAGAGTTACAGTATATTTCACACTGCATGAATGTGAATGAGTGTATGCACTGGGTTATGCATGCAGATGTGAAGAACACAATACACAGAAGAATCTGGGTACCATTTTGGGAGACCCAGGACGACTTGCTGGAGGAGCAGAGAGAGGAGGAGGTTCCCCCAGACAGATTTCTGGATTGCTGTATTCCTGACAGCTGAATGGAACACACATTAGATGAAGGAAGAGCCAGACTCTTCAGTGCATTTCAATTGGAGCTCTTTGATTTTGCAAGTAGGCCACTAGTCAAAGGGTCCTGGCGCATCTGAGGAAGGAGGTGGTGTTGATGAGAGAATCAATAACAGTGGGGCTATCAAGACTGGAGACTGTCCTGCTGTGATAGACCACTCTCTGGAGGAAGCACAACAAAGGAATGGGTACTTCATAGCAAGGAACCAACAGAACGCAAACTTCAAATACAGAGACTCTATATCACATGTGTGTCATGAAAATGAATTATAAAATGGGGAGCTTGAGACTCCCAAACTGTCATACCAAAGCTGTACATTGGTGTGGATAAGATCACGATGAGCTCTGCTGATTGTAACCAGAACTATGGACTAAGAATCAGCCAGTCTCCCATGCTGGGTTGAGGGAACTTCACCCAGGAGGACAAAGAACACTCTGGAGCCTGTAGCATCAGCTTCTGCCTAATCCAAGATCAGTAGGCTCAGTGAGGTGAAGGAAATCACTAGGAGGGAGCGAGGTTGCATGGATCCCGGGAGTGGAGTATGATATTCTGGTCCATCAGTACTGCTGCACTGATTTGAACTTCGACCTGGGTGCCAAACGTTTATGACCCCCTTGCCAGTTGGGTCACTGTAAAGAATAAGGATTACCAGTCTTGATGCCATTCTATGAGAGATGGAGTGCTATTGCCAGATACAGTGCTATGACCCGGAGTGGGCCGTCACCTTTTATGTGCTGGTGTGGCCCAACCTTTGTGCCAGAAGGAAGGGACCATCAAGAAGGAAGAATGGTGTCACAATGAACCCGAATGCACCTGAAAAGGCATTGCGGGCCGTGACTAGGCCTGGGCTAAATTTCCGTTCCGCTCTCGGAAATTGCGAAAATTTGACATTTTCGCGTTCCGCGGAGAGCGCGGAAATGTCAAAATTTCCGCATTCCGCAGCTTAACGATAATTTGTTTCTTGCTCGCGCTGTAAAATAATACATTCTCGCGTGCGCGCGATCGCCTTACCTGAATCCCCGTGTTCGCCGACAAGTTTTCTCCATGAGATGTTGGATTTTTGGTAGCCATTTGCGCTGTCTCGCGACAGTTCGCGCCCGCAGTAATGTCATTGGTCGCGCGATCACGTCTTTCTTCTCGCGATCATGCACCGCGAGAAGAGTGAAAACAAGATGGCCGCGCCCGCGAGCAACCGCATGGGTAAGTTGGCGAGCCGCGACCACGCAGAAAATACCGCGAACAGGCGGGAAAAAAACTTCCGCATCTTCGCAATATTTCCGCGTGTTTGCGGAGATTCTTAACATTTTCGCGATAATTTGCGAAAGTCACTTTCGCAAATTCCGCCCACCCCTAGCTGTGACCCATGGAGAGTTAGAGCAATACTTTAACTCCTCTGTCAGGGAGCACCAGAGACCGGCCTCTGTATTTCAAGAGAGACTTACCACATCAGAGGAGCACTGAGGATGGTGGCCTCTTCAACCCCAGCTTCCCATCATCTGGACACAACTGGGCTGCCGAGGGGCATCCATGTACTGTGTAGCACCACTCCGCGAGAGTAAGTAAGACTGACAAACAGGCTGCCAGGCTGTGGGGACTTGATCTGAATTAACATATTCGCACAATTAAACATAGGCTTGTCCTATATTTTGATGTGCGGAGATCTTCATCATGACTGTGGCGAAATGCTTTTACATTGTACAACAAAGGAGTAGGCTCGTAGGTATAGATTTATACATGCACAGTGTAATTCTCTTTGAGGTTAAATTTGTGTATGTGATGAAAAATGTTTGTAATGTGATTATTGTGGATTTAGTTATTTTTCCTATAGGTTTGGGAGAAAGGGTGTGATATTTATGTTGCATGCTTTGTGTGGGTGTCTGCAAAATGTGAAGGAATTTGAAAAATACAAGTTTTATTTGTTTTTACTTTTTTTCAGTTTCCTTTGTGTTGGTAGAGGTATTTCCTATCTCTATTGAGTTCTATGTGATTTAATTGCAGCTTCTGAGAGTGGACATATAGGTGTGTGACTTACCCCCAAAGTATCCCTGTAGATGATCTAAATCTATGTGGGCTGCAGTACTACTTAAAGATGTGAGTTTAACAATTGTGAATTGCAATTGAGTTGACATTTTGTAGATGTAGGGGCATATGTATGAAGTCTTTTTCCTGTTCGCAAATAGGTCGATTCTCAGAATCGGCCCGTTTGAGAGCGGGAAAAAGCCTTTTGGGATGTACCATCCCAAAAGGCCCTCTCACAATAGGGAATCACAAAATTTGCGATTCCCTATTCTGCGAATACATTTAAGGAATCGCAATTTGCGATTTCTTAAATGCAATTCTGAAAGCACCCAAGTTGTGCGATTTTGCCTTTAGAAATCGCAAATTACCACTAACTTCAAGTTGGTGGTAAATTGAGATTACTTTGAAAAATGCACTTTTTTTGCATTTTTCAAAGTGCCATGTGGTGCACATACATGCCATTAGGGCATGTATGTGCGTCACATGTGCACACATGCCTATTTCAGGGGTGCAACAGGGTGTCCTTTTGACACCCTTGCACCCTTGAAATTGCATTCTCAATTTGCGAGTACCTAATGGGTACTCGCAAATTGCGAATGTCTTCCAATACCCATAGGAATGAATGAGAAGGTATTCCTTAATTGTGAATTTGCGATGTGCAATTAAGGAATACGTAGGAATCGCAATTAATATTACGAATCCTACATACATTGCCTTTTTGGAGTCCTGAGGTTCTGTAGCGATCCGAACCCGTGAATTCGGTATCGTAGTACTGACACGATTTCGGTACCAATGAACCGCAAATGATCCATTATATGCATGACAGTGTTTTCGCTACGCAACTAGCATGAATTCACTGAGAAATAGGGCATTCTGTTGTAAAGTCATGGCATCCATTTTAGTTACGGCATCCATTTTGTTTCTTGCCCTCACATAGTCAATGAACGGGCGATGACCCCGGCAGAGTCACCTTGTTAAGGACACGTAAGCTCGAGCCCCGAGAAAGGCTGACGCTGCATGACTAGGCAGAATCAAGCTGCCTCCCTTGCCTGAGGCCAGTCCTGCTATACTGGTTCTCGTGTCCGTTGTCCTGACTGAAAGGCCGAAGACGGTAGCCATGCCCGTTTATGATCCATAAACACCTCTTATCCTACTTTTCAATCCTTTGCACCTGGCTCTGCTCCTCTCCTTCTGGGCTTTTACAATGGGGAGGTTACGATTTTTATGATGGGGAGGATCGGGCAAAGAATGGAAAACTGTCAAGGGGACCTGATCGAATACCGAAAACCTACGACTAATTATTGTTTGATGTCTATTTACTGTTTGTTCGGGATACCGGGTTGGGCATGAGAAATATTCGTGTAATGTTGCCTAAAGACATTTTTCGTGTATTTAAGGAACAACCCACTTAATGCAATTTGAACAGTCTCGTAGATTCTGCCTCTGTGTGGTTCCTATGACTTCTGTGTCCCTGCAGTGAATAAATCTTGGTCTCTGACGCCACCATCGAGAAACCCGCGTCTCTGTTTATTTGTGCACCGAGACAGGAAGGAACTCAGGGGTCTTCGGGTGTTGTTTCCCTGACACCTCTGGACTCTTAAAAGTCCAGAACCTCAAATTGGCGCCCAACTTGGGGCGACGTCATCCGGTACTGGTCCAAAGCCTGAAAAGTTTGAGAGGTTTTGTGTGAAGATTCCGGAGGGAGGTACCCCGCTTCATCGATCCCTGCATGTCGTAAAAGTGGCCCGACGATCTCTTCCACGAGGGTTCCCGTTCCCAGACGGCTACAGAGGACCGCTGCCCTGACTGTCGCCCTGTCTTGGACCCGAGGTGCAGACCTTAGTACGGCGAGACGTAGACGGGTTCTCCTTGGTGACGTCTTCCACATTTCAGTTAAGTATTAAGTGGGTTACGCTCAGTTTGGTTGTTCTTTGTTGCTCTGGTTTAATTCGTAGATTATCATTGGTTGCTCTTGTTTAGATAATCTTTGTTTTGGTATTAGTTCATTTTGATAGGCCTAAGTTCTCTGCGCATTTTGGTTGGAATTTGTCTTTGTTTGTCATGACTACCAGTAGTAATTGTTTCCTGTCCTGGTTACGTTGCAACGGGGATTCCCGGTTGGAGGATTCGTGTTCGGTTCCTCCGATTGGAACTCCTACATATGAGCTCTATTGTAAACATGGTGTGGGTCCTATTACGTATAATGAAGTATGGGTCCGTTATACCAGGAAAGATGGTGTCCTTAGTTGGCCACCGCATGGTAGCTTCGAAACCGAAATACTAGATAATCTAGAAATGAAGTTGTTTAAGAGAAAAGCCCGGCCGGCAATGTTTGATTCTTTTCGCGTATGGCGCAAAGAAGCCAAACAGAGAGAAATTAGGAAGACGAAGAAAGAACAGAAAGAGAAAGGGTTGACTTTAATGGAGTCTGCTAGGCAGCTGCATGTCAACGAGACTGAGAAAGCAATGGAGATGGCGAATAGAAAATATAATTTGGCAATTGATAAATGTTACCCTGTATTGCCATCTTGTCCTACTAAGCCGATGGAGGATCATGAAAAGGATCCTCTGTTGTCTTACCTGTTGAATTCACCTCCACCGTATGCACAGGGTATTACAGCACCACAGTTACTACCTGTTGTACAGCCAGCTGCTGGTCAGCCTGGAATAGGTGCTCCACTTCCTTTGATTCCAGCTCCTGTCCTTCCCGTGGTTAATGTTCCTTCGGCACCCCCTCTTCCTGGGTCGCCTGTTCCGCCTTTGCCTGTCGTTTCGCAAACTGCTTTACCTGCTACTCCCACCCTTACTATTTCATCTGCTCCAGCTGCCCTGCTCCCGAACCCTGTGAACATTCTGACTCCGCTTTCCGTTCGTCGGAAAATAACCGACTCTGTAACTAATATCTTAACTCCTCTCTACAGGTCTTTAATTGAGACCCCCGTTTCTGACTCTATACAGAGACGTAGCCAGCTTCCTGGTCCTCAGGAATGAGAAATGTTAGATTCGACAGCTCTTAGGTGGATGTTGAAAGCTGTGAAGTATGATGCACGAAGAGTGTTAGATACCTTTATGCAATGGAATGAACCAACTCAACGTTATGTTTTTGACGTGATGTGTTCTCTTGTGCGTGAAGAATGGGAAGATGATGACTTAGATTCCGTCCCCTCTGATCTGATAAATGTTCAGCAGAAATTTGCCGCAGGAATGGTGATAGGTTCAGAAGTAAGGGGAGCGATAGAACTGATTTTAGCTTATAGGGATGATTCCCCTCTTCGAACGCCAAGGGACCCTGATGGTTCACCGATTACTAGGAAAAGACGAGGTCAATATCCGATGAGGGAAGTTCCACCGATATGGCATGATGCAGTTCAAGCTGATGCGGCTCATGGTATTGCAGCTGCTCCGGCACAATTCCAGAGAGTGTGGAAACACATCCCTTGGAAGCGGGCCGAAGTATTAGCAGTAAAACAGGCGTTGCCGGACCCGCGTAAAAATCCTGCTGGTTATTACAAAGAGTTAACGCAGACAGTTCAAGCGTGTGTCATGAATTTGGCAGACATTGAAATGCTATTTGGCAATGTAGTGCCACAGCCTATATGGGCCAAGATTCGGCAAGAGAACCACCCAGTCGCCTTAGGAGGTGATTGGCCAGCTATTGTAGCAGCAGATGGGCAACAAGTTGGCGGTGCTAAACCTGAACCTCTGATTGCTGCCTTATCTGGCAGAATAATTAATCTGATGAAAACGCTGATGCCAGCGTTACGAGTTAATTGGGATAAACTATCGGCATGCAAGCAAAAGAAGGACGAAAGCGTTTCTGACTTTTTCACTAGATTTGAAGAGACCTTCGTAGACCATAGTGGGCAAGATATTAGTACTGAGGGAGGCCAGAGGTTGTTTGTCGACAAGTTTGTGTTTAAGTTACTACCTGAGCTTAGTAACAAGTTAAAGGATTCTGAAAGTGCATGGGCAGTGTCGACGACAGCACAGATACTTGCAACTGCTCAGTATTACGAGAATAGAGAAGAGAAGGAAAAGTCAGAAAAGAAAAAGAAAGATTTAAAGACTAAAGTTCTATTGCAACAGGCGTATCCGCCTCGCTCGAATCAGTCAGATTCACAGCAGCGACCCCAGTTTCAGCAACAGCCACAATTCCAGCAAGGGACGTCCCAAAGATTTAATTATGGTTTTTCCCGACAACAGTTAGCATGGAATCAGTGTGCCTATTGTAAAAAGGAGGGTCATTATAAGAATGAGTGTCCGGTACTGCACGCACAGACTAGTGGTGTCCCAGCTCAGAGAGGTAATGTTGGGTTTATGCAAACTCCTAGAGGTAGAGGACGTGGTACAATGACACCACAGGCTGATCGCCCATCAACATATTTCGATCAGCGAAATGTACAACCTGCGCAACCAGGTAGATCTCCACAGTATCATGTTGAAGATTATTATGATCATAATGAAGAGATTCAGAGAAGCGAGTACTAGGACAGCCACAGGCAAAGAGAGGGAGTAGTATCAGTTCCAGTTGATCAGAGAGGACCTTATGTCGCAGTAGTTACATCAGGCGTGGTCGAACCGTTTCTGTTGGATACTGGTGCGGCAAAAAGTTCAATTATGCATGCGAAACTCCCTGGCGCACCTTTGTCTGGCTTAACGAACACTTCAGTAGGTTTCTCAGGCGCCCCTGTTCACAATCCTGTTTCTAGTCCTTTATCAATATCTGTTGGGCCATGCGAACTAGAAGCACCCCTTATTCTAACAACCGGTTGTAATGAGAATCTGCTTGGTTTAGATCTGTTGAAACGCCTGCATGCGACACTGTACTGTTCTCCTTCAGGAGTACAGCTCACATTAGGCAAAAGAGTCATCTCTCCAATGTATATGTCGATGGATAAGCTCCCACCGGAGCTGAGTTCTCTCCCTGATACTCTTTGGGCGACTGGTCCTAACGATGTAGGCCTCTTGGAAATTCCCCCTTATGTGGTAAGTCTGAAAGCGAATGTTAAATTCCCACGAATCCCACAGTATCGGATTTCGAATGAAGGTGAACGTGCACTCTTGCTGATTGTGAAAGACTTAATACAGAAAGATGTGATAGAGGAAACTAGAGGAAATGTCTGCAATAGTCCTGTTCTGCCGATTTTGAAACGCACTGACCCGTCCAAACCTCCAATCTACAGATTTGTGATTGACCTCAGAGAGGTTAATAAAATAGTGATTCCGCAGTTTCCTGTGGTACCAGATATCACTGCATTATTGACGTTGATTCCTGCCTCAGCTTCATGGTTTACAGTGATCGATTTGAAGAATGCCTTTTTCAGCATTCCGATAGCCGAGGAAAGTAGAGACATTTTTGGTTTCTCCTTAGGAGGTCGTAGTTTCAGATTCAAACGAGCTCCACAAGGTTATTGTGAGAGCCCTTCAATTTACAGCCAAGCATTGAAGAGTCAATTTGATGCTCTTGTACTTCCTCCTGGTGTTGCTCTGATCCAATACATAGACGATCTTTTACTGGCTGCTGATGACAAGGAAACCTGCAAAATAGCTACAATTTCTTTATTACGTCATTTGTCTGACTTGCATCACAAGGTTTCACCTTCTAAACTGCAATATTATTGCCAAGAAGTGACCTACTTAGGTCATCTTTTGTCAAAGGAGGGAAGAAGGTTGACCCCAGAGAGAATCAAAGCAGATGACTGTACCAAGCACACAGAGAGAAGTGCGTGCGTTTTTGGGTATTACGTCATACTGCAGGCAATGGATCCCAAATTTTTCTCTCATGGCGAAACCATTGGTAGCCCTGACTTGAAAAGGTGTTCCGAGCCCTTTGCCATGGTCTGAGGAATGTCAACAGAGTTTCTCCGACTTACGTGATGCGCTGTGTTCAGCTCCTGTGTTGGGTACTCCTGACTACAGTAAGCCGTTTACTTTATATGTCCATGAAAGAGAAGGTTGTGCGTTGAGTGTATTAACGCAACAATTTGGTGACAAACAGCGGCCTTGTGCATATTTCTCATCCACATTAGATCCGGTAGCCAGAGCATTGCCAAGTTGTTTGAGAGCTACAGCAGCAGCTGCAGTGTCTATCCGACAGTCTGCTGGACTAGTCATGAACAACATGTTAGTAGTCATGGTTCCACATGCTGTGGATACACTCATGAATCGAACGAAAACTCAGCACCTCACCAGTGCTAGACTATCAGGCTATGAGCTGACGCTTTTGGCAAGTCACATTCAGATCAAGCGATGCAACATATTGAATCCAGCAACGCTGTTGCCGACTACTCAAGAGTCGAGTGATTCATGGCCCCATGATTGTTGTTTCAAAACTGAGGAAGAGACAAAAGGTAGGATTGATTTAAAAGATACTCCGTTACTAGATCCAGACGGCACTTTATATGTCGATGGGTCGTGTTTCAAACTACAGAATGGTGATGTGACGGCCGCGTATGCAGTTACGACTTTGAGTACGATTGTTGAGACTGCAAGAGTAAGTCAGAATTCTGCCCAAGCTGCAGAATTAATTGCATTAACAAGAGCGTGTGTTTTAGCTGAGGGAAAGAGAGTGAATGTGTTTACTGATAGCCAATACGCCTTCGGCGTAGCACATAGCTTTGGACGTCTCTGGAAAGAAAGAGGTTTCCTCACGTCCCATGGGACTAAGATCCAACATGGACAGTTAGTTAGCGATCTATTGGAATCCCTGACCCTACCGAATGAAGTTGCGATTGTGAAGTGCAGTGCACATCGAAAGATTACGGATGATGTTGGCCGTGGGAATGCGTTTGCTGATGAGGTCGCTAAAGAAACGGCCAAGAACATGACGAGCCGAATGTACGTTGCAACGTCTGCGAGATGGATTGCTGAGTCAGGGATGTGTGAGAATACGATTGAAAGTGTGAAAGCAATCCAGAATGAAGCAACTGAAAATGAGAAGAATGAATGGAAGGAGAAAACGGGTAGAATGGATTCAAGTGGATGTTGGGTTGATTTGTCTGAGCAGCAGCGTTGGATTTTACCTGACGCGTATGTGCTAGCAGTAGTCACGATGGCGCATGGAGCGGCGCACATCAGTTCGAAAGGGATCTGTAAAATGTTAGCTCCAGTATGGAAGAATGATGGAATTACTAAGTGTGCGGAAAGAGTGGTGAAAAACTGCATGATATGCCTGATGCATAATCCTGGCAAGGGAACCCCAACCCCAACTGGTCATTTTGCTCCCCCTTCTTGTCCCTTTGAAGTGATGCAGTTGGATTTTATCCACATGGACAGGTGTAACAATCTTAAATATGTCCTAGTGGTAGTCTGTGCCTTTTCAAGATGGATTGAGGCATATCCATTAAAGGATAACACTGCTATGTCCACTGCCAAAATCCTCCTCAAAGAATACTTCCCCAGGTATGGTATGCCACGGATTGTGTGGTCGGACAATGGAAGTGAGTTTGTAGGGAAAGTCAAGAAGAGTGTGTGTACGGGTTCTGGGTATTACCCAGAAATTCCACAGTGCGAATCACCCACAGTCAGCGGGTTTGGTTGAAGGGTACAATGGCACCCTGAAGCTGAAACTTGATAAAATTCAAGCTTCCACTGGTCTATCTTGGCCAGATGCACTGCCTTTAGCTCTATTGTCCACCAGAGCGACTGTACACTCTCGAGTAGGGCTTAGCCCATATGAGATTGTGTTCGGTCGTCCTGCTAATGTTTGGGGAGTCCCTAGGCCAAAGGAATTCAAACAGATCGAATACCCAATGTTGATTGATTATCTTTATGACCTGACTGCTAAACTAAGCCCTATTCATCAACAGGTATTCGAATCCTAAACTGCCAGAGAGTCCAGGCCACACGTTGAAACCAGGCGACCGAGTAGTGGTGCGGAATTTTGAGCGAACTCGGAACCTCCAGCCAAGATTCGTGGGTCCGTTCCAGGTACTCCTAACAACGAGAACTGCTGTACGCCTAGCTGGAAGGAAGAATTGGGTGCACGCTAGCCATACGAAGCGTGTCCCTCTCCCACTCCCCTATGACAACTGGGTTAGACAGGGATTTGGTGTATCCGAGACAGAACCTGTTCCTAGGCACATCCCTTTCAGTGATGCAGAGTACATAACGGACCCACGAACTGAAACACAGAACTTTGACACCTCAGCAGGAACCGCTCTTTTGAATCCTGGACCGAGTGTTGTACAAAGTGAACATTTGTCACCTGTGGAGTCGAACATTTCCGCACCTGTAGACCAGCTATTTCAAGATCAGACAAGACCCGGAAAGTACAGATATAATCTACGTTCTCATGTTATGAACTAATGACATTGCATAATTACCTTTCTGTTTGAAAACTGTTTTGATCTTATTGCATTCCATTCAGTCAGGAAGTTTGCTCTAAATTTTTATCTTTTTGTTTTTGTTGTTTCTCTCACCTTGCCGTCTGGGTTACCGTAGGGTCGTAACGTGTGCCTTGTTTTAATTTGCAGGGAACCAGACACAAGGTCGGTTTCTTCTGTTTATTTTGGGAACTCCCAGGGTAAACAGAGGCAAGTTTTTAACAGGTACAAACCATCCGTTGCGAACGGTTGTAGAAGATGGAGCTTCCTAAACTGCGACTGGTTAACGTCATAAATGTGCACAAGACAAAACTATATGACATATTGTATAGCAAATGTTTTCTAATGCAATGTGCTCTGACACTTCTAATTGTTTTAATAACTTTGGTAGGCGGAATTATTTTTGGTATTCAGTTGATCTTTACACCTGTTACATCTACAGTATCTCCCCATGTTCCTGTTTCTCCGACTGTTGTTTCTCTTCATTCTTTCCATCCTTTTCCTGCCCACGAGCAAGCTCGACGCTCTGAGTTTATAAATAACACTTTCATTCAGCTCTTGCACCAACATCAACTAGTGGTTAACACAACAAACTGCTGGGTGTGTGGCTTGATACCACATACCATGGACAAGGGCATCCCTTATCTGGTTCTGCCCTTTAGTTATAATGGATCATTCTGGGCATTTCAGACCATGTTCGCTTATGCTCTAGAGACCTATCCTCCACGACCTCCGCGTTCCACTAGGTATAACTCTGCTAATAGAGCCTTGGTAAAAGGATTCACTGACATGGTTAGAGATGTCAATAACACTCCGTTCATTCCCAAGGATGAATTGCGAGTTTACATGGGTTGGAAAGTTACGGAATATGGCATTACTCTGGGTGAGAACAAACGTAAAAGCTCGACTCCGATCTGGGTCATACCCCACCAAGGTCAGGTCTGTTTGCAAGGAAATGGGAGGAATCCGAAAGCTCGACTAGGGAAGAGTGACTGTATCGAAACATATGTTTTCCCGTCACAGTCTTCCCCTGCATTCTTAGCTGCTAAGGGTACCTATTTTGTTTGCCAAGACAGAGCATACACATGGCTGCCTGCTGACTTCTCAGGCTCATGTTATATCGCTCAACTGTTACCTCCGACATCCACTGCTGCACCGGACTATCACAAAACTAGAGTTGTGAGAGGTGTTTTCAGTAAAGAAGATACTGCTGGCCAAGAAGCAGGAGACTTCTTCAAAGGTTTCCTTCCATTCTGGGGGCCTATGGCCAGCAGTAGAAACTTACGTCAACTAACACGGGTAGTTGAATCCACTATCACCGAAACTGCGGGTGCCCTTAGTAACCTGACAGCTGAGCTTCAAGCGGATCGCCTCATGACGTTACAGAACCGTATGGTCCTTGATGTGTTACTTGCAGATCGAGGTGGAGTATGTAAGATGATCCAATCGAGTTGCTGTGTTTTTATCCCAAATAATGCGCCAACGGTATACAAGGCCATCTCTAAGTTACACAAAATCTATGACTCTATTCATGTAGAGGAAGGTGACTGGTCATTAATGGGATGGTTCTGGAGCCTGTTATCTGCGTGGGGATGGAAGGTTCTGATAGTCACTGGTGTTGCGTTGGTATTTTTATTTTCGTGCTGTCTCATTGTTCAGTGTGGTCCTGCCTTATGTAATCTCTGCGTTTCAACATGCGTAAGAAGACCACCTGTTTTTAGAAATACGCCACGGGATAGAGTAATGCTTCAACAACATATCAGTGACCTGATGAACATAGAAATGGACTCTGACATAGAGTAAGTTATTGCCTATGTAAGGGCAAAAGGACGGTCTGAGGTTCTGTAGCGATCCGAACCCGTGAATTCGGTATTGTAGTACTGACACGATTTTGGTACCAATGAACCGTAAATGATCCATTATATGCATGACAGTGTTTTCGCTACGCAACTAGCATGAATTCACTGAGAAATAGGGCATTCTGTTGTAAAGTCATGGCATCCATTTTAGTTACGGCATCCATTTTGTTTCTTGCCCTCACATAGTCAATGAACGGGCGATGACCCCGGCAGAGTCACCTTGTTAAGGACACGTAAGCTCGAGCCCCGAGAAAGGCTGACGCTGCATGACTAGGCAGAATCAAGCTGCCTCCCTTGCCTGAGGCCAGTCCTGCTATACTGGTTCTCGTGTCCGTTGTCCTGACTGAAAGGCCGAAGACGGTAGCCATGCCCGTTTATGATCCATAAACACCTCTTATCCTACTTTTCAATCCTTTGCACCTGGCTCTGCTCCTCTCCTTCTGGGCTTTTACAATGGGGAGGTTACGATTTTTATGATGGGGAGGATCGGGCAAAGAATGGAAAACTGTCAAGGGGACCTGATCGAATACCGAAAACCTACGACTAATTATTGTTTGATGTCTATTTACTGTTTGTTCGGGATACCGGGTTGGGCATGAGAAATATTCGTGTAATGTTGCCTAAAGACATTTTTCGTGTATTTAAGGAACAACCCACTTAATGCAATTTGAACAGTCTCGTAGATTCTGCCTCTGTGTGGTTCTTATGACTTCTGTGTCCCTGCAGTGAATAAATCTTGGTCTCTGACGCCACCATCGAGAAACCCGCGTCTCTGTTTATTTGTGCACCGAGACAGGAAGGAACTCAGGGGTCTTCGGGTGTTGTTTCCCTGACACCTCTGGACTCTTAAAAGTCCAGAACCTCAGTCCTTAATAGCGAATTGCTAAAATTCGCTATTAAGGACTCGCAAAACGCTTTCTTGATAAATGTGCCCTGTAGTGTTTTTGTACTTGCGTGTCCCTCCCATTTGCCCCTCTTTGATTTTCACTTTACCACTCATTTATTTTCCAATACCCCTCCTACTATCATGGCTGTCAGGACGCAACACTGTCACTGCCCATTACTCCTTGATGTCGCTGAGTATCATTGAGATCCTAGGATATTATTTGGCACTCTCACAGTATTATATGGCAAGCTCCTTTGTGCCACTTCTCAGACCCAACCCGAGCCACTCTTACATCAAGCTAGGATCTGAACCCCCTGAAACCTGCCTGTATCCCAGACCCCCCAAGGCTTTCCAGTTTTCACTGTTTTGTGCTTTTATTACTAGGTTTGATGTTGCTGGGGTTGCATAAACCTTTTAACACTGCCTTCATTAAGGTTTGCTGAAATCTCACGAGATCTTGGCAAATCTCAGCAGCTATCTTAAACTGCTCCCAAGCCTTACACAATGCTTTACCACATGACAATCACCTGAAGATCATCTCAGGAATCAGTGCTTACTTTCTAGAACCTGCGTCAGACTCTCTAATCTTCTCTCCTCAGCTCCAGAATCCCATCTACCTATTTCCTGAAAAGAAAAGACTCATTAGTCAAATGAGAAAACCACAAGAAAGGTTCATTTTGGGGGATGTGGGTGACCGCCAATCAAGATGGCCGCTTCCTAGAGTGGCTCCTTGTCCCGTCTGATAAAATCCCTGAACATCCCCTCACTGATCCGTCACCTGCCACGATCTGATTTTATATTCCGGATTGTCTGCAACGGGGGATTGCAGCAAACCAACTATTTGTCAGCTGCAACAAGTAAAGGCCAAGTATGTCAGAGGCTTAAGGGAAGTGATGAAGCACCAATCTCCTTAGTGAGTCAACCTGTGAGGGCCTTGCAGACCAACGAGGTGGTCCATCCATACACCAGCGCCCGCCCGACAGAAGCCCTTGGTTGTGGCGCAGTGCTTTGGAGGAGCAGAGGCCTGGGGAGAATCAACCATGGTGCGATGGCCTGAACACCGCAGACCGTCTTAAAAAAAATATTGCTGAGGTGCTCGAGAGGCACGACAGAGACACCTGGCTAGTGCCAAGGGAGAGCTTAGTGCCGCTGCAGTGTCAATGTAACCCCACGGCCAGGTGTGGCCCACCCAAGCGGCAAGATAGTGATGCACAGATGCAGGGACTCATGCACTGAGAGGGGCCTTGATTGGCATGCCCACGGTAAAGGCACAAAAGGTATGTGACCTCCAGAGAGCTCCTTGGACCCTGGCCTGCATCATGAGGGTCCCTTGGCATGATGCGTGTACCATTGCTGGCAATACAAGGACTTTTGAGAACCCGTTCTAGTGCCCAAAGTCTAGAGGGCTAGAGACAATCTGAGGGCTATCGATCAGCCATCTGCCCCAAAATACGGGCCCTGCTACCATTGCGGGTAAACTGAGTGTAACTAAATGGTGAGCCCATTGATGTACTGAGAACCTAAGTGGGCCTAAACAGAGACATTGAAACATCTAAAAACCTGACCTTCTGGGCCTAGAACTGTCTGAGTCACATTGTGAGGAAAGAAGGCCCTCCAGCGTTTTACTATCTATTGAGGAGTAATCGGAAGCTGCACACATGAACTCAGACCACAGATAAAGATCCTTAGACCTTCGTCGGCCTTGTCCCAGGGCCCGTCCATAACTATGTCGACTGTGTGGGGCTGGAGGTGAGTGACCAGATACCCGACGGACTCCGCGGTGTACATACTTCACCACAGCAGGCAGCAGTGAGTTTGGTGGTCTTACCCCTTTCCCCCTACCTCCCAGAAACCATTGTGACTGTGAACTGATCCATAGTGGTGAATCCTGTTTCACCTCATACAATAACAGGAGGAAATGGACCCTGGGGGGGACACAAAACACAACTTGACAAATAGACCATCTGAAGTGAGTCGACAATGGTGGGAGGCAATTCAGAAGCACTGTCCCGGATTGCATAAGAACCCCCCAAGAATGAAGCGCTCATGCTGCGGAACGTAATAGTGGCAATGCAGGTAGTATGCATGTCACTTGAGGCCAAAAATAGACTCAATTAACTAAGAACTTATGCTGGTGAGAGAGATCTACATAATGTCGGCACTCGGGTAAAGGAATACAACAGCTGCCCTCAAGGCAGATACGGCTACCGTACAATCACAATTCACCGAGTTACAAACTGTGGCGACAGACCTGGAGCTCGCCTTGAAGATTCTGAAGGCCGCTCAAGTTGAAATAATGTCCGCTTACTAGGGGTCCCCAAGACAGCTGAAGGCACAGCAACAGATCTGCTAATATTAAAACACCCCCAGCCTCGTGTCCTTTCCAAATTGTATTCAGTGTAGCAAACCCGGGTGTCCAGCCACAACTGGAGGCGCCCCCGCGACCCATCATAGCACTGTTGTTCAATTATCGTGACCGTGATGCAATCCTTCAAACTGCCCACAGCACCCCACTGCTCACCTATGAAAATGCAACTATTTAATTCTTCCCTGACTTCACCTTAAAGATACAAAAGATGTGCCACAGTTTCTGCAGGTCAAAAAGGCGTTGTGCGACAGGGAACCCAAATACTCCATGATATTCCCAGCTCGCTTGAGGGTCGCAGCAGAAGGCAAGACTTGGTATTTCTCTTCTGCAGAGGAGGATTGAGACTGGCTAGAAGACTGGAGACCCACTCCTGGAACCAAACCATGAGGATGCCCTGGGAGGCAGAGATGAGACACAGATGCTCCAGAACCACAGCGAGTGGTAGATAGCCAGGGAGACCAGAGTAATGCTACTCAACGTTCAGAGATATGGCCTTCACTAGCCGAAGGACATGGACTGAGAAACAATTGAAAGTAAGGATCGACGACTACGCGACTGGTGACCTACAACGAAGTGCAGGTTCTCCGAGTCCCATAGACCCAGAGCTACTGCTAGCTCGCAGCAACCACTTACTAACTCACCAGAACTGAATAGCTGGGAACAGTAGTAGTAGTAGCAATACTTTATTTCGGTTCAGAGACCATTAAAGTGCAATTACAGTAAATACATCATAGTGATAAAAAAACATAACGAAAGTAATCGCAGAAAGAGGAAGAATAAATACGTAAAACATTTTAGTAACATGTAATCCATATGATGGGCATCATGGGGGCCCTTAGGAGAAACAATTACCAATAACAGCATAATTGCCTACTTTCATGCCAATATGTGGTCCACCTTGTTAGATGGCCCAAGGTACCCTATCTACAACAAATTACAAAGGTATTCTCCCATTCGTATTAATCGTCAACAATAAGCATCCCAGTCTGCAATAAAAAATTTAAAAAGTATACAGCAAAAATAGCTTAAGAGCAATTCATAAGATAATTTTAGCTGATAATACTGTGTTCCTAAAAGCGTGACTTGTATTTACATAGCAGCAATGATAGTTCCAATTTTAAAGGCATTAGACTTTTCATTCATATTGTCCAGGTCCCCCTTAAAAAGTAAGCAACTGCGAATACTAGAGGCTCATTTGTGTCACTTTGCAGTATTCGGATTGCCTGTCAATAGTACCTTACACCCTTAAGTTTGCACCATCTTAAAATCAATTTTTTCCACAAAATGGAATATCTGGGACAAAAAAGCAAGAAATGAGCCTCTGTTTCTTTTAGATGCAGACAAAAGGGGCAGCTCTCCAGGTCACCATCCCTTTTAGATCATCTAGAAATAATACCTCTTAGGGGTATGATGCCGTATTGGAACTGTATAAAAACCCATCTCACCCCTGCTGGGTATATCCTGCCCATATAGGGCTCAAAGCTAGGCAAGCATTTGTGAAGTAGAAATTGCCCTGTTAGTGATCCGGAGGAGGAGGAGGAGGGGTGAGATGTGCGCCCATGGAGCTCCGGCCTGCGGCTACCTTTTCTCAACATATTTCTTGGCACGGGGCCAGATATTATCACTAACCAGCCTGATCGATCTTCTGGGCATCTTTGAGTTCTATAGCTATCGTCCCGGCAACAAAGACTGGAGGCTTCACCGTGGCCGCCATCTTGCCGCACGGACCCGGGATGATGAGTGAACTGGCGTCTCCTTTGGGCCATCCCGCACTTGCCTTGAGTCCTCCTTGCATTGTTTGAGGCGGGAGGCTGTTGTGGCGAGCGATTGGCGCCCCGTGGCCAGCAGCTGGTTGAGTTTCTCCACAGTGCCTGTTCGGGATGAGTGTTGCGGCCGCCATTTTGGCATTGGCACCCAGACGGCTTAGGGGTCTACCGCGAGGCCCGTGCGGCCTGACGTTCCCCCGCAGCCCCCCACAGCGGCACTGCATGCTACTGAGGCATAGGGAACCCTCCTTGTGAGCCGCTGAGAGTGAAATATGAACAGTGAGGTATGAAGAAAAAAAGAAAAAGACACCGGCCCCCAATTTTGCTGTATTGCTGCCAGTGTTACGCGCGCCTGAGATCCTGGTGCTGCCGCGACCACGGCAAGGACAGCGGTGGGCCTGGGGGACAGTGGGGGCCAACCAACGAGGAGCACTGGGGCGGAAATAAGCTGTTAAAGCTGGGTGCCTGACTTTAAAATGGCGCCCGGCGGAGACGCTCCATGAATACAAAAACCAGCAGCACCCGCCTGAAAGTCTCCAGAACATTGTCCTCCACTGAAAGTCCCTACATCAGACTTGTGTGCTCGCCCGCAGTGTCTGCCCCTGGCCCTGGAGTGAGCATATACAGGACCCAGCAAATGCAACTAGAGAGGCTAGATCTATTTGAATACAGCCAGGTTGAATCTTAATAGACAGTGAGTGATGACCCAAAGCAATTATGGCATGCAAATAAAGAAGCTTCTAGAAGTGCCCCAATGATCAATCACAGCACCACACAGTCCCTAATAAAAGGTCAGTGAGGAACTACAATGGAGGCTGGGACCGCCGTGGTAGCTTCCCCAGAAAACACATCCGGCTATCAATGAAGACCCCCCCACAATCAACGAGCATAATATACAATCTGAGTCCCCTCCACAAACCAACAAACACCATGGTTGAAAGATTTTGGGGCTTCCCCGCAGCACAGAGGCATAGCTAATAACAGCGGACACTAACTAGACCCATAAGGGACCTCCAAGGAGTCACCCTCAGCCTTATGCTCCGGAGAGTCAACCAACAGCCCTAGAGCAACAGCACAAAATCTCTCTACTTCTCGCACTTTCTCCTCTAAAGATGGCTCTGGAAACTCTAGTCCACCCTTCCTTATACACCTAGTCAATATGCCATCCACCACGTCAGCCTACTCCAACCCCGCCTCTGTGAACCACTTAAAACCTTACGGCCCGAACTCCTTCTCGATCAGTTTCCCCCCCAACCTTTCTCCCAAAGCAAAAAAAATCATTAAACAAAAACTGATCAGACAACATCCAGGATCACTATTTACGGACATCTACCACTGCGCTTCCAAAGGACAAGATAAAATGGATCTCATCTTCCACACTGAAAGACCCGAAATATGGAACTCCATTTCAGATCGCAACTCAATATCTCCGAAATGACTAACAATCCCCATAGCTGCAAACTGACTTTCTAAGCCCCTAACCACATTGGGCGAAATGGGAACACCACTGCGACCATCTACTCCAATGGCACAGTCCTGATACAAACCAACAATGACAATCTAGAAACCTTTGATGCTCTCTTCCCACCGCTCCGGACTTCACCCTCCCACGCACTCCTCCCCTGCCTGCCTATCCTGAAGAACCCGACCCGCTAACAGAATTCACCCATCATTCCGGTGCGCCCTAGTAATTACACCGCCTCCCGCCGCGAGACACCACCCCCAACACTACCAGAGAGAACAAGACCCCTCTACCCCATTTGGCAACCACCCTCACCGACTCCCGCTCTCCATCCCTCCCAACCCACTTTGAACGACCTCAACACAAAGTATGTGACTCCCATCCCCCTCCCCAGTCCCTCATACAATTTAACACCGACACCCCAACATGGCCCCCGCCTCCCCACACCCCTGACCCCACCTAGATCCCACACGGACAGCTCACTCACAAAAGGGCCACTTAAGAACGTTAGGCTCTCCCACTCCAGGTTTAACTCTCCCTCCCAGAACACCCACACCGACATAGAGACTGGGCAGCAGCTCACCCTGCTTGAAAGCCAGATAGCAACCACAATCCAGGGTCTTAGTGAAATCCTTACCAACCTCGCTGCACCCCTAAAGCCACACCATTTCCCTTCCTTCCCCTCTCTCTCTCGACTGAGGCTTTCCAAGGCTCCCCACCCGAAAGGGATCTCTATCCCCCTCTCTAATCAGACACAGAAACCGAAAAGAACTGGAGATGAAACGTCTGCGTGTGAGGCGGCTCCTCTCGCTTCCTACAACGACAATCCTATTACTTCCACCCTCTAATCCAAAATACAGGTGATCACTGGACTGGGAAGAGAACAGGCCCCTCCGAAATCTCCTAGACCCCCGGCCAAATGCACTATCATCCCCACGGTCCCCCGGACAATAAAACCCACAACAGAGACGTCCCCCGCAAACTGCATGCTCATAAACTTCAGATCAGCCACCAAGCATGCCACAGAGCTAGCGGAATCCATCCTCACCCACAACATATACATAGCATTCATCACCGAGACATGGCTACATGACTCCTCATTTCCACTCATGGATACTCTTGTCCCCCCTGGCTTTGTAATCACCAACAAAGATAGAAAAGATCAAAGAGATGGAGGCGTAGCAAACATCCACAAAAACAATATTTCCGTAATGGAAATAGACTCCTTCAACTACAACACCTTTGAGTGCCTAACCGCCAACATCAAGACTAGCAACACCAAAACACTTATCTGCCACCTTATTTACCACCCCCCAGGCAACAACGCCACATTCACTGAACACCTGACCGACCTGATTGCACACTGCTCTATCCGAGACATGGACAACCTTATTCTGGGTGACCTCAATCTACACTGGAATGAAGAAAACAACCTGCTAATCCAGAACCTGAAGGAGCTGCTTCACAGCAACAACCTTATCCAACACTGCTTAAAGGAAACCCACAACAAATGAGCAATCCTAGACGCCATTATCGCTCAGCACGACACTGTCACGATAGACCGCACCCTGCCCGTGGACTGGTCACTTAATCCTTTTTCACCTCACTCAGCCAATCATACTTAAACCCCCCACCTAAGACCCTCCGAAATGGACCAGAAACTTCACTCAGATTAACATGACTGACCTAGGGGGAAGGGTTAACTCTCTCCTCACTGCCTCCACGGATGATCTATCCACAACAGAATTCACCTCCCACTACAACACAAACATGACATCCATTCTAGACCAATTAGCTCCCTTGAAACAAAAAAAAACAGGAACATCCCATCCAGATCTTGGTTCAACATGGACATTAACAACGAAAGAAGACAACTAAGAGCTACAATAAGACGATGGAGGAGCAACCCCTCCTCAAACCTACTCGAACAACTCAAAGCAGCCCAAATGAAATACAAAAAACACATCAGCAGCGAAAAATCCACCATCTTCTGCACCTCCCTAGACAACGCAAAAAAAAGGGCCCAACGCACTGTTCAAAATCAACAGGCAACAAACCTCCAAACCCCCCTAATCCTCCCTACAGGCCTCCAAGGACTTGTGTGAAAACTTCGCCAACTTCTTCGAAGAAAAAATCACCAAGATTGAGCTCTCACTGGACATCAACGTCAACCCAGTCTGCAATAGCCTGCCCCCAGTGACAGTAGATAGCACGCCCAAGCACCCCACAAACACCTGGAAGTCCTTCAACCCCATCCCGGAAACCGAGATCCTCAAACGGATCTCCACCTCCAAACCAGCCTCTCATGTCCTTGACCCGATACCCACCGAACTGACCAAAAAAATGAAACTCTCCATAGCCCCGTTCTGCTGCAAGATCATAAACAGCTCCCTGAGAACCAGAATCATACCTGAATGCCTCAAAGTTGGCCAAGTCACGCCACGACTGAAAAAAACAGGCCTTGACTCCACGGAACTGAATAACTTCAGACCGGTCTCCAATCTCCCCCTCCTATCAAAAATCCTTGAAAAATGCTTCCTCCAACAACTGACATGGATAGCATCAACCTTCTTGACCCCCACCAATCAGGTTTCAGAAAAGTCTATAGCACCGAGACCGCGATCCTTAACATCACAGACTACATCCATAAATCCCTTGATACTGACCAATGTTGCCTCCTCATTCTCCTAGACCTATCGGCAGCCTTTGACATGATTGATCACCAACTTCTCATCAAGGCTTTCCAAGAAAGTGTAGGAGCTGATGAGGTGGTCCTACGCTGGTTCTCCTCCTTCTTACACAGCTGCTCACAAAGGATAGAAATAAAGAACTTTATCTTCGACCTACACCCCGTCAACAGGGGCGTCCCCCAAAGTTCAGGACTCTCACCTCAACTGTTCAACATATATATGGAACCCCTCACCACCCTACTCAAAAATGATAACATCCCTTTCCACCTCTATGCAGATGACACCCAGGTCTATCTAGAAACCTCCTCCATTGATGGCATTCACAGAATAAATGTCACTCTAAACGAAATCCAACATTGGATGTCACTTAACCACTTAAAATTCAACCAAGACAAAACCAAAATACTCCTCATCTCCAACAAAGAAGAGAACCCTCACATTTCAGAATTGCTAAAAAGCTTTGGATGCTCTTCACGGCAATCACACTTTGACCCACTCCGTTAAATCATTAGGAATCACCCTAGACTCAAAACTCGACATGGCAAAACACATCAAGAACTCCGCAAAGAGTGCCTTTGTCAACCTGAACCTACTTAACAAAATAAAACCATTCATCCCAACCAACGACCTCAAACAAGCCACCCAATCACTGGTGCTATCCAGACTCGACTATGGGAATGCCACCCTCACTCGTACAACAAAATCTCACCTAGCTCCCCTCAAAACTACTCTCAACGCAGAAGCTAGACTGGTCACTGGAATCAGGAAATACGACCACATCCCACCAGCCCTCAGAGAACTAAAATGGCTCCCAATTGAACTGCGAGCCAGTTTCAGAACTGCCGGCCTCACACACAAAGCCCTGCACACAGGAAAACCTGAGTATTTGGCTGCTAATCTCAAAAGGGCTGGTCAGACAAGGAACCTCAGGAGCTCCAGCACCCTACTACTCATTCCTATGAAAACACGCAAACAAAAAACTGCCGCACGGTCCTTCGTCGGAAACTCACCAAAAATCTGGAACGCCATCTCAGTCGGTATCAGGACTATCTCGTCCTTCACAAAATTCAAAAAACACCTAAAAGTCCTTTCCCTCAACCGCTCCCTCCCGAATGGATAGCCGCCATCTAAACACTAATCCCTGCTCGTCGTCTCTCCCAGACATTGTTGCTGCTCCCTGCTATTTGACCCTCCAAGTGGTTCAACCCCAAGACAACGTGCACTCTATGAGGTTATCTCAGGACTCACGGACTACCTCACTGCTGCTCAGCACACTTGGACTTCCGAACCTATATGTGAAATACTGCTTTATAGTATCAACCCCAAGACAACGTGCCCTCTATGAGGTTATCTCAGGACTCACGTACTACCTCAATGCTGCTCAGCACTCTAGGACTTCCAAACCTATATGTAGAATACTGCTTTATTGTATGAATCTTGCTCAAAAACTGTTGTGAAGCACTCCTATACCTGCGGGTCAGGCTAGAGCTATATAAAACTCCTTAATAAATAAATAATAAAATAGTGAGCTATGGTCAGATCATGTTCCCAATAATTTTTGTTCAGTAACAGCTTATCACCTTTGGTAGCTTCGTCCGGTATATCCCACAGTTTTTCTAATTTGAGGGATTCAAGCTGTTTTTTTACATATTTTAGCCAAGTGGTACGGGTGGTCATGCCACAGGTCATTAGATCCCTGGGTACCTTTCTATACATATTTAGTTCCGGGGTGGTCCATATCCTAATCAAATATAGCAGTGGTTTAAGAAGGATACCAGATTAATAGGATTGAGAATCTTTGCAAGCCTAATAGTGCACTTTTTGGGAGATTAAGGAGGCCTTTGATACATTTATTCTCCTCAATGGTTAATATAGATGCATCTGTATACCCCCAAATCTCTGCTCCATAGAGGGCAGCCAACACTGCTATGGCTAAATAGATTTGTATGGCTGATGACATAAGCCCCACCAGCAGTCGACTTATGTTTCTTACTAATTAAAAGTGCACGCTGAAAGATACCTCCCTTGCATTTATCGCTGGGAACAGTAAGATGATATACCTATGGGACAGACTGCAGGGGCCAAGGCCTTGCCCCTCGACACCTACTGTTTAGATTTTTTGGGGGGTGACAGGTACTCTGCAGTGTTAGGGGACAGACAGTTTTGGGTCTGCTTTGCAGGTAGGCAGTTGGGAATATACCACTGTTCTGTTTACACCACAATATGCAAGGTTGGGTTACATCTCCGTCCCGCCTACTACATTTACACACTCACGCAAAACATTGGAGAGGTGCTCCTAGCCAGATTGTTTCATCATGCTGGAGAAATACCACCCTAGAGACACGCCGGGATAGCGCATGTGACAGCTGATATACATATGGCGTGCCTACGCCTAATGGCCTAGAATATCAACTGCTTACGTGACAAGATCAAGAGGGGAGTGGTAATACAATATACTAAGAGACATTCCCTGACGTGGTCCTCCTCCAGCAGACAAAACGGTTTGGCACCATATCAAAGGCCATGGATAGATGGCTATATAATGTGAGCTCATGCAGAATACAGAACAGGCTAAAGGGGTGTGGGCATACTAGTTAAAGATCATTGGCCCAAATGATCCACAGCACATGGGCACACAGGAGTGGTCGATATGTGGCCCTCACTGGTACATGAGAGAGGGCAATTCTTAATATTCTTAGTGTCTATATTCAACCTAGACTTCACAACACTGCACTGCCTAACTTAATCTCATTGTTACTTAGTCTCCTGAATGGAGAGCTATTTATGGGAGGGGACTTCAATACCCTGACGTGGTCCTCCTCCAGCAGACAAATCTGGTTGGCACCATGTCAAAGGCCATGGATAGATGGCTATATAATGTGAGCTCATGCGGATTACAGAACAGACTAAAGGTATGTGGGCATACTAGTTAAAAGATCATTAGCTCAAATGATCCACAGCACCTGGGCAGACAGGAGTGGTCGATATGTGGCCCTCACTGGTACATGGGAGAGGGCAATTCTTAATATTCTTAGTGTCTATATTCAACCTAGACTTTACAAAACTGCACTGCGTGACTTAATCTAATTGTTACTTAGTCTCCCGAATGAAGAGCTATTTATGGGAGGGGACTTCCATCTGACTCCTAATGATTCTAGTGATCGCTGGCCCCTCGATGAGTGCCATCAAACCATAGTCCATTGGCGGAATTCTGGATGTGTGGCACACTCTTAACCCCTTGATACAGCACTTCACCTTCCACTCAGGGGCATAAAGTATCCTTTTCAAAATGTACTTTGTGCTGGCCTTGGCTCATCGCCTCCCCCACTTCTGCGAGATTCAAAACCTGGCCAGGGGCATCTCTGATCATTTCCCACTCTGGGCAGTTGATGGTCTTGGTGGTCCTGTGATGCCAATCAAACTTTACAAACTTATGGCTCAGAAACTTGCCCCACACATGCTAAGGATGTTCAAGAAAAGTAGGGAACGGGGGATTCTCCCCAGAAACCAATGTGTGTCTACCATTGTAGTCATACACAAAGAGGGCAAACCACCAGATGAATGTTCTTCATACAGGCCCATCTCACTCCTCAACGCTGAGGTCAAAATTCTAGCCAAACTCCTGACTTCCCAATTAACACAGGTTATTGGTAGACTGGTTCTCCTGGATCAATCTGGCTTTATGCCTGGGTTCAGTACTGCACTCAATCTGAGGAGATTACATGGGGTACTGAGCAGAGCATGCCATATTCGAGAAGATGCCTTTCTCCTCTCCTTAGATGCCCGGATGGCCTTCAATACTGTTGAGTGGCCATACCTCTTCCAAGTATTGGCCAATATGGGATTTGGCCCCAAGTTCTTCCGAAGGGTCTGGCTCTTAAACACCCGAACACCTGGCTCAGGTTGTGGTAAATGGGTGCATCTCTCAAGTCTTTCAATTACAGCATGGTACCCGGCGGGGTTGCCTGATTTCCTCCTCCTATTTGTCCTAGTGCTGGAGTTACTGGTGGCTTGTATCCAAATGGATCTCCTGCTCTTAGGGCTCTGCTGGAATGATCGGTGGGAGGATAGAATTTCTCTTTATGCCAATGATGTCCTGCTGTACATGGCAAACCCCAAATTCTCCCCAAATAGAATAATGCATATACTCACCCTATTTAGCTGATATTCTGGATACCTGATAAATTCGACAAAATTGCTAATTTATGTACTACATGGTCCGGTGCCCATGCTACCCCGAGACTGTGAGGTCTGAGTCGTCACGGAGGGCTTCATATACTTTAGAATTTTTGTTACTGCTGTCCAAGACCTCTTCTAAATGAAAAACCTACTGCCACCCCTAGAAAGGTTAAAAAATAACACACAACACTGGAGATCCCTACCCCAGTCCCTACTCAGGACAGCAGAGCTATTCAAGATGATGGCACTGTCCTGCTTTATACACAAACTCTACAATACTCCATACCCCGTCCCAGTGGCCTACTTCTCACCCTATACCTCTATCAATATATCCTCTACCTCCACTCTCTCATTCATCCCAAACCCCATACCACTACTAGGATCCCAAAAATAACCCATTTTAGACTCTTCCCTCCTCTACCCTCTGCCTCCAAAACAAGCCTTTCTAAACCCTTCCCTCTGACTCTTCCCCCTCCACCTCCCCTTTACTCATTCCAAACCCCCTCATACTGCTATGAACTCCCCCAAAACATTCTAGACCCTTCCCTCTTCCATCCCTCCTTCCCTATTGTATCCCTCCACTATTCCTTATCAATCCAAATAACAGACTAAAATTTCCACCACTCACATTATTTCATATTTCCCTATACCAAATCCCCTCATCCTCCCCTTAACTCATTCCAAACCCCCTCCTATAGCTATAAACTCCTCCCAAAAAACTCTAGACCCTTCCCTCTTTATCCCTCCACTACTCCTTTTCAATCCAAATAGCTGATTACCATGTCCACCACTCAAATTGATTGCACATTTCCCTATACTACTTCCCACTTATCCTGTTTGGGTTCCGGAGTTGTGTGCTATTCACTGAAAAGCGCTTCAACACCTCATCAGGGGTAGCAAGTGCTATGTAAATACAAACAATTTTCCCTCTTCTATCCCTCCACTATTCTTTTCAATACAAATTTCAGACTAATATATCCACTGCTCACTTCATATTTCACTATACTAATTTAACACTAATCATTTATGGGTTCTGGAGTGGCATACTACTTGCAGAAAAAGCGCTTCAACACCTCATCAGGGGCAGCAAGCGCAATATAAATGCAAACCTTTTCCCTTTTCTATTCATCTCAAACCAAATAACTGAATGAAATATCTACTGCTCAACTTACTTTACATTTCACTATACTAATTCACCCCTAATTCTTTATGGGCTCCGGAGTAGCATGCTACTTGCCAAAAATGTGCTTCAACATCTCATCAAGGGTAGCAAGCACTTTAAAAATGCAAACCTTTTTCCTCCACTAGCTTGCTCAATCCACATAACGGACTAACATATTCACCACTCAAATTACTTTCCTATTTCACTATACTAATTCAACACTAATCCAATATGGGTTCTGAAGTATCATGCTACTCGCCAAAAAAGCGCTTCAACACCTCATCAGGGGTAGCAAGCAATCTATAAATGCAAACCTTTTTCCTCTTCTATCCCTCCAATATCCTACTCAACCCAAATAACTCAGTAACATATCCACCACCCAAATTAATTGCATATTTCACTATACTAATTTATCACTCATCCTTTTTGGGTGCCGGAGTTGCTGAAAAAGCACTTTGATGCCTCGTCAGGGGTAGTAAGCACTATATAAATACAATTACAAAACAATACAATTTGCTGACTTGAAACGGGACTATTAACGTGCTCCCTCTGAAACGTACTTTCCTACAGGTTGGGCACACTCTCAAAGCCCAGAGGCAAGGAGCTGCCTGAGTCCTCCTCACTGAAGGATAGACTACTTGATGATCATATGGCACGTAAGGCTGATTAGTAACACCCCAGACACCCTCACACAACTGTGTGTGAAATGGGCTTTGGATTTGGGTGGAGTGGATGATGATGAATGCCCTGAGGCCCTGGCCTCCCCGAGGAAAATAGCGATTAATGCCAGATTCCACTTGGTGCAGCTCAAAATACTGCATAGAGCCTATTTTGCCTGTACCACATTAGTAAAAATGGGTAGAGCAGCAGATGAGACCTTTTCAGGTGGTGTGGACATCAAGGCACTTTTTTAATATCATATGGGAATGTCCTGTTATACATCGCTATTGGGAAACAGTTGTCAATGGTATGAACACCCTGTGTAGAGCTCCTGTACCTCTCACAGCTCAATGGTGCTTGCTTACTATTTGGCATGAATCGGATCTTGTCCATATGGACCAGACCTAGATGACTCTGAGCAATAGCCAAGCGCAACATTGCCCGCCATTGGGGAACGGAAACTGCACCATGCCTAGAGACTGGAAGAACGACATGGACTAGAGCATGATGGCAGAGAAAGTGGTTTGTAAGAATAGAGGCTGTGCTAATAAATGGGAGAAAATATGGGCTAAATAGAATGATTAGAAAATGGAACTAGGCCCTTCCACTGAGCATGTACCCCAATCCTTTACTGTTGGGGGTAGGTAGATAAAGGGTGGGAACTTATCCAATATGTACTGCAATTATCGGCGATGTATCTCTTTACAGAAAGAACACAATGTGGTGTGTTAATCTATACCTTTTGTTTAAATAAAAAGATCTTTAAAATAAAAAGAAAGATAAGTCTTTACAATTTTAAAATTTTGGCTGCGCAACACTTTATTTCAAGGCAGCAAACTAATTGAAAGACTGATCCTATGGATGGTTCACAGGAAAACAAACAGTCATTTGAACAGTTGTGTAAAAGTTGACAGACCCCTCTAGAAGACTGAATCTAATGTTACAAGGAATGATGCCACTTTTCTCCCAACCAATGTGAAAAAATGCCAGTAAAAAACTGGTGTTGAAAGAACTCTAAAAAAAATATTTTATATGTAATATATATAGTGTGATTGTAAACCTCCATGTAACATGATTGTTTAATAATATATGTGTGTTTTCTAGATGTTCAGAACATTTCGCTTTAGAAGAAGACAGTCACATTGAGTACCACAGCCCACACATGAGTCTCTTCAACGAAGATCCATGATTAGTGATTACGTGAAGCCCCAAAGGCACCTGAGCTGAGCTGAATCACAGGTGGATTTCCAAATCAAGTAACATAGACCAATTTTAGAAAGATTTAAGTTTAAAAGTCACACTTGTAAGAATCACTTGTGCTGAAGGTAGATAGGTGTTCCAGGGTTACACACCACTCTTTCTAAAGAAAGATTCTGTTTGCTAGCTGTAATCCGTCTGCTTACTGTATTCCACTTCACAAGTAAGAGAGGTTAGGATTAAAGGAGTCTCTGAGAAGATAAGTGACTGTGTCATCAGATCTAACAGCTACTCCACAATTTCTCAATTTCCAACTGCTCCCCAGTTCCATGCCCACAATTAAACCTAAAAAACATGGATCTATGTGTGCATAGTTGTCGGCACTCTTGGACTGAGGTCTCTGCACTTAATGTATAGGACCAGCATAGGAGTAGATTCACACCTGCAGCCTAGCAAATTAGTTTTTCTGAGTACATGAAGTTGTATGAAATGGTACCACAGGAGGGCTACAACAGATACTCATTAAGGCCTTTGTTAGTTGCCCCCATGGCCTTACAGAAGCTAACACCTTTGAAATATAGATGGTATTGATATCTAGTGAACATTACACCTTAGAAATTTAGATAGAATTGGTGCCCAGTGAATTGGTGCAAGAAACTGAAGTCCGGCAGTGGTGTGTTGAAGAGTGGTAGAATCTCAAAGCCTGTTGCACAACATTGTATAACATTTCCTCCACCAGTAAGTATGTGTGGCTCCTGGTAATTTGGGAGCGAGTCACTTGAAATAAGACACAACAACTCATTGAAAAAGCTTCATGAATTACTGTCTCCGTTTTTCGACCGGTAAATTGCTGGGATGATTTGCTAGAATTGGTACTGTGCAATGCAATGCAAAAGAAAAACTTGCTGCATTGCTTGCCTCCAATACAGAAACTATGTAAAGCATCATACTTTGGTAGCATTGCATGATATTGATTACATAAGCCATACATAAGCCATACATCCACCAGACTGTAGGTTTAATATAACACAAGCAGTAAGGTGCAAACTTTAAAGCCGATATAACAGCACAGATGACATTGGGAAGTCTGTCTTCTCACATGAACAACACCCAAAATTATACAATCTAAGATCTAGGAGAATCAGGGGCACCTTGGATGCCAGGAAGCTAAAGGCAGTGATGCAGGAATTAGAAAAAACAGTTAATTCATGAGATTTATGAGGTTCAAGTGCCGCAAAATTCACAAAGTTTGCAAATGTCATTGCCATTATCAAAACATTAATGCAGGCATAATACTTAGTAAAGGATGTAAGAACCTGTCACACAGTATAATGTTGCATGTCCACTGCTTACGTGAAAGGTGACCATGTCCGTACTTGTCAACGTCTGAAGACCTCTCTAAATATAATCCACTAATCTTGGTGCCCATCATGATACAATACTTCAAATTAGCCAGAGTTTCCCTTTCGTCTAGGTGAATCTAGCACAGCAAAAAGTGTCGTCATGTGAAGATATTGCCATGTCATAGTCAATTACAAAAATATGCGATGAAGATGATAAAATGATGTTGTAGCTGGAGTACAACAATAAATCACAACAAATAAACAAAAGCTCCATGAGATCAGTGCCTTACAGAAAAAATATATATATGCCAGAGGGAAAGATGACACATGTCAGGATGTCCATGGAAACAAAAGACCACAGTATAATAAGGTCATTGAATGCCAGACAAACACTGCCATTGCCAAAGATGACCTAGCAGACATCCATACTAAATTAGAAACCATCAAAAATAACTTGGAGCTACTAGCTATAATTGCAGAGCAGGCAAATACCACAAATCTTTCATAGTTAGTATGTAAAATACCTTGATGGTCACCAAGGAAGATCCAGCTCTAAACGCCATTTGGAAGACCATATAGGAAATATTAGCTGGTGTGGAAAATGCCAGATGATGTGAAAAAAGCATTTGCTCACCTCTCCACCGACTTCAGTAGGAACCTAGAGACAAGAAGAACAGGTGTATGTCATGTACAACACATGTGCTGACTAGGCCTAATCTGAGCCAGAATGCCCAAATACTCAGATCTCAAAGGGACATGGTTCTGGCTTTGCTGCACATTACTGATGCAGTGAAAGTTGTGCTGCCACTTGCCCCTCTATTGGCTTTTGAGCTAAGTGGGAGAAATTAGTATAATACCTGAATAACAACTCCAAAATATTGCTTGACAATAGTATCGTGGTTAAAATATTGTGACACAAGCAAACGATCATTAGGGATAATATCAGAGTCAAGCATAATGCTTTTTCTTGTCATAAATAATAAGCAGTTGAAGTTTTTTGGGTCGATTAAGACATAAAAAAGAACAGAAGGGTATGCCTGTAGTACCGCTTCCTGTGCTCTTAAATGCTTTTGTGGATTAGCATCTTCCATTATTAAAAGTGCAAAGAGGGCACAATCTTTTGCTAATTGTGTATGTTAAAATTACCTGAATATGCCCATGTTATTCGAATCTAAGGGGTTCTGGGGCCAATTTTCAAGGACATGCAACAGTATATAATTTAGAACTACAGCAATAGCTATACAATATGTCAGTATGGTGTTACTGTGTGGTTAACCTGATATAGGGAAGTCTAATTTGTATCTAATTAGTAAGGCTGTATTAATGGATATGTTTTGTAATGCACAGCTAGTTTATTTTATGCAAGCAGGGATATTTTGAGTACTTTGGGTGGAGTGGGAATATAATACGTTTTTATTTATCAGTCACACACAGCATGTTTGTGCACAATTCTAAGTTTAATTTTCTGGCTTCCAACTAATTTTATAATGTTTTTAATTTTATTTTGGTTCAATGAACTTAAACTTATTTTTCAGTTGTATAAAGGATTTAATGGATTTGATATGGTACTTTCTACTTGTATTTCTACTTGGATTAATTTTATCTTTGGGCAGTAGTCTTTTAAAAAAAATGTATAGGGGTTAAAATTATATAAACTAGAGTTACTTTGTCATAAGGAGCTACTGCAGCTTCAGAAAGACGAGTATCTTTTTCAATCATTTTATTTGGCAACAACTTTAGTTGGTTTAATAAAAGGACTTTATTTATAATATATGTACTGCATATTTAATGCTGAAATGCATACTTCTATGTGTAGTGTATATGTGTAGTGTAATATAATGTATATTCATGGTATAATCTACTCCATATTTGAAATGTATTTAATGTATTATGTTTGTTTCAAAGTGTCCTGTTGCAAGTTTTAATGTGGTACATACAGAAGTTAGAGTCCTGTGTACATAGTATTGCTAGATAGATTGTATTTAATTTTGGGGTGTAATTATTTATTAGCAGATTATCTGGCATAATGTCTTTTTCATTAAATACTGGGGATGTAGTTATTATGCCTGGGTGAGTAGTACTGGACCTGCATCTCTGGAACCCAGAACCCAGAGTGACTCCAAGGGCTAGTTTGCTGGCCTCCTAATCTGAAGCTTCAGGGACATAACAGGCTTCTAGCAACTTTTCATCTGCACCGATGCATTTTCACTGCTGCGTAGATTTGACCAGTCGCAAAGACTCGCATTGCCACCGCAGTCCACATCACCTTTGGAACAGCCACTGCGCGATGCATTCTCAGCACAGGCCATTGCATCTCTCTTTGACAGCAGCCTCGACGATGACCCAAACTGTGCATCACAGCCTCACAGCTACTCAGAGCCTGCTCATCGCTCTGACTGCCCGGTGCATCCCCTACTCTGGACTTTGCATTGAAAGTCTTCGTCAACTAGATCCTTCAGGTTGACACAACAGGACCTCACACTGCAGCCTCGCCACATCGCTTCGGCTGTGTGGCGAAGTACAGCAAGAGAGGGTGATTGAGCTATGTGTGGAGTGACTGTGCAGCTAGAGGGGTGACTGTATCTAAAGGGCAGTGAGTGCATAGCTGGAGATGGATGGCTGTGCATCTAGAGAGGGGTAATCGTACAGATGGAGCGGGTGGGTGTAAGGCAAGTGAGTTTATGGTACTTAGAAGTGGAGTTAAGAAGAGTAATTCTGTACTTACCTATTTGCACTTACACTTATGCATTTGCTACAATATTTTGGTAACACAATATTTAAAACTCGAAATTTAGACATACAACCCTTTGAAAGTCCTAACACAGCCCCCAGTCATGTCTGTGAGAAACTTAATGCACAGCCTGGTTTCATGTCTGTGAGAGGCCTAATGCACAGCCTGGTTTCATGTCTGTGAGAGGCAGGACACATAGGCTCGGGTCATCTTCGTAAAAAAAAAGTCTTGCAGTACAACCTCAAGCCTTCCTTCTGAGTAGTGATTTTTGACAAAGGAGAGAAAGAAAAACACACCCACAAAAGCCATTAGTTAAGGCTTACCTGAGCTAATCAAAGCAAATATAAGCATGCACGCTCCTGTATGCTTGCATGCACAAATACTGTTGACCTAGTGTGTTTACCAATGGTGGGGGAAAATAGTTGCTTTCTGTACAGAACACATATAGAAGATCGATAATTAAATGTGACAAATAGTGATATATTGAAGTGTACTTTTCAGATGTAAAATTGTCCCTCATACATTCCAATGGAAGGAGTTCCTGTAAGGCAGAATAATACACCAAATGGCCAATTGCATGAGGTTGTGTGTGAATGATGAAGGCCTGACACACAATGTCAGGTGTTGTATGTGGATGAGGGTCTGAAAGCCTGATATAACGTCTGTGACGGGCCTGACACACACTTTGATGGCATGTCCATGAGTGTGTGTGAGTGTGTGAGAGTGTGTGTGTGTGTCTGTGTGTCTGTCTGTCTGTCTCCACTCTGTTTGGGTTTCGGGGTAGCGTGCTACTCACCGAAAAGCACTTCAACACCTCATGAGAGGCAGCAAGCACTATATAAACCTTTTCCCTCTTCTAACCCTCCACTATCTTTCTCTAGTCAAATAACTGACTAACATATTCACCACTCAAATTACTCTCATATTTCACTATACTAATTCACCACTAATTCATTATAAGTTCCAGAGTAGCGTGGTACTCGCCGATAAATCGTTTTGACGCCTCATCAGGTGTAGTAAGCGCTGTATAAATGCAATTACAATACAATACAATACCACAGAGCAGATGTCAGGCCTCTCATCAGTACCTACTTTACGTAAGGTAGGGACTGTTTTGGGTACGATCAGTGCTTTAAATGTTCCAGTACTGAATACTGGCACTTTTATATTTTGAGAGGGAGAGTTCCTGCACTTTTCAAGAGATGGGCAATAGCTTTAATTGGAGTCTACTGGCACTTCTCTGAAACAAACAGGTACTCTGGTACAGGGTACCTGCACTTCTATTTTTCCATTTCAAGCCCTGGGTACAATGCTCTTATTGGATAGGTAAAGAAGGTGCTTGGGTGTTTCACTGGAGGATGGGTGTAGTCCTTGTATCTCACACTAGGCTGGGAAACAGGATCTGAAGTCTGTTAACTGGATGTCGATGGAGGTTTCTCTCACTAAAAATCTGGCTCTCGCTTGTGAAAGTGGTTTTTCGCTACTAAAAGAATTAATTTCTGTCACTGAATGTGAAGGAAGGAGAGGCACTATTAACAAAGAAGCTGGTGGTCCTGAAATTGAAGGAGTGGGACAGTGTTATTCAAGTGGTGTGTTTTGTTTGTTAAGGAGATTGGTTATGTTGACACCGCTACTGGGTGATGTTTCTGTCAGTGAAGGAGAGTGTACTTCTCATTGAATTAAGTGTGGCTTGACGGGTATGTTACTGGAGATGGGTGTTTGCTTCGGTAAATGGATAAGGTGTTTGGTCTCTGTTGGCTGGCAAGATGTGATTCCTGCTGGTATCCTGAGAGCCCATGTGTGGAAAAAGAAACAGTAAGATAATTGTTGTGGTTAAGAATTTGGCCGAAAAGAGATTTGTTTTTTCTCATCACAGTTTTGCCTCATTATAAAATAGCACAGAGGGTCAATGTGGCAGCTGTAAAGGCTGTAATGGCAGCCACATGGCAGATCTTTTCACGCATTAGGCGCATGTCCTCTTTGGTATTGAGTGGTTTGGTTCCGGTGGATTGGTGGTGGTTTCCAGACAGTGTCCAATTGCAGTTCCGATCTGTTATGGTAATACTTAGCTGGACTACAAGTGATTTATTACCATGTGCAATCTGTATACTTGCCATTCAGCCTGCAACTGGCAGTGCAATGGTTGTAGTCCTGTGACATTTTGGCACCACTGAGAGGGTATAATTAGCATCCAGCCTGTAATTATTACACTCAGCAGTGATAGAATCAAATTGTGTTGACTCCATTGCTACCTGAGCACTATTCTCATCTACCCTGCGTGGTGTGCAGCCACCCCTCGTGCAATCTAATGGTGGTGTTTCTGTGACTTTCAGAATGCTTGATTGAAGTGTTCTTTTCTGTTCTGTTAATTAGTTTTGAAGTCAGGGGACCCATTTATTGTGGTTTTCGTCTTTGGAAGAAACAGGTTTTGACTTCCTTCCTGAAATTACGGTGGACTTGTAGATTTCGTATCTTTGCTCGCAAGGAGGTCGAGTGTTTTCCACCTGTACTGAGAAAGTCGCTCCACCAGTAGTCTGTTTTTAATTAGCAGATTGGATGAGTTGAGGTGCTAGTTTCGACAGTAGTGTCCTTTTCTGTATCATTGGAATTTCACTTGTAGCTACTGTGTGACTTCCCCTTGAAGGCCTCTATGGAACTGTAAAGTGCCTTAAAGACAGAACATCTGACTATTGATGCTTGTAGGGTCTCCTAGTTTTAAAATAATCTACATGTCATCTGCATAGTTGTAGCAAGTGAGGTTGATTGATCTGATCAGGTAAGGTAGAGGATGAACAAGACTGGTGAAACGAGTGACGCTTGTGAGATGCCGCAGAGCAGGATGTGAGCAGCTGAGGTAAATATTGATTTAGATACAAAGCTTTATCTGTCACTGAAGTGGGAGGTGATCATTTATTTATAGGTCCAGCTTCTCAAGTCACAGTAGTAGTGTCTGATGATAGACAGTATCAAGGGCTGTTGATTAGTGTAAAGGTACCAGGCCCAGAAGCAAGGGGGTTGAAGGCAACTATTTCACACAAAGTTCTCCCCTAATTATTTTGACCGTTAGTACTGGCTCAATTTATTTAGGAAACACTGGTGGAGATTCCTAAGTGAAGCTAAGAATATTACACCACCACGAAGTGGGAAAGGAGGCACGTCCTTTTGTTTTATATTCCCTCACACACCCTAGTGGTGTCATGCTTCATCATCGGGACACCCTGACGCCTATAAGTCAGGGTGGGTTCGACCATCTTTCAGGGAGCACTTAGTGAGATGTTCTTTGGCCAGGGGGATAAAGATTTAAAAATCAACTACCAGATGCCAGTTTTCCTTTATTCTTGGATCTGGCAGGGATAATAAAAACGAAAAATGTGGGTCAACAGGGATATTATGGTCCTAAGACCCTATAGCCAACATGTTTCAGTCCGCTAATGCCCCATAAAGGGTGCTGGACTTTCTTCAGGGCGGGAATGGCTGCCCCCTGGAACAAGCAGTAGTAAGAGAATTTCCTCTATACTATTTTTTTTTTAAGGGCAGAAAGCTGCTCCTTAGTTACATTTAGACTTTTGCGGCTTGGTTGATCACTCCATCCCATTTTGGGAGAGGTTGTACTCCACGTGGGACCTCACCTTACATTGGGGTAGCCCAGCAGTCAGACCGCCATCAAGGGTCCTGCCCCGTACTTCTTCCTATTTGGAGAGGTTAACCACCGCCTGGAGGCAACTGCCTAGAGGCCAGAGAACATTTGCATATTTACATACCTTTGTAAAGTGGTTAACTAGCCGTATTTCTTTTTCTGGTTCCAGCACCCGCTGGGCCCCCACTCTGCCTATTCCTTACATTTGAAATTTACATTTACTGCTGTGTTGTGAGAATGCATTTCATGAAAAGGAATATAAAGTAGGGTTGCCAAAACAAAAATGTCAGCCATGTGTTGTTTAAAGACACTGAAAGACCTCGTCTTGACACTTAATAGGGTTACAAATAAAAATGTATATATTCATTTGTAATGTGACTTTTCTGTCTTTGTTCCTTTTAATTATCAGTCATGGATCATTCAGGCAGCCCTAGAACACAATTAAAAGTGTTTTCTATTTATATGTGCTGTTCGAAGTATGCACAGATAAGTGCTGAAAATACGGCTTCAGGTAATGCTTATTTTTGTCCCGTAGGGGCATCAAAATATTGAGCTGGCAACCCTAATCATAAGACTGGAAGTTTGTTGCACGATCAGCACATTATTTCCTACACCCTCTATCCCTATTAATGTCAGAATAACAATAGTTTAACTTATACCTGAAACCCTACGCCGCCATCAATAACATGCTGAGTTACTTCAAGTGTCCGGGAATGTACCCTGCGTTCAGACAACTCACTCCTCATTCTGGCCCTTCACTTTTATGCTCACCCTGCACTCACAGCAATCACAATGCACTCACACTGACCACCATGCACTCACACCATTCACCTGATCACCCTGCACTCAGTCATCACTCTGCACTCGCAGTGCACTTGTGACTTGTGCTGTTCACCCTGTACCTCACCCTGCAGTCATACAAGCACACTACTCACCCTGCACTCATGTCACACTTCACTCACCTGTCCCCCTCACTGCTCAATCTGCAATCTCACTCAAATAAGCCCATCACTAACAATGAATTTGTTTGTCCAACTCTGCTCTTACATATGGTCACCTCACTCACCCTCCAGTCGCTCCTCTTACCCTACTCTCACACGGTTGCATCACTCACTGTGCACTCTTCAATCTATGTCTACTCGGACCCATTAACTTTAAACATTAGGCCCAATATTTTCAGAATGGATGACTCTGTGCAGTAAAGACCAAAGTGGGATTTGAACAAAATAAATACCATAAAGGGACCTGCAGAGAAATGAAAAACAAAATAGTGTGCATATCTCTCACCTCTTAAGCCATTGCTAAGCGCTGCATCCTATTGCACAATAAGCTGCATGCACCCCAGTCCGCGGTCCTCATGCACAACATGGAATGGGAACACTTCCAACATAGCATCAACACAAATACAATGCCCTTTCAACCACACACCCTACACATATTGTAGCTTGCTCCACATAGGGGGTAGTAGAGCCGCTATAAATATAACAATAAAATACATTCAAGACCGCTCCATCCCATGTCTTCTTGGCTCTGTCCTTTAGCTCCTGCCTCCTTGCCTAGATTTTTGGATGGTAGGGCACAGTGGTAGGTGGTGGGCCGAGCCACCGGGGAAAGGGGCCCCCTTCATGTGCTTTGCAGGGGGGCCCCCTCAAGTTTCGTTATGCCACTGACCCCGGGCAACCAACAACCCAATTTCTTACTCTGGGTATTTATAATCAACAAGTTATCATCAGTGAATAGTAACATGGGTAGCTTCTACTCTGCCATTTTCGATGAGACATTTCCACAATTGATTAGAAAGTCAATGCAACTATTATTAAAGAGTAAAATAAATTGAGTATTGTTAGACCTGGCATCCTTTACGTGGTTTCGCCTGACTTTTTGCCTTCAGGCCTGCCTGTTTTTGTTGACTTTGTTTTTACTGGCCTTAGGATTCTGCACAATTTACCCAGGCTGACCAGTGCTAAAGTGCTTGTGCTCTTTCCCTAAAACATGGCTAAATTGGCTTACCCACAATTGTCAAATTTAACTTGCTTGTAAGTCTCTAGTAAAGTGCACTACATGTGTACAGGGCCTTTAAATTAAATGCTACTAGTGGGTCTGCAGCACGTATTGTGCTAACCACTAAAGTAGCCCTTTGCACAAGTTTGAGGCCTGCCATTACAAATCAAGTGTGTGCAGTTAGAATTGATATATCCACCTAGAAAGTTAACCTTCTTGCCAGGCACCAAAACATCCTTTTAAATACATAAAAGTCATCCGTAAGGTATTCCCTGGAGAGCCCATGGGCAGGGTGCAACATATTTAAGAAGTAGGACTTGTACTTTTAGGTTTTACATGTCCTAGTAGTGAAACACTCTTAAAGTCATTTTTCACTACTGCAAGGCCTATCTCTCCAATTGGATAACATTGGGATTGGCTTATTACATTTTACAAGTTTAATTTTCAATTGGGAATAGATTTGACCCCAGGTTTGTATCTCTGGAATTACAATTAAAAATCATAACTTATGGTGAAGATTGATTTTAATAGCAATTCTGAAAATGGCACTTTTAGAAAGTTGACATATTTTTACTTTAGCCATTTGGTGCCTACTTTCTTTCTCGGATCGCTTGTCTGTGTTGGGTGACAGCTGGGCCTTGTGTATTCCTCTAGACAGCCACACACAAAGGGAGTTTAGGTGTGACTTGATGGACCATCTGTGTCCTGTTGGGCCATGTTGGGCCGGATTGGAAGGAGGAGCGGCACCCAGCCTCACACTTACACCTGAATACGCTGTGTCCTTCACCCACACAAAGGGCTGCATAACCCCCTGTAGTAAGTCTGGGGCCAGGATAGGAAGGGCAGGAACACTGTGCACTTCAAAGGCATCTCTTTGAAGTCCCCTTCACTTTAAAGTCCCAACTGGGTATAAGTACTGGACCTACCTCTGACACCACCAGCTCAGTACACTTCTGGACCTGTGGATACTCTGTCAGGAAAATTGGCTGTGGTGTTGCTGAAAGGACTGTCACTCTGCCGGACTGCTACTCTAAAGGAGCTGCTGTCTTGCTGTGCTGACCTGCTGCTTGCTGACCTCTTGCCTTGGGAAGGAAAACTAGACCTGCGACAGACCTTGAACCCCGGACCCCAGAGTGACTCAAAGGGCTAGTCTGCTGGCCTCCTGATCTGAGCCTCAGGGACATAACAGACTCACCATAGGTCCTGAACCCGTCTTTAGCGGGTTCCTGGCCCCCAATAGACACCTCTCAAGTCCTCGGCCTTTGGAAGTGGTCTTCCTGCTCTTTAAGTCAAGCTTTTGGGCTTTTGCGAATGGGACCGTTCTCTCTGGAACCTTGTTGCAAGCCTGGAAATCCAGCATGAGTGGCTACAAGTTTGTCTCTGTGCACAGCAAGTATCACCACTCGTGACCATGAGGCTCCAGTTTGCCCATCCACGATGCCTGGCAGTTCTTCATGCTCTGCTAACCACCTCTAGCAACGCTCTCCTTGTTCCAGGTGAACTTCTCTCCCATGAACAGGACTCGCAGCACAATGCTTGAGAAGGTAAAACTTCAGCTGAACTTATTTGGGACTGTACCGGACCCATGATCCATTGTGGTCAGCCTAAACATTTGGTTTGATCCGGTCTAGCACAACCAAATAGCACTAGTTGATGCTTTATGCTTCTAAGCACAATATTGCAGTTTATTCTTTAAAAAATCATAACTTTGGTTCTATATATTGGATGTTTCTCATTGTGGTCTTGGTTTGTTCATTAAATGAAGCTCTATGTTTCTAACCTGGTGTGGGATCTTTTTGTGTGGTGTTTTCACTGTTTTACTGTTTGAAGAGTTGCACAAATATTTTACACATTGCCTCTTAAGTTAAGTCTGACTGCGCTGCGCCAAGCGACCAGGAGTGAGCACAGGTTAATTCAGGGTGCGCCCTGACTTACCCTAACTAGGATTGTGGTTCCTGCTTGGACAGGGTGAATACCTCTGCCAACCAGAAACCCAATTTCTAACAAGTATGTATATCCAAGATAGTTTAAGAGTGATTTCCTTTTTGTGAATTTGTGTAGCTTGGTTAGTTTGAAATTTTGAGATCTGTGTATGATATAAATTAACTGCAAATATTTTTAGAGATATAGTTGAAAATTTTAGATTTAGTTTCTTTTGTGTGTTGAAAATAAAATTTAAATGTACATATTGTTGGCTTCTTGTCCTTTGAAACGTTAAATCTTGATTGGTATTTAGGGATCATTTTATTTCTTTCACTACATAGCTTTGAGGTTTACTCTTAAAGTATCTGTATTGGGAATATAATGAGCTAAATGTTTTATTAATACATATAATGAAGTGCTTTATTTGTTATTAGCTTTTAAAGTAGGAGTCATTTTTAACATTGTACTTACTTGAGGTAGAGTTAAGGTGCTTTCGTTGGATGGGTAATTTACACATTTCTCTTCAGCCAGCTGTGCAGCAGCTTTGGTTATTTGGCACCTCTTCTTTTTATACTCCGTTTGTTTTTTACTTTTTGGTCTATGTAATTCTTCTCTAGCCTCAGGTATTTTTCATGACAAGTGAAAAAAAGAAATGATGAGCCCACTGCTGGAGAAATGTGCTGTAGACCCTTCAGTTCCCCGCAACGTCTGCCCATCTCATTAATCCATGGCTCTCCCGCTTTGTAGAAAGCCATAATATTCTCGATCCTACACAAACTGAATGTTTTCATTTATAGAGGACCAAGTCTGCCCTGTTTGCTATCCCTGATTATATAAGAAGCTGTTTGGATTCCAGTGGTAAAGCAGCCCTTATTCTTCTTGATTTGATTAAGGCCTTTATCACCATTTATTGAAACATAATTTCTGTTGAAAATGTTCCTTACCCAGCATTGCCAGCCCATCCACAACACCACATTCCACTCCACTGATCGATCTTTTCATTGTGAATGCCTTAGGGCTCCTCTTTCAGCCCCACTCTCTTTAATTACCCCCCCATTCATTCTAAGAAGATCACTTCTTTTTTTCTCTCGTGCCCTATACTGATGACATCCAGATTACAGCTACCTTTGGTGACAATATCCATGCCACTAACTTTCAAGAATCTAAGGGGGATATTCTCAAGAATATGTGATAATCATCGCAAAATTTGCTTAATGCAACTTTGCACATCGCAGTCCTTCACGGGAAAATAATACCGTGGTAACATGGTATTCTCAAGCCGGCGGTACTATGTGATAGGCTCACGATAAGGCGTCAAATGTCCACGATAAAGTCAACGCAAAGACACAAAAATGCGAAACACGAATGCAAAAAAAGCTGCGATGAGGCTAATCGTGATACAAAAACCAGCAAAAATCATTGACAGGCCTGTAATTCCCACGCGTCATGCGGGAAAATGCACTATAAAAGTAGATCAAGAAAAACACACCGAAAACAATATAAACTGCGTAGCAACATGGATGCACCCGGACCGAGTGCCCAGGTCAACGCAAACCCCACAAGCCCCACAGACTACCAGCAAGGAACCTCGGGCTCGGGGAAGGCCAAGGAGAAGAGGAAGAAGAAGACGGGGTACAGTCCGCATGACAACCGGATCGTCATCACGGAGGTGACAGAACACTATCGACAACTGTCTGTCACCTCTGCCGTGTCATTGGCAACACAGACGGAAAAATGGCATCCCATCGTGAATGTAGTCGGAGTATCGAGGAGGCCAAGATGCGTTGGCATGATGTGAAAAGCCAAACCAAGCAGAAACCCGATGCCAACAGGAAGGCAGCTACGGCAAATGGAGGCTGGAGTCCTGCGCCATAGGAGGAACTGGAGCAAATGGCGGCCACAGTCATCAGTGTGGAGACGGTGCAAGGAGTCGGGAGTCCGGATACAGCTCGACATGACCTGACACAACATCAACAGGGTGAGTATCGAATAGGGACTGGGGGCACGGGGGGACAGGCTCAATGGCACACGTGCACAATGGCGTGTAGCACACCGCACACCCACAATGACCCTGGGTCATGTCCCTGATCCCCATGTTACACTGCAGCACACATACAAACAATAAATAGGCCCCCCTTCCACCCTGTGCCCAAAGGGGTCCCCCCCACATCACCAATTTCACAACACACACATGCAGCCGTGCTAAACACAGCAAAGATGCGTATTTGTGAGCCACACCGACAATGCAAGTGACACTACATGACGAGCAGCATGGCTGGAGCACAAACACCATGAAATTGAGCATGTCATGACACTGAGGTGGCTGAGCGTGGACCACATCTGGAAAGGAGCAGGTCACACTCTGACACTTCCTCGTGCACCTAGAACCCATGTCGTCGAAAACACATATGCAGACAAACAATGCACAAGAGTGCAAAAACCATCCAAGAGCACAAATGACACATCACAGCACCTTAAAAGCACAAAAGTCAAAGGCACACCGCCTCCAGGGGATAAGGGGCAGCAAAATCACAGCTGCAGGGGCGACTCTCCCACAATGCAGCACACACAGATAGCAGTAACAGCACATCCATATGGACGACAATGTGGTACACAGTGCAACACTTATTCTGCAGAACAGAGGACACAACTGGGTCTGCTTGTGCGTAGAAAAGGCTCAATCACATCTTACATAGCAGGAAACTGTATGATGAAATTGTACGTGTACAACCTCACCTACATCATGTAGTCCAAATGTCCTCTGTCCCTCATCAAAATTTTCACTCCTCCAAAACAGTCACATTGTACATTGCCATGCAGTGTGTATGTAAACTTGAACAACGCGTCAAAATACATGCCAACACAATGTCAACAAGGGTCTCCCCTTCACATTGCAGAGGGACAAACAAAACCTCCAGCAGAGCAGACCAGACAACTCAACAGTGATGCTCAAGAGGACCTCCACACTTCAGAAACCGACTGAACCATACCCAGAGCCACAGGATGATCATCCACACCCCACGCTGGACTGGCGAACACCAGCCCAGTTCACTCATCTCACATATTGAGTGGGGTACGACAAAGCCACATGTGCAAGGTCTCAACCACTGCCAGCGGTGACATGGCTGCGTCTGCTGTACACGGCAAAATGTAATGTTGTAGGGCCCGGGGCCCTAATGCATACATCATGAACACACGTACACACTCAGATAGTTTGCTGAACTGGCTACAGGCATGTGCGCCCTACACCTTTTATTGCCAGGGTCACATGTACAGTGACGCCTGTGCTGGATGTGTGTGGGGTGAGTGTAAGCCAGCCCTCATGGAGTCGATGGTGCTGGCAACAACTTGAACAGTGATCACAATTAAAGCGAAAACAGAAAACACAAGCATAACAGAAACAACTGTAAAGCATCATGATGGTAGCCAGAGAAAGTACAGTGTTCACCCAATATGCGACCACAATGGTCCATGAGGTGTGGTGCACTGAGTCAGTGGCACCTGAAGAGCTGAGAAGGGTATCAAGCTGATGATGGCAGGTGTGAGCAACTCTGATAGTCTGGCAGTAAGACACCTCCGACTCTGGCACCTGTTGTTTGGACTTGGTCCTGGAGGTGGTGACATGTGCATCCTGCAGTGAGCTACGTCCAGGCAGGTCAGGACTCGATTTAATGTGTGAGCCCAGGTGGACCGCAGTTGAGGCCAGAGGCAGCGGACAGCGCAGGGCCACAGACACATGGCCTTGATGTGCCCAAGGCCATCAACACAGAGGCCATCCAATATTCATTTAGAAAGGGTTCATGACTTGAACTGCACAGAGTTAGTGGCACCGGATGCAATGCGGCCGGCACAGGCAGACTTCCACGGGACGATGACATGCGGTGCAGTGAGACAGGGCCATGCGAGCATAGCGAGTCCTCATCGATGTCCAAGGTGAATGTGGCAGAGGTTTGCGGGGGACAGTGGAAGGTGTTCTCCAGGGCATGATGCAGAGGGCAGTATCCGGTCGGAAGCTGCAAATAGAGAAGTGGAATGCTATAGCCTCATTTTTGCCACCAAGTCAGTATCACCAACATGATGATGAAGTCAACCCCCAGTCCATAGACTCAGTCGCCACCAAAGTTCAATCAGAGAGTGTCCATGGATGTCGGGGAACAGTCTTAGTGGCACTGGCATGAAAGGGGATGCAGTCTGCGATGAGGACAGTACAACGAGATGAAGTCTGCCATAAATAAATCAAGACTGAGTTCCCAATGTGTAACCTACTCGACCTCAGTGTAGGCCCTAGGCAGCGGTCAGCAGGGGCACACAGCCACGTGTTGTTGTTAGTGACACCAGAGCAGTTGTTGGCAGTGTTCAATCACCCCGTGACGAGAATACTTTTTTCCTTCGGACTGCACCACGTCTTCCTCTTACTCCTCTCCTTGCATACAATGATATGAACTCTGCCATACACAGATCAAGACTCAGTGACTTACTTGACCGCTGTGTAGGCCGGAGGCAGTGGTCAGCGCGAGCCAACTGCTGTTTGGCAAGCTCCTCCTTGAACTCTGCCACACAACATTAAAATGGCATGTGGGGATGACTTGGGGTTGACGGAGGTAGAAGCAACAGAGCTCAGTGGGTGTTTAGCCAGCGACGATGCTGGGTCCTTCCTGGAACGGACTGGATTCGATTTGTCTGAGGCCTGCTGGACCGCAGTGTAGGCCGAAGGCGTGGTCATCAAGGGCACACAGACACGTGTGGTTGGGATGCCATGCACATACTTGGTGTCACCACATCGAAGGGCGTATAGTGACATAAAATCAGCCATGAAGTGAGTACTCTGCCGTTGCATAATCAAGATTCAGTTTCAAATGTGTGACCTACTTGACTGTAGTGTAGGCCGGAGGCAGCAGAAGAGTACGTCAAAGAGAGAGGAGTAAAGCGGGCCTGTGTCGCGGAGGCCGTGATGGTCTGAGGAGACTGCCAAGGTCGCGGCCCTCGGGCTTGGAACTGGCACCGGCACGTGGTGGGCCCTCTTTGACACACGCCGGTGTCGGCATGTGAGCAGTGGGGCCTGGCTGCGCAGAGGGGGCATGATGGGTTCGGGGACCAGCGGCCCAGGGTACAGCAGGCGCACAGGATCGCAGGCCACACCGCTCACGGCGACGGCATCGGCCTCGTGGCTGGGTGGGAGGCGCCGCTCTGGCAGACACATTGGGTATTCTGGAAGAGAACCATGCCCAGTGCTACGTGCTTTTTATTCACACCCCTACACGTGCCTGGCGTACGCCGGGCCAGCCCACTCTGCACATGCTTACAGGGGGGACGTCACAAGCTCCATTTCCGTGATCTTCCCCACTGGCTGGGGTGACATGGTTGCATCCACTGTCCACTACACCCCATACACCAGCAGTGCATGTAGACATAGATATGTCTGTGGTCTGCATACTGCAGTTTGTCCAGCACGTCTCAGCAACACTTGGCATTGTGTACATTCTCATTCATGGGTCACTTGTCTCCTTCGCACATGCCTGGTTCCCACCTCTTCACACATTCAGCTATTGTGGGTTTGAGGTGCCATGCTGTTGATGGCTCATGTACATGGCTAACCAAGGTTAACACAGTGAGTTGTGCTGTTGTGTCTGGTGGGTGGACATGTTGTTTTGCATGTTGTATGTTATTTTGTGATGTGTTCATTGCCAGAGTTGTGAGTTGTATGATTGTGTATTTGAGGTGTGTGGTTTGTTCATTTGGTACTTGCCAACGAGCAGTGCATTCCCATAGGTGCCATCCTTGAAGCGCTGGCTGATGTTGGACTGTCGGAAGAAGAGGGAATCATGCACACCGCCTGGGTAGTTAGATATGACATTGGTGAAGGATCACCGATGGTTCACTATTGCCTGCACATTGATGGTATGCGTCTGCTTCTGTTGCGGTAATTGTGTGCAGTGTCGGCAGGGGGAACAAGTAGGACATGTGTGCAGTCGATTGGCCACAACATGCGCGGGAATCCAGCTATGGTGTATGGTCCATGCTTGGTCTCCAGCTGTTCCTGCGCTTTGTGGGGGACGTATAGGTACTGGGGTACCAAGCTGATGATGGCATCCAGGGCAGGTGTGAGGAACTTGGATGGGGCTGGCTGTGGGACTCCTCCGACTCTGGCGGAGGTTGGTTGGGAGGTACCAGAGGCCAACTGGTGCAGCACAGCCAGCAGCTTTGTCTGAGGTGGGATGTTGGTTGTCCGCTGTGTTGGTACCGTCAGCCTGTGGACAATGACGGTCCGGATGGGGAGGATGGTTGTCCTTTTGAGCCTGTTGTGGGGATTGACATTGTCTGGTGTTGGGTCTGTGATGCTGGTGCATTTCCAGGAGGTCCGCTGTCTTTGTCTGCGCTACCTCCGTTGTGGTCTGGGGGAGAGGGCTGGGAGGGTCCGGGGGGTGGAGGACCTGGGGGTGTTGGCAGTGGGTGTTGTTGCCCTATTGGGGCTCCAGAATGCATGATCAGTGGTGCCATGGCATCTGTTGTTCTTCATGTGTGGCTGTGGTCTGGGCTCCCTTTGATGGTGCAGGTTGTCGTCCGACTTTGCACCAGGTCAGAGCAGGTGTTAATTTCCTGCTGCTAACATGCTTTATCACATGTTTTGTGATCTTATCACGATCTGGCTGGTCGTTGAGAATGTTGAGGTGTGGTGTTGTTGCAGCTTTTTGCTCGGGAACGCCTACTCTGCATCTCATTTGCGCTAGTTGTCGGGGTCATCCGTGGCGATGTTTTTTGCGGATGCTATTGCCAAAAAACTGGTCATATGGGCTGTTAGCACCAGATTGTGAATGGGGCGATAAATGTATCGTGACTTTGGCTGCGATAAAGTGCCAATAACTCGGCGGTAGGTTCTTGAGAATATATCCCACAGGGTGCTGGTGTGAGATGGATGCTTAGTAGCAACACAGATGAAATCCTCCTCTTTAGCAGTAACCCTAATATAATGAACACTGGTTGGTGGACGCAGGACCTCTCTCGCACTCCTATTCCTGCTGCTTCTTTTCAGGCTTCATCTTTGTCTCTGGTTTTTTTTAAAGCATATTTCCAAAGTCACCAGTACATGCTTTGTCTTATTGTGAATGCTGTGCAAAGTTGCCTATTTTCTTTCATTCTTCTGTAGACGACCACTGATCCAGGCTATTATTCTTTCTTGCTTGGTTTAATGTGATGCCTTTTATCTATCTCTTTTGGCCTTCTTGCTCCAGTGCTTGTAATTAGTACACTACTCAGCTGCCTTTCTTCTTGGTCTCGTGCCTGGTCTTCTCATCTCAAATAATTGCACTTGCCCTTTGGCCAAACGGATCATTTAAAAAGTGCTGTGGACCTTTCATAACTTTTATTACAGAAGTGGACCACTGGATCTCCAGGAACTCCTAAGGACCTAAATCCTTTTTTTTGCTAATATAACTATTACTCCCTTAGCTCAACTGGGGAAGATTTGGCTAACATTGAGTGGCTAAAAATCCAAAAACTCTTCCCCTTAACATCTACTCTTTCATGAGTCATCTCCAAATCTTTCTGTTTTTAATCCAGTTCCCTGACTTAGTATAAGCAGCTTATTTACCTATTTACCCCTCAAAATTAATTGAGGGTTGCTATTTATTTTATTTATTTAGGGTATTTGTAAAGTACATCACTCATCCCATAGGGGATATCATGGCGCTGTAACTTTCCCACTCATCTTAGCTACAGAAAACTCCACAAAAGGCCATCTTATACTGCTGCGGGGTATTTTACCAAGAACAACTAGGTTTTAAGGGGCATATCATCAAGGCCCGGCAAATAAATTATCGCAGCTTTATCGTCCGTTTTCGGGCAAAAAGCGGCAATAATTTCATTGCACTATCACCAAAGACACGCTAGCACGTGTTCCCATGCCTCTACGTCTTTCCCATAACGCCCAGCTATGCATCTCTAATGATATGCAAAGTGGGCGTTCCTCACCAAAATAACGTGGGAAATATCGCTAACAGACATTTCTCCTATCATCAATCTGCACACTAACCTGCACAGCGATAAGAAAAATAGCGCTAACCGCGCTTATCGCTCCTTTCCTTACGCCTGCTTTCCTTCAGACTTTGCAATGATAGCCTATATGAGGTGGATTGTGTGGATGAATCCACCCTGCCCTATCATCAACATATCGCCTATTGATGTGCGATTAACGCTGGATTTCCTGCAATAATCGCACTTTTTGCAACTATCGCTGGATTACTTTTCGCATTGGAGATAAGCATTGCTGATAGCACGCTATCTCTGCGATATAATCCAGCGATAGCCTGCGATAAATATCCTTGCGCTAAGCGCGCTTAGCGATAGTTATCGCCGGTCGTTGCTGATATGCTTCTAAATTTCTTTCCGAAATGGAGGTAATTATCTGAAATATGGAGGACCAGAGAACGATAATTCAATTTGTTAAATGCTTTTGAATGTTAGTGGTTTTGTACCTGTTTTTTGATTTTTTTAAGCTCTGTGATGTTAAGCATATATATCTTTTTTATAATTTTGTAAGGTTTTATTGATGTTTTTGTATTTTATGTACTCGCTGTCATTGCATTAGATTTATCATAAATTTGAATTTTTACTATATGCCATTTTCCTATTAGCTGATCCTTTCATCTAATTTCCATACTTGTGCTCTTCCTCTTCTTATTTTACAGCAGAACCTGCTGGCAAGCATAACGAACAGGGACTACAGATACCCAAACTCTTGTCTTTGGTTTCAAAAACGTTTCTGTTCTGCTGTGGCGATTTAATCACATATACAGTACGGTTTTGTCTTTCCTTGAAAGTGCTAGATAAATTATCTTTTTTGCATTGTGATCATTATCATTAATCGAACTAATTGGTGAATATGAAACTTTAGTAAATAAAGCCTCAAAGAAGATTTGTATCAAAGTTGATCACCAAAGCCTGAAGCCTGGACAGTTCCCAAACTGGTCTCTCTGGCAGAAGTAGCATTTGATTTCTCCAGTTCCATAAAAAACAAACATTTATGAGCAGTTTTCCTGCTGGCAGTTCTCTGTCACGAAGGCAGGAGGAGAATAATTACTGGGATATTCGCCCAATGGAATCAAGGAATGTGAGGGAAAGGGTGAGCTATAAAAAGGTAGGAAAACAATGAAAGTAGAGCTCTGGGTGAGCTTGTATTTAAAAGCCTGGCTTACACATAGTGGCAAGAATGTGTTATAGACCTAGAAATACTCTGAGTAGGTATCTTGCTTGTGGGCTTCTCATTTTAATGGGGAAGCTCCTGGGGGGCTGACAGAGCTCTGTGTGGTGGCCCTGAGGTACCTCCACATTTAAAATGCCAGGAATGGGGTTTTCTTTGATTGTTTTACTGTAGAATAAAGGAAGTGATGCAAAAAAGGGATGACATCCTTATTAAAATGGGTAACTCTCCTATTCACAAGAATTAAAGTCAATTATTCACTCTTCAATCCAAAACCGATACAGAGAGGCACCAGACAGAGGTGCCGGCTATCAGGTATATTATTCGTCCTGGCAGTGGAACCGTTGGGCAGTATATTGTGGCAATTTCACCATCATAGGGAAATACAGTTTGGGTCACACAAGATTGTTCTATCAATGTATTTCGACGATATTCTCCTCATAATAAAAAATCTCACCACCAACCAGGCATTAACTAAATAATAGAAGTCTGCAGTTGTTCTGGCCTCTGCATAAATTGGCCCAATATGTGCTGGTGCTGCTGACCAGGGCCACACAGGCTCCGGCACTTCAATACCCCCTGAAATGGTCCTATCCACTGCTTAGGTATCCAGTACTAGTATGAGTGAGAAGCCCTCATGAAGGAGAACTATGGTAAATGCATTTTGAGCCATACTGGACTGGTAGAGGGCTAGATTAAACTACCACTGTCATTGGGGTGGTGGAAAGCATTAATGATAATGGGTGCCCTTCTCAAATTACTCTACCTCTTCCAGAACATCCTAAATCCACGCAAATAAGAAATCTTCAGTCATAGGAGGTCATTAATGGTTTGGTTGGCCTAGGCAGACATGCAGCCTAGGATAGACTGGTACAACTTCGAATTTTCGTATGTCATGGCTGGGATTTCTGCACAATACTTTGAACTATACTATTTGACAATGCAGGACTAGTATGCACACCATGGGTTACACCCAGCAGGCCACCCCCTACACTTAAATATAGATGCACAACTCATTTACCCAATCCCACTGGGCAGCACTTTACTGGCATATTCACGACACCCCACCACAGAGACACACACAGTCGACTTCCCTAGATGGACCTTGTCTAGACAAATACTCAAGTGTTCTACTAACCACATATTCCTGTACTGAGTCATTTTAGGCTTTCACTGACTTCTGACTTTTTCTCTTCTCCAGTTTTTACCAATTTGAGATTTGTTTTTTTGTATTAAATTTTCCCCATTTTTACTTAAGCTTTTTGGAAAGTTTCGTGTTTGGTTTCCTGACTTTAATGTTGTTTGGTTCTGTTGTATCAAACAAACACTTTTCTCTGATGAAGGCATGTTCGTTTGGTCAAAACTACCAGGAGTAAGCCCAGGATTAAAACTTCACTATACAAGGCCCTGAACTATGATTTCAATGCAATTCATACCCTACTCTTCCCTTTATAGTAATGCAGGATCTCATAGCATTAATTCCTAGAATTTTACTTACAAGGTTTATTTGGACATTAGTGGGCCAACTGCAGGCTTACTAGATGCCTTGCTTCTGCTGGCCTAGAGGATGCCAAGCACAAACGAAGAGCTCTAAACCTCTTTGGGGATTGTTTTTGTCTCAAAGGTGCTGCCATCAACAGGGCAGTAGCACTATGGTCAAAAATATAATGCTACTGGGTAATTTGACCATGAACAAAAATTACATCATTTTTTTGATTTACAGAAACAACTCTCTCACCCCAAAAGTAGGGGGATCTTTCTGCAAAACAAAATAGTAAAGGGCCTGATGCACTGGGAATGTTAGCCGAGCATGTGGGAGCCACTGTTATTTTTTTCTGTGTGTGGCTACTGTTCCTCTCATGGTAGTCACGAACAAGAAAAAACAATTTTGGGAATCCAGTGCTAAATTGTTATCATTATTGATCCTCCGGGTAGTGTAATGTTACAGAAGACAGTCCACATCTATCATTTTTTTCTATACAACAGGTTAATTCTATCACTGTAAAAAATAACTCCCAATCAATTATGACCACAGTTGACCCTTGTTAACCTCAACACCGCGTCTACTGAAGCTATGGGTGGTCCTCTAATCACCACAAATTCTACATTTTGTAAGTACCAGGAGCCTGTCCATTTCTGACTCACAGACACATAATGTGTGCACTTTTGTCCAAGACTGTTTACAGGAATATCGGCAGCAGTGAACCCATCAGATGAAACCTGCTTTTTGCCTTCCTTTACACAGCCATGCCCATTAACTTTCACAAGGAACTTGGGTCACAACAATATGGCAAGACAAAACACTCCACAGCACAGAAATACGACTAACCTCAGGGGCAGATGCGTACTGGACACAAACAGAAATGTTCACTGCATGACTGGCAGAGTCACTTCAGAACGGAGGAAAGACCCAGAAGGAGAGTGATGGGGGAGATAGAAGTGAGGGAAAAAAACAAGTGAAAAAGGAGAGAAAAGCGGAGCAAGAGAATGGGGACAGAGGTCCACTGGAACAGCAGAGATGAGGCACAGTTGAAACCTGCGGGTGGAGGAGGGCCTCGAACACCAACACTCGAGAGTGTTAACCCCTTCGCTGCTAGGCCTCCCCCCCCCCCCCTGTGCTAAGACTTTTTTGGCTACTTGAGGTAGTGCGCGCTTAGGCCCCTGTAACATTTTGACCGCATAAGGTTTCAACGCCAAATTTGCGTCCTTTTCTTCCAACATCATGGCGATTGTAAAGGTACCCAGGGTTTGTAGATTCCCCTTGAGGGGTCCCAGAAATTAGCCAAAATACTGTTACATTTTTTTTTGGGGGGGGGAATGGGAAAAAGGGCTGCAAATGAAAGCGTCTGGGTTTTTCTCTGCAAATGGTATCAAAAAAGGGTTTGTGGGGCTGAAATCAACATTTTCCCAGCTTTTAGGGAATGACAGACTTTTGTCAGAAAACCAACATGTTTTTACACAGTTTTGGCATTCTCCTGGGACATAGCCTATTTTTGCTATTTTTTGTGCTTTCAACCTCCTTCCAGTTAATGGGAGAAATGGGTATGAAAGCAATAATGGATCCTGGAAACCTATACATTTTAGAAAAGTAGACACAATTCTGAATTCAGCAAGGGGTCATTTGTGTAGATCCATCAGTGTTTCTTTATAGAAACTAACAGTTAAATATAGGAAAAATTGAAAATTTGTGGAAAAAAACAGCTTTTTGTGTCAACTTGTAACTTCTTCTAATTATGATAACTCTTTGAAAGCAATATACCGTTACATCTGCTGGACCTTTCTGGATGGTGGGATATATAGGACTTGTAGGTTCACCAAGAACCCGATGAACCCAGAGTCAAAAACTAAGCAGCAATTTGCAATGGCTTTTTATTATGTACCGGGTATATATCAATTATTGTGGGAAAATATATACATGGAAAAATCGGTATGAAAGACACCTATGTATTTCTGAAATGGGAACAAATAATAGAGTTTAGAAACAGTAGATATTTGCACATTTTCGAAATTGGGAATACTCATACTAGCATGGGGATTATCAGTCATTTTTCAAAATGACTTCTTTTTTACACAATGTCTTTCATTTGGAAGGCAGAAATGCATCGAAAGTCAATAGGTAATAACAGTTGCTTTACAAATCTGAATTTACCTAAGTCTCCCGATAAAAATGGTACCTCACTTGGCCTAGTGTCTGCGACAGGAAATGGAGCAAAACTCAACATGGACACACCTCAATTTCGCAGTGAAAAATGACCCTTTTTGGCAAAATGCCCAGCTGTAGTTTTTGAACCATAGCTCTGCTGGCACCTAGGGAAACCTAGCAAACCTATACATTTATGAAAACTAGACACCAGGGGATTCCAGGGAGGTATGGCTTGCGTGGATCTCCCAACGTTTCCTTACCCAGAATCCCCTGCAAACCTCAATTTTAGCTGATAAAATCATTTTGTGTGGGAAAGTTGTGGCATCACTGGGCTGGCACAAATTTCCTACCACCCAGCGTTCCCCCGGGTCTCCCAATAGAAACGGTGCCTCTCACGTGTGGGAGGCACAAGTACCCGCGACAGGCAAGGGCCCAAAACGTAGTGAGGCGACATCAAAATTGCCTATCACAAAACGACCTGGTTTTGCAAAGGGGGTACCCTGGGTTTTTGGCCCGGTGCTCGGCGGCCACCTATGTAAACCTACTAAACCCACACATTTCTGAAAACTAGACACCCGGGGGATTCCAGGGAGGTATAGCTTGCTTGGATCCCCCAACGTTTCCTTACCCAAAATCCCCTGCAAACTTCAATTTTAGCTGAAAAAATCACTTTTTTCACACATTTTTGTGTGGGAAAGTTGTGGCATCACCGGGCTGACACAAATTTCATACCACCCAGCGTTCACTAAGGTCTCCCGATACAAACGGTGCCTCACTCGTGTGGGAGGCCCAAGTACCCGCGACAGGCAAGGGCACAAAATGTAGTGAGGCAACATCAAAATTGCCTGTCACAAAATGACCTGGTTTTGCAAAGGGGGTACCCTCGATTTTTGGCCCGGTGCTCGGCGGCCACCTAGGGAAACCTACCAAACCCACACATTTCTGAACACTAGATACCCCGGGGAATCCAGAGAGGTATGGCTTGCATGGATCCCCCAGAATCCCCTACAAACCTCAATTTTAGCTGATAAAATCACTTTTTTCAAACATTTTTGTGTGGGAAAGTTGTGCCATCACCGGGCTGACACAAATTTCCTACCACCCAGTATTCCCCCGGGTCTCCCGATAAAAACCGTGCCTCACACGTGTGGGAGGAACAAGTACCCGCGACAGGCAAGGGCCCAAAATGTAGTGAGGCGACATCAAAATTGCCTGTCACAAAATGACCTGGTTTTGCAAAGGGGGTACCCTCGATTTTTGGCCCGGTGCTCGGCAGCCACCTAGGGAAACCTACCAAACCCACACATTTCTGAAAACTAGATACCCCGGGGAATCCAGAGAGGTATGGCTTGCGTGGATCCCCCAGAATCCCCTGCAAACCTCAATTTTAGCTGATAAAATCACTTTTTTCACACATTTTTGTGTGGTAAAGTTGTGCCATCACTGGGCTGACACAAATTTCCTACCACCCAGTGTTCCCCCGGGTCTCCCGATAAAAACGGTGCCTCACACGTGTGGGAGTAACAAGTACCCATGACAAGCAAGGGCCCAAAACGTAGTGAGGCGACATCAAAATTGCCTATCACAAAACTACCTGGTTTTGCAAAGGGGGTACCCTGGGTTTTTCGCCCGGTGCTCGGCGGCCACCTAGGGAAACGTACCAAACCCACACATTTCTGAAAACTAGACTCCCAGGGGATTCCAGGGAGGTATGGCTTGCGTGGATCCCCCAACGTTTCCTTACCAAGAATCCCCTGCAAACCTCAATTTTAGCTGATAAAATCACTTTTTTCACACATTTTTGTGTGGGAAAGTTGTGGCATCACAGGGCTGACACTAATTTACTACCACCCAGCATTCCCCGGGTCTCCCGATAAAAATGGTGCCTCACACGTGTGGGAGGCACAAGTACCCGCGACAGGCAAGGGCCCAAAACGTAGTGAGGTGACATCAAAATGATGTCACCTCAATCTCCCCTTTCCAATGGTACCCCTCCCATCTTTCTACGTGCTCATGGGGCTGAGATAGCCCCCTGAGCACGTAGAAAGGGAAACTGAAATGAGCCTCTTGGCTCATTTCAGTTTTGGTTTCACTGAAATGACGTCAGCGCGACGTGCGCTCCGAGCGTCATTTCAGTGAAACCAGGGGGGGGGGGGGGCCTCGGGAGCTGGGGAAGCTTTTCCCCAGCTCCTGAGGCTCTTTTGGCAAAAAGGCAATCCCTCTGGTGCCCGCACCAGAGGGATTTCCATTGCGATGTTTCATGGCGAGCTGGACTCGTCATGAGCACACGAGCACTGTGTGCCATGACGAGTCCAGCTCGTCATGAGCATGCAAGGGGTTAAACAATGTCATCGCTGTCCTAGGCACATATTTGACAACTCGGAAATATGCCTTTAGTTGCTGGGCTGCTTTCTGTCAATTCACCACTATACTGTAGATGAACAGCATCATATATCTTCTTCCACAGTGTTGACCTGTTCCATTGAATCCCTAGCACTGCTTATCTGTTACGGAGGGAACATTGGGATATGTGCAGTGGTGCCCACACACTCTAAATTCTGTGCATTGCTTAGTCACAATTGGCATGTAAATGGTGTGGCATTCCTCTGATCACAATCTCATGACCTTAACAATCAGAGGTACATGTAGACGTTCTCTTCTTCCCCTACTTGCCTGCTCACTTGTAGTATTTATGTTTCTTTCCTTATCATGTCCACCTCCTATTTGGTTTGAGTTTTCTGCAACTGCCTTTGGCATGCTCTCTCCTGCAGAACTTTCAGTGTTGCCTGTGTCCTCATCATCCCATATGAGATCATCAATGGAATTTGGCAGGTTCCTGTGGTACATCCCACCCCATTACCACCATTCTTATCATATATGGCAGACCATCAGACAACATGTCCTCCCTTATCCTTCTGACTCCCTTTGGCAGTGTACCAGCAAAAGTAGGTTGCCCTGTTTGGAAGTCGCTTACCTCTCAACTTCCTGTAATGTTCTTGCAGATTCTGCAAGCCTTCTGCATTCCAACTGGTAATGTTGGAGATGAGTGATGTCACTAAAGGTCCATGCTTAGGAACACTGATGGACATGTTTAAGCCACACTTCTGGATGGATGGAGGATTAGGCATCACAGGCGTGACCACATGTGATGCTATTGAGAATAAAAGAGCATGGCTTATCTATACAATGTGGCACCATGTCTGAAATCAATCCGTCTGGTTGTCGTGGACTGGTACATATGGGACTGTGACACAGAGATTGTGGTGCTGCCCTCCCTCATGCCATTTCTGGATTGTACCATGATCATGAAGGTGATGTTTGTGCACCATCATCCACTGAAGCTGTCATGGGGATCTTCAGGATGCACCTGGAATATAAAGTAGCAACAATAGTATGGTTGTCTGGCCCACAAGAACATACCTTGTCTTTTTAAAGCTCCAGTGTTGTCAGATGACGAGCTCATGGTCTATGATACACATCAGTCACAAACGTATCTGCAAGCAGATCCTAAGAGCATTTCAGGTCACGCATCATTCCTCCCCTTGTTCAAGTTCATGTAAAGCAGCACAAACACCTTCTGCATGCAACATGGTATCCCATAGGCCTACCTCAGAAGTACTTTAAATTGTATGTTCAGCTGTGCAAATAAACTTGCAGGGATTGTGTCGAGTGTGATCCCTTCATGTGGCCTCAGCCTTGTGAACTGCCTCATCTGTGCACTGCACTGTGAGCTTATGTGTTCATCCCACCAAGAAGCTTAGCAGTATGCTTTTGTAACACAACACAATGCCAACCCCTTAAGTCAAAATATTCTTTCTACTACAGTGGTGTCTGCTTGGTTACACCTTGGTATTTCCCATATTTTCCGAGTCCAAAATAATGGTTATTGTGTCCCTAATACCCTCTGCCTTCATGCTTTTATAAATGCAAAAAGAATAATTGATGGGCAGAATGGAGAACAATGTCATACATTCACCCCAGTACAGAGATCTGGGCTTAAATCCATCGTTTTTTTGCTCACCATGCCATTTATTTTGCATATGTCACCCTAAGTGGGAAGGGGGTATGCCCAGACGTGGGTCCTGTGCTCACTACACCACTGGATTCATGCTAGCCTGGCTGATGAAGGGTGATGCCCAGCAACCAATCCCAGAATGCTTGTTTCCGGTCCAGGGAGGACCTGGCTTGGCAGTTCGGGCTGGACTGTTCCTATTAGGAACAGGGTCAAGACTGATTTGCGTATGGCTGTGTCTAAACTGGGGTGGTGTGGTGAGCAAAAGAATGATGGATTTAACCCAGAGGTATATATACATAGGTATATACACAATAATCTGTTCAAAATCAACACATATATAAATCAACAAACAAATAAACACAGTTAGATTGACGTGATTAACAGAAATAAACCGTCACAAAAATACAGTATTTAGTACAATGAGGACACAAACACTGTCAAAAAACTGTAGTGGCTGTGTGATGGATCCAACATTAGTTACAGACATGATTATTGCTCAGAACTGCGTTTAAACTTTTTTCCATTAAAGAAATGACATTTTAAAATGATCAATTGTTAGCCTACACTGAGTTCAATCTATCATGAGTGTTTTTGATATGGCTCGTTGATTGTCTGTTGATCCCTATGACTGCCTAGGGATTTACCCTCAATCATATAGTCCTTTTATAAACACTAAATCAAAAGCCAAAGTTGTAGGAAGTGTCCAAGTCAAGTACTATCAAGGTGAACTGGAGGGAAGTCACTGGAATGAAACTTGAAGACAAGTCTATATTCTTGAAGACGCCAATACTCCAGCCTGTTTACTACTATTAAAGGCTAGTGCACACTAACCTGATATCAAGTACTTAGCCTAGTACTTTAACCTATCATAAGTGCGACAAAGGTCTCGAGGTCTTGACTCAGGAAGTCACAGAGGAACTAAAGTAGCTGAGCAGGAGGTGGAGAGGAATGGTGCGTCTAGGGAGATGGAGCCAAGGAAATCACTGGAGGAGCCTGAACCGCCACCGAGAAGTGCGCTACTCATGTTTGGTCGATTCTTCTGGTGAGTGGGCAGGAAGCTTGCTCCACAGGGCACATAGGCCAAGCCATGGAATCAGGTTTGGTTTATATAATATGTTCAGGGTCCAATAGATACAACAAGATCACATGTGGACGTGGCAATCTGAAAGGTTTTCCAAGACTCCTCAACGCAACATGTGCTGTACACTGGCCTTAACCTTGCAGGAGGAGCAGGTGCATACTATCGGATAGAATCAATTAACAGGAAATTGATTCTTCATTTTGTCTAAACGTGCATAAAGGAAAACACTCCAAGACCCTAGTAACAGTAGGAACAAGGCAAGCCAAAGGTTCACATGTTCAAGGAATGCTTGCAAGCTCAGGCATAATTAAATCAGGGGGATTGGGTAATCCGGGCATGGAATCATAGCACACCGTAGGGGGTCACAGCAATAGCATAACATGAGCACTGGACGCCAGGCCCACTTCACAGAGGGTGCATGAAGTGGTCATGACATATAGGATCCTCCTGAAAGATGAAGGTATTTCCCGAAAGACTAATTGCTTATTGCAAACAAATACTTTTTTGCTAGACTCAACTGTGGTCATGGCAAAGTAGAGTAATGCTAATCCAAAAATGTAGTAAGGCATGACGACCTTTTATACCAAGTAATCTTGTACTTCTCTAGATAACGGTAATCGAAACTTTGAGAACCTATACTATTGCCCTTATTACCCTGGTTGAATTAGATATACTTGTGTGCATTAAATTACATTATTCAGCCACTCTTTTCTAATCTTAATTTTTGTCTGAAGTCTGCCATATGTGGTGTTTGATCCCGAGAGTGGACAACATTTGGAAATCTTTGCAGTGTCACTGGAGTTCTTATTAGCCATGTATTTTACAGACAAACTTAGAGTTGCTCCTAAGTACAACATTTCTTGCTCTTCACATTTTGCTTCAAGACAATTCTCATCATGAATCCTCTCACTAGTGGCAATGCGTTCTGCAATTCTACATGTGTTCCATCACAGAAGACAACTTCTTATGCTCACAACAGAGCAATGATGCATTGTCTCTTTAACTTAAAAGGCAGGACATGTTTTTTTTAAATGTTTATTTCGTAGACTGGGTATACTAGAAAAGGTAAGATACAGCCTTGCTATCAATATGGACATTCATTAAGGGGCGATTACGATGTCGCGCAGAAACTTTCCACTTGACTCCGTGTTGGATTCGGTTCCGACCGACTCACGTTTGGCGGTTCCGCATGACCGATTATGATGCTTCCGAACACTATTCGGAAGGACTCCCATCGACTTCAATGGGTGCCTATGTTCCGACCGACAACACAGGTTCCTATGGGGACAATGGGTGTCTGTGGGAAACCTTGCACCCTGTCGCAGGCACCCCATGGTGCCTGCTACACAGTGCATGGTTTTACGGGGGTTCCTTTGGGTAAACCCATGGCCACCAACCGGAGGCTTCAGGATGAAGCGGGTCCTGCTATGGGCCCCAAAAGTCAGTGTCCAACAGCCTTTTCATGTAGGGCAGACCAAGTCAGAAAGGCTGTCAGAATCCGACATCATAATCGGTTGGTCGGAAATGCTGTCTGTAGAACTGTACGAATCGGCTCCAAATGCCAGTCGGAACTGATTCGGAATGACTGAACGGTTTCCTTTCTGACCGCGTGCATCCTAATCGGTTCGTCGGAATTTTTTCCAACCGAGTCGGTCGGCAGGGTTCCGACACGGTCTACGAGAATCCGACTGTCGGTTTGAGGCTTTCCACATGCCATTGTAATCGGCCCCTTAGTGTTCATCATAGTGCAAATATTTCAAAATCACATTACATGACACTCAACTGATTTAGACACAAAACCCTGAATGTGCACCTTGAGACAAGCGAAGTAACAAGACTGTAAAAGCATGCTTGAAAGTGTTAGGAAAGGAGAAAATACATTGCTAAATAGCTATAATACTTATTAATAGATTTTCATAACAAGATTAGTCATGAAATGATGTTTTATTATTTACGTACTGATGAAAACTAATGGATTTAATGATGAGGTCTAACAGTTCTGGTGCCTTTCATTGCAAACACAATATAATTGGATTCTGCTTGTGAAAAAATTAGCTAGGAAGTTGAAACTTTCAGACATTATAATAGAGACCGCAATGATTTAAAAATGTAGAAACAATTTTTGTAAAATGTTTTTAAGAATTAATTTACATATTGGGATGTTGATAAATGTATTTTTGATTCCAATTAAGTCTAATTCATTTAGAGCTGATGTATGCATTTTCAGCTTTATTTGTATATTTAATTTTTTTATCTATTTGAGGTTTATATAGCGATGGCTAGACCCGGAGGTATCAGAGCGCTTTACATGAGGATATGTGAAATTACAAGTTACAAGTTACATCTGTTACAAGAGCATAGTCAAAACATAGGACAACAAAACAATGTTACGGAAAATTCATCAGAGGGAGGAGGAGGAAGGACACAATAGCAGGGAGACGAGGAGCACTGTGCCCAATGTCCGGCTGGGTAGGTGACGGCTGAGGGGGAGAAGCAGGGCTGATCTCCTCTATAGCTGTCTAACAGCTCCACCGGCCATCAGCCAAGTTGCTCAAGTTACCACGGTGAGGGATAAACAACAAGAGCAACAGTTTGCATAGTTACATCAGTTACAGTTGCATAATCAGACATAGAAGAGTAAGTCATCAATAGAGGATAGAGGGAATGGGGAGTAGGAACAGGGGGATGGGAGGCTGATCGGTTCTGGTGAAACGGCAGTTGCAGAAAAGTACCTCATGGGGGCTGAAAAAGTTTGAGTAAGCGGGTCCATAAACCACGTGGGATCAAAGAGTCACTAAGTCCAGTGCCAAAATTCAGTCACCGTGCTGGGTTATCTCAGAGTCTTATTAGAAATTGCTTGAAAATGGGTCCTAGGGGGAAGTCTTTAAGATGAGGAGGCCAGGCAACATACTTTAGGAAGAATTGGGGGTAGAGTACAGCAACTTCAGAGTCTTGCAGCAGCTCCAGTACATCGGGCCCCCCGCATGGCTCCATCCCCCCAGTGTCAGCTCAAGGCTATATGGCTGGAAAGGGATGGGATTAACAAAGAGTGTCTATCCGGTGTGATTAGTGCCAGAAATAGTGGACCCCAATTGAGGAAATAATGTTACAGGGCGGCCATCTTAAGGTCAGGCAGTGGCTATGTTCTCGCGTGTATCACTGATCCTGAGCCTTCCTTCCCATCTGCCTACGACATAACAGGGAGCCTTGCTTCAGTCATATAAACCCTCATTGGACTGCAGGGAAGCCTCCTGCACTCCTCCTGTGTGAGGGATGTTGCCCACCATTTTGGGGTCAGGCAGGTCGAGATAATTGTGTTCCTCCTTTACTTTGACCGTGTTGTAGTATCCTCTGTACCCCAGATGAATATGGCCTGTGCTGGTGAGATTCAGGGGGCCCCAGAAGCCAACTCGCCCCTCCAGTAACAATTTTATTCATGGCCGCCGGGCCCTCCAATGCTCACGGCACCTGCAGCTACCTGATTAAAGATTAGAGCATGGATTTTAGGGAGGAGGGCTCCTGGGAAGCACGTAATGTCGCCATCTTGTCAGGCAGTGCTTAAGAGTGAGACTGGGGAGGCCGAGGGGTACTATGATGTCCGTAGGTGGTTAAGCAGATAGCCGTTGTGCAAAGTACATATAATAAATAGCTAGCTGCTAATTACTTTGATTATTGCTCTAAATGCAGGATGTTCAGCACACATACGGAGAGGAGAGCCACCATCTTAAGGTCAGGCAGTGATCACAGTTGCTGAGCTGACCAGGGGTTATAGCCGGTAAACGTTAAAAAGATCAGAGCCTTGGGAAAACACTTGAAATCCTCAGAAGCCGTAAGTTCTCTGGTCTGGCTGGGGTTCAATTAACTTGACTCCGTATCTAGCCCAGATAGGCTTCCCTGCCATTTTCTCTTGAGCTGCAATTTTCCCTTAGCAAGCATAATGATTCATTGATATTTTGCAAATGTTGCTTTCTTTGTTCTAAGCATGTTTCATCATACATTCAAAGGACATTCTTTCAAAGTTGATGGTGGAATGGTTTTGTGGGAAAGTCAGCTCTCACCCAATATTTTTAACCCAACGAAGGACACTGTTCCTACAGTAGGATGCAATAAGTCACCCATACTTAAGGGTGCAAAAAGTCACCCGTGCATTTTACAAGAAAAATGTGAGCAAGAAAACAAAAACAAAACAAAAGAACCTTAGGTGTGAAGGACCCACAAGTGAGGGGAAAAAAAACTTTTTGTCCTCTGATGCCCTCACACACCCCAAGGGGTGTCATGCTTCATCATCGGGCAGTTGCTCCTCGTAGGGCCGGCGCTGCAATTCCCTACGGGTCCTCCGAAGGGTCGCTTTGTCGGAGATCTTTTAGGACTGCCGGATGGTGCATGAGGGTGTGTGGGTTCAAAAGAGGGTAAATCAAAGGAGAATTGTGCGTGCAAAATAATCAATGAATTAAAAAGGGTCAACATGCAGCGACAGTGTAACTGTTGTACCCTTTGCAGTCCGAAAACCGCTCAATAAAAAACATTGCCTCAAAGGCTCACTATGCCTGGGTGTCATAGGTCATAGGTCAACATGTTTCGCGCTACTCTTGCCCAACCAGGGTCATTTGCGCTTCTTCAGGACCATAAAACAATTCAGTGAAGTGCACGTGAACAGTGTCAATAAGATAAAAATACCCTCTATCTCAATCAGGGCGGAACAGCACCTTGTATACCCTCAGTATGGCAACAGCTGTCTGATGGATGCCGCTCATGATTAATGCCTAGGAAAGAAAAACAAAAATAAACCGAACATATGGACTTCAGTACAACTTGATGCCTCATAATGTGCCACAGCTGTGTGCACATAAGTTCTAGTAAAATAAAAAGAGAATAGCAGACACACGAGACACCCATCACCGAAACAGAGTCCCACTCTATGTGGCGTCCAAGGTAGTTACATGTTGCCTAATAAAGGTCCCACCAGGAAAAAGGCTGGTGACACACATGATTAATAGTGCCCATTGTTAGCTTACCTGGCCCTGCTGAGACAGTCCCTCTAAAGGCAAAAGCAATGGGCCCCCACACAAAGCCGGGCTGAAAAAATAGCCAAATAAATCAATGGTAAAGTTCCCGGGTACTAGAGCAGCTGAGCTCATAGGTTCAGGAAGGTCAATAAATGAGTACATCCACTTACGCGTTAAAGCGCGGGCTACTTCCTCCACACCTACCCCTCCATTGCGTTCACCGGTAATGAGGTGCCGGGACTGGTTGTTAATGTAATGGAGAAAGGTCTGGGTGGTTTTTCTTTTCCGGCTACGCCTCCGGAATTCTGACTCTAAGCGCATGCGCTATAGCAGAAACAGATCTAGTGTAAGTAAAATGCGGGAATCTCGGAGACCTTCATGGCCGGATCGTATTGATGTACCCATTACTTTGACACTGGGAGTAGGTTGTACACTCCTTTTTGACTCAACTGTAACGACCAAGATTTCACCCCCTTCATTGAGTCTAAGGTCCCGTAGGTATTTCAGAGGTTGCCACCCAGGTCTGTCTCAGGTTCATTGAATATTATCATTATTATTGGGTCTTAGGTACTTCCTATTCATATGCAGCTCTCCTGTGTTTTTTGCAATTACGGTAATTACCATTGCCCTAATGCTTGTTCCTCTTCATTATAATTTGGAGCTTACACCTCCTTCTCACCAGCCCCTTTAATAGTATATCGGTACATGCGATGTAAGGGGAGGTGTTTGAGGAACAATGCCTTTAGCAGCGATATGACATTTTGCGCGCATGAACTGGGGAGTAGTCCCCCCGTGCTGTGCACATGCGCACCTGTCTCTGCCGCAACGCATGCGCTGTGTGTCATTTTTCCGAGGGCCAATCCGGCCATGAAGGTCTCCGAGATTCCCGCATTTTACTTACACTAGATCTGTTTCTGCTATAGCGCATGCGCTTAGAGTCAGAATTCCGGAGGCGTTGCCGGAAAAGAAAAACCACCCAGACCTTTCTCCATTACATTAACAACCAGTCCCGGCACCTCATTACCGGTGAACGCAATGGAGGGGTAGGTGTGGAGGAAGTAGCCCGCGCTTTAACGCGTAAGTGGATGTACTCATTTATTGACCTTCCTGAACCTATGAGCTCAGCTGCTCTAGTACCCGGGAACTTTACCATTTATTTATTTGGCTATTTTTTCAGCCCGGCTTTGTGTGGGGGCCCATTGCTTTTGCCTTTAGAGGGACTGTCTCAGCAGGGCCAGGTAAGCTAACAATGGGCACTATTAATCATGTGTGTCACCAGCCTTTTTCCTGGTGGGACCTTTATTAGGCAACATGTAACTACCTTGGACGCCACATAGAGATGGGACTCTGTTTCGGTGATGGGTGTCTCGTGTGTCTGCTATTCTCTTTTTATTCTACTAGAACTTATGTGCACACAGCTGTGGCACATTATGAGGCATCAAGTTGTACTGAAGTCCATATGTTCGGTTTATTTTTGTTTTTCTTTCCTAGGCATTAATCATGAGCGGCATCCATCAAACAGCTGTTGCCATACTGAGGGTATACAAGGTGCTGTTCCGCCCTGATTGAGATAGAGGGTATTTTTATCTTATTGACACTGTTCACGTGCACTTCACTGAATTGTTTTATGGTCCTGAAGAAGCGCAAATGACACTGGTTGGGCAAGGGTAGCGCGAAACATGTTGACCTATGACCTATGACACCCAGGCATAGTGAGCCTTTGGGGCAATGTTTTTTATTGAGCGGTTTTCGGACTGCAAAGGGTACAACAGTTACACTGTTGCTGCATGTTGACCCTTTTTAATTCATTGATTATTTTGCACGCACAATTCTCCTTTGATTTACCCTCTTTTGAACCCACACACCCTCATGCATCATCCGGCAGTCCTAAAAGATCTCCGACAAAGCGACCCTTCGGGGGACCCGTATGGAATTGCAGCGCCGGCCCTACGAGGAGCAACTGCCCGATGATGAAGCATGACACCCCTTGGGGTGTGTGAGGGCATCAGAGGACAAAAAGTTTTTTTTTCCCTCACTTGTGGGTCCTTCACACCTAAGGTTCTTTTGTTTTGTTTTTGTTTTCTCGCTCACATTTTTCTTGTAAAATGCACGGGTGACTTTTTGCACCCTTAAGTATGGGTGACTTATTGCATCCTACTGTAGGAACAGTGTCCTTCGTTGGGTTAAAAATATATGTATCAGGAGCATGGACACTGGACCTTTAATAGCTCCTAGGTCCCCCCTCTTTTTGTTTAATATATAGCTCTCACCCAATGCCATAGTTCGTTACATTGTATATTTTCCAACCATTGGTAATCCTGTGAGGCCCGGAAAGATAAGATGTTCTCATAAAATGCTTGGGAAAGAATGCAGGAGTAAATAAATGTATTTTGTGACTACATACATAAACTAATCAAACTATGGAATGACTAGTGGAGTGATACCACATCATTAAGGTGCCATAAGGACTATAAAACAAGAAACCCCAAAGGAGAGGAATCAACATACAATTTTTACCTTTGGTAACAAAACACCATATTTTCTTTTATCTGGTGCAATACAAAGCCACACCTTTATCCCTTCTGACAAGGCATCATATTTTTTCTATGGGACACCACTCATTGTGTTTTGGATTTTATCCTTTTATCGCAGTGCCTAATTTATCTGATGTTTGTTTAAAGTCATCCTTTTAGATGTGAACTTCTGACTAATGGACTGATTACAATGTGGGTTGGAAAGCCTTTGACCGCTAGTCAGAAGCTTCCCGACTGCGGTCGGAGACTTTCGACTGATCCCGCTTGCGTTCAGACCGCCCAATTGCGAAGTCGGAGATTGGAACATAATCCAGCCAGTCATTCCGACTTGGTTCTGAGTGGCTCTCGGAGTATTCCTGTCGGTTGGAATAGCACAGCAATCCCCTATGGATGGCGTTTCCGCCATCAGGATTACGATGTTGCTTTCCAACAGCCTTTCCGTGCGGCCTTGCCGACATGGAAAGCTGTCGGAAAGCAACTTTGGGGGGTTGTAGCAGGGCCCCCTTGCCTTCTTGACCACCGTTCGGTGGTTGAGGAGGTACCTTTGGTACCCCCCTGTAAAACCCTGAACTGCATGACAGGCACCATTGCAGGGTTTTACACCCCCGCCAATTCTCTATAGGAGTCTGTATTATGTTAGGTTTACACACTTAACACAAGCTCCCATAAAGAACAGTGGGAATCCGACCGAACTATAATGGGTGACATCGTAATCAAGTGGTCGGAACCGCTGACCTTAGGTTGGTCATCCTGAGACGGTGTCGGTCAGAGCCAACTCCGACCGACATCATAATAAGCCCCTAAATATGTGGTATCATACTACATACTTTAATATTCTTGACTGAGATGCTTAAGAAGCTGTTTATTTGTATACATTTTGGAACATTAATACAATAACTATCTAAATTGCCTGATTCCATTAATGTGCCCTGATATTCTTTATTTGAAACTGTACTTAATTACTTTCTTAAATCTAAATGCATTGTAGGAAATATTAGCAAATCTTTTCAAAATATCAAGTGTGGTTTATTTTATTTTGTGTTGCAGTAGCAGAGCTTCTAGTGTGTATCATTTTGGTTAGACTTAATTTCTTTAGGAGATTGGGTCTCCGCATTGTGATACTTTATTTTTACACTATGGTCCTGAGAGTAGTGTATTTAAACTTGTGAGTTAGTCCCTAATTAATGGTCCTTATTGGGTGGCTAATGTTGTTGTTTTGGACACCCTAATTCCCACCCCTCTTATCTGCGGAGAAAGATCTATCAGAGGACCATTGGGCTCTCTGGTGAAGGTAATGCTGTAATCCATCTTACTGTAAGGGGCCCAGTGCAGTTAGAAGGATAGATGAGTGTTAGAATTGGGAATCTCAGGTTGGCACAGGTATGCACTTGTGACAAGCAGGGACTCTTACTTCTAAGTCAGAGTAAGGGGATCACCCTTTCAAATAACCCCTGCTCACCCTTTAGGTAGTGTGGCGCAAGCAGTCAAGACTATTCTCAGGGCGTCATAGGTTAAGCATTTGTGAACACGTACAGTAATACAATGACAGACTACAAATGGACACCAGTCAAGGTTGTATCAAAAATAGTTTTCTTTATATAAGGCTTATCACAAGACCAGAATAACGAATAAAATGACCACAGTATTATTTTAAAGTTCAATGTTCTTGTAAAAAGGCTTAAAATACAAAAATAGGCTTCTTTTAGTCAATTCTGCTTCTTTTCAGGCTCTGTATGGTTCGTACCTGGATGTGCGACTCGTAGGCATTAAAAACAAGGAAAGTACGAGTCAAACAATCGTTGCGGACTCCGGGGTCCGTGACGTGCACGCTGCGGTGCGAACAGAACAAAGTACCTTGGTTTTGTGGGGTCCCCGACGGACAGTGCGGGACAAGTTGATGGGTCCGGTTCGTAGTTCGGCAGCGTATTCGGATGCTGGTCGGGTCGCGGCGTCGGGACGCGGCGTTGGTACGGGACCTTCAGGGATACGTGCGGATGGCCCGGATCAGCTTGCAGAGTCCGTGGCGTTTGGCGTTCGAGCCGTACCTACGGTGCGGATAGCCGCTGACACTTCTCGGCGGCGTACAGCGTACGGGGAGGATCAGCGTGATGCGGCTTCTCGGCACTGAGTACGGCACGGTGCAGTACGTTAGCAGCATACGGACCGTACCTGCGGGACAATGAAGCTTGGGTCCGGCGTACAGGGTTCGGCAGCCAGGGCTGTACGCCTCGAATCGGCGGGGAAGGTTAGGTGCGATGCGGCTGGGAGGGATACGGTGCGTACTAACGCTTTTGGATAAGCGTAGACACACGGTGCCGGGCGGCAAAGACACGGCTTCGCGGCGGATGGAGTACGAGTCGTACTGGGGCCAAATCCAGCGGGAAACAAGCAAAAATTGTCCAGGCAACTCAGTTTTGGAAGGCAGATGAGTCCAATGGTCCTGGGACTCAGTTCAGGGGGCAAGCTCTTCTTCCAAGCCCTTGGAGATTGTTGAAACAAAGTGCAAAGTCTCTTTCAGTCTTTTCTTCTCCTTTCTCAGCAAGGCACCAACTGCAGGCCAATCCCCCAGGTTAGGGAAAGTTACTCCTCCTTCAGCTTCTTCCAGGTCCTTCTGGTCAGGCAGAGTTTCGTCGTGGTTCAATCAGGATCTGAGTTCTTAGGAGCAGGGCTCCTGCATTTATACCAAGTTTCTTTTGTCTTTACAGGCCAGGGGGGCCTTTGCATAATCCCAGTCCAGTTCTTTTCAGTGAGGAGCACTTTGTTGTTGGGACTCTGGCTTCTTCTTTCAGCAGGCAGGGCAGAGACATCAGACGCTCCCCAGGGGGTGGAGCCAGCATTGTGGAGGCAGAGCACTGCCCTATTCAGAGTCAAGGTGCACTCCTCCCACCCATCCTGGTGTAATCTCTCTATTCACCACCTGGCAGCCCCAGCCTGTCTCCTGGAACTTCCCAGCCCTGTCACTCAAGCTACACACAAAGAAGATAGCCCTCCCCTCCAAAGGCGGACTGAAATGGTTAGGCACGCAAAGGCTAACTTTCTAAAAGTAGCATTTGCAAACCCAGGATATTAAAATAACCTTTACTAAAAGATGTATTTTATTATTCTGAGTTCAGGCATACTAAACATGAATTTCTACCGTGCTTCCTGAGCCTGCTAGGATTATAGAGTGTTATAATCTAGCAGCCCATTCTGGCCTATGGAGAGCAGGTAGCCTTACAATAGTGAAAAACGAAAATGGCTGTAATTCACTATTAGGACATGCCACATACCTCAGGGCATGTCCTACCTTATCCTTACAATGCACCCTGCCCTAGGGCCTACCATAGGGGTGACTAACATGAAGGTAAGGGAAGGTTTAGGGACTGGCAAGTGGGGACACTTTCCCAGTCAGCATGACAGTACCAGACTGCATGCAGGTTCTGCAATGGCAGACCTTAGCCACATTTTACCAGGCTGCTTCTGTGGGTGGCACAACCAGTGCTGCAAGCCCACTAGCAGCATTTGGATATACAAGCCCTTGGCACCCCTGGTGCACTCTACTAGGGACTGATAGTAAACTAAATAAGCCAAACATGGAAGTCAATTCACATAATACATTTTCCCATAGGGAGCACTTGCCCTGTGGCACTGGATGGCAGTGTCACAGGGCCCTGAGCAGCTAACACCAGCACAAAAATACATTGAGGCACAGACAAAAGTGGAAGGGTGACCCACGCCAATGGTGCCAGGTCTAACACGTGTTCCCTCCAGCTGAAATGTGGGGAGAACTACCCTACCCCAGGGAGTTCTCATCACTAAGGCGGAAAAATCTGGAAAGACCATCAGCTTTGGCGTGGTCTGTACCGGGGCGATGTTCCACCGTGAAATCCATCCCCTGTAGGGAAATGGACCACGTTGCCCCCTTGACGGAGCTGACTTCGAAGAAGCAGCCCAGAAAAGTGATATGGACTGACGCCTGTCAGAAGGCTTTTGACACCCTGAAGACTGCCCTGTGCACGGCGCCCGTGCTCTTGGCTCCTGACTTCTCCAAAGAATTCCTTGTGCAGACAGATGCATCAGAGCATGGTGTAGAGGCTTTTCTCTCACAGATGACTGAGGAGGGCTGGGACCAACCTGTAGCCTTCATAAGTAGGAGGTTACTTCCCCGGGAACAAAAGTGTAGTGCGATTGAGCGAGAAGCATTTGCTGTGGTCTGGGCATTGAAGAAGCTAAGACCCTACTTGTTTAGGTCTCACTTCCGGGTTCAAACAGTCCACAGGTCCCCCAGATGGTTGAGGCAGATGAGGGGTGAGAATCCTAAGTTGTCTTGACAAACCTCCTGTAGTACCCTGTGAGTCCTAAAAAGGCCCTCACCTCTGTCTGGGTCTTTGGCGGCTCCCAAGCCAGAATGGTTTCAATCTTGGGTTGGAAGGGCGCCACCTGGCCGCTCCCCACTTGGTGTCCGAAGTACACCACTGATCCCTGCCCGATCTGACACTTGCTTGCCTTGATCGTGAGGCCTGCCTTGCGCAGTGCCATCAACACTTCCCAGAGATGTTGCAGGTGTTCTTTCCATGTGCCACTGAAAACTGCGATGTCATCCAGGTATGCGGAGCTGAACTCGGTCAGCCCAGCCAACACCTGGTGGACCAACCTCTGGAAGGTGGCAGGGGCATTCTTCATCCCAAATGGCATAACCCGGAACTGGAAATGCCTATCTGTTGTGGAGAATGCGGACCTCTCTTTGGCCCCATCAGTCAAGGCGATCTGCCAGTACCCAGACGTTAAATCAAACGTGCTGAGGTACCGTGCAGCCCCTAACCGATCGATGAGCTCGTCAGCTCTGGGGATGGGGTGCGCGTCAGTCTTCGTGACTGAGTTGAGTCCTCTGTAGTCCACACAGAACCGGAGTTTGGGTGTGGCACCCGGCGCGGCAGCCTTTGGGACCAAGACCACTGGGCTGGCCCAATGACTGCTGTAGGGCTCAACCACCCCTAGAGCAAGCATCTTTGAGACCTCCTCTTTGATGCAGGCTCAGACTCTGGCAGTTACCCTGTAAGTTTTGTGCTTCACAGGTAAGCTGTCTCCTGTATCCACATCATGGACGCACCAATCTGTGATACCAGGAACCAGGGAGAACAGGTCAGGAAACTGCCCCAGCAGCTGGCGGCAGTCATCCTGTTGCTCAGGGGTCAGGGTGGGTGAGAGGTTAACTCCATCCACTGAACTGTCTTGCTCTGAGGCTACCAGGAGGTCAAGAAGAGGCTCAGACTCCTCCTCCGTCCCATCATCTGTGGCCAAGAGTATGCCCACTTCGGACCTCTCCAAGTGGGGCTTCAGTCGATTGACATGTAGGGGTTCCTAGGAGACTGCAAGTCCACCAAGTAGGTGACAGAACTCTTGCGCTCCACAATCTCAAAGGGTCTTGTCCACTTGTCCTGGAGTGCACAAGGCTCCACAGGGGCCAGGACCCATACCTTTTGACCAGGTTGAAGCTCAACCAGAATGGCACTCTGATCGTGCCACCGCTTCATTTCCTCCTGGCTGGCTTCCAGATTTGCCTCAGCAAGTTGCCTGAAACGCCTAGTCTGGTTCCGAAAGGCCAGCATGTAACTATATACATTCTGGGGAGGTTTCCTGGGAGATTGCTCCCAGCCTTCCTTGACCAGACTAAGAGGTCCTCGTACTGGGTGGCCATTAGGGGTGGGCGGAATTTGCGGAATTAACCTTCGCAAATTATCGCGAGAATGTTTAAAATTATCGCAAACAAGCAGAAATATCGCGACGATGCGGAAGTTTTTTTCCGGCATGTTCGCGAGATTTTCTGCATGGTTGCGGGTCGCCAACTTACCCATGTGGTTGCTTGCGGGCGCGGCCATCTTGTTTTGAGTTGTTCTCGCGGTGCATGATCGCGAGAAGAAAGACGTGATCGCGCGACGCATGACGTCACTGCGGGCGCGAACTGTCGCGAGACAGCGCAAATGGCTAAAAACAATACAACATCTCATGGAGAACGCGACCGGATCAAGAAAACTTGTCGGCGAACGCAGGGATTCAGGTAAGGCGATCGCGCGCGCGCGAGAATGTATCATTTTACAGCGCAAGCAAGAAACAAATTATCGCCAAGCTGCGGAAACCGGAATTTTTGACATTTTCGCGCTCTCCGCGGAACGCAAAAATGTCAAATTATCGCAATTTCCGCGAACGGAACGAAATTTTTGCCCAGGCCTAGTGGCCATACAGAAGCTCAAAGGGACTGAACCCCAGAGACTTCTGTGGCACCTCACGGTACGCAAAGAGAAGGCATGGTAAGAGGACGTCCCACTTACGCCTCATGGGCTCCTCAAGGCCCATAATCATGCCCTTCAGGGTTCGGTTGAATCTCTCAACCAACCCGTTTCCTTGGGGATGGTAAGGGGTGGTGAACTTGTATGTCACACCACACTCTTGCCAAAGGGATTTCATATATTTCGATATGAAATTGGTCCCCCTGTCAGTCACCACCTCTAGAGGGAATCCTACTCGTGAGAAAATTCCCATCAGTGCCCGTCGCACCACGGGGGCCGACACTGTCCTCAGAGGGATGGCTTCAGGGTACCGGGTGGCATGGTCCACCAAGACCAGGATAAACCTGTTGCCCATGGCTGTCTTGGGGTCCAGTGGCCCCACAATGTCAATCCCCACTCGCTGGAATGGGGTACTGACCACAGGGAAAGGTTGGAGTGGAGCTCTCAGCTTCCTTCCACTCTTACCACTTGCCTGGCAAGTCTGGCATGTCCTGCAGTGAGTGTCAGAACTCCTGTGCATTTGAGGCCAATAAAAGTGGGTGACAAGCCTTTCAAAGGTCTTGTCCTGCCCCAAATGCCCTGCTAACGGAACGTCGTGAGCCAGCCCCAGTAGGAAGGCTCTGAACATCTGGGGTACCACCAGCGCACGGGCTGACCCAGGTTCAGCAACCTTAGGCTCTGAGTACAGGAGGTCGTTCTCCTAGTAGATTAAGTGAGTACCGGACTGATCACCATTGGCCTGGGCTGCAGCCTACTGCCGCATACCCACTAGAGAGGGGCACTCTTTCTGCTCCCTGCAGAATTCCTCCCTGGTGGGGCCTCCTTCTTGCTGCCAATGGGTCAGCTCAGGCAGGTCCCCCAGTTCGGCTATCTGTTCCCCGGTAGGCTCCAGGGCATCCCCCTCAGGGTCTGCTTCCTCTTGGGCCGTGGGAACTGTAGGAGCCGGTTTCCCGTGCCTCCTGCACCCTCTCCCTAAGGCCGGTTCCTGGGCCTCTCCTTCAGGCTTCAGGGTCCCTTCAACTCCCCTACTGGCTCCCATCGACCGGGTGGTCACGCACGCCCAATCAGGTAAACCCACCATCCGCAGGTGAGTTGTCTTCTCCACCTTTTCCCAAGGGGAGCTCTCCAAATCATTTCCTAGGAAACAATCAACAGGCATGGCAGTTCTCACAGCGACTTGCAGAGTACCAGAGACCCCCCCCCCACTCAAAGGGAACTTGAGCCATTGGACATTGACTCTCTGTGTTGTCAGCGTTGACAACACGGCAGAATGCGTGTGGGACCACCTGCTCTTGAGACACCAGGTGTTGCTTGACAGCAGTCACACTGGCTCCTGTATCTCTAAGAGCCCCCACCCTCTTGCAATTTATGGTCACCCACTGCCCATACTTTTGAGTATTGGGGGGCAGTTGGGCCTCAGCGACCATCTCACTGTCTCCTAATGAGACTAGGGTCATCTGTACGGGATCCCCCTCCCCTTGGACATCTCCCTCCCTCCCAAAGGCTACACTAGCCACCTGCTTGGGGGGTGGAGCACCAGAGGGTGCTGGTTTACCAAACATGGGGGACTTGGGATTCATGGAATAGTGCCCCAGGTTGTTACACTTGTAACATCTGGGGGGCCCTCTTTGAACAGGGTTACCTGTCTGGGCCCCGGTCTGCTTCGGGGGTGGGGGTGGCTGAGAACCCTTCCCTTGGTTTCCTTGGGAATTACTTTGGGGCCCTCTGTAGAACTCCCTCTGTTTCCCCTTGTCCCCCCCACTCTTCTGCTGGGGACCCTGACCACCTTTGGCAGGGCCTCCAACGGGACCCTTGTGGACCCTGGTGCTGATCCAGCGGTCCGCCTCCTCAGCACGCTTCCTAGGGTTAGTCAGCTTGCTATCGATCAGGTGCTGGCGTAGCTCAGGAAAACAATTATCAGACAAGTGCTCCCATGCAATTAGATCAAACAGCCCTTGGTAATCATTCACTTTGATACCCTTAAACCAACCATCTAGCGCTCTGGAAAAAAAAGTCACATATTCTACATAAGTGGTACCAGGTTTCTTGGTGCAATCCCTAAACCTCTGCCTGTACAATTCAGGAGTTAACCCATACCTTGTCATCAGAGCTTCCTTCATGTGTGGATAGGATGTGGTGACATCAGAGGGGAGATCCAGCAGTGTGTCCCGCCCCTCACTCAGGAACCTTCCCCACAACCCCGCTCCCCAATCTCTCTCAGGGACCCGGTGGGAGGACATGGCTACTTCATAGGCCCTGAACCACTGCCCAATATCATCCTGCTTGTAATATTCTTTCACTACATCTTTAGGAATGTGCACCCTTGACTCTGTTAAATTGCTGCCACCAGAGGGAGAGTGGTCTAAACTCTTGGCCTTGAGATCCAACTCCCTCATTTTTACTTCATGCTCTATGGCCAGCCTTTGTCTTTCCATTTCCATTTGAAGTTTTGCCATCTCCACTTCATGTGCTCTTGCAGCAATCCTGTCGGCCATTTCCTCTGGCGACAGGCCTCTGCCAGGCTCAGATGCACCTTCTGGGGGTATCACCTCCAGCACATTCTCTGGGAACTTGGATTCATACCAGGCCCTCAGTGCCTTTGTGTACTGCTCCTTGTTTTTCAATCCAGTTTGGTTAATTCTGTACTTGGAGAGGTATCCTTTCAAGACTTCACTTGTGCACCTCAGCAGTGCGCTCTCCTCCCAATCTATGTCATCAACCCCAGAGAATATACGGGACGCCCTGCCTCCATTGACTGAGCTAGGCATGGTTTCTTAAAGTGGAGATTCTTCAGCAAAAACAAAAATCAATACTGTGTGGCTGCGTTATCAGTCTGAACTCACTATGTGGCGTTCACTCAATCACTGTACATAAATCACAAATGCAAATTCAAATCCCACCGCTGCCACCAATGTTAGAATTGGGAATCTCTGGTTGGCACAGGTATGCACTTGTGACAAGCAGGGACTCTTACTTCTAAGTCAGAGTAAGGGGATCACCCTTTCAAATAACCCCTGCTCACCCTTTAGGTAGTGTGGCGCAAGCAGTCAAGACTATTCTCAGGGCGTCATAGGTTAAGCATTTGTGAACACGTACAGTAATACAATGACACACCACAAATGGACACCAGTCAAGGTTGTATCAAAAATAGTTTTCTTTATATAAGGCTTAGCACAAGACCAGAATAACGAATAAAATTACCACAGTATTATTTTAAAGTTCAATGTTCTTGTAAAAAGGCTTAAAATACAAAAATAGGCTTCTTTTAGTCAATTCTGCTTCTTTTCAGGCTCTGTACGGTGCGTACCTGGATGTGCGACTCGTAGGCATTAAAAACAAGGAAAGTACGAGTCAAACAATCGTTGCGGACTCCAGGGTCCGTGACGTGCACGCAGCGGTGCGAACAGAACAAAGTACCTTGGTTTTGTGGGGTCCGCGACGGACAGTGCGGGACAAGTTGATGGGTCCGGGTCGTAGTTCGGCAGCGAATTCGGATGCTGGTCGGGTCGCGGCTTCGGGACGCGGCGTTGGTACGGGATCTTCAGGGATACGTGCGGATGTCCCGGATCAGCTCGCAGAGTCCGTGGCGTTCGGCGTTCGAGCCGTACCTTCAGTGCGGATAGGCGGCGACACTTCTCGGCGCCGTACAGCGTACGGGGAGCATTAGCGTGATGTGGCTTCTCGGCTCTGAGTACGGCACGGTGCAGTACGTTAGCAGCGTACGGACCATACCTGCGGGGAAGGTTAGGTGCGATGCGGCCGGGAGGGATACGGTGCGTACTAACGCTTTGGATCAGCGTAGACACACAGTGCCGGGCGGCAACAACACGGCTTCGCGGCGGATGGAGTACGAGTCGTACTGGGCCAAATCCAGTGGGAAACAAGCAAAAATTGTCCAGGCAACTCAGTTTTGGAAGGCAGATGAGTCCAATGGTCCTGGGACTCAGTTCCGGGGGCAAGCTCTTCTTCCAAGCCCTTGGAGATTGTTGAAACAATGTGCAAAGTCTCTTTCAGCCTTTTCCTCTTCTTTCTCAGCAAGGCACCAACTGCAGGCCAATCCCCCAGGTTAGGGAAAGTTACTCCTCCTTCAGCTTCTTCCAGGTCCTTCTGGTCAGGCAGAGTTTCGTCATGGTTCAATCGGGATCTGATTTCTTAGGAGCAGGGCTCTTACATTTATACCAAGTTTCTTTTGTCTTTACAGGCCAGGGGGGCCTTTGCATAATCCCAGTCCAGTTCTTTTCAGTGAGGAGCACTTTGTTGTAGGGACTCTGGCTTCTTCTTTCAGCAGGCAGGGCAGAGACATCAGACGCTCCCCAGGGGTGGAGCCAGCATTGTGGAGGCAGAGCACTGCCCTATTCAGAGTCAAGGTGCACTCCTCCCACCCATCCTGGTGTAATCTCTCTATTCACCACCTGGCAGCCCCAGCCTGTCTCCTGGAACTTCCCAGCCCTGTCACTCAAGCTACACACAAAGAAGCTAGCCCTCCCCTCCAGAGGTGGACTGAAATGGGTAGGCACGCAAAGGCTAACTTTCTAAAAGTAGCATTTGCAAACCCAGGATATTAAAATAACCTTTACTAAAAGATGTATTTTATTATTCTGAGTTCAGGCTTCCTGAGCCTGCTAGGATTATAGAGTGTTATAATCTAGCAGCCCATTCTGGCCTATGGAGAGCAGGTAGCCTTACAATAGTGAAAAACGAAAATTGCTGTAATTCACTATTAGGACATGCCACACACCTCAGGGCATGTCCTACCTTATCCTTACAATGCACCCTGCCCTAGGGCCTACCATAGGGGTGACTAACATGAAGGTAAGGGAAGGTTTAGGGACTGGCAAGTGGGGACACTTGCCTAGTCAGCATGACAGTACCAGACTGCATGCAGGTTCTGCAATGGCAGACCTTAGACACATTTTATAAGGCTGCTTCTGTGGGTGGCACAACCAGTGCTGCAAGCCCACTAGCAGCATTTGGATATACAAGCCCTTGGCACCCCTGGTGCACTCTACTAGGGACTGATAGTAAACCAAATAAGCCAAACATGGAAGTCAATTCACATAATACATTTTCCCATAGGGAGCACTTGCCCTGTGGCACTGGATGGCAGTGTCACAGGGCCCTGAGCAGCTAACACCAGCACAAAAATACATTGAGGCACAGACAAAAATGGAAGGGTGACCCACGCCAATGGTGCCAGGTCTAACAATGAGTAAGTACAGAAGTGGAATGTTGGACCTGGCACTTTTAGCAGGTTTTTGCATTTATCTCAGCCTTGGTCCCTATGTAGTGTTAGTAGTTTTAGGCCTCTAGGTACTTTAGCACTGTGTCCCCGTGTAGAGTGCGTGCGCTCCGTGTTACATTGAGTGAGACTGACCTGCCCTCCCATAGGAATGCATGGGGAATGTGTGTGTCCATGGTAGTTCCTGATGCGTGGGGAGTGCAGGGTCAAGTTTGGTATGTGCGAACTCGTGAGATTGAATGCTGCGCGATGATGTGTGCGGCGTTACTGTGTCTAGTGTAGAAGTACCACTTCTAGAAGCTGGCATGTCTGTGTAATAAATGTGAAGTGACTGTCTGGCTTGTGATTGGCTGGTGTGCCTGGCTCCAGGAGTCAGGATGGGTCTGCCCCAGTGGTGAATAGGGAGATTTAAATCCAGATGGGTGGGAGGAGTGCACCTGGAAACTGAATAGGGCTGGGCCTTCCCTACATAATGCTGTCTCCACCCCCTGTGGTGCGACTGATGTCCCTAGACTGTCCTTTGAATAGGGAGAGGGGTGGAGCAAAACAAAGTGCTCAGGAACCAGTTGCATCTGGTTCGCCCCTTCCCTGCACCTTGGTAACAAAGGAAATGTGTATATAAAAAAAGGGGCTGTGACCCCATGTAAAGCGTTCTGCTGTGCTGGTCCTGACGCTGGGGGCTGCTGCTGCTGGGCTCTAGGAGGAACCACCACATGGGACTGCCTCCCTGCTGGAGGGCCCTGTGTGCTGGCCTATCTGAGCCCAGCCTTGTGCCCCCTTATTTGGAGGAGCGCTTTGTCTCCCATGACCAAGAAGCACTGTATTTGTATTGACTGAAGAGCGCTTGATGGTCCCGAGGAGCACCTCCATTTTTTGGAAACAGCGCTGGACTAAGATCATTTCCGAGGGAATCCCGACGTAGGAATTTCCCCACTTTTTGCTAAATTCATAGCGGGTGCCTACCTCGCTTTGCTGCACCTTTTTTTTATTATTGGCGGGTGACCACCCCGCATTTGTGCGTCCTTCATAGCGGGTGCCTACCCCGCTTTGCTGCACCTTTGTTTTAGTATTGGCGGGTGCCCACCCGCAAATATCGGCATCCTCAGAACGGGTGCCTACCCCGCATCGCTTTCTAAAAAATCACCGCCGCAGCCCGAGATCCAAATCGCCTGCCACGTCGGAACGGCCAACAGGAAGTCAGGCAACCTCAGTAGAGACGTGGGCGGGGCCTGAGTTGGTCCCGGAAGTCAGCGCCGGCTGGAGCGGGGCTCCCGTGAGGAGAGGGAGAGCCCCGCATGGCGCATCGTGACCTGAGAAAGTGAGGTTGCCGTGCCAGGGGCTCCCGTGTGAAGAGGAGAGCCCCACACGGCAGAGTTTTACTGAAGCAGCCTTCCAGGCGGGGCCTCTGGTGGTGAAAGGGAAGCCCAGTGCATTGAGAAGTCCTGGGTGAAGAGAAGGTGAGAGGAGTTCCCCGAGCAGTGGGAGGTCCCTCGTTGCATGTTGCCTACCACCTGGACCGGACGAAGCCTCCCCAAGGAAGGAGTCCAGAGAGCCCGGTGAGCGGAGCTCGGAGTTGAACTTCTGGGTTTGGGGGGTGCGACGGGGCCCATTGGCGGTGCCCGCGCCCCCATGCGGTTGCCCTAAGGACAGGGGTGTCCACACAGTATTCCCTGCATTTGCAAAGCTGCACCGCAGAGTCGCGGGCAGCTGCTTGCATATCTGATCAGGGGCATTCAAGTTCAGAGCCCGGAACCGCCTGGTGCTCTGTTGGCATTGCGGGTCGAGCCCAGGATAGAGCCCCCGCTTAGAGACACCGACGTGGGGGACAGGAACCGCGTGGCAGGTGTGCCATGGTGAACAGTTGCTGATGGGACACCTAGCCCGTTATACTGGACAAGTTTTGCCATATAGGCTGTCCTAGGTGAAGTAAGGATGCGCATCACTGCTGGTGAGGTTTAGGCATCACATGTTATGCTTTGTGCCCTGGTGTGCAGTGTTTATTAGGGTGCGACGCTGCTAATTATAATGTCTGCCTAATAGGCTATTCTATGCGACTGCTATGATTTCCTGCCTAATGTGTTTATGCCTCCAGTGAGGGCATAAGAAGTTCATACCCCCAGTTTTGCGCATAGTTATTTCAGGAGCCCGTGTGCTCCCTACGGCATGTTTATCTCCAGAGCCAGATGACTCCAACGTGTGGCTAATTGTTTTCTAGAGCCCCATGGCTCCCACGAAGGGGACACATTTGTTTAACGGGCCACTGAGTGCCCAGCCTGTATTTCTATCCATAGCTGCCCAGCAAGTAGTGGGCAGCTGCCACGTTTAGGCGGTGCCTTTGCGCATTCTTCCTTGGCTGCCTGAGCAGCCCAGCCCTGACATTTTGGACGAAGGGAGTTTGAGCCCCTGAGAGGCCAAGTTGGCCTGGGGACAGTTTTCTGTGTTGTGCCCTCACCTAGGGTACATTGTTATTTCTACATGTGTACGTTTGCGTAATGTCCACTGCCTTTATGCTTATTTCCATTTCTAAAAATATGACTTCTGCATAGGAGGTGGTTTAATGCTTTGGGTGTTAGGAAATGTACTGTGTGTTGTATGTTTTGCGCACCCTGTGTTTTATACCTCTAGATATGATTTCTGCATAGGAGGTTGGTAACCTGTTTAGGTTTATGTTAGGGAGATTATACTTCCCTGTGTGGTGTACGCCCCTGGTGTAATTATACTCAGGAAGTAGGGTCTAATGCGTTAGACTTGTGAGAGATTGCATAATGGGTTTAGGCCCCTGTGATGTATACAGGATAGGTTTTATACCTGATTCTATTGTGGTCATGCTGAGGTCATTATTGCTCCAGTAGATACTGGTTGTGCTCTCCAGTTATAATTTGTGTTACAGTTGATATATGTTCTACATTTACAATTGGTGATTTGTGCTAATTCTGACAGTGGTCCATGTGGCCCTGTCTTGTGTAAATAGTCCCCTGTAAAATTCTGCCCAGTGCCAGTTGGCACAGTGTAAATTATGTGATATCATCTAACGTGTTTATTATAATACAAAGGCTATTTTTTATTTATAACCTTGTGTGGAGTTTCTTTTGTGGTGGATCTAGGGTGTTGTCGCTGGGTGCGCGCGCAAACGCTTTACACATTGCCTCCGGGATAAGCCTGACTGCTCGTGCCAAGCTACCAAGGGGGTGAGCAGGGGTTATCTTTGGCGTGTAACTTCCTTGCCCTGACTAGAGTGGTGGTTTCTGCCTGGCTTTGGCGCACGCCTTAGCCTGCCAGCAATCCCATTTCTAACATGGAAGTAAAAGTTGAAATATTTATACTTCTTTACGCTGAATCAGGTTAATACGATTAATCTTGTCAAAAGTGGCAGGTGCAGGTATTAAGTCAACTAGGAAACTACTTCAGAGTGTACAGCATCTTCAGGAAAACATGCCAAGGTATTGTCTAAGATACACGTGTCCCTTCTGAAACTAGTTTGTTATTAAAGGCATAAACGTTGCTCTATAAAGATAATCTTTTAAGTAAGCAAGTTAAAATAGTCAAAACCTTTTTGCTTCATAATCCGAGTGTGCTGGGTTCTTGGATATCCCTTTATTTGATTAGGTTGTAGAATAGATAATTGAATACTACCTTTCCCAATTGAGGCATAACTTATAAAATGATACTATCACAGAGTGGGTCAATAAGCAGGTCCAGAAGCAGGTCTACCCTAGTACTAACTTACCATGTGTGGTCTGCATGTGAGCCTCTCACATGATGACTTGCAGTACCTTTGAAACTAATAAGGCCAGATCACTCTTTCTGAATATATGTGAAGTACAAATTCGTGACCATTTTCTGCATTAGTTATTCTATATGATTCAAAGCTGAGTTCTTAACTTGGACAACCAGGCTCAAAATAGGAGAAATAGGGCGATTCTACACAAAGTTTAAGAAGCATTGACAATGGTAATGGATCTTGGCTGTAAAAGGCTGAGCTATCGGCTTTGTCACTCTTTTACACAGTTGCATACCCATGCATCAAGACGTACGTGCATGCATAGTTGGCAATCATGGAATGGGTTTCCTAGTAAAGAAAACCCATTCCAAGTTGCCAGCTGATGCACACACACACATAATGATGGAGCCACTTATGTGCATCATGATGTGCGTGTTGAGATGCGTGCTTTGTGACACTTGCACACACTTGCATCATGATGCGTTTAGACATGTTCAATTTACTCTTCTAGCATGTCAGAGCCTAAGTTAGAATATTAAATAAACTGGAGAAAAAATGAAAGAAGTACGGTCGAAGTGCAAGAAAGGGAGCGAGGGTCCATAAGAATTTTGCAGCTGCTGGGACTTCATAAAAAAAATAAACAAATACATATATAAACCGCTTAACTCAGTAGTGCAGCAATGGATGGGACAGTCAGAGAGGGTTGAGGAGCAAAAGGAGAGCTACAGGGGGAGCAACGGAGGAGCTGCCGAGAGAGGAATAATTATGGAATATTTTGAACTACAATTTGCAATGATTGTTTTCCAAAATAAACCGTTGAGTTTATAAAATGTACTATATTTATATTTCCTAATGTTAATGTTACCGGTTAAAAAGCAGTATAAGGCTCATAATGTGTTGTTGCAGACAACTGATTTCCTTCCCCTGTGAATAAGGATCGATTAAAGGTAAAAAGAAGGGGCAATAAACAGAAACTGATCCAAAAATTAAAACCAGTATATGTGGTGAAATACAGAAACCACCCAGCTGTCAGTGCTCATTAGTCAGCGGTCCTTGGACAAACTCTCTGGAACACTTTAGTTTATTAAATTCGGCTCATTGAAAGGAAAGGTCACTCTGAACTGTCTACGGATTCCTCTCCCGTCTTTATTATTTTGCAGTTTATTTATATAGCACGAAGTTGCCCCGAAGGTATTAGAGAGCTTTACATGAGCCCTGCTCTGTGAGTGGGTGTAGATGTGCTTGTGTGTCTGTTTTTGTTGGACTAAATAAGTGTTTGTGTATGTGTGCATGCTTCAGTACAAATGTGTGCACTTTTATGTTTGAGTACCTGCTTATGTATACCTGTGGACGTCCATACCTCTACACAAGTATGTGACTGTGTACCTTTGTGTATAAATAATATTGTGTTCTCATAACCTTACCAAGAACACGCCGACGGCTCGAGCCAGGAGCTATGTATTTCTTTTATGGGCTTTGGTGCTCCCCGACTGAACCCGTAGGGCTCAAAACATTAATGGTAATTGGGACAGTCTCTCTAAGAATGGCAGACATGAGTCAAGATTGAAGGAGTTTATATAGGGATTATTAAGCAACATACATGAAATAGCATAAGCAGGGTAAGCAATAAAGAATACAGATCGTAAGTACAAGTAACTCAGTAAAGTTCAATGCAAAATGCTGCACAGATACGCCTTACAAAAGTGGGGAAAGTACATTCTTTTATACGACTTCAAACAAAGGGTTCCATACATTGCTAAGCAAGTGCATGATTCTCAGGATATGCACCAGTGATGACCAATGACGAGCAAGCAAGAAGAAACATTTCAATAAAGAATATATTTGAGGATTCTCTCCTAATACTATTGCAATGAATTCAGTTGCACTCGCAGTTTACTCAAGTACCATAGTCAACACTTTGTATAAACAATAATCTGAGACAATTGGGATGCCCTTGGCTAGGTCCAGCATGGTGAGAAGCCTCTGGGAATGCTCGCCATCTTCTGTGAGAAGCTTGCAAGTCTTTATTTAGCCGTGAAATAATAATGACTATTACGTGGTGTAGTGCTTGGCAGTTCAAGGTGGAAGATAGTACATTTCTTGGTTATATTAGCGCAAGTTTGATTTCAAGCATTTTAAAAGCATAAAAGATAAAACAACGTTTCCAACTCCCCCTCAAAGATTTCTAAATCATCACATCTACATCTTTATTACAAAGTAGATTTTATCAGCTTGGGGTCGTTCTCCTTAGAGACGCCCAAATCTTTCATAGTGCCCAAGAGTTCACTTTGCATCTCATCAACTTTACAACAAATCTCTTTCTTTTTCTTCCTCTCATTGCTCACAGATTCGTATACTCACAACCAAACTAATTTCCTGATGACATTTCTTTGCAGAAGCTTAGAGAAAAAAACACACATGCAAAGTCAACTGGCATAATCAAGAGAGAATTTAAAAGCAATGTCAGTATTCCTCCACCTATACTTCCTAACCATTCACCTATCTTAGCAAATGCTCTGCCAAAAGATCTAAATACTGAACCTATTCCTTCCCGGACACCTGTATCTTCTGATTCTGTTAATTAATGCTTGATATTCGCAATGTTAGAGCCATAACTATTAAGCTGATTATCTATTTTTGGGATGGATGCACAACATACCTTTGCATGAATGACCTTGTAAACTCCTCCTTCCCTCACGAGCTGAAAAGCTGGTTCTGCATGATCATAGATCTCATAGCAAGCAATTCTTTAGTTATTACAGTTAGCACTCCTGGTAGCAAGTCGGTCTATTAAGGTTGATAGCTTTCTAATCTTAATATGTTCAATGCAACTCTTATAGATGGTATAAGTGCTTTAAAAATATCACTAAGAATATGCGTAACACTCCGGTTACTTAGTTTATTACAGCGATTACCGGGGGCTTAACCCATCAGTATGATAGATCCTGTGGAACACTGAAGCTGCATAATAACTAGCTATGCAGTAATGTGGTAACTGGAAATAAGTCGACTTACCACATACATAATAGATGCCTTTGATACTCACCACTAAATCAGAAAAAGTCATGCCCTTGACCGAATACGTATGCTCTCATTCACTCTATCCGAATATCTTAAACGTTTCTTTCCCCTCCTGCTTTCTTATCATACATAATGTTAAATTTTTAGCAATTTTACATCTCAATTTTGAGAGTGGTTCCCCTACAATATCCGGTCCCTTCCTAATAATGTGTTCAGGACTAGCAGTTCTTTCCCCTTTCTCTTTGTCTGATCTTATCTTCTTGTTCAATTTATCTACAAAACCTCTTTCAATCTTGTTAATCCTGCAGAGTACATCATGCATGCCTTGATCACTACCCCTCAAGTTAGTCATGGGAGTAAAGAATTTAATTATATATTTATAGTCATCCCTTCATCTAAAAGCCTTGGAAGAACATTAAACATGTTTAGCAGCCCACAAATACATATTCACATCAGTCCCAATTGGAGTATTTTCTATAGGCCTATCATAATCAGAATAGAACAACTTGATACAATAATTGTGATAATATAGTTTCAGAAAGATGGAGCAAGAAAAGGACAGAGACAAATCAAAATATGCTGCCCCTTCAGCTGCAGAGGCTATAAAATACGAATGGATTAAACAGTTTTCTACCCGCATAACTTTCACATACTCAGCTAGCATTTGAAAGTACACATTATAAATATAAACACTCTCATGATGCAGGGAGGTACAAATCTTTGTCTTTCTTTTCTGGGATTACTGGCAATCAACCTAATTTTTCTGTTCACTGGAGTATGTGGGATCTCTCGAACCAACAAGTAGGTGCCTATTAGCCGTCCAATCATAAAAACAGAAATGGCAACTGCTAAATCTATGAGTAAGAATTTGCAGCATTGTTACACCATGTTAGCTTAAACCAAATCAAGAAAATAAATTGAGATTTGAAAATGTAGCAGTTAGTCTCTAATCTATACCCTATTGTCACTATCCAATCTCCAAAACTACAGTGGTTTGTATTCTGCATCATCTGGAGGACAAAGGCTCTAATGTCCTCCAACCATTATCCTAACTCTCTAGTTCTCCTTTAAACATTGGTCAGTGATTTGCGTGAGTTCCCTTTGTGAATGTTCTGACCTCAAGGAGGCTCGTCAATCAGTCTGTCATCAGATTCAACATCAATTATTGCAAGATAGGTCCAATCTAGATCTGAGTACTTTCAATTGACCTTTCTCTCTCTTTTAGTTGGCATAGAAGTTGTCAGATCCATGCTTTTGTTTGTAAAATCAGCATGTTCTAGTTTTTCTTACTCGCTAAGTTCCATTATTGTCTGTGGTCGTATTCTAGTTGTCCATAGTACTTTCAGCTTGCCGTAATCTTTGGCCAGCCTTCCTCAGTTGAGCCACAATCCTGAGAGGTGCTTCTGATCTCTGGTTCTGAAAGGTCCGATTCGCTCTCAGAGGTGGAATCTTCTCTGGCCATCCCACTCTTAGATTCCAATACATTCTCCATGGGTGGATTTGATTCAGATCTCGAAGAATTTTTGCTGTCTATTTGAATGTGCAAACTTTGCCTCTTTTCATGGCTTCAGCTGCCACTGGAACGACAAAACCATCATCAAGCTCTTGCTTCTGTTGGTGTCTAGTTGTGGAAGATTGTAAGCTCTCAGACTGGTATTCCTCTTCTTTGGAGGCCACAGAAATTTGGAACCTATTGCGACTCATGAAATTGGTGGATGTTGGCTCTGCTTCTTACCATTCTTGTCTTATCCGTTTGGTTTGTGAGGCATGGATTCCGTTTGGCAACCCAGAACACTTCACAGCAGTGTTGGTGGCCAGGATCACCTGGTACAGGCCTCTCCTATGTTCCTCCTTGCAAGACTTGTGGATGTTTCTTTATGTTAACCCAATCACCAGGGTTCATATTATGTCCTAGAGACTCTCAGACAACTGGAGTAGCAGCATCAACCTGATGGGGGATAGAACGCACCACATCAGCCAATCCTCTTCAGTAATTGAGAGCCAGATCATCTGTGATATTCACAAGGGCAACAACTGGAACAGAAGGAATTCACATGGCTCTTCCCATGAACACCTCATGAGGAGACAACCCTGTTCACCTACAGGTCGTGCTTCATATGTTCATCAATACCAAAGGAAGGGCATCGGGCTATTTAAGAGATGAGGAGTCACATGCCTTGTTCAATTTAGCTTTGATTGTCCCATTCAGACTGAATGGTACAATGGAACCTTTGGTATATCCCTAGAGCTGTGCATAGTAACTGCATTACTTCGTTCTTAAAGTAGCTTCTGGAATTTCACTGACAAAATATCGACTAACAAAATATCTACAGACAAATATATTGAGTCAAAAATATCGATGTCAAAAATATTGAATTCCTATACTTAGAATTGAAATTACAAAAATATTGAAGAAAAAATATTGCTGTCACTAATATAGTTGTCTAAATTATCAATATTTAATTTTTTTATAAATTTGAATGTTAAACATTAATTAAATTAAGTAATAATACTAATATAATAAAAATAAAATATATGTAATAATTATTTGGAACAATATAACAATTATTAATATTTTCACACATTAAAAGAAACATATATATATATTATATATATTTATTTACATATACCAGATTTCATATTATTATAATGATCCCAATTATGATGCGACCGAACACTGTTCAGTCACATTCCTATATTTCACATAAACCAGCCGGAATACATGCTCCCATACTGAAATAGGAGATGAGATTCATCCCTGCACCCCTTGGCAGACACCTCAAGGTGCCTGCCACAAGGTGCAGGGATCAACAGGGGGCCTCCAACAGGAGGCCGTGCACCAAAGGAGCCCTAATACCCTTTCCGACATGGTTTCCATGTTGGACAGACTGGCATGGAAACCATGTTAGAAACCGTGCATGGTAATCTCAAGGGCAGAAAGAGCCACCCTTGAGATTACAGGCTGCATTATGACTGGCGAACGCGCTCTCCGAGCCCATCGGAAGCTAGCCGGAATGACCCGTCGGATCCCTTTCCCACCACCTTCATCAAAATGAGGCAGTAGTAAAAAAATTCGACCGGGCCATTACGATGCGGCCCTAAAGACTCCGACCGGAGGTCTGAGCCATTACGGGCCGTATCGTAATTGGTCCCAAAGTGTCGTACGCAGGAGGTGTAAAATTTACAAGTCCCACTACACTCAATACAACAGTAGAGAAAGTGTTGGATTGCGGAGAGGTAAAATGAACTATTCCCACTCAATCAAGTTTCACTGTAAGGAAAATCTTGGATTGCAGAGGGGTAAAATGTACTATTCCCTATCCAGTCAGTGCAAAAGAAGGGAAAGTGTTGGCCTGCCGAGGGGAAATCATTACTATTCCCACTACAGTAAGTTCAACAGTAGGGAAAGTGTTGGATTTTGAAGAGGTAAAGTGTATTATTCCCACGCCACTCAGTTCAACAGTAGGGAACATTTTGAATTGTGGAGGGGTAACATTTACGATTCCCACTGACTGCAGTCAATGCAACATTGGAAACAAAAAATTATCTTCAACACAATAAAATAATTTCAAGACCATAGTAGGCAAATAAAAATATAAATATGTTAAAAAATACAAATATATTTTATATTAAAAAATAAATGGAATAATGTTAAATACATATTATAAATAACTATACATTTTATTATGATTAAAATACTAAAATATTGTTCATGTAAATAAATATTTTTATTCATAAATTATTTATTAACAAAATATATTTCTTACAAAATCTTAATGTAGTTACTTCCAACCATATACCCTTGTAAAACTCACATTAAATTTTACTTTAAAAAGCAAATTATTTACACTATCAACATAAATATTTATCAACAAGCTAAAGATCATTAATACAAAATTAACTAATAATTAAATGTAAATAATTGACTTTCCATGATATACCCCCACAGAACACACACCGCACTCCTAAAATTTACAAAAAAATAATTACACAATTAGGAAATGTAATAATTAAAACAAATAAAATTCATTGTTACCTACTCAAAATTAATTTTCCTCCCACCAAATACCCCTACAAAACCACAACCCACACCTAAAATTTAAATAAGAAAACTGTAATTGCAGAATTAACAAACTTAATTTTCAATTAAATAACTATTTTTAATTAAAAATCTAAATTTAATGGCTTAGAATGAATTTTCTTTCCACCCTTTACCACTATAAACCCCACAGCCCACACCTAAAATAAAATATACTTACACAATAAACATAATTAATTATCAATTAAATAATTAATATTAATTCACAGCAAAATATGAATTAATCAAAAGTAAATGGCTTCCCATCTTGTACCCCTATGAACCCCACAAACCACACATAAAAATCAAATTTAAAAAATGTGTTGCACAATTAATATAATTAATTATCAATCAAATAATTAATAATAATTGTAAAATAATCATTAATTTATTATAATTAAATTACTTCCCACACTATACCCCTATAAAACCACAGTCCGCTAGAGTAAAAAAAAATCACAAAACATAATTAAATTAAATTTAATAACTACTAAAAATGTAACAACTATATTAAAGAACAGAAACAATATATATATACAAAACATTTTCATCATATACATTTAAAATATATACCAAAATACATAACAATAATAAAACATTTGAATTATAACCAAAACATTTTTTGTAAAAAAAATTGATGACTTCGATTTAAAAAAAAATATATATTACTTGCCTTAAATTTGATATTCTTAACAACAATATTCTTTCTGCGATGTTACCTAGATATTTTGGTTAGTTGATATTTTGTACTCAATATTTTTCCTGAACACCGCTTCCTCGATGTGAACTGACATCACAAATCAATCAACAATAATTTGAGAACCACTAGACTGTCACATCTCTTGGTGGGGTATGCTCTGACCCAGCAGGAAAATAAACTCACAATCACGAGTATGTACCTTAATTGATTGCATTGGAGAATCTCCAAGAAATGGATCTGGAGATGGTTAAAAGGACCATCAGGCTTTTCTATGTGGCTCATGATCTCTACAGCATTTTTTCCCATGTTTTGCTTCTGACAAGTGGCACAATGCTGACACAAACTTTCTTCTATCAATGGGGATTGTACCAGTATCGTTTGAAAGCAGACATCATCCCATCTCTGCCTATGTGTGTTGGACCATGCATGTGTCATACCATGACAGGTAACATCGTATCTAGGAGTACTGGCTGTCCATCACTGGACACTCAAAAGGCACTGGCAACACTTATGCATCCCATCTTTTTCCATTTGGCTTTTTCTACTTCTGGGGCAGCGTGTTGCAGTTATCTCAGCTCATTAAAAGTATGTGCAGTGTTTAATAGCGTATTTGTCACTGTTTCTCCTTCTACATTGCATTGGTTAATCCATGTGAAAGCTGCTGCACTCAAGAGCACAATATCGGGTGATTTCATCCAAGTAGCAGCTGGCACTGGTGACAAAATCATTGCCGCTCTTGTTTGCACCACACTTCACCGCTGCAATTTCCTTGGGCAATTGTAGGGATTCCAATAAATTGGAGACATATATCCCATTTCTGATGGGGGACCCAGCAGCTGTCATGAATCCCCTCTATGACTGGCCGAAGTCATGCACAGCCCTGAACCCATACTCTCTGTCAGTATAAATGGTAACTCGCAAGCCCTTTGATGTACAACAAGCTCTAGTAAGAACAATCAATTCTGCCACTTGGGTAGATGTTACATGGCTGAAGTAAGATGCTTGCACAATCCCGCTTAGGGTGCACACTGCATAGCTACTCTTAGGATGTTGTGTCAGTCTCTCATACAAGAAAGAGTATGGTCAGATTCAGGAAGGGTATATCCAGATTGATGGATCTTGGTTTTGTTCACAAATCAGTTGCACTTAAGCAATCATGGTCAAAGTCTCCCTCCTTGTCTCCGTCTGGGGTTCGTATTAAAGAAGCAGGATTTAGAGTGTTACGTCTTCTGATAAAACATTCTCAGCAGCCAAAATGATTCTCTCATAGTGGGTTAAGTAGGTGTTTGTGACTTGCTAGGTGCTTGTGTGAGTCATGAGGGCTTCAGTTCAGTGGTGGACCATCACAATTAGTGGGTAGCCCATCACTAGCCTTTCTGTTTTTTGAATGCCAAGGCGTATTGCTGCAATCGCTTTGAGACAAGCAGGCAATGCTGCAACTACTGGATCAAGAGTTGCTTAAAAATACCCAAGGGGGGGTTTAATTTCCCTTTGGACAGGTGTTAGCATGGATAACGCACACCCATCGCTCCCATGGTAGAAGAGGGCAACTTATTTTGTATGGTCTGACATTCCAAGAGCGGGTGTTTTGCAGAGTAAATATTTGAGCTCCTGGAAGGTTTCCATGCTGTTATCATCCTTTGGTACTAGCCATTGACATCACTGTGCATTAGCCTCAGTAAAGACTTTGCCACAAAGGAAAAGTGTAGGGATATATCATCGGCAAAAGCCAACGATGTTCAAGAACATTCATATTTCACTCTGTGTGGTCAGGAATTTTATCTTAAGGCCTGTTTCGGTGCATTCCTGGGACACTCATCTAACAACTCCCTTCTCAATTTGATGCCCAAAGTATGATTTCCTTTTGACAACAACATAGGTTTTTCGGGAAACCTTGTGCCCATTCTCAGGCAACTGATTAAGCAGATCAAAAGTGTCTTATCTACAAGCTTCCTTGGTCATCATTGCAATCAGAAGATGATCGGTGTACAATATCAGGATTGAGCTACATGTATTTAATTGATATAGTATGAACTATCTCTGTACCCTTGAGGAGTGGGACACCACACAAGAGTCTTCTCTTGGAATCAAAACACAAACAGAAACCGGTTTTCTTGTATAGGGGAACTGAGAACAACGCTTGACAAAAGTCAGTGACTGTGAACCATTCAACTTCTGGGGAAATTTGGAATGAAATCACAGCTTGGTTCAGTACCAGAGGAGGTAAACTGCCATTACAACATGGTCATAACCACGTGTGACTGTTACCAAGCTTTCATGATCACACATATGCCTTTATCATGCATGCTTTTAGCATGCATACCTTTATCATGAATTTCGTGATAAAGGAATGAATGATAAAGGCATATGCGTGGTAAAGTATTAATTGACATGCTCGTGTCTCCTTCAAATAATGCCATATTTTCTATACTTTCTAAATGCTAGCGCAAAGAACTGACTGTTCATTTTAAGGGTTTAGGGTTAGTGCTTGGAGTTAGTTTTTAGGGTGGTCTATTTTCATGCACACGTGGGAGAAGTGGAACTTGATCAGCTACCCCCTAATAGAGACCGCCCACTTTTTAGATTTCACTTAAAGCTGTCAATCTGTCGGGTTTAGGTGTTGTTGAAGCAGCGGTGCAGATGTCCCCCCTCCTCTGGAATGGGCTGAAGTAAGGCACCTCACTGAAGCCACCCTCAGAGCACTTCACAAGCTGAGCGGTGCTGGGCAGTGCTATATTAGAGTCTTGTCTCATGAGGAGTGCACATGGGAGGCTGTCTTCCCCACCCGTGGGCGGGTGTAAGTTCCCTGCCACTTACCGAGGGGTTCCTGGGACCTCGCCCACAGTGCCGAAAGCAGCAGAGCAGTGAGAGGCAGCGGACACCAGTCATGACGGCAGACCGGGGCAGCGTCACTCCGCTTCCCCCAGTTCTCAAACTTCGCTCTCTGTGATAAAGAGGTCTGTGGATCAGCTTTGGAACATTTTACAAAGCTTTGCATTTTCTGCCATTTCCTGGTTGTTGGAGATTTACTCCCGTGTGCTGCAAGATGACCATTGGTTATTGTTGGGAAAATCAAAGTCAGCGAGTGTATGAGCACTTGATGACAGGACAACCATCAGCTTTCACAGTAGTTCATTTTTTTTAATCTCCCCACTGATTTACACATCTACTGGGAATCGGGCAATTTCATATAAAACTTACCTACAAAAGTTTAACAACGCACATGCCTTTACCAAGCATGCTTTTACAATAAAATTTTCATGGTAAAGGCATGCATAGTAAAGGCATATGCATTGTCAAAATATTCATTGTAAAGGCATGCGTGGTAATGATGCATAAGTAGTGTAGGCGGTGTGGTAAAGGTATGCATGGTAATTGCATACATGGTTCCATCATACTACCCCACAGGATAGCATGGAATGACAATTTGATTAATCTTTTGGATATCCTGGACCGTCCTCCATTTTTTGTTTTCCTTTTGCAAAGCAATACTTGGAGAGTTACATGGACTCACGATGACTTCCTTCAAAATATCATGCTTTTTTATGCTCCTAATGATAGTGATGATATCTGCAATGGTCTCTAAGGTCATTTGTAAGGCCACATTTGAGGAAAATCTGTGTTGGGCTGGCCAATATCTTTATTGGTTTTGCACCTTTAATCGATCCGATTTCTCTTCCTGTAAAATCCCAAACGTCCTCTCTGACTGTCTCTTTCAAGTCTATTGGTAGATCTTCTTTGGTAATCACCGGACACAACCTGATGACAGGTTCTGACATTTGTAACTTGAACTCTGCATCTGCTGCTTGGGTCTTGATTCTGACTCCATGCTGCATTCACTAAATTACTCTGTTTAGTTTGCAAAGGAGATCCTGTCCAAGCAAGTTTACAGGGCTTGAATACCACACCACAAACTGATGGTGTTCTTTCATATCTTCTATTTTTCCTGGGACATGGGCTGTGATCTGATTGGTATGCTGCTGATTTGTAATGTGTACAACTTGGACTTCTTTTCTCAAGAGGGGTAGTTTTGAGACCTCAACTGTTCTAACAGTCAGGCGAGCGGCTCCTGTGTCTATCAAGAAATATATGGAATGACCATTGACCTCTCGTTCTACATATGGTCCACTTTGGTCCACTTCTAGGACTGCACCAACCACACACTCCTCCTCCCCCCAGGTGCCACCATTGAGCCTGGTCAAAATCTGTGCAACTCTTCAACATTATTAGAACTGAGCCATTCTGAGACAGAAATGGGTTTTTAGGAACACTATTACTTGGTGCAAAATGGGAATTTCCTCCCTGCAGATGCACCAGGCCAGGTTTTAGGATCTTTGGAGCTGGCCTGGGGGTCTGGGCATCAGAGGGATCTCTGCCTGCACCACAAAATTCACAGCCTGGACATCAATCATAGCTCAATCTTATTGTAGCGACATTCCCGCTTCTAATGCCCAGCCTTGTTACAAATGTGGCAGGAGGTAAACTTCTTAAGGGCACTTATGCTAGTTTGTAGTGTATTGCTGAGACCTCTTCTCGCACCTTGGGCACCTCTTGCATATGCCATGGTAACTCCCTGCATATTTATTCCAATTCTGAGGTCAATCACAGGTCCTTGGTGGGAGTACATTAAGACCCTTCATACCTCCATTTTGTGCTAATTAGGTCTTTGCAATCATGAACCTTTCCTTGAGCCCCTTTCGCTTGAATTCTAACGTGTCATTGTAATATTTTGCATACTTCAGAAACTCATCCAGGGGTTTACTCTGCCAGCAAAGAACACTTTGGATGATATGGTTGCTGATTTCTTGTACAGAAAGGAGGCAAAAATATTTCCATGTTATCTCCATGTGGATTATTTAGCCCACTATTCTGCCTGCACACCTGGGTCAACCTCTCAAAGTATGCATGCACTGACTCTTTGGGTTTTTGAGAGATTGGAAAAATCTTGGGCCATTATTTTCCCCTTTGGGGGGGGACTGTAGTTTTTACGAGTTTTATGACTTCCTTGTATTGGGTCTTCTCCAAGTGTGAAGGTGCACTCGCAACTTCAAACAACATATTTAAATCTTCCCACAAGACCTTTGAAATAGTCACAAGTTAGTTCATGTGTGTGCACACCACTTATCGGGATTTCCCCTTAATTTAGGAAGATCATTTATAAAATAGAAGAGATCTGTCCGAGACTATGGGACCAGTGCCATACTGGGAACCCAAAGCATCCCTAACAGTTTTATTGGACTAGCCCCCTGGAGGTGGGGGAAATGTAGAAGTGGAAGCACTGCAACTTTTGTTCCTGGAGACGATATTGCAGTAGCTCTGCAGTCCAGTCCCCAGTAACAAAACCGGCCTGCGCTACTGCTAAACTGGACCCCACCATTCCAGCCTGCCGGGGAAACACCTGATGCTTGCTATGGGCAGTCTCACACTGCATGGTTTGTGTACATATGTTCCGCTCTGTACTTTCCTCAGAGGGTATTCTCTTATTGATTCTCTCACCTACCTTGGCAACTTCCTTCTTTGAACACTTTTCTTCAGGGACCACAGTTCCCTAAACCTCTCAGTCTCGCTCCAATACCTGACGTTCTCGATCAACTCACTCACAGGTTTTCAACCATTTCAACCTCACTCATTTCAACTCCTTCTCGTCCATCATCATTATTACATTCTTCCGCAGTTTCTTTGTTTTTGTGAAATCAACCCATTGTTTATCTGCCACCTTCTCCCTTCTCACATGCGCCTTTTGTGCTACTCTTGCACCTTCCTTGCTCATATAGAGCAATCTGCTCTTGCTGTACTGTCTCAAGAAGTCCATCCCTGTGTTTCCCTTAACAATTTCATCAAACTCAGCTTTCAGCTGAACAACATTAAGGGGCAGATTTACAATAGAATGGCGGAGCTTGGTGTCTTACCACAATTGGGTAACGCTATGCTCCAACATTCTTAAAATGCAGGATTTGTGCCGTATTTATGATAATAATGGAGCACACCAGCATTTCCCCTAGCGCTGGTTCTAAATATTAGCTGCCTAGCGCCAATGCTGGCACCCTTGCACCATAGTGCAAGGTTGCCTGTGTTGCAGGGAAGGATTTTTCATGTGCAGGAAGGTGTCCCATATTTACGCCAGCCTTGTAAATAGGGGGTCAGCATCAAAAAGCAATGGATGTTGCGGTGGAACAACCACTGCAACACCCATTGCCCGCCCCTTTCACAACTAAGTGCTGCTTGAATAGGGGTATTATTCCCAAGGCAGAGTTCGTTAAGCCATGTTAAGTGGCTTAACGCCGCCTTGCAAATAAGGTGAAGGGGTTATCCCCACCAGAACATCCAAAAAAGATACTTTCTGGTGGTGATAGCCTCTTGTAAATATGCCCCCAAGTCTTTGTGGGGTATGTCCTATAGTTGAAGGGTTAACTGGTATGGTCACTTTAATCGTTTGATCTTTCTCCATGAAACCTCTCAAAACCTCTCCTGGAGGAAGGCCTAATGCTAATATGCCGGGTAATGGTGTGGGGTCTTGTTGGACACTTGGAAGGGAAGGGTCTCACTTATAGGAATAATAGCACCTGCTACGGTTGGGGCAGGGATTTGAAACACCCGACTATAGCTGTGTGTTTGTCAATGGCTGAGCAGGGGACAAAATAGTAGTTTGTGCGTAACTTGGGGGCATGCAAGCATTTGTAGGGGTTTCAGTGCTATCAGAGCTGTAGTGGTCTGTGCAGCAGCGGTGTTATATGGGGGTGGTCTTATGTTGAGGAGCTCATCTACAAAGGCATCTTCCCCCTGTTCAGTTTCTCCTTCTGATTTCCCTTTCTTCCCAGATTTCTCCTTTGCAGTCCCCTTACTCTCTGCAAAAACAACAGTTGATGGACAGAATGCAGAACAATGTCATACATTCACCCCAGTACAGAGATCTGGGGCTAAATCCATCGTTTTTTTGCTCACCATGCCATTCCAGTTTGAACCCAGCCATATGCAAATCAGTCTTGACCCTGTGCCTCATGGGAACAGTCCAGCCCGAACTGCCAAGCCAGGTCCTCCCTGGACTGCAAACAAGCATCCTAGGACTGGTTTCGGGGTTTCACCCCTCTCCAGCCAGGATAGCTTGATTCCAGTGGCATGGAGGGCACGGGACTCACGTCTGAGCATACCCGTCCCACTCGGGGTGACAAATGCAAAAACAACAGTTGATGGACAGAATGCAGAACAGTGTCATACATCCCCTTACTCTATCAAAGAATAAGCTCCAATGGTCTCAATTACTTATTCCTTCTATTTTATCTGCTTCTTGCCTTCCTGTGTACCTTTATCCATGAATAAGCCCTATTGCGGAGTTTTAATGGAAACCTCTTTTTCTTTATGTTTGTCACCTGCTCCCAAAGATTTAGAGCCTCCAACTATGTTGGTCTGGGCTCAGGTTTCACATCCTGCATTATCCATCTCTTTTTTTCTAAGAGTTCTAAGAGTTCTTCCTTTGTACATTTAACCTGAAGTCCTTCCTTGATCAGATGTATCACAAATTGTTTTATCAAGTCAAATAATGCTTTATTCGAGTTAGCAATCATAAAAGCAGAACATACACCAATTAAACTAGACAGTCGGAATAAAGCAAACAATTCACAGATGTCTCAAGTAATAAAATTAATTACAATAATTTCACCTATTACAAGGTTGGCAGGTAAGATAAAAGTTTATACAAGAATAAAATGTACTTGGTTAAAAAACACAAATAACTAAAAGCCATCACTCTAAACGTGCAGAGAAATTATCCAGGCAGAGAATAGTCAGTTGACTAGCAGTCTCTGCCTGATCGACCAGGCCCATTCGATGTACTTAGCAGTGGCAATTAAAATCCAAGACAGAGTACTCGAACATATAATTCGCAGGGCAACAGTACTACAATTAGTCCCCAGGTTCCTACACATTGGAGATAACCATCCACGTCTAGGCACACAATAGGCCTTACAAGAAAATAAAAAATGTCCAAGAGTTTCTTTCCCCAAACCACAGGCTGGGCATATATCACACACCCCACCTCCCCATTTCCGTACAAGACTTCTTAGGGGGAGGGCACCGGCTCTCAACTGGAAGAGAAGTTTTCTATCACCTGGTTTGGTTATAATATCCCAGTAGGGTTCCAGGGCAGGATACAATTTCGCCTCAAGGAATCCCACTGTCATGGACCCTGTGCTAATGCTACTCATACTCCTAATGGCAACATAGTCCCAATAGATATTTTTCAAGACACTCTTGGTAGGAAATATAGCTCCTGCTGGATCTAGCCAAAGCAAGCTCAAACCTAATTCAATCAATGTTACCTTCAGCGATTTGAGCCACCCTATTTTATGGAATGAATCCGCTTTGATAACGTCTTCAAAACCATCAGCATAATGGGAAAGCTCGGGAGTCGTCCAGAGCCTTCTCCAGTATAAAATTGGGCGTAGTCTAGCTAGATCGGAAACTTGTTTCCTACCTAGATCGTACCTTAAAGGCGACAGCGGAGTACTTTTCGGGGTGCCTGTGATTGCCCGGAAGAACTTGTTTTCCGAAGCTTGTAGGGTATTCAACTTCTCGAACCCCCACAGCTCCGCCCCGTAAAGAGCTGACCCAAGCGCCTTCGCTTCGTAAACCTGCAAGGCAGGCTTAACGGGTTTCGTCAAAGATTTTCTGTGCTCCGAGCTAATAGCACCTGATAATTGCTTATACCTCAAGGTAGCAATATCTATATGCTGGCACCACCTACTATTGTCAGCAATGAGAATACCCAGATACGTAAAGGAGTTCACCACCTCAAGAGGACGACCACTCATGATAATCTTTGATTTAAAACTAGGATGGGGATTAAAAATCATGAGTTTTGTTTTGGTCACGTTGACCTCAAGACCGTGTTCTCCACAGAATTGATCAAAAATGGACAGAGCACGCTGCAGACCACTTGGGGTCTTGGATAGAATGAGCGTGTCGTCCGCAAACATTAGAATGGGAATTTTTGTACCAGAAAGCGAGGGAGCGTCCACCTGCGCTGATAGCATACGGGCGACCACACCATTAATATACAAAGTAAACAAGGTTGGTGCCATTGAGCACCCTTGTCGAACACCTCGTTCAACAGGGAAATCCGCTGTGACCATCCCCTGACCACCCCACTGGATTTTAGCAAATTCTCCATCTCATATTTTCGATTCTGGGAATATGGAAAGTGATGCTCAATGAGAATCCCCATTCTTGGATGTATATTCATGCCACTGTCTAAGCAACATACACGTGTGTAACCCATTCCTTGATACCATTTCCATAGCTGGTGAGCCTTCGGGTGGAAATTCATCATCCTTATTCATGTTTTCGTCTTTTATCAAAAAGGGATTACCCGTTATATTTACTGTTGTATGGTTAGTGAGCTGAAAACAGTCTGAAATGAGGTGCACTACTTATAAAAATTTGAAGGAGGTGGATACATTGGAAATGAAAAAGCAATAACTTTAGAATTGTTTACGTTTGTGTGGTTTAGGTTTGGTTTGTATAAGGAAAAAAACGTTATCCTAACTATAAGTAAGCTTTAACCTTTGTTTTTTTCATTACATTTCAGTGTTTTTTATGTTTAACCCCTTCGCCACGGGGGTGTTTCCCCCGCGGCTTGGGGGTTGAGGGGCGGCGGTGGCGGCGCTGTGCTCGTGACGAGCTCAGCTCGTCATGAGGCACAGTGGAGCTGTGCTCATGACGAGCTGGACTCGTCACGACTCCGCCCACTGATTGATTCTCCCGCACAGGCGGGGAATCAATTGCACGTGGGAGTGCCGCGACCAGTATGACGAGCTCACCTCGTCATGAGCACAGCTCCACTATGCCTCATGACAAGCTGGGCTCATCATAAGCATGGAAGCACTTAATAAAAATGTGTTTCACATCCTATAGTCCAGTGTTGTGGAGTGGAATAGTATTATATGGAGTGTCGTACAATACAGTAGAGGAGAGTGTTTTAAAGTTTATTGTTATAGACTGGTGTATTGCAGAGTGGAATAGAGTGGAATAGAGTGGAGTAGAGGAGAGTGGAGTGGTATATTGTACAGTTTACTAAAGTGCTATATTGTGTAGTGCAATTGTGTCTCGTATAGTGGAGTCAAGTATTGTAGACTGGAGCGGCGATTAGTACAGTTGACTGGCATGTCTTATAGAGTGAAGTAGGGTGAAGTAGTGTGTCGTGGAGTGGAGTACCATTGAGTGAAGAGTCATAGAGTGTAGTAGAGGAGAGTGTCAGAGAGTAGGTGCTGTATCATATAGGGGGTGACATAGCATAGAGAGGAGTGGAGTAGATTGTCGTTGAGTGTCATACAGAGTCGAACAGTTTTGTAGAGTGAATGGTCATAGAGTGGAGTAGAGTGGTATAGAGTGTAGTACTGTGTTGTAGAGTAAAGTTGCATAAAGTGGAGTAGAGTGTCAGACAGTGGAGTGGTTTAGAACGGAGTATGGTACAGTGGCATAGAGTTGGAGAAAGAGTAGTAGAGTAGAGGATAGTGGAGTACATTGGAATGGGGTAGGGTGGAATTGAGTAAAGTGTCATTGAGTGGAGTGGCGTGGAGTGCAGTAGAGTGGAGTGGCGTAGCATTCAGTGGAATAAAGTTTCATAAAGTGGAGTACTATGCTGTACATTAGAGTGTAGTGATGTGTTGCACTGTATTGAAAAGTGTTGTAGGCTACAGTAGAGAAGAGTGACATACAGTCTAGTAGAGTTTTGTAGAGTGATGTACAGTACAATACAGTGTTGTACACTGTGGAAAAGTAGATTGGCATACAGTGTTATAGAGTACAAAGGCCTTAAATGGCATAGAGTAGAGTAGCATAGAGTGCAGTAGTGTGTCAAACAGTGGAGCTGCATAGAGGGGATAGCTGTATAGTAGGGCTGAGTGAGGCAAACTCTCAGACAGTAGAGTAGAGTCAAGTGGAGAGGCATAATATATTGTTGAGTAAAGAATAATAGAGTTTATTGGCATGTTGTAGAGTAGCATGGCATGTAGTGGAATAGAGTTGCGTAGAGTAGGTAGTAAACAGTTATGAATTGGAGTGGGATCTTGTACAGTAGAGTGGAGTGCTCTGTCTTAGACTATAGAAAAGCATGGTATAGTGGAATAGAGTGTTGGACAGTAGAGTGTATAGTGATAGAATGGAGTAGAGTGCCATAGAGTGAAATAAAGTGTAGTAGACAATTATAGAGTGGATTTATGTAGAGTGGAGCAGAGTGTCATACAGTGGAGCGGAGTAGACTTGAGTGGCATACACTGTAGTGGCATAGAGTGGATTACCATAAAATGGTGTAATAAACCGTGCATTAGCATACCGGGGAATAATTTACAGTTGAGTATTGAAGAGTTGAGTGGTATAGAGGCATAGATTGGAATAGCATAGAGTGGAGTGGTGTACAGTGGAGTGGCGTAGAGTGGAGTAGGGTATAATTGATTAGCATAAAGTGGAGTGGGGTACATTGATATGGCACAGCATAGAGTCAAGGAAACTGTTGGAAATTGGAGTAGCATCTCACATAGTACAGTGGAGTGCTGTGTCGTATAGTGTTGGAAACTGTCATTGAGTGGAGCACAGTGTTGTACAATAAAGTGTACGGGTATGGAATAGAGTAGAAATTTGAATAGAGGTGGGCACAAGGATAGAGTTGAGTACAGTCTAGTAAACTGGCATAGATCGTAGTAGATTTTTGTAGACTGGAGTTCTATAGAGTGGAGGAGAGTACACTGTAGTGGCATAGGGTGGAGTAGAGTACAGTAGAGTGGTATACATAGAATAGCGTAGAGTGGAATGGTCGACATGGAATGGCTGTTGGATACTGACATCATGATCCTGACGGCGCAAATGCCACCCTTAAGGGATTATGGTGAGTTTACGACTAACGATAGGCTCCTTGATGCCATCGGAAAGCATTGGTTGATCCCTCCAACTGCTGCCTCCAAGTGCACGCATCATTATGCGTCGGTCAGACTGCAGCAGTAGATGGCGGTCAGACCGCAACCGACGAGCCGTCTGTTGCAGTCCGACCACCATTGTAATAAGGCCGTTGATGCAATTTCTTACTTTTTATTTATTGTATTTGTTATGTATGTGTTCATAGGTTTAACTAAACATAAGACTATGAATGTGTCTTTTAGTTGTTCATGTAGTAATTCTGAAACTTTTCATATGCAGCCTAGTTTATTTTTTGGACTTTCTTGCTTCTTTTAAAAGGATTGTGTTACATATGAAGCCCAAAGTGTATTTTAGCCAGTCATTAATGTTGCAAAAATTGAGATTACTCTTTGTTTTCTTAGTGGCCAATGATCATATTCTCCATGTAGTAGTTTGTGTAGCTCACTGCTAGGTAATTTTTCCATTTTGTTGCACAGGGGTGCATGAGGAAAATAGTTTTTGTTTGGCTGTTGGGCACAGTTTTATTTGTAATTCAGAGAGCATGCAAAGAAAACGTATGTAGATTAAGATGTATTTTATTTGTTATGCATTTATTTATTGGTTTCCATTAGCATGTGACTATAAATTGGTCTTTCAATTGTTCATGTAGTAAATCTGAAACATTGCATATGCATCCTATTTTATTTTTTGTGCTTCCATGCTACTTTTAGTCGTATTGTTCTACAAAGATATCAGTACATTTTTGGCCCTTATAACTTCATAACCTCTTCATAACATCACTTGCAATAGCAAAATGGATCTTCTGCATAGCCTAAAGTACATTGTTGTGAAATTTCATTACAATCTATTGTGCTGTTTTGCCGCTATGTCCAATACAAAAAGCCTATCAAAAATGCATTGGGGTCATAACCTTGTATGGGACATCCCTTTTTTATTTGCACCCCCTTGACTAAACGGTGCAAAACTTTCCCATCCACAGCCAATTTAATGGAGGCAATAGGTCTGGAAAGGTTTGCGGAGATTCATCAAAAGGGGGCAAAGTTATTAGGGGAAAAAACCTGAAGTACTCCTAACTATACCTGCAGAGTAACTGCCGGAATTTACTTATTTCACATTATATTAAATGTATATATTAAAATATTTAACATTTACTACTTAACATCTATTTATATTAAAACAATTATATTTTTGGACAATATCAGTGACAACTATATTATTTTCCGATATTTCTGCAATTTCCATTAGAAGTGTAGGATGATGATGCTGTGGTAAACAATATTTTTGACACAATATTTATGCCAAAAATATTGTTTACTACAATATTGAATCAGCGTTCCGGCAGTCGGCATGTAGCACCCTTAAAAGTTTGTTGAATGTAGTGAGGGCCACCAGGTAGGTGAACTCTCCCATCTGCTCTTTCACCTCAAAGGGCCCAGTCCACCTTTACTTTAAAGCCCTGGGCTCCGCAGGCTCAATGACCCACTCATTTTGGCCAGTTTGTTACTTTACCAGAGTGGCCTTCTGGTCATACCAGTGCTTCAGTACTTCTTGGCTGGCTTCCAGGTTCTCAGTGATTTCTTTCCAGAAGTGCTTCGTCTGAAACTGGAGAGATAACAGACAGCTCACTACATCCTGAGGAGGTTTCTTAAGAACATCAGACCTCCCCTCATTGACAAGACTGAGAGGTCCACGCACAGGGTGACCAAACAGAAGTTTGAAGGTAGTGAACCTCACTCCCACCTAAGGCATCTCCCTGTATGCAAAAAGAACATGTGGTAAGTAGATGTCCCTTTTACATGTCATGGGTTCTGGTAGACCCATAATCCTGAACTCCAGGGTCTTGTTAAATCTTTCAACAAGTTCATTTATCTGGGGATGGGATGGTGTGGAGAGCTTGTAGGTTATCCCTCATTCATTTCCAATGGACATCATGCAGCCAGACATGAATTGGGTGCCCTGGACAATCAAAACATCCTTGAGGAAACCCAATGAGTTAAATATACTCATCAGTGCCCTGGCTACTGTGGAGGCAGTGACCTTCCTCAGAGGAATTGCCTCCGGGTACCGTGTGACATGGTCTGCCAAGATCAAGGTGAACTTGTCTAGGGTGGTCTTGAGGTCCAGGGGCCCAACAATGTTTTTGCCTACCCTCTCAAGGAATGCTCCCACTGGCTGGCAGATCAGACTGAAGAACCAGAACCTTATGGGCCTGGCGGCGCAGGGTACGCCCAAGTCTCCGGAGTTCACCTGCTTAGCTGCACAGAGACACGGGACACTCTGTCGGCGTTAGTAGATCACATTTATTTTAGCTGCAGCTAGTACAGTTAACCTATATGTACACACAGTAGGTTCTCAGGAGACTGCCACTTCACTCTGTGGCGCACAGGGTTAAATACCATACAATGTTCATATTCATTAATCAAATGCACTCCCAGAGCATACAAGAAAGAGCCAATAAGGAAAGTTGGAAAACAAGACAGAACCAATAGGAAAGGATTGAAAACAGAAGTGTCGGATGACTCGAAGAGACCTCTCCTCCAACTATGTTTGTCACCCCACCCTCAATCTAATTCATTAACAGACTCATAACTAACTTGCAGGTGGCGAGATACGTTTGTGTGCGTTAGAGGGCAGTCGTGAAACAAGAGAATGCTAGCAGGAGACAGTGAAGGCCAGACCATAAGATAAGGTCAGGGAAGAATAGTGTGAACCAACAGATAGTTGAGACGGGGATTAGAAAAACCAGACAGGGATTAGTGTACTCGGCTAGTTCTAACACCAGCTTTGAAAATAGAAAACGTATTTCAACACCGGTTTGCAGAAAAAGCAGAATAGACTTTGTTCGCCGTGCTGCCTGAGTGATGGCAACACAAAATGGCGGCGAGCCACAAAATGGCGGGTCGATTCGATCGTGATCGAAAATCGAAGTTCCTCAGAGCCTCCTTTTGCCAGAACTCAGGCAAGATAGACTCATGCTAATCTGAGTCAATGTCGATAGCCATGAGGTCATCGAGTTGTTGCTGTAACATCATTCTTATGTTTTCTGTTACTTGCGGTTTGGGTTTTGGGATGCACATAGTAGCACAAAGGTCACAGATAGCGGGACCACAGTGCATACAAAGGTAACAGGAGAAAATAATGGTCAGAATTATACCAAGAAACGTTAGTGCTTTCCAACCCCATTTAGACAGTAGTCCCCAAAACCACTCCGTAAAAGACCAATCTCCTTCATCCTGATGAATAGACTCAGAGATTATGTGCAACTTGGAGATAGCCTGGTATACTGTCGGAGCGTCATTAGGTATGAAAATACAGCAACTTGATCTCATCAATTTGCACACTCCACCATGATCGGCAAGAACAAAGTCTAAGGCAATTCGATTTTGTAATGTCATAAGACGGTCCGCCTGTAATTCTGCCGTGATGTTACTTAAGGCTCCTACAGTGATATCTATTGTAGTCTCTACGACACGGACCAGTTGCCTTATATTTCTACTGTTGGCCATTGGACCCCAGAAGGGGAGAAATCCTTTGAGGAAATCTCCTCCCTCTTGTCCTGCTGTGTCTTTCGAATCAATAATCCCTCTGCCATATCTGGTTCGATGATGGTTTGTGGAAGCAGTGTAAGTAGGGGGAAGAAGAAAAGCTATATAACAAGTACCAGAGAAACCCGTTGGTAACCATGTATAAGCTCTATTATAGCAAATGAAATAGGTGCCTTGAGACGGCACTAGAGGAGGAGAGTTCTGAGAGGAATAAACGTACGTATAGGAGCAGTTATTCTTTTGTATGGTGTCAGAGGAGCGATCATTTATCTGTAAGCAGAAGTTGCCCTGATGTGGTATAGTCCAAATCGGTGAGGATTTTCCTTTCTTAACTTTGTCATTAAGACTAGACATATATTGAGTAACGTTCCAGTTAGTGTATGCCTTTCTTTCATCAATGGAGATTTTACTATTTTCCATGATTTTAGCCATAGCTACCATACCCTTAATCAAAGAACTATGACTAAAATCCGGATCACTAACATGTGAACTAACAGATCGTCTGAATTTGCTTTGATAAGCATTGGAGAAAATGACAAAGTAAGCCCAAGCAGAACCCTCATAAGAAAAAGGGAGAACTAGATATGGCATTCCTTTCTCTGTGGTATGTGGCATAAGACCACACACCCAACAGTCAGTTGTATTGACCACTAATTGGTGCTGATGTAATAGCTGGATAAAGGCATTGTTATAATATTCAGTTCTTCTAACGAGTTCATGTGAAGGAAGAGTATGAAAGAGATGTGGAGAGACAGTAGAAGAAGGCAAAGAGGAAGAAGGGGAGGCAACTTTTGGCTGCAAAGCATAAATTATCCAACTAATAAACGCCAAAGTAATACACAATGATATAATGACACATAAAGTTATGCTGAAACGACTGTACATTATTTTACAGGATGATTTTTTCATTTCATCTTTTCTCTCTCTATTACCTAGTGTAGTTTCCATCTTTCTAATGGATGCTCACGGCAATCTTCGTCAATTGCTAAGTCACGATGGTCTACCGTCCTATGACACTGAAGATCCTGCAGGAATATTGCCACTACTCAGGTCGTGACTCAGACTCCTACCGTGACCCTGCAACCGGGACAGAATACTACACAAGAGAGAAGAGTCTTAAATGTTCTTTGGTCTAGGTCTTAAATTATATCGTTCCTTCCCAGGAATGTTTTGGTCTTGGAACAATGTTTGTGGATTAGTCGTATTCAAGCGACGATGTGATGGAATTGCTTCCTGTAAAATGTCGTCGTCCTCTTGTTCAGACAGTGTCCCATTTAGGTGTGCATCGCTGAAGCGTACGAATCGTGGAACTCTTTCACTTTCACAGTCACCAATACCTCTGCGTACCCATTGATCATAGGGCAATGGCAAAGGCACTTTCTTACAATGCACACCGTGAATCCAATTTTTCTTTCCTTCGACTTTAACTGCTGTTCTCGTGGTCAGCAAGACCATCCGAGGCTCCCGCCATCTGGGCTCCAAATTTCTTGACTTCTGGAAATTTTTGATGCAGACCCAGTCACCTGGTCGGATGGAATGACCTGGGTCTGTGGAGGCCTCCGGCAGAGCACTCTGAACCTGTTGATGGAGAACGCGCAATTTAGTCGTAAGATCATGCAGATAGTCAATCAACATTGGATATGGCAAGTCTGAGTATTTCTTAGGGCGAGGGATTCCCCATACGTTAGCCGGACGACCAAAAACCCCTTCGTAAGGGCTGAGTCCCAAACGAGAGTGTACTGCAGTTCTGGTGGATAGCAAGGCTAACGGCAAAGCATCGGGTCAATTGAGTCCTGTACTCGCTTGAACCTTTGCTAATTTTAACTTCAAGGTTCCGTTGTAACATTCCACTAAACCCGCTGACTATGGATGATTTGCCGCATGGAACTTTTGCTTGATACCAAGACCTGCACAAACTTTTTGCATGACTTGGCCAACAAATTCGCTCCCATTGTCACTCTAGACAATGCGCGGCAAACCGAACCTGGGGAAGAATTCTTTTAGTAGAATTTTAGCTGTGGATAAGGCTGTGTTATCTTTTAGAGGATATGCTTCTATCCATCTTGAGAAGGCGCATACTACCACCAGAACATATTTGAGGTTGTTGCATTGCTCCATATGAATATAATCGATTTGCAACACCTCAATTGGATATGTCGGAGGAGCAAAGTGACCAGCTGGAGTTGGTGTTCCCTTTCCCGGGTTGTACATTAAACAAACAATGCAGTGCTTCACTACATTGTCTGCACATTTTGGGATACTTTCATTCTGCCACACTGGAGCCAGAAGTTTGCAAATACCTTTTGCACTTATGTGGGCTGGACCATGTGCCATAGTAACCCCTGGGAGAACATAGGTGTCTGGTAACAGCCAACGTTGATGTTTAGATAATTCCACCCAACAACCCATCTCCTCTAACACTCCTGTACTTTCTTTCCACTTGCTTATCTCCCTCTCTGAAGCCTCTTTCCGAATCGCTTTTACACTTTCCACTGTATTCTCATACATTCCTCTTTCTCTGACCTAATTCGCAGGACCTGCCACATACATTCGACTTGTTGAATCTCTCGCTGTTTTCTTCGCTATTTCGTCTGCAAACGCATTTCCTCGACCAACGTCATCCGTAATCTTTTTGTGTGCACTACACTTCACGATTGCTATTTGGGTGGGTAAGCCAAGTGATTCGAGAAGATCAGTCACTAACTGACCATGTTGTATTTTGGTGCCCTGTGAAGTGAGAAAACCCCTTTCCCTCCAGAGACGCCCAAAGTTGAACGCTACACCAAAAGCGTATTGGCTGTCAGTGTATACGTTCACTCTTTTCTCTTTTGACAATACACAAGCTCTTGTTAATGCTATCAATTCTGCTGCTTGCGCTGAATTATGTCTAATGCGTGCAGTTTCCACAATGGTATGTAAAGTAGTTACAGCATAGGCTGAAACTGTATCTCCATTAGGCATTTTGAAACAAGAACCATCTACCCATAGAGTTCCATCCGGATTCTCTAGCGGTGTGTCTCTCAAGTCAATTCTTCCTTTTGTCTCTTCCTCAGTACGGAAGAAACAATCATGCTGATCTTCAACACTTTCCTCATGTGGAAGGGGCAACAAAGTAGCTGGATTCAGAGTATTGCATCGTTTGATGTGTATGTGACTAGACAAAAGCCTCAGCTCATATCCAGTTAGACGAGCACTCGTAAGATGCTGCGTTTTCGTTCTGTTTAGTAAAGTATCCACTGCATGTGGTACCATGACAATGAGAGGGTTATCCAACACCACTCCAGCAGACTGTCGAATAGAGATTGCTGCTGCTGCTGTCGCTTTGAGACAACTGGGCAATGCTTTAGCTACGGGACCTAACGTAGCCGAAAAATAGGCACATGGCCGCTGTTTGTCTCCAAATTGCTGTGTTAAAACTGACAATGTACAACCTTCTCTCTCATGAACATAGAGCGTAAAAAGCTTAGTGTTATCGGGGGTGCCTAGTACAGGAACAGAACACAGAGCGGTATGTAAGTCAGTGAAACTCTTTTGGCACTCATCGGTCCAAGGAAGAGGCTGAGGCGTATCCTTTAAAGTGAGTGCCAACAAAGGTTTGGCTATTAGAGAGAAGTTAGGGATCCACTGTCAACAGTAAGAAGTGATTCCCATAAAGGCACGTACTTCCCTTTATGTGGATGGTACAGACATTCGTACAATCGCCTGTATTCGTTCTGGTGTTAGTCGTCGTCCCTCCTTTGATAGGAGATGACCCAAGTAGGTAACCTCTCGACAAACATATTGTAGTTTGTAAGGTGAAACCTTGTGATTCAGTTTAAACAAATGGCGTAATAATGCAACAGTGACATCTCTACAAATCTCTTCTGAATCAGCGGCTACTAACAAGTCATCCATATACTGGTTAAGAGCAGCACCAGACGACAAATGAAAAGTATTGAGATGACATTTTAAAGCTTGACTGTAAATGGAGGGACTTTCACAATAGCCTTGAGGTGCGCGCTTAAACCGGAAGCTTCGGCCTCCAAGAGAGAAGCCAAAAATGTCCCTACTCTCTTCTGCAATGGGAATACAAAAGAAGGCATTCTTTAGATCGATAACAGAGAACCAAGTCGCTGTGGAAGGTATCATTGTCAATAAAGCAGTGATATCTGGAACGACAGGAAATTGTGGGATCACAATTTTGTTTACCTCCCGCAAATCAATAACAAAACGGTACACAGGAGGCTGAGAAGGATCAGTGCGTTTGAGAACAGGAAGAATAGGACTATTGCATGTGTTACCTCTTGTTTCTTCAACCACACCCTTCTGGATCAAGTCATAAATGATTCCCAAAAGCGCTTTCTCACCTTCAGCAGAAATTCTATATTGTGGGATGCGCGGTAATTCAACATTAGGCTTGAGGGTGACAACATAAGGTGGAATCTCAAGACAACCCACATCGTTCGCACCTGTGGCCCAAAGTGCTGCTGGAAGAGAAAGTAATTCAGGTGTAAACTGATCTTTGGACAAATACATTGGGGAGGCCAATTTCTGTCCTAAAGTGAGATGTACGCCAGAAGGAGAACAATATATCGTAGCATGCATTCTTTTCAATAGGTCTAAACCCAACAGATTCTCACCGCAACCCTTCGTCACCAAAAGTGGAGCTTCTAATTCATAAGGACCAACTGAAATAGGCAAGGGGCAAGAAACTGGGTTGCGAACAGGGGCGCCAGAAAATCCTACAGAAACATTCGTTAAGCCAGACAAAGGTGCCCCAGGGAGTTTAGAATGAATGATTGAACTTCTCATTGCCCCAGTATCTAGAAGAAATGGCTCTGAAACACCCATTGTAGTGACGTTAACATAAGGTCCATTTTGATCTACTGGGATTGGCACAACTCCCTTACTTTGTTCATGGCTTTCCTAGTTGGCATGAAGACTCTCATTCTCGCCTTCAACATAATGGTCTTCATTGTAATACTGAGTAGACCTCACATTTTGCTGATCAAAGTAGTTCATGGGATTGGGAGAAGGAAGGGCACGCTGTTCTTGAGTCAACACACCTCGACCTCTACCTCTGTTTGCTGACTGGAGGCCAGCACGACCTCGTGGAGTAGATAATGCTCCATTGCGCTGCAATAAAACCGGACAACTATTCTTAAAATGACCTTCCTCTCTACAATAGGCACATTGATTAGGTCCTAACAAAGGTCGCGGAATGTATGGCTCAGGTTTTTGATACAACCTCTGAAACTGCAGAGGCTGTTGAAATTGAGGCTGAGCATAACGTGGTGGATAGGCTTGTTGCAAGAGAACCTTCGTTTTTAATTCTTTTGTCTTTTTCTCTTGCTTTTCTTTTTCTTCTTTGTCCCTATTCTCATAATACTGCGCAGTTGCCAATATTTGGGCAGAAGAAGAAACAGCCCATGAACTTTCTGAATCTTTTAATTTGTGTGACAGCTCGGGAAGCAAATTGAGTACAAATTTGTCCACAAGCAATCGCTGTCCACCCTCTGTAGCCATGTCTTGACCACTGTGGTCGATAAAGGTCTCTTCGAAACAAGTGAAGAAGTCAGAGACACTTTCATCTTTCTTTTGTTTGCATGCTGCTAATTTATCCCAATTAACTCTCAATGCAGGCATCATAGTTTTCATTAAGGTAATGATCCTACCAGGGAGTTCCGAGATCAAAGCGTCAGGCTTTGCGCCACCCACTTGATCTCTATCTGTGGTAGTTATAACATCCCAAGTAGCACCTAGTTCCCGCGCGTGATCCTCTCTACAAATCTTAGCCCATATTGTCTGTGGGACTACATTTCCCATTAACATGTCGATATCTGCTAGGTTCATAATGCAGGCGTCAACTGTCTGTGATAATTCTTTATAATAACCTGCAGGGTTTTTACGAGGATCTGGTAGAGTCTGCTTAAGGGCCAAAACTTCTGATCTCTTCCAAGGGACATGTACCCATATACGTTGGAAGTGAGCAGGGATGGGTGCATTACCACCTACTCCCGCTACCTCCTCTTTCCATACTGGTGGAACCTCTCTCATAGGATAATTTTTCAACGTCAGTTTAACCAACGGATCAGAATCAAGGAAAACCTGAGAGAACAATAAAGATCTATAAGAAATAAGTGTCCTTACAGCTTCCTCAACCTTAGAAACCACAATAAGTCCTTTATCAAAATCAGTCTGAACATTTAACAGATTTTGTGGGATCGGACTCGAACTCACATCCTCCCATTCTTTAATGAGAGTGTTGCACATGATATTAAAAACATATCTTTGCGTAGGCGCATTCCATTGTTAAAAGGTAGGCATAATATCAAGCACACTATATTGTGGACCCTTCTTGATCCATTTACGTGCAAGAGAGTCCAACCTCTCTCGTTCCTCAAAATCTGGGAACTGACTACGGGATTGTCTTCGAGCAAAAGCCGGAGACACTTTTAAAGCTTCAAAGAAAGGAGATAGAATATCAGTGACAGTATCTGTGAGACGCTTACGCACAGACGGAGAATTAGACATCAGAATTGGAGACAGAGTATTAGGAGAACTGACAGGAGAAGAACTGATAACTGCAGGAGGAGCAGAAGGCAAAGGAGATCTAAGATCAGGAGATGAGGGCAAAGAAGTTGAGACTAACGGTAAAACCGGCAAGGGCGGTATTACTAGAGGAAGCAAATGCGAAAGAGCCGGAACAGGCGGAGGTACCACTGGCGGCTGAACAGGCTGTAACGGCTGAGGCACATTAGCACTTTGCGCATAGGGCGGAGGCAACCTTAATAAGTGGGACATTAGGGGATCTTCTTCTATATCTTTCTTATTATCAGAAGGAGAAAAAGGCAACACCGGATAGCATTTATCTATTGCCATACGATGTTGTCTTTCTGAAATTTCAGTCGCATTGTCAATTTCATCATCTTTAAACTGTTGGGCAGCCTGTATAATTGTCATACCCTGTGCTTTCCTATCTCGTTTTGCTTGTTTAATTTCTTTCTGTTTGGCTTCCTTACGTCCAAGGCGGAAAGAGTCAAACATTGCCGGCCGGGCTTTTCTTTTGAATAAAACTGCTTCCAAATTGTCTAGCACATCAGGATCAAAACTACCATTCTCTGGCCATTTTAGAACACCATCTTTCTTCGTGTATCGGGTCCATGTCTCGTTAAAGGCAATGGGGCCGATACCATGTTTTAAATAGAGCTCATTTGTGGGAGTTCCAACCGAAGGAATCAGACAAGAGTCCTCAAGTCGGGAATCCCTATTACAACCAAGACAACAAATTCTTCCAAACTTAGTCAGACCAGGCATCTCACAATTTTTCCTCTCAGTTCACAAACTTCAAGGGAGTAAAACTCAGTTTACGCAGCACAAATGCACTTACCCTCGGCTTTGTCTACTGCAATAGACAAATATAAGTACCAAAGAAATACTAAGAACCTAAATTGTGGGCGCGACCCACGAAGATACTTAACTAAGGACGTCTTCTCCCACCAACAGAGGCCCGTCTATCGTCTCGCCTTACCATACATCATCAAAGGAAGGGCCAAAGCAGGGCGGCAGTCAGGGCAGCGGTCGTCAGTAGCCGTCAGGAAGGAGTAACCGTGCTGTAAAAGACCTTCAGACCACTTTCGACATACAGGGGTCACTTAATGTGGCTCGCGAACCCTCTGGAATTTTCTTGCGGGGTTCCTCACGACCTTCGGGCAGAACCGGTACCACTGAAGCCGCCCCACGTTGGGCGCCAGTTGAAGAACCTGAACCTTATGGGCCTGGCGGCGCAGGGTACGCCCAAGTCTCCGGAGTTCACCTGCTTAGCTGCACAGAGACACGGGACACTCTGTCGGCGTTAGTAGATCACATTTATTTTAGCTGCAGCTAGTACAGTTATCCTAGAAGTACACAAAGTAGGTTCTCAGGAGACTGCCACTTCACTCTGTGGCGCACAGGGTTAAATACCATACAATGTTCATATTCATTAATCAAATGCACTCCAAGAGCATACAAGAAAGAGCCAATAAGGAAAGTTGGAAAACAAGACAGAACTAATAGGAAAGGTTTGAAAACAGAAGTGTCGGATGACTCGAGGAGACCTCTCCTCCAACTATGTTTGTCACCCCACCTTCAATCTAATTCATTAACAGACTCATAACTAACTTGCAGGTGGCGAGATACGTTTGTGTGTGTTGGAGGACAGTCATGAAACAAGAGAATGCTAGCAGGAGACAGTGAAGGCCAGACGATAAGATAAGGTCAGGGGAGAATAGTGGCAACCAACAGATAATTGAGACGGGGATTAGAAAAACCAGACAGGGATTAGTGTACTCGGCTAGTTCTAACACCAGCTTTTTAAATAGAGGCAGAAAACGTATTTCGACACCGGTTTGCAGAAAAAGCAGAATAGACTTTGTTCGCCGTGCTGCCTGAGTGATGGCAACACAAAATGGCGGCGAACCACAAAATGGCGGGTCGATTCGATCATGATCGAAAATCGAAGTTCCTCAAGACAGGACCTGCAGAATGCATCTAGGGTCATTGTCATCTGGGGCCAGTTAATGTGGGTAACTAACCTTGCAAAGGTTTTGGTCTGCCCCAGATGTCCTGCCAGCGGTATTTCATGGGCCAGCACCAGCAGGAAGGCCATGTAGCACTCAGGAACTACAATACATGGGTTGCTCCAGCCTCTGGGACCTTCGGCTCACTTTACCAAAGACCATTCTCCCAATAGATCAGGTGATCATCAGAGGTATCACCAACCTTCTGGGTTTCAGCCTGCAGCCATACGGCCTCAAGAGTAGGGTACTCCTTCTGCGCTAAACAGAACTCTACCTGGGAAGGCCACCATTCCATTTGCTATAAGGCAGACACAGGGAAGGTTCCCCAGAACAGCAATGTCTTCCCCTCTAGGATTTGGGGAGTCACTCTCAGAATCAACCTCCTTCCAGACTGTGGGTATATCACAGGGAGGTGGGTGGTATCCCACACTCCCTGCCCTTTTCCTTTTTGGCAGGTACCTGGGCCATTTTTCCAAGCACCAATTGGGCAAAGTGCAGGTCCTTTGGCAATTTTGCGTTGATGGTTGTCACAGGCAGTTGTTTCTTAACACAAAAAGGTCACTTGGAGGTTACAGTGGCCCCAAATGTCTGCATCTTCACCTTTTTCTCAAGAGAAGTACATAAGTATCCAGGACCTGGGAGGCACCTCTAATAGTTATAGTACTCACTCCAGCAAAGGTCAGCAGAAGGGCTCAGACAGGTCCAGGCAATTCTTGTTGGTTCTGGTCAGCCGTGTAGTTACAGGGAGGCCCCAGGAAGCTTGCTGTATCCCTGTAGGTCAAACAGGAGCTCAGACGTTTGACCCGTATAATCACTTTTGGGGAGAGGCAAGCGGGTCTAATCCTTCTTCAGCCAGCAGGGCAGTCCTTCTACAGGTCAAGGAGTGTTCTAATAAGAGTTTCTGAAGGTAGCATTTTTACACCTGGTATTCACCTTTGTGTGGGGGAATTCCCTGGCCTTCACCAAAGTGGCTCTTGTCAGTTCTTCCCCTGGTCCTGCCTCCAAACTGTCTAAGGTGATAAAGGCAAGGGTAGGCCTGGTGTCAGGTTCCTTTTTGTGGACTTCAGGGAGCGCTCTGTGAAATCCAATCAGAGTAGGGTACAACTTCTCCCCCCACACCTAGGCCTCTTTTGTCTCAATATCTGGAAGAAATACACAACCCTCAACAGGAGAGCCATTCACAGTCATGTAACCCAGGGCACTGGCAGAACGGCTCAGTTGGTTTGGACACTAAAATACCAACTATCCAAATGTGGCATTTATAAAACTGTATAATAAAACTCAGCTTTGCCACTTAAGAGGGTTTTTTAAGTTGCATGTATTTTGAGTATAAACAGCATTTCTCTATCAGGCCCCAACCTGAAGTTATCACTTATTAAACATAACAAATTAGCCCTGTTTTAGTCTGTGTGAGAGATAGCCCTACAGCAATGAATAACAATATTAGGAGTTTTTCACTGCCAAGGGTATGTAAACATTAAACCCACATTACCTAATTTTTAAAATGTCAAGCACCCTGCTCTATGAACCTTTAAGGGCTACCTTATGGGTGACTTATAAATATTAAAACGGAAGGTTCAGGTCTGTCAAAAGGTCTATTTTGCAAGGTCAAAATGACCTGGTTAAAACTGCACTACAGACTGCAGTGGCAGGCCTGAGACATGTTTTAAAGTACTGCTTTAGTGGGTGGCACAATGGGTGCTCCATCCTACTTAGCATTTAAATTACAGGTGTTGAGTACAAGTAATACCATTTACTAAGAACGTATAAGTTAATCAAATGTGCATTTGGGTGTATGCTAATTTTACCAAATTTAAAGGCAAGAGCAAAAGCACTTTGCAACTGTTTAGCAGGGGGAAAGTGGCCAGAATTCTCATGCCAACACAAATTCAGCAACATCAGGGAGTGAAGGCAACATGTCTGGGGTGATACCACACCAAGGATGCCAGGTCTAACAGTCTTCTAGGGAATTCAGGTCCTAAACTGGATCACATGAATGGGATCATACCACACCAATTCACAGAATATAAGTAAACTGTGACAAGCTTTTAAATAGCTGCAGCTAGTGCTACATTAGTGCCTTTACATATCAAAGTTTTGCCTGTTTGACATAGTTAGCAAAAATGGCTCACTTCAACTAAAAAATAGTTCCATTTTGTGTATTCAAAGTCAGCAGAGCTATTCAAAAATTGCTAATATTTTCGGTCAAATTCCAAGAAAGTAGGCCACATATTTCTGATTATCAAAATGCCCGATGCTAACGTGCAGCTGCATTGTTTATTGCTACAGGTTGACAGATTGGACCTGGGGTTAGTGGGAGAGGTGGTTAGCATTTGTGGATGTTGTGCACATATTTCCTTTCTGGTCATCAAGGCATAACAAAGTAGCAGGTGCCTTCCTGCTGTTCTGTTACACTTTGATGCCCATTAACTGCATGGCGATGAGAGCCTACCAGTGTGACTAAGGTCCCACCCCATAAGTTGTTGGTGGGAATGTAAATCAGTACTCCAACATTCAATGATCACATGAGCAGTGGAGCACACAAACTTCAATGCAGTGTTTGTTTCTCTCCACTGTGTCCATTGCACCTCTATCTGCTTCCGCCTTGTGATAGGTCAAGTCAGTGTATGAGGGGCATGTTGGTATTTGTTCCTAGTCTATTTTGGCTGGATTGTTCCAGTTGTTGTGATACTAAGGATGATTTTCATATGGCTGGTTCCTGTCTGAGGTAGGATGGTGAGCAAATATACAATGGAATTTATGTATTCTTCTGTATAACACGCATAGTGTCCTGGACCCCAGTCACCACCGAAGACACTGCATCAACCATGAATAACATTTACTTAGGAGCCCCCACGGACCCCTGCCCCCTGCACATCTTCTGCAGAGCCGCAACCGCCATCGCACCGGAGCTACAATACACCGTTAATGCCACCTTTTGAAGCCGGCACTTTCCCCGGATCTGACGGACGTCAAGAACTACCGACCCATCTCTCTCCTCCCTTATGCGGCCAAAATCACTGATAAGATTGTCAACGTCCAACCAACAAAATTCATCGAAGGGAACTCCATCCTCGACCCCTCTCAATTTGGATTCCTCGGCAGCCACAGCACCGAGACCGCTCTACTCACCGTTGCAGACAACATCCACACTCTCCTCGTCCAAGACTACACCGCGGCCCTGATCCTACACGACCTCTCTGCAGCTTTCAACACCGTCTCCCACTGCACTCTGCATGACTCCAGCATACAGGGAACCGCCCTCGACTGGCTCCGCTCCTTCCTCACCGGCAGAACCCAAAGAATCAGACTTCCACTCTTCCTCTCCGAACCCACAGAGACCAACTGCAGAGTACCCCAAGGATTGTCACTCAGCCCCACGATCTTCAACATCTACATGTCCCCCCTCGCCGCCATAGTCAGACAGCATGGACTCAGCATAGTATCCCACGCCGTTGACACCCAGCTCATCCTCTCCCTCACTAAGGACCCCCTCACCACCAGACTCAGCTTCAAAGAAGGAATGAAGGAGGTTGCATTCTGGATGAGCAGCAGCTGCCTGAGGCGCAACTCGGCAAAGACAGAAGTCCTCGGACCCTCCCGCTCTGAATAGGACAACACCTGGTAGCCCACCACCCTTGGCCGACCCCCACCCCCAAAGACCACGCTCGGATCCTCTGCATCATACTCGACTCCTCCCACTCCATGACCCGACAGATCAACACCGTCACCTTCACCTGCATCAATACCCTCTGCATCCTTCGCAAAAACTTCAAATGGATCCCCCCAAATCAAGAAAGACCATCACCCACGCACTCTTAACAAGCAGACTGGACAACGGAAACGCCCTCTATGCCGGGATCAACAAATCTCTGTTCCACAAGCTCCAGACCATACAGCCCACCGCAGCCAAACTCGTCCTTGGCATCTCTCGACATGAACACACCACTGAACAGCTGCGAGACTTGCACTGGTTCCCCGTAGGGAAGAGAGTAAACTTCACTCATCTCCTTCCACGTACCCAAAAGAAACCTCCGATCTGCTGACCTTTCCGAAACACTGCGCATTCGCAGAGCCAGACCTGGTGTAAGACCCTTCTCCTACATCACGGCAAAGACCTGGAATGAGCTCTCAATCAACATCAGATGCGCCCCCACTCTGCACATCTTCAGGAAGACCCTCAAGACCTGGCTCTTCGCCTACCCGCAGCTGCACCCCCCACTAGCGCCCTAAGGCCCTTACGGTGATAAGCGCACTTCACAATTCCATGATTGATTGATTGATTGATTGATTGATTGATTGATTGATAGTATGATGGGTATGTCAAGAGGTGGATACGTGCTCACATTGCCAAAGGTTTCAAGCTGCATCCTTCTGTCAAACCAGGTCTGCGGTTACTTTTGTTCTCACTTAGAGGAGAACTGGCCTGGCAGTTTGGGCTAGATTGTTTCCTGTTGGAGCAGGTCCACTGTGGATTTCGATATTGCTGTTTTCTTTCTGTTGAATAGGGGGCAAAGAATGATGCACTGGATTGTGATCCAGAGCAATTGCCAGTGAAGAAGATTAATTCAAGCACTCCGCCTATCACTTTTTTGTTTTCAGTACGAGCTAAGTGTGACAGTTATGCTCATATGTGGGGCCTATGTCAACTGTGCAGTAGGAGGGAAGCTGCATCCTATTGAGAAAGCCCAAATAGGCCAAAGCAGCCTGGGATGCTTGTGTTCCTGTTCAGAGTGGACTAGACCTGACAGTTCAGTCTGGACAGTCCCTGTAGGTGCGGGCCATGGCTGATTCGCATGTGGCTGGTTCCTGTCTGAGGTGGTATGATGGGCAAAATATAACAGACTGGATTGCACCCCATTGTAATTTCCAGTGGCTGAGATTAATTCAAGCAATCCAGCCACCATTTTTTGTTATCTTTGGAGTTCATACACAAGCATCTCTCTCTTCTGGCGCACATCCATATTCCCTTTGTGAATTTCTGCATTCATACAATGTACCCTTTATAATTACAAATATCTTACCAACTCATCAGCATACCTCGTGAACTCTAAATATAGCATTAAGGTCTGTAATTTGTAGACTTTGCCATGTAATATTTTCATGAGGTATTCCACAAAATGAGACCTTGAAAATGTCTGAACAGGGCGAAGAGTTACATGCAACCCTAGCAAGCTGAAAAAAGCTCATATCTTTCTCTCAAATGCAAATCAAAACACAGCAACAAAGTTAATTGCCTTCTAAAAGCATAATTTATTATCCGTTTTTCATACAGTACTGTGATTTGGTGCAATGTCAAACGTGTCAGCCATTCTGTTTCTGAAATCATGCTCCTAAAAACAGACCTGTCAAGAAAATACATAATAACAATAAATTAATGCATGCACTAGTACTTTCTTAGCATCAGTCAGGTTAACTACTGTCATCATTTCCTCATTTTAAATAAGAATTAAAGCCGTGCTTGTATAGTGCATTCTGCCACAGTGGCTCATACCATTGTGTGAAAATGACAATTGTTATCAATATCGCATTCATCGACAACAATTTTACTGTCCTCAGAAGAATGATATTGTGAGTGGACCAAGACAGAGCCAAACTAGCCTGTCCGAAATTTAATTAGGCTGCCAGCATTTCTGTAACTGTCATTCTTCGTGTTACAGACATTTGCAAAACTGCAATTTAGTGTACTTTTTTCACAGGAAATATAATTTTCTGTTCCAGTCAGTCTCCTCCCAGTATCTGGCAAGATCATTTCTTAAGTGTGCTTTCTTGTGAAAAAATGTAATGTGTGATATTGAGCAGTCATACAAGCTTTTTAATTCATATAACTCACATGTGGCCCACAATTGCTGTTATGCAGTACAGGCATAAACACACATGCCGATAATCACATTTTCATAATTTAACCACTGGAATGCTATGGACGTGACGTCCACGTCCATAGCGTTTTCAATTGGGCGAATTGGTCGTGTGGGTCGAGTTGAAGTGCCAAGGGCAGGGAATCCATTTTATAGAGTTGAGGTCTCCTAGGAACTATGGGGCATATTAACAAGCCAGGCGCTAAAATTATCGCCGCGTTAGCGGCAGAAAACTGCCGCTAAAACGGCGATAATGGACTTGATAATATGCTCTATGGAATTCCAATTGAAACCCATGTTAGATGTGAAGGGCATCTAACATGGGCTTCAATTGGAATTCCATAGAACATATTATCAAGCCCATTATCGCCGTTTTAGCTGCAGTTTTCTGCCGCTAAAGGGGCGATAATTTTATCGCCTGGCTTGTTAATATGCCTCCAGATGCTGGCGCAGGTTAGTATAGCCTTGTTTTTTGTGTCTAGTATAGCATCCTTAAACTTTCTGTTGCTGAATTCAAAACCTCCTCAAACTTTGCAATGTGATTTTTAGGTTTCACCGAAAACACTCACGTGCTGGAAGCCGAATGCTATTGTAAATATAACAAGCATTGGCATAACCAATAGGTCTCGCTTTTGGGACCTTATAAGTACTTAGGTATGCAGCACAATATCCTTGGTGCAATAGCATAAACTGTTGCATGGCTAAGCACTTATTAGGTCCCAAAGGCGAGACCTATTGGCTATGCCAGTGCTTGTTTTTAGTGTGCCGTAGCAGGACGGTGGCTGCTGCTTGGCAGGTCCGAAGATCCCTGGCACCCTCTTTCATTGGGAGTGAGAGCGATTGCGAAAGAATGGGGAGGGGTGGTCCACCTGTGTGCTTGTGTGTGGTGTACAAAGTCCAGAAAGCTGGCGCCGTGTGGTAGGCTGCACCAACTAAGGTCCAGAGATGGGGGCTGGGAGAGGGCGAAACCTTGCATTTTGCATTGCGTGTTTTGTTGTTTGTTACACATTCCTACTAGGTATTGCTGTTCGTGTTTTTATTGGCTGGTGAGCAAACAGAAAAGAAAATCCAGCGTAATCAGAGCCTCAGGTTCTGAAAAGATATTGGGCAATTATATCTGCAAAACTACTGATTCTAAGCATGGAGCCAGAAATTAGCATGTTCACGGTGTTACTCTAGACATTTCTTACAGCAAGGATGTTGTCACTCACAAAGAACTGCCTAAAATAACACAGGCTGTGGACAAAGCTACCGACTTTGGAGGTGGGGAAACTAGGTTCGAGCCTCGGCGTCGACTCAACAACAGAATCCTGTGAATCTTTGGCAAATCACGTAATCTCCTCATGCCTAGTACAAAATGAATGTGTACTTGCGTAACTTAGTTGGTGCTCATGTAAAGCGATCCAATACGGGTCGAGATCGCGCAATAAGACAGACCACACCAAATTTTGACTTAGCAAAAAAGGTCACTTTATTAGGACAGGTAACTAAGAACCACTTATTGAGACAATCTAAATATTATCAAATTGCTTCCCAAACATTTTTGCCACAAACAATTCCAAAAATACCCCAACCAAAATTTACCATAAATTACCCCATGTACTGCCCCAATGGCATCATTTCCTTTTTGACCATTTTGGTTTACCTGTCCAGCTTTTCCTCCACCCTCCCCCCGCCCCAGAGGGAAGGATAAGCCCGCTCCAGACTATCCAAACCCTCAAAAAACCGCATGAAAGAAAAACACATGAAATGAAACAAAATGTCACCTGTCCTAAACGTGACTTAAGATCAAAAAATTCATCAATATATTATATATATATATATTTTTTTTTTATTTTTTTTTTATTTTTTTTTTTATTAATATATATACATTTTTTTTTTTAATATATATATATATATATATATATATATATATATATTTTTTTTTTTTTTATACAGAAAAAGAGGGTGGGAGGGAGGGTCACAAAAAACGACCGTCTCCCTGCCTCAGCGATCGTTTCCCGCCTAAACGCCTTCCCAACGGTGAAAAACCTAAGCCCCGCCCCCTACCTAACACGTGATTCGCTGCGTGGTCTGTACCATCGCGCGAACCTTCCCAGGGGGACACCCGGCTCGCGCCGCGGTCCCCCCGGGTCCCATCGCGCAATAAGACAGACCACACCAAATTTTGACTTAGCAAAAAAGGTCACTTTATTAGGACAGGTAACTAAGAACCACTTATTGAGACAATGTAAATATTATCAAATTGCTTCCCAAACATTTTTGCCACAAACAATTCCAAAAATACCCCAACCAAAATTTACCATAAATTACCCCATGTACTGCCCCAATGGCATCATTTCCTTTTTGACCATTTTGGTTTACCTGTCCAGCTTTTCCTCCACCCTCCCCCCGCCCCAGAGGGAAGGATAAGCCCGCTCCAGACTATCCAAACCCTCAAAAAACCGCCACCCAGGAAAACCCAAAGAGTTTTCCTGGCCCACCCCCAAAAACAAAATTGCTCAAAAAAAAACGAAAAAAAAAAAGAAAAAAAAAACAACATACTCTACTTTAAAAGATGATCACACCAAAGATTCTCATTCCAAAAACCCGCCAGCAAGTCCCGTAATTCCATCATATAGTAGGCTTGACCTAACTGGGATAAATGAACCCCATCCTCCTGAAAAAGATGATACTCGACACTGGTAATGTTATCATGAGACAAAACCTGAATACCCATTGCATTGCAAAAAATCTTCATCGCACGGTTTAATTTTTTGCGAGCTTTTTCCATGGCTGAATGATTGCGGGCCCCCCTCCACTGTTGTCTATAAATAAATTCGGTCCACACCAGAGACGTACCCACCCAATTGTTCTTGATGACTGCTAGATCCAATTGCATTTGTTTCAAGAGCGATAACCCAGATAAAGGTACAAGATCATTCTCACCTAAATGTATGATTAACAAGTCTGGAAAACCTCTATCAGTTGATAATTCAGATAGCGTAGAAAACAACTTGCTCCACCTCATCCCACCGTTACCCTTCCATAGAACTTCGTGGCCTTTGCTAGGAAGTCCGAGCGACCTGCCGTAGATCTGACGTTCTGCAAAAACAGCAGACCACTTGACGAAGGAATGACCTATGATCCAAGTACGCATTTTTGAGGAAAAAGAATTGATGGCACGACCTAGGTAGAAAAAGTAAAAATTAGCCTGTATCAAAGCAAACGGATAAGCCATCATAGTCTGACATAACGAGAACAACATGCAGACTTCCACCTACCAATCCTCTTAATGTCCTCCCAGTCCCAGCCCAATTTAGCCGCTTCCGTAGCTGCCCCGATCCTAAATGAGTGAGTCCCAAAAAGTAAGGGGTCCCTCCCAATCCTCTTCAAGGATTTGCGTAAAACAGCCAATAAATGAGCATCAGTAATTTTTGACCCATCTTGATGCAAAAATATGGGCCCATGTATGAAATCAGGGGAACCTACAAATGAATCCCATTCCCAAATAGGACAACATCCTTGAACCCCACTCCCACTCAACTTAACCCAAACACCTTTACCCAACTGGTCAGTTTTAGACTTTTTCAAAAATAACTTGATTGACACCCCACGTTGAAAATCAATTTCACTGGACCGAATCCCCATTTGTCCTCGCAGCCCCAATAATTCTGAAACCCGAAAGGCACCAAAAAACAACCAAATCATACATAGACGAAAGCGCGACACTTCCCAATGGTCATAACAACAAAAAGGCAATTGAACTAGTAACTGCTGTAACAATCCAAAAGTAATAGGTTCTCGTAAAGGCCCGGACTGTGTCCGCTCCCTGCTCAAACCTTTGAGCATCCGCCGCAACAAAACATCCCCAACTAAATCTTGACCCCACCATAGCTGACCATAAAAAGAAATCCCAGCCAATTTGCCAGAAATGGTTGTGTGTGATAAACCTTTATTGACTAAAGATAAAACAAACTGTAACATACAAAACTTGGAATCCAATAAAGGACCTTCAAAACAGTGTGATCTCATAAAAGTTAAAAATTCAGACCAAGCCTGCAGATAAGTGCGTCTAGTAGCAGGGGCTATCGATTTCTCGACCAAATCGATGATTCTCATTCCCCCAGCACCCAGATGTCTTGCGGGATTGGAGTTTTGTAGGTGTCTGCACCAGGCGCCAAGTTGCGGAATTTCTGCCAATTAGAACGAGACAAGGCGTCTGCAATTGAATTATTGACACCTGGAATGTGCTTTGCACGAAAAACAATATTGCATTTTAAGCTGAGTAACATGAAAAAACGCAAAAGCCTCAACACCCTTAGATCTTTGGCCTTCTGATTATTTATGAGCTGAACCACAGCCATGTTATCAATGTGGAACATTACACATCTGTTACTGAATTCCACACCCCAAACCATCAGGGCCACAATTAATGGAAACAACTCAAGGAAAGCAATACTGCGCCCTTGTGATAACCAATGGCGTGGCCATGCCTCCGCACACCAACGACCCTCCCAAAAAAGACCAAAACCGTGTGCTCCAGAGGCATCCGAAAAAATCTGTATCTGCCAAATAGTATTGTCACCAAGAAAATATAAAGAAACTCCATTGAAATCTGACAAAAAGGTTAACCACACCCGAAGATCTTCCTTGATGGCTTTGGTAAGACGAATTCTGTGGTGAGGAAGATAGGCTCCAGACATCGCAAAACCCAAACTTCTGCAAAAAGTCCTGCCTTCCCTAACAACCCGACAAGCAAAATTCAGATAGCCCAAAAGCCGTTGGACTTGCCGAAGCTCAATCTTATCCTTACCAAGAACCTCCAAAAGAAAAGACCTGATCTCTTCTACCTTTGCAGTTGGCAAACTAGCCATCATAGTTACCGTGTCTATCTCTATGCCCAAAAATACGAGCTTAGTGCAAGGACCTTCCGTTTTTTCAGGAGCCAGCGGAACACCAAACTCCTCAGCCAAGTCCTGAAAGAATTCGAGACCTTTAAGACATTGTTTTAGTTGTGCATCGCCAATGAACATAAAATCGTCCAAGTAATGACAGACATGTGTGTGGCCACTCCTCACCGAAAAACACCATTGTAGGAACGTGCTAAACGTTTCAAACAAGGCACAAGACACTGAGCACCCCATAGGAAGTACTTTGTCAACGTAAAAAGCTCCATTAAAAAACATACCTAGCAATTCAAAATCCGATGGATGGATAGGAAGTAAACAGAAGGCCGATTGAATATCACATTTTGCTAATTCTGCACCAACCCCTACCTCCCGTACCAATCTCAAAGCGTCATCCACGGACGCATAAGAGACATTGGAATCCTCAGGGGAAATGAAATCGTTAATAGATTGGCCTTCCGGCCATGACAGGTGTAAAATCATTCTGAACTCACCCACCCGTTTTTTAGGGACTACCCCCAACGGAGATATTATCAAATTCTCCAAGGGGCATTGAATAAAAGGCCCAGCTACACGACCAGCTTGAATTTCAGCCTCCAATTTCCGTTGCACCACTTGAGGCAGTTCCTTAGCAGATTTTAGATTGTCAGCCCAACGGTGATCACGAGGCCCTTGGTAGCCAATGCGAAAACCTTCTTTAAAACCCCAAAACAGTTTGGACGCAGCTTCATAATCAGGATACACTTCCAACCAGGGCAGCAAACGCATCAGATTAATTGGGGTATGAGCCCTTTGACATAAGTTGAGGGAATCCCCCTCCACCCCTTGGAAAACTCCCTGAACCCCCTTGAGGCTGTTTAGCGAAGCATTGGGTGATGGCATGTCTACCGCCACATTGGGAGCACTTGTGTTTGAACCTACAGAATTGCCTAGTGCATGAGCCCCGGTTAAAATTCCAGCAGGCCCCTGGCATCGGCAAGTGACCCCTTCCTGTAACCCCGCCCCAACTGGAGCGGGGCGAGGCAGAAAGGGCCGATATATAATCGGCAGACCACTTGCAGTGTGCGTTGACGCAACCGGCTGAGCAGAGGACATCCACTGCAGCCAAAGCTCTTGATCTACTTCACCCCACGGTTTATCTTTAAACATACTGATCCTCGCCCTAAATTCTTCATCATAATTAAGCCATGCATAGCCCCCAAACTGCAAATGTGCCTTACGAATGGTGTCCATGTATTTAAACAATGAAATAGCCCTGTCCGGATACCTCTCACAATACACGCTAGCATATATCAAAAAAGCTGCAGTCCAATTTTCTATCGACTTTGGGACCCTGGGCCGCCTAGAAAGTTCCCACTCCTCCTCCTTGGACCCCTCTCTGGCTTGAATATCCCTATGAAGGAGTTTAAAAATATCGACAAATTCATGAAGCAAAATCTTATTCTTGGTGTTAACTGACAGATGTATGCCTAATGGCATGGCAAGACCCATATAAGGAAGCTTCTGCCGAGTCCCAGCAGTAGCCTTCACCTGACTTGAACCAGCAGGACCAACCTCAGCAACCCCACTACCCAACGAAGACCTTTTGCTGGATCTATCCGCATTACCTGAAATAGATGTTCGAAAAGCCTTGTCCCTTGTATCCCCAACAAAACCAACCCCCAACACCTTAGATGTATTTGACTCGTCCACCCCCACCGAGCCCGGCAAAATTTTGCCTACCCAAGGTTGTGACCAAGCAGCCCACCAATGAGGCTTACCTGACGTTAGTTGTGCAGCACGCTTCTGAAATTCCCGAGGATCATCACGACGCTGATAATCGCGATGCCGCTCTTGGTCCGCCGTGAAATCCGCACTTGACTTCTGTAAGACACTAGCAGAATTGGTTGCCCCCGCACCCGTTGAAGGCACGAAAGGAACATGTTCAGAACAACAATCATTACCCCCACGATCCTTTTCTGAAAAAACATCTTCAGTACCATCAAAATAACCCAGACCTTGAATACCCTGCACCTCTGAAGATTCACAAACATCCTTGCTTGTACTTGGCATTTCGCCATCTCCCACCCCACCATCGTAAAACTCCCAATTGGTCACAGGCCTCCGATTAGAGAGCCCGGCCGCTATATTAAGATCCGCACCTGATCCGCTTGACGAAAATGGCACGTTACCAAAAGGCGAAACCTGTTTCTGAATTGCTTTTCGAGGAAAAACTTGAGCTGCCTGCTGGACTGAATAACCTACCGCCTCCTCGCCGCTCGTGCCAGAATGCGATAACTTACCATGACCAGAGACATGATTATAAGCATCCGCCTCCGAAGAGTCAGGAACAGCATGCTCAACCCAAATCCATTGACCACGTTGAGGACCAAAAGGAGAATCAAAATCCACCTGCGGGTGACAAGGAGGGGGGCGAGAAGCCGGGAAAATGGAGACAATGTCTGAAGAGTTAATAACAGTATCTTCCTGTAAAGGCCCAGCATCTTCCGATGACCTCTGTAACACCGTAGCCACATTCTCTGACACATCTTCACCCAAAGGGAGACAAGAAGGAGTAACTTGCTCCAAGCCAACTGCTGATGTGAGAGCATACACACCTTTGGACCCAGGGGGGCCCCTAGGTAAAGGGGACACCCCAGAAACTGAAAAACGCTTACCGCAATAAGTTCCCTTCTCTAGGCCTCCCCCACAAGCCTCAGAAGGGATAGAAAAAGATGACCTGTCTAGACAAACCTCCTCCTCCCCACCACTATCGCTAGGATAGTCCACCAAAGCTGCAGAGCGTCCCAATGACAAAACAGGAGGAGCAATGTCAATATTATGCCCAGAAAAGTAACCGGGTCTGTTCAAAAAATACTCTGCGCCCCTCAAAGACGCCCGTTTTGCAGGAGAAGGGGACTCAATAAACATAATGTCAGCACCCTCACTAGACATTCCCCTCCCCTTCCCACCTATACCTCTGCGTGATGATGCAGGCAGGCTTCTAGAAACCGCGCCTCCCCTGGCGCTGACTCGACGACGGGCTCGTCCCACCCGAGTCACAGAGACCTCCCCAGACTCCCTCACCGTGACTGCTGGTGCAGAGGCACAGCGCGCTGTCAGGAGCCGGGAATGGGAGCTCAAACGAGCAGGCCTGCCGCGTGGATCCTTAGCTGAAAAAGGGGCGAGTTCACCTCTGTTGGCCATCTCCTGCACACGTCCTTTGACAGGAAGACAAGCTGCCACTGCGTCGCTCACACCTTTCGCCGCCAATCTCTTCGGGCGCCTCACAGCTGAAGACATTAAGTCAGGAACACCAGGGGCCAGTAAGTCCACCCGGCCTGCCTCATACAGAACACGGAGCGCATTCTGAACAGCTGGGTCGTCAGCCATGACCAGCTTCTTTATTTAAATACCAATTAAATAAATAATGAGGCAAAAAACGGCACAAAAAACGACCGTCTCCCTGCCTCAGCGATCGTTTCCCGCCTAAACGCCTTCCCAACGGTGAAAAACCTAAGCCCCGCCCCTTACCTAACACGTGATTCGCTGCGTGGTCTGTACCATCGCGCGAACCTTCCCAGGGGGACACCCGGCTCGCGCCGCGGTCCCCCCGGGTCCCATCGCGCTATATGAAACTACAAATAAATTGAGAGCTTAGCTGGTAGAACTATCAAAGAAGCTTTATTGAGAACTTGGGGTGAGGGCGTGCCTTAAACGAGGAAAGCGGTGGGCGTTAAGAAACAATGAAATTAGTGTCCATATTATAGCTTTCAAAGGTACCCCCGGGGCAAAACAGCAGTGCCCCTATGAAGTCAATTTGTATTGCTATGAAGTTCATTTATATAGTGTCCCAGGGGCGCCAATTGAAACACAATCAGTCCGTTTTTTAGACGCAAACTCAGTGGCGGGTTTGAGAAGTGAAGGGGGTGGGTTGTGAACCTAGAAGTGGTTGCTGACAAGTTAACTTACTCTGTCTGTACCGGTAGAAAAGGCAAGAGTGGATATAATTGAGAAACTAGATCCCGCTGTATTATTATGTGAGCTAACCTTTCTTTGTAATAATCACAGAACCTGGCAGCTAGGATGTTTATTTTCTGTTTGCATGGTTATTTTACGTCTACTAAGTTAAAAAGCCCAAAATGTGATCAACAGTATTTAATTGATTAATATTGCTACTGCATGATATGTATGGAATTGATATCTTGATTAAACTGGAAAGGGAACAGAAAACAAACTGGTGAAAAAATGTTTCTTAAAAAGATATTTGAATTTAGTATATGAAAATCCTAGGTAACATGATTACATTGTTCTGACTTTCCTAGCTCTTGTGAGGTTATTGAAATTGTTGTATGCTGGAGAGTGGTGGCTTGAAGAATCTGGTTTTCAAATTCATGTTAAAGTTTTCTGTTAAGGGAATTTTGATCAGCTCTTCTTATTTTAAACCACTACCCTAATAGAACATCATTTGTTAGTAATTGCTGGTCAGTTAAGCCAACTTCTAGTCTTGTATGTGCTTCAGTTGATGATTGTGGGGGGTTAAAGTGGGTTCTAAATAATTTGCTTTGTTCCAGGTTTAACCATGAATTCATTTTATTTGAAAAAATTTGAAAGCCGTAAGTTAATGTTGGTATATACTTGCCTTTTATGACCTTTAAAATCAGTGATAAAGATGGGCCATCTAAGTTCTTGGATGATTTCAAAAGAGCAATCTGAACAATGTCACTTTTGTTTTCATTACCTGTGTAGAAATGCTTTGTGAAAATAATATCCGGAGGGTTGAATGCCACATTATGGTAGTTTCATGGTTAGAAAACTTTGACAAAGTATTCGCCCCAGAAATAGGAGAGATCAGACCTCATAAATAAGTAAGGAGCTAATGGACTTATTACTGACTGCGACTGTTAAACTGGTTCTAAACAACTGGAAAGACACTAGCGAAGCTAGCTACCAAGGATGGCTAAACTGGATTACTCACCTCAGAGGAGCGGACAGTTTGGCGCTGCAGTACTCCCCATGGAAGGCGTCGCCCAGGGGACTGGGGGAAGCTCTGGACAGGTCCCTTGACCCATACAAGCCCCCATAAACGAGTGAACCTAAGTTTTCTGCGCCGGGGGTGCCTAGGAAAGGACCTCAAGAACCCCGAGCCATGGACAATTGATATGCAGTTTGACCTATCGATTGCTAAGGATCTTGCCTTGATTGTATACCTCTCTAATGGGCTATCCTATCCCTTTCTCCTCTCCTTTCCTACTTTGCTGTCCATTTACGCCTTTCATCGCCTTCTTCTATCAAACCATACCACCAAGTGGGGGTAAGCACGGCCATAGCAATGTACTAACGTTTAAGGGCCGACCTTGGTGCTGCCTGCAACAGACTATGTTGATTGTATACACTATATAAAAATGTTAATAAAAACAATTAAAAAAATACAAAAAAGCGAACATTCAACCTAAGATTACTAAAGAAAAGGTTAAAAAGCTAAGTTATTCTATTGAATTTGCTGAAGTCGTAAATGCTATTAACGAGAGAGTTGCTGGCAAATTTCTGGGGCCGAACAGGGTCCTGGTGGATGTTTTTAAACATAATGTAACCTTCTGGGGCCACTGCTTACAAACCTATTTTGGGAATATAAAGAATGGTCCGAGTCTGTCTTAAGTATATGAAATCAATTCATCTATATTAAATCGGTGTTGTGTCAAAGGCTACAACACTGGTGTTGAATCCAAATAGTAAACCACTACGATATTGAAAATATATTATGAATACATATATTCTGTTATCAAAGCGCCAGGAAACATATATCATTTGTAATGCATTTATTTTTATCAAGAATGAACTTTTTACATGAGGTAATAGGTTGCATAGAAAGAAGGAAAAGGGTTCATGACGTGCATGTGCGGGGTAGTGAAGAAAAAGATCATGGATTCAAGGATGAACAGTTGAAATTATTTGTAACAGTGCACTGGTAACAAAGACCAGCATTTACAGACCTGTCCGTAATACAAACATTTTATATATAATTGCTTTGATTTTAATTCATGCAGCCATGCATGTTCATGGAAGGAAAGGATGGGGTAACCGGTACAGGTCTAAGGTGAAGAGCGTTGACATTTCGACTCGACTAATGCAAGTAGAGACCTCAGCTGCGAGTCTTCATCAGGACGAGATAACGCAACCAATTACTGGTGCCCGGCTGGCATCACAGGTAAGAAACAAATTCTAGTAAACCGCAGAGATGGGAAGATAGTTTCCTACATCAGTTTTGTCTAGATTGGGCTTTTTTAATAAAGGTAGAATGGATGTCTTTTTCCAGAGTAAGGGGAAAGTTGCAGTTTTAATGGCGGTATTAGAACCTCCATGAGAGGGCAGGCGAGTGTCTCAACTAACATGTGGCTTATTTTCGGAGGACAGGGGTCCAGTGGGGATCCTGCCCTTGGTGCTACCAGGTTCTTGGCGGTTAGTTCATGAGACATTAGTGTAAAGTTCAAAAGACAGGGTAGAGTACGATCAAGGGCCAAGGTGGGTACGTCTGAAAATGAATTTTCAATATCAGTTCATGGGGCCTGAACAGTTAGGGGCCGATTCCGAACCTGGAAAAACCGGGTACGAACCGTCGGTCGGAGCGTTTTCTCCGTCCGTTTTCTCCGTCCGACTCGTACCCGGTAAAAACACCATACAAACTTGCAGGTACGATTCTTACGGAAACACCATTTCCGTACGAGTCGGAAAAAACACCGACCGACAGCAAAATCCATACGAATGTGATCCGGAACACCGCGGACGTGACGTCTGGACGGAGTTAGGCATGTTTTTACGTCCCAGCAAGTACGATTCGCACCGACAGCAGTCCGGACCGCAATATTTTTACGGCACCCAAAAAGTGCTGGAAAAGCGAAGGACGCAGCGATGCGAGCGGAATAGGGGGCCCGGGACACGCCGTCTCCCCCCCAGCCCCCGTATGTATGCGCCGTCCCCCCCGGCCCCCCGTATGTACGCGCCGTCCCCCCTAGCCCCCCGTATGTACGCGCCGTCCCCCCCCAGTCCCCCGTATGTACGCGCCATCTCCCCCCAGCCCCCTGTATGTACGCGCCGTCCCCCCCCCAGCCCCGCGGATGGCCGCGCTGTCCCCCCTCAGCCCCGCGGATGGACGCGCCATACCCCCAGCCCCCCCGTATGTACGCGCCGTCCCCCCCAGCCCCGCGGATGGCCGCGCTGTCCCCCCCAGCCCCCGTATGTACGCGCTGTCCCCCCAGCCCCCGTATGTACGCACCGTCTCCCCCCCAGCCCCCCGTATGTACGTGCCGTCCCCCCCAGCCCAGAGGATGGCCGCGCCGTCGTCCCCCAGCCCTGCGGATGGACGCGCCGTACCCCCAGCCCCCCGCGGATGTACGCGGCGTACCCCCAGCCCCGTAGGTATGGCACGTACCCCCACCCGTGTATGTACGACACGTACCCCCACCCGTGTATGTACCGCACGTACCCCCACCCGCGTATGTACAGCACGTACCCCCACCCATGTATGTACGGCACGTACCCCCACCCGTGTATGTACGGCATGCACCCCCACCCGTTTATGTACGGCACGTACCCCCACCTCCTTAGGTACGGTGCAGACCCCCAGCGCGTGCCGTACATACACGGGTGGGTGTACGTGCCGTACATACACGGGTGGGGGTACGTGCCGTACATACACGGGTGGGGGTACGTGCCGTACATACACGGGTGGGGGTCCGCACCGTACCTACGGGGGTGGGGGTACGTGCCGTACATACACGGGTGGGGGTCCGCACCATACCTACGGGGGTGGGGGTACGTGCCGTACATACACTGGTGGGGGTCTGCACCGTACCTACGGGGGTGGGGGTACGTGCCGTACATACACGGGTGGGGGTACGTGCTGTACATACACGGGTGGGGGTACGTGCCGTCCCTACGGGCCTGGGGGTACATGTCGTACATACAGGGGACTGGGGGGGTACGGCACATACATACGGGGGCTGGGGGGGTTGTTCGGTGCGTACCGGGCACCTGTTTGGAAGTCACCATGGTTGCTATAGGAGTTCGCTCCGGACGGTCTTTTTACCATACGGTGGGACAATCGGACGGACGGTAGGAATCGTACTTGCGCGCTCGGACTTCAGTTTTCAGATTCGGACGTTAAAATGTCCGGGGACGTGTCGGACACCTTTTCCGATCCGAGGACGTGTCAGGGAATTTACCCAATTCGATTTGTATGGACTTTTTCACATACGAATCGTACTTGCCAGTTTGTACGGGACTTGTACGATTCGTACGGTAAACAATCCAGATACGATTCGTACGGGGAATATTTTTCCAGGATCGGAATCGGCCCCTAAGTGTGTTGACCTATTGGGCCGTAAATGTATTATAAATAGCAGAGACTTTATCACAAAAGTATGAGGCCAAATTGTCACAGAACACTTGATCTGTTGTGTTTTGACTGGTCTCCTGCAGATGACTAAGTTTCAAAACTGTAGCAAATAGCTCCTTAGAATTGTTTTTTGCCCCTTCTATTTTTCTGAGTAATATCTGATTTTAGTGTTTTTAATCAGTTCTTTATATTGTGTCAATCTTGATTTGTATTTTACTTTTTCCTTAGGATCATAATGTTTGTGGCAGCATCTTTTTTGGCTGCGGCAGAGTCTCCTTAGTGATCTTAATTCTTCGGAGAACCACGGTTCCGTGGGTGCAGTCCTGCTAGCTTTACTAGTTCTCTGTGGGATAGCTATATGAGCTGCTGCTGAAATCCAGTTATGATATTGTAAAGATTCTGCTTCTGAATCTGTGGAAAGGCATGGTTTGCTTTGATTCAGTTGATCAGTAAAAGCATTTTTATCGAACCGCTGCCACGAGTAGCTTTTAAAGCTGCTTGCTTGCCCATGTTTAGAGCATGTTGAAGGTAGCAAATCGAGGGTTAGCATAACTGCCGAATGGTCTGACCACGGCAGTTGCAAGTTACTGTTGAAATTAAGCTGAGGACAGTCGGAAAAAACAGCACCCAAGAGATGGCCTGCAGTATGAGTATTTCCTACTACCATCTGTTCCAGACCTGCACCTGTCACTAAGTCCATCAAGACCTGTGTCAGACACAATATCTAAATGAAAATTAAAATCCCCTAAAATGGTGACGTTTTGAGAATTTACTTTATATTCCAAGAGGTCGCCGATGGTTTGCAGAAAATTATTTCTGGACCCCGGCGGCCTGTAAACTAGTAGCCCGTTGAACAAGAAAACAGGACAGGCTGCTATCTTAAAAGAGAGCACCTCAGCATGTAAGTCTGCGGGGATAGTTTTAAACGATGCTTTTAAATAACCCCTATAGAATACCGCCAGCCCCCCTCCTTTTCTGCCAACACGATCCTTCCTAGCTAATGCAAACCCCGGTGGGATTGCTATCGCCAGGTCTGGGCCTGAGGATTCATCCACCCAGGTTTCCGTGACAAAAATAAGGTCTAAGTCATTAAATTTAACAAAAAGGCCATATTCGTACTTATATTTAATCATTGAGCGGGCATTTTGCAGTGAGCATGATAGTCCTAGAGGTGTTTTTTAGTCTTAGAGTTATTAAGATCTCTCCTTGTTCCCGTCTGAGGGCCGTTCTGACTATCCATAGCAGCCTCGACTGAAAGACGTTTGATTTTTATGTCAGTTAGTTTCAATTTACAGTTCGGACATGTCTGATCCCCGGTGCTCTGATAGCCTCCCAGAAGTGGCCCAGAATATTTCTCTCTCCAATGGATGTATGACGTTACAACGCACACTTTTACAACGCATGCACTTACAACGCATTTTTTACAACGCATAATCCATTACAACGCACTACACTTACAACGCATGACACTACAACGCATTTTTAAAAACTACCATTACAACGCATACCATTACAACGCATAATATTTAATTGCATTTAAGGTAAGTATTAGAAAGTATAGGGGTAAAAATTACTTTTCTAACTCCAGGGGGTGCAACAGTAGGGTAAGTGTTGGATAGTATAGGGGTAAAAATTACTATTCTAACTCCAGGGGGTGCAACAGTAGGGTAAGTGTTGGATAGTATAGGGGTAAAAATTACTATTCTAACTCCAGGGGGTGCAACAGTAGGGTAAGTGTTGGATAGAATAGGGGTAAAAATTGCTATTCTAACTCCAGGGGGTGCAACAGTAGGGTAAGTGTTGGATAGTATAGGGGTAAAAATTGCTATTCTAACTCCAGGGGGTGCAACAGTAGGGTAAGTGTTGGATAGTATAGGGGTAAAAATTGCTATTCTAACTCCAGGGGGTGCAACAGTAGGGTAAGTGTTGGATAGTATAGGGGTAAAAATTGCTATTCTAACTCCAGGGGGTGCAACAGTAGGGTAAGTGTTGGATAGTATAGGGGTAAAAATTACTATTCTAACTCCAGGGGGTGCAACAGTAGGATAAGTGTTGGATAGTATAGGGGTAAAAATTACTATTCTAACTCCAGGGGGTGCAACAGTAGGGTAAGTGTTGGATAGTATAGGGGTAAAAATTACTATTCTAACTCCAGGGGGTGCAACAGTAGGGTAAGTGTTGGATAGTATAGGGGTAAAAATTACTATTATAACTCCAGGGGGTGCAACAGTAGGGTAAGTGTTGGATAGTATAGGGGTAAAAATTACTATTCTAACTCCAGGGGGTGCAACAGTAGGGTAAGTGTTGGATAGTATAGGGGTAATAATTACTATTCTAACTCCAGGGGGTGCAACAGTAGGGTAAGTGTTGGATAGTCTAGGGGTAAAAATTACTATTCTAACTCCAGGGGGTGCAACAGTAGGGTAAGTGTTGGATAGTATAGGGGTAAAAATTACTATTCTAACTCCAGGGGGTGCAACAGTAGGGTAAGTGTTGGATAGTGTAGTGTAATATTATGCGTTGTAATGGTAGGCGTTGTAATGGTATGCGTTGTAAAGGTATTTTTTAAAAATGCGTTGTAGTGTCATGCGTTGTAAGTGTAGTGCGTTGTAATGGATTATGAGTTGTAAAAAATGCGTTGTAAGTGTAGTGCGTTGTAACAGTTGCGTTGTAAAGGTTGTTCCCCCACTCCAATGAAACACTTCCAGGAGCTCACCTCTGGTATAAGAGTACGTAGTTACCATTCCTGAGCCGAAACCGGCCTCACAGCTGGCACTGAGCGCGTGCCTGGCGCGGACGGGCGCAGACAGACTTCCGCCTATTTGTGGGAGGTCTTGGCAGTCCTTGACCAGTGCTTCGCCCAGGCCATTGATGTAAATATTAAAAAGAAAGGGTGCTAGCGCGCAGCCTTGCCTTACCCCCCTCCTTATTGGAAACGGGGCAGAGCACTCACCGTTAAGACCGAACCGCACACTAGCCTAGGCATCACTGTATAACCCTCTAAGAAAATGGATAATTTACTTTTCTACTTCCAGGCCCTCAAGGATCTCCCAGAGCTTGCTGTGCCTAACACAGTCAAAAGCTGCAGTGAGATCAACAAAAGCTAAAAGCAACCTACCCTTCTTGAGCCGAGTATACTTCCCTATAATAGTAGTAAATTTAAGCTCTGTTCGACGTCCCCTAGTCCCTCACAAAAACCGTACTGGATATCAGATATAACCTTGTTATCCTCTTCCCAGTCCTGTAGTCATTCTAAGATAATTCGACCATTACTTTTTACTCTTGGTTGGCGTTATTGTCAATTTAATTTGCTTGCTTTTTATGCAATGGTTTGCCTTGCCTATCATGCATTTGTATATCCCTAGGAGCACGCCCTCTTTACCACCTATTTGATTGGTGACTTGCATTCTTCCACTGCTCACATTTAGGAAACTACTTGTTTTTCCTTCAGCACTCCTTGAGTATGCATGTGTTTTCTAGCTCTTTCCCATGTGCGTTGCTTCTCTACCCAACACCTGACCCCCAGCATGCTCCATGTTTTTCTGTCTCTTGTGTGCTGCTCTCTGTGTTGTATGCTTCCCCCTTCCCCATGTTCTCTTTGTTATTCTCTCCCTCATGTGCTATTCTCTTTCTCCCATGTGTTTCTCCCCCGGCCCCTCTGCTCCATGTTGGTCCTCCCTCCATGTGATTTTTTTCACCACCTGTTTTTCTTTTCTCCCCATCCTCATTGTTTACCCTCACCCACACCTTGATTGCTCCAACATATCCCCAACCCCATGGATATTTACATTTTTCCCTTTTACTGAGTGCCAAGAAGCTATTTGCAGCCAGATGCTCTTCTGAATAAAAAATCAATTTCACCCACTTAGCATTTTTTATTTTCACATATAATTAGCATTAACCATTCTAGATTGGGCAATAAAAAAAAAGAATATGGCAGCTGCATTATTCTGTAAGCACCTACATGCATTGGGACTCATTCGTGTGCCTACAGAATGACACATCTTAAAACAGCCTAATTGTATGGATATTGTGTGCTCCCAGATCATTGGCCATTACAATTGAAGTGCTTCAACAAAGAAATCCCTGGCAATAATACTCACAACAAAACCTGTCAACATTTAAGATAATTCACAGACACTAATTAAGAATTTTGACCATGTTTAATACTGTGATTGGTATTTTAAGGTTGTACAAAAAACTGTTTTGTCATTAAGAGTAGAATCTGCTTGTTCAACCCAGGAAAATCTTTGTAAAATTTCAGGAAAATCAAACTATCATCCGCTTGAAGATTTACATATTTCAAATTAAAGCACACAATATTATATTAAATAGATATGAAAATAGAAAAATCTATCAGAATCAAATTCATATTCATTAAATAAAAACCACAAACACTAATTAGTGTTTACCATAAATGCTGCAAAAGAAAAAATCAAACTAGTCTCTTAACATCCTATTAAATTAAACTTCAAATAGTTAATAGAAATATAAACATTTTTCCAATTAACAAATAATATTAAAAGGTCATGAATACATGGAACAAAATGCTTCCTACAAAAGAATTACAGCAGGTCAGTGTCACTTTGCCAGATTGCAAACCTTCTAAAGAAGACTGCAACTCTTCAACGAACCATTAAATATTACAAACAAAATTGAACAAAATGGAAATAAATTAAATAAAATGAAAAGAGTCTATTTAGAGCACTATAACCAGAGGTGTCAAAGTGTTGAGGGACAACAACCTGACCCATTCTAAAAATGACCGAGAGATACTAGTAAGATTAAGTGGAGAAAAGCCATGTTTTCAAACATTTTTTTCAAATGGTCGGCAAAACTGTTCAGGCAATGCGAGCAGGCAAGGTGTTCCATAGTTTGGCCGCAGCCACTGAAATGTAGGGCCTCTCCATCTGGCCTTTAGAAATCTGGGAATTATCACATTCTTACGGGAGGAAGATCAGAGAGGCCTGCTAGGCTTGTACCAGCGAAAGAGAGTAGAAAGTTGTCTGGGTCCCTTCTGATGCACGGCTAGGAAGACCATGCAGAGAGCCTTGAAAGTGATCCTCTTTCTGACCGGAAAACAGAAGAGAGAGCAGATCCCGTCTCTAACTGAGAGACATCTGGGGATGTTGAGGACAAGGCAAGCAGCCGTATTCTGAATGGGATGAGTGCTGGGGTACCCCACATGCAAGATTGAAATGTTCCACCCCGGGGGGTACCACATACCCCGACTTTCGGCAGACGTTGGACCATCCATCCAGGTGAGGTGGTACATAATGCTTTAGACAAGTCAAGCATAAACAAGCTGGCCACTCCACCTGATGCACCTGGCGACGGATACAATCTGCAGCCACAATGAGGGAAGATTCAATACTGTGCCACTTCTGAAGCCATTCTTTTAAGGGTCCAGAATGTTATGTGTGTCAATAAATTTGACCAATTTAAGGTTAATTAATTTTTCAATTATCTTGGCTGGAGCTGATTGCAGGGATATGGTTGGAGGTTCTTCAGATCTTCAGGATCCGCATTAGGGTTTTTTAGAAGCAGGGTTACAATTGCTTCCTTTCAGGGTGCCGGAAATATTCCAGATTGCAGGGTGAGAGTGAAAACATTCTGCAAGAAGTTGGCATCCAGATCTGGAGCAAGCTAAAGAGTTGTTGATATGGATCTGATGGAGCACCTGATTTTATGTTCAGCAGCAAGTCTTTTGTTTGCTGCAGGAAAATAGGTGGGGGGGGGGGGGGGGTCCGAGAGCTGATTGGCCTTAGAGTTCCAGGAAGCAGTTTCAGACTCACTTTCCTAAGGTAGATTGGAGCATGAATAGATATTCAGAATTTTGTCCAGGAAGAATGGTGCTATCCTGTCACAGAAGCCTTGGGATGACTTCAGACCACCTTGGGATGAGGAACTGCACAATTCTTTCACTACTTCGTAAATTTGCTTAGAGGAATTGTTGGTGGCCCTAATTTTCTCTGAGAAAAATGACAATTTGGTCAGTCTGATGGCTTGTTTGTGGTCCAGTAGGAGGGCTTTATGTTTCTCTTTTCCCCCTTGGATAAAATTAGCCTTCTATTTCCTCTCTTCTATACGGCAATCTTGTCGAAATGTCCTTGAGTTTTTCAGAGAACCAGGATGCAGACATCTGGTCACTTTTTTATCCTTAACGGGGAGATAGTATCCAGATCAGTGTTTACCCATGCTTGGTAATCGTCTGTAGAATATACAGAGGAGTTGTCAGGTCTGGCTCTAGTAAGGTTAAGCGCTTGTCCTAGGCTCTCAGAAGTGATATTGCTCAAATTTCTACCATTTATTAGTTTAGGGGTATCCCTGGTTGTCCCAGGTGTGGGACTCAGTAGATGGATTGAAAATTTGATTTCTTGATGGTCATCCCAACTAAGGCCACGGTCAATAGATAGGTCATTGTAATTGGTAAATATGCCATCAGGGGTATGTCCGGCAGAATGGGTGGGGAAGAGTACCCGCTGGGTAGAACCAAAGTTGGACATCAATTCAAAAAGGGAAGCAGTGTGGTTACATGAGGAGTCATTAAAATAAAAAAATCCCAAAATGTTAGTGAATGTGCACCATGGATGTCTCCAGGGCCTCCAGAGCTCAGGAAAAGTAACCCATGTACCCAGTGGACAGTCTACTAGAAGACCCAAGAAGGTGTTATTACAAAGAGTTAGAGCCTAAAATGGGCTACCTGCGTGGAGTCCTCTGTGCTCATAGCCGCAGGCTTTAAGGTACTGCAAAACATGTCACGTGCTATAATTGCCAGACCGCCTTTTCTACGGCCCTGGTGGTTGAGTCTGGAGATATTTTAACCTGATAGGATGGCGTCCACCAGATCAGGACCAGAATCTTCTCTGGCCCAGGCTGACAATTTTGCTATCTCTGTAAGACACACTTATTTAACCTTGAGTATACATTTACATACTTAAACCTAAAATGCACAGTACACATGGCTTCTTCTGAGCTTTCAGATGTGAAGGTTCATTATTTATATCCGGAATATATACATTGCTTTGGTTTGTGAGTCCTTCCCAATGATTTGAGTAATACTGTGATTGAAATCTCTGTCTTCATCGTCTCTCAGTATGAGTGCTAGGCGGTATCGAAATCCAATTCCGAAATCTGAAACATAATCGTTTATGACACCAAAGATGCTATTGATGGCTGCTGTACACTGCCATACTAACATGAAATTGCCAGCGGTTTGGCATTAAACCAGCTAATTTCTCAATATTGACAGACATGGTTCAGTCTGCCAAATGATCTGGTCGTATTTCAGCATACAAGCACAGGGAGCCGGGAAATACAATATAAGTGATCCAGTTTGTAATAGTGGGTGTTTTAGGTTTAAAAATGTAAATGTATACTCATGGTGAAATATGTGGGCCTTACAGTGATAGGAAAATTGCTGCTTAAAACTAATTTCTCGCAAACTAGAAAACCACCACAACACAGGTTACATTTATTGGACAATTAATTACAGAAATAAAAACGGAATCATGTTGCCAGGCTATGTACACTGAATGGACAGTTCTCTTTTGCCGATTTTAATGCTCTAATAATTAAATCAATAAGCTTGCTGACCTAAATATCTATTTTCTCTATAACTCAATGGAGCAGACTTTTAAAATGTAATCATTCCAAAACACACCAACAAAAACAATTAGTTGTGCAATCTTCTGGGATTATCTCAGCTGTGATTTTACACCGTGCCACCTCTGAAATCTTCTCACCGCACATTTTCTATTCAAACCACAGCATCTTTTTTTTTCGTACACATCGTACATTATTTGTTATTTCCATTAGGTATCTTTGTCAAAATATTTATATTTCTAATCCCTTTGACAATCGGGGCCATCTGGATAACAAGCTTATAGTGTAAATTAGGTAAAGCACAGAAAAGGCGATGGGAGGAATGCTTGCAAATGGTCTAAAACACTGGCAATCCCTCTCAGCAGCATTTCGTTTTTCAGACACTACACAGCGGCCTGCATTATGCAAATCATTTCTGATCCTGCTCCTAATGGGCACTGTCCATTGCAAACTGCCAGGCAAGGACCTCCAGAAGGGGAAACAAGCAACTTCAGATTGATTTCAACTTTGAGAGGCATCATCAGCAATGTATCGCTTGACTCCTGTGGCACAGTGAGCAAGGGACCTTCTTCTGGGCATAACATTGACCACTTAGGGTGTTATATCAAACACAAAAAGGTGATGGAAGTAATGCTTGCAAATAGTCTAAACCTCCGGGTCTTTCATTCTAATGTACTAGCAAGTATAAAGGGTCCAAATGTATATGCCATTCTTCTATTACACTGAACAGTTCTACACTCTTGACTCCTGCACCACAGGAAGTGTGATGTATTCTATGCAGCTATGCTCAAAATGAATAGTTAACTCATCTGGACCCTCCTTCTTTATTAGGTGGTTTTCTGGTAGGGAGCAGCACCACCTTCCAAGGAAGCGTCAGAGAAATTATTACTGGATCAGGAGAAGCATTATTTTCAAGAGGTTGTAGCTAATTAAGAGTTGGGTCTCACAATTGTCTATGCGGTAAATATTGTACTTGGTCCCCATTGAACTCTACAAGCTACTGATACACAAACTCGCTCATTTGAAACTCCTCACACACACATTCAAGTCACAACACAGCTTCGGCCCCACCTACCTGAACAGTTGCATCTCCTTCCACCATTCACCCAGAAAATTCTGTTCTGCAGGACTCCTACTCGCACACTTCCCATTTTGCACACATGCCATTCATACACAGAACTAGATCAGGAGAACAGGTGTTCACTTACAATGCTCCTAAAGCATGGAATGGCCTTCTCCTCTTTTCTTGAATTCAAGAAGAAGAAGTTTTTTAAATTAACCAACCAAATATATGCAGGGCCAGGCACACACACTACTCCGTGGCAGGATACCCATGGGGTGATAGTATGTTTTACAAATAACATAACCTTACTTTCAACACTTATTCAGAAATAAAATCTTTAGAAAATCCAACAGAAGTGAAGATTTATATGATGATATCTGCTAACTTAATTTTTGTATAGCACAACACACCCCATTTCCTAGTTGTCTTTGATGATAGGTGATTGATATTGGAATGACCCAAAATAGAGGGGCTTCCACAGGGCGTTATGTTTGAAACTGTCTACCTCAACCCATATCTGTCTGTTTACACCAGTAATCTAACATGTAAGTGAAAGTGTTGGTGTCTGTCTGGACTGCATTTTTTGCCCCCATTGTTGAGGTTTAATAAGTGGTTGTTAATGCTGTTTGTATCCTTCCTTTCAGCCTTAGAGCTATCAGATTTTGAGGCACATCACTTTGGAAATCTGCATTAGTGACCTGGGATATGCTCTGCAGTGTCTTTTGATGATATTCTCAATCATCCCTTGGGGTGTTGAGTTGTATATGTGCCTCTATTAAGGCACCTTTTGAAATTATATCTGGCTAGGCCACCATTTGCCAGGTCATGACATGTGGTCCTGGTGTAGTCTCAAGTGTTCCCAATTGCTTTTTCAGTACTACTGTTCCCATGCTGCATTTTAGATGCATTTCCCCCTCTTTCCAACCTTGCACAGTGTGGCAGGCACCATGGGGTGCCCACCACAGGGTGCAAGGTTTTCCGCAACCGCCCCGTTTTGCAATGGAAGCCTGTGTTGTCGGTCGGAACTCAGGCTCCCATTGAAGTAAATGGGAGTCCGACCGAATGGAGATCAGAAACATCTAATCGGTCGGTTGGACTCACTGATTCCGATTCGGTTGAACACCATTCTGACACCGAGTTGGTCGTAATGAGGCCCTTAGTGTTACATTTAATCAGAATTTCTCTAGCTCTGTGAACGCAGTGTAGATTTTGTCCCCTTGTTAGTGTGTTCTGAAAACTCTGCCTACTAGGTGAGCATAAAGTCCATAATAGCTGGATTTAGTTGCAGAGCCCAATACTGAACACTGAGTTGGGGTTGTTTAGAGCTATGGTGCTGGCAGTTGTACACTCTCTCATTTGTATAGGAGCTCAAGGCTTGTAAGTGGCTGAGGACATCATGGATCAGATGAGGCAACTCCCCAGGGTAATGGTGTCCTTGAAGTCGGTGTGCCAAGAACCACCAAGGATGGTGAGCTTGTCTGCAAGATACGGAGGGAAGGCTAGGGGTGCTGATTGTGAAGGATGCAGCTGGTTTACAAGAAGGGAAGGCAATTAAATTAAATTAGTGTGGGGTGATGCGATCATATTTATTCAGGTGCTGGATGATATGTACTGCGGTGTGTAGTACCTGGTAGTTCAGTGTATTTCAAAGTGGTCTCAGTAGCAAATATTGATTGCACTCAAAGCCTCTTGGTATTCTTCATGCATGAACAAGTGATAGACAAAAATACGTTTTGCCTATAGATCTTGTTTATTCAGAAGCTCTTCAATATGTGGGCTCTGGACTTTGACTATCATTATTTTGGAACCACTAGTTTCTTGCTGCCATGGTTAAATCTTCTGACTCCATCCTCCATGTCTCTGTAAATGTCAGTCCTGTGTCGGCTGTCAATTGGCCTGTCTATTGAAATGAGCCTGCAGTGTGTGCTAGATGGCTTCTTCCAGTTCTCAGAGCAGTGGCAGGTGCAGGGCTGGTGCCTTACCTCTTTGATTTTTCATAGAAATCACACATCCCGTCATTTGTGAGCTGTCACTCATGATTCTTCGGTTCGAGTTGAACTGTAAACATATTTGGCCACTTTTTCCTTTGACTACATGTTATGTGCAAAAGTAAGCTGTGGTTTACAATGGAAAGGCCCTTACTCAAAAATAGTTTCCCACAATGCCAATGAGCGCTGCTCTTCTAGGATAGCCTTGTTGCAACCCTCTTGTCAGCACTATCTGTATGCAGAAGGGGCTGAGCAAGCATCTCCGGCCCTTTCTGTCATACCAAAGTACCGCAGGAGTGGTGGTGTGGGATGTAGGGGGGTGCTGAAAGTGGGTGCACATGCCCGTTGTGCCACTGCAGCACTTTGCGTAATGAGGGCCCTGGTGTCTTGAGGACAGTGATGTTCCTGCGTTTTCTATCAGCCTATTTTACAACAGCCATCTGCAAGAAGGTCACTGAAGTTTTATTGGATGGATTATGTTAAATAAAGCAGCATCTTGTGCCAATTATCAAAGCTTCTTTGTTCAGAGCTCTGCAAGAATTGCTGTGTAAAATGGAACACGAGACCCCTTCCTGATTAGTGAAACATAATATGCAATATAAGTTTTAATATATGAAGTGTATGGTTACTAAATCTTAATGACGATATAGTTTGGCTTGATGAGGGCGACATGAAACCAGAGGGTCATCTATCTGAAAAAAGAATCCAGACCACATTTGGCATTGTGCCCCACTTCAATCATGCACTGCTGTGCTTACCCTGGAAGCACTTAATGAATGCAGCAGTATGTGTGCTTTGAATTCTAATCATAAATACCTAATCAATGCTTTGCTTTGGTTTTGTATAGAAAATGCAACCACTGTTTCTGAGTCTTTACAACTGCATGATGCATATGAATGTCCTTTGACCAATACAGGGCCCTGCAGGATACTGTCGCATGGATTAGCACATTTTGCAGCACCAAACTCGAAGGTTTTATTTTGTTTAACACCGGGCATAGTTTTTTTTATCATTTTACGACACTTTATTTTATTAAAAATCTATCAGTTTATCATAGCTTCTAGCATGAAATAGTGACCTGTCAGATTATTCTGCTTTGTGCTAACTAACAAAGGAATTATTTTTTGATTTCTGCTAAGGTCTCCGTTGTGGCAGTTTTGTACAAACTAGAGCATCTAGTCCAATGTGCTGTTTGTAACTCAAACACACTAATGCATGTATGAAGAGCCTTGTGAGTGAGAGACACCTAGCTATTAAAGCAATTTTATAAGTGCAGTATGTAGAAGTGGTATTTGACATAAATGGCCTCATGTATGCAAAGTGTCAAATCGCTGGTTGAAAACAGCGATGCAACACTTTTCCTTGTGCCCTCCTTGCGACACTTTGGAAGCGCCGTATTTACAGTACGATGTTCCGTGTTGCAATGATTGACCAGATACGTCAGTAATCCTGACATATCTGGTGGCGCAGTAATGACGCATTGCTGGAGTGTGTCGGAAAACATGCAACTCCAGCAATGTCTCATTACACATGGGCGAGTCCCATGTGAAAGGGCCTGAGTCAGTCCTTACACCAACTGTGGAGCAGGCGTAAGGATTAGATACAGAGAACTCGTAGAAATGGTGCTGTGAAATCTCCCTAGATTACACTACGCCAATTATATGAGCCTTTTTTATGGGGGAACGCCCACCCTGCTTACCTGACGCAGGTATAATGTAGCGCAGGGTTTTACAAATTGACGCATCTGCCTATATGTGACACTTTGTAAACATGGTGAAGTGTGGCGCATTGTTTACGCCTCCGCAGCGTCCCAAAAAAGTGATGCAAGGGTGACGTAAGGCCTTATACTTAAAGTATGAGTCCTTATAAACAGCAACCACCTGAGGCAGATTGTCAGCTATCCCAGGCCATGACAGCAGAATTTAAAGCTTTATAGTAAATACAAATCTTCTTCTCAGGAATCTTTATTATTGAGGGGTTAGCCAGATATACATTATTATCCTGGGTTAGATTGCCGTACCATGCAGGACTGTCGGTTCCGAAACCGCAGGGATGACTCCAACCCACTTCCTAATTAGGGCCTGAATTGTCCGTAAAGGTCATTTGATGCTCTTCAAGATAAACATACAATTCTTGGATTACTGGTTTCTGACTCTGGATAAGTATCATTAAAATTAATATGCTCTGACCATTGACCACCACTATCTTCAGTTAAACTTGGATGGGGGAGAGGTGCTGATGTGCAATCTGGATTAAAACATTCATCAGGCATGCGGAATGGTTTGCCAGCACCATACCACAATGCCCCAGATGAGTGCATGGGTCAGATGCTATTCCTGGTTTCATTTTGTGAGCCTCTGAGAGGTGATGCAGCAATCTTTATTTTCAGCTACCAGCCATGCAGAAGATCCTTGAAATGTACAGATAGAAACCATTCACCTCCAGGAAGGACCTAAGGAATTCTTCACAACAAGCCTGTTTTGTGGATAGAGCCTGTATTTCCAAACCCCTCACTATTATACGTAAGCATGCAAGTGCCTTTGCCAGAGTTAAAGAAAATTACGTTGCGGAGGGCAAAGTTGAAATCCACATGAACCCCCATAGCTACTTCTGCCGCAGTTTCATCGTTGCTCTGTGTGACAAATACAAGTTCCAGCGGGTTCATCATTATCAATGCAAGAACTACAAACAGCACATTAAATATATACAGGGACAATGAACATCAGGTATCTCACTGAATCTCACAAAGAGTTTTTGAATTTGTATATGCATGTTGATGTCTTGTCTTTCTTGAAACTGATAATGTAATGGGACAGCACCACGCTTTATAGCTTTCAAATAAATAATTCTAATCTGTCAGAAGGCAGGAGTATCACTTCCTCATAGTGTAGTTTTAGTGCTGTACAGACTACAATTCATTGACATATTATTTCATGATTCGATGTTACAGCAATCATACTCTTAGTGGCAAGGGGCATCACTTTAGACTTATGTGCACATTCCATGCAGGAATTAGATTCTGCTGTGTCAGTGAAGGCCTTATGTGCTCTCAGGCTCCTACTTGCATGTTAGCTTTGTGTTGTTCATATCCTCCATAGCTGCATTCTATCGGGAGCAAAGCATTACTCTTCTGTCAGCATGCATCACACCTGCTGGCCTAGTCTACTGCAGATACCAAGAGCAAATAGGAATTAATTATATTTTTGACAAGTTGCATGCTTGAGGGGTGGTATACTGTTTCTGGACTTTTCTACAAAAAGAAAATGCAATAAACATCTAGTCAAAATGACTTACAACTTAAAAAAATATGAAACTTTTCAACTCAGTTACATGAATTTGATTAAATAATCTCAATTTCTATTCAAAACCCAGGGGCTTATTTACAAGCCCCCTGTGCCGCCAGTGCATCACTATTTATGACTCTCTGGTGGTGCAGAGTGCAGACCCAAATCTACGAGGCCATGCAAAGCCGTTTTGCATGGATTTTCACGGCCTTGCAGATATGGTGTAAGGCAACGCAGTGCAAGTCACTGCATTGCCTTACACTCAATCAATCAATCAGCCAAGGACTTATAAAGTGTGACTACTCATCTGTGAGGTTCTCATGGTGCTGGGGGGAGGGTCTGGGTCTGTGATTTAGTCGATGAACCTGGTCTTAGGGTCCTTACTGAATTGCGTCAGCGATGGTGATTGCCTGAGGTGCAGAGGCAGGGAGTTTCATGTCTTCGCAGCATTGGTCTTGCGGATCTGTGGGATGGTGGCCAGGGCCAGTTCAGAAGAGCAGAGATGTCTAGTGGGGTGTAGAAGGAGAGGTGGTGGTTGACGTATACAGGTTTGGTATTGTGGAGAGTTTTGTAGGCGTGTGTTAGAAGCTTGAAAGTGTTTCTCTTGTTAACAGGTAGCCAATGAAGGTCTCCTAGATGACCGGTGATGTGATTTCGGTATTGGATGTTCAGGATGAGTCTGGTGGAGGCGTTCTAGATGGTCTACAGTTTCTTTTGGAGTTTCTGGGTGGTGCCATCATAGAATGTGTTGCCGTAGTCCAGTCTGCTGCTGAAGAGCGCATGGGAGACCATTTTCCTGGACTCGTGGGGATCCACTTGAAGATATTATGAAGGAGGTGGAGCATGTGGAACAGGCAGACATGATGGCATTGATTTGGCGGTTCATTGAGAGCGAGGAGTCCAGGATGATGCCGAAGTTTTGTGCGTGGTCCGTGGGTTTGTGTGGACTCCGAGCACTGCGTGCCACCAAGAATTGTCCCAGGTGGAGGGGGAGGAACTCAGGATAAGAACTTCGGTCTTGACTGAGATAAGCTTGAGTCAGCTGTCCTTCATCCAGGTGACGACTACCTTCATCCCATTATGCAAGTTGCTCCTCCACGATGGCATCACAACACTATATCGGGGGGGGGGACTCTATGGGCATTGTGTGGATTTTCCCTTGCAATTCTCATGAGTTTTGACACATTCCCAGATTTACAAGGGGTCTGTAAACCTGGGAATGTGCCAAAACTGTATGCCTCCCCAGCGGAGGGGTAACGTGAAGAAATATATTTATTTTGCCTCTTTTTTCCTCTTTCTATGTGTGCTGCATTCTGCAGCACACATAGAAAGAGGAACAATCCTCCATGTATTTTTTTGTGCTGGAAGGTGTTCCTTCCTGGACAAAAACAATCCTGCCAACAATGCAAACACCCTTGCACCATAGTGCAAGGGTGCCTGCGTTGGCACCAGATACCAACCTGTGCACCGGCGCAGGCAGAAAGGACAGGAATGCACTGTATATTGTAAACACAGTGCACTCCTGCCCTTTCGCATTTGTGTGGGGCAGCGCAGCAAAATACTTGCAGCGCTGCCCTATGCCAATTCATTGCAAATTAAGGGTCTTATTTACAAGCCCCTTGCACCATCGCTACGTCATATTTTCCCATATTTAAAGTGACGCACCAGTGGCACAAGTGGTTTGTAAATAAGCCCAGAGGATTCCAATGTATTGTAAAATAACATGAAACATTTCTTTTCAGCGTTAAATTAAAAACATAATAAAATTTAAAAAACTCGACTTGAGAATTTAAAGTATGACCAATAAGTATGTAATAGTAATCAAAGGTACAATTTAATGTAAAAACATACAAATACTAAAATGCAGAAAGAAAATGCAACTTAAGAACAAAGAAGAAATCCCTAACCAAAATTAAAAACATTTGTGATTTTAAAACATGATCATTATATGCTTAAATTAGTGAATTGAACATGAAATATGGATAGTCCAGTTGCAATGGCTGAAAAATACGTCGGACTTTATTTATGAAGGTCTTGCGACACTTTTTTATTACCGTTGCGTCACTTTTCATGATGCAGTGGTAGCGCAAACAATGCACCTCGTTGCGCCGTATTTACAAAGGGATGCTTTACCTTGTTAAGCCCTGCTCTCATTATGCCTGCGTCAGGTATAATGTTTTCAGGGTGAGGGTTCCGCCGCAAGAAAGCCTCATAGAAGTGTTGCATTGAAATCTATGAGATTTCACTGCTACACTACTAAGATGCCAATGCCTCAAAACCTTATGCCTGCCTCGTGGCAGGCATAAAGGTGGCACAGTGTCATAGACACAGGCCTACCCCATGCGTTGCTGGAGTTGCATCATGCTTGCGACACAACTCCAGAAATGCATGACTTTTGCATCAACAGATACGTCAGGATTCCTGACGTATCTGTCTTTCCTAGTGACATGGAGTGCTGTACATTAAATACGCGCATCCATCGCGTCTCAAGGAGGGCGCAGTGAAAACTGTTGCATCGCTGTTTTGTCGCAGCGATGCAACTGTTTTCATAAATGACGCCCAATAGAACAAATCTTGACAAATATTTTAAAGCATTTCAGAAAGTATGAAAATATCAGTGCTTAATATTGAATGGAGGAACCTGCTTCATGCAAAATTGCACAAGATATTTTAAGTGATCAAAGTTATGGAAGCTTAGAGCACAAAGATTTTTCTTTTTTTTAAAACAGTGAAACAAAAGGCAAGCCCCCAATTTCACCGAGTACTTGGTTGAAATGGAAAGGAGTCAGAACAGAAAGATGGAACAAGAATACTTTGAAGTATGTGAATTAGTAGAAAAACGAACACTGAGAAATCACATTTGGATTAAACCAAATACTGAAAGTCAGTTTTAAGGGAAGACAATATAAATGAAACACAATGAAATCAAAAATTTCAATAAAATAAAAAACAGGACAAACACTATTTTTTTTATTGTACCTAGATATTAGAGAGTACAATAAATCTACAATCAAATATATGTTAAAAAAGAGAAAATGAAACCTACCCCATATTGAACCCCAGTTAGAACATTGAATGTAAAATGTTTCAAAAATAAATGTTATTAGAATTATTAAAAGTGCATTGTTGTTAGTAATACTTTTCCATATAAATATTTTTTCTATGAAAACATTTAACTGTCTCTCCATATCTCCCGCTGACTTTCCAGCATATATATACACATATATATATATGTATATACATGCTACCTACTGGCAGTGGCTAGTAGGTAGTTATAGTTAGGACCGTGTTTCCATAGGAAAAGCATTTTTTGGCTTGCCTTTATCTTTGTTGTTGTTTGACGAATCTTCACAATTTTTTTTTTAAAGTGCCCCGTAAATCTTGTTGTGTGTGGAAAGATTTGTGGCAATCCATCATACGGGGGGCTGGGAAAAAGGGAGGGCTAAAAAAAGTGTGCTTCCCATGTTAATTTCCATAGAAGCTTTGAACATGACTACAGTCTGAACCACTGGACGGAATTACACTGAATTTGGCAGAAAGGTAGATTTGGTTACACAGATCACAATTTCAGTTGTTTGGTGTCAATCTGTTTAGCAGTTGTTGAGAAATGTAAGGAAATTCAGATTTCTTTATCTACGATCACAGCTAATTCACAAATAATAATGAGCTTGTGTAAAGAACTTCAACCAGGAAGTGTTGGCAGCCATCTTGGGACTCAGCTTTAGTAGAGTCCCCAAAAAACTCAAGTGAAAAAAAACGAAAAAGGAGGTAGGGTACGAACATCCTGACCCCCAAGTCTTGGTCTTGGCATCCCAGAGGGACCCAGCCATGACAAAAGCATTTTCTTTCTCATTTACAGTGATTTTCACAAAATATTTGCAAATATCGCCATGAATTAAAAATATAAAAACAAGCATGGTATTCCCAAAAGGCCTTTAGCAGTAGTAAAGTTAGGAGTCCTAACTTTACTACTACTAAATGCCTTTTGTTAATACCAAAAGTAGTAAGTTTAGGATTTTATCTCGGTTTAGTAGTAGTAAAGTTAGGAGTCCTAACTTTGCTACTACTAAATGCCTTCTGTGAATACCAAAAGTAGTAAGTTTAGGATTTTATCTCAGATTGGTTCTGTGAATCGGCCCCTAAATCATTCCACTCTATGCCACTTCACTCTATGCAACTCCACTCTACACCACTCCACTCTATGCTATTACACTAGACACCACTCCATCCGACAACATTCCAGTCTACGCCACTCCACTGTACGCCCTTCTATGCCATTCCACTTTACGTAACTCCACTGTACAAAACTACATTTTATTCTATTCCACTCTAAGCCACTTCTCTCTATGCCACTACAGTCTACGCCACTCTGCTCTATGCTATTCCACTGTATGCCACTCCACTGTATGACATTCAACATTATGCCACTTCATGCTATTACACTCATTAGTGCGTTATAACGGTACACCACTGAACTCTATGCTACTCCACTGTGCGCCACTCCAATGTACCCCCCTCCACTCTAGGGTGTTCCACTCGATGTTACTCTACTAAATGTTACTCTACTCTATGCCACTCCAAACTTTACCACTCCACTGTACACTACTCCAGTCTGCACCACTCCACTGTACACCACTCCACTCTATGCTACTTCACTCAACGCAATTCCACTCTACACTACTCCAATGTATACCATTCCACTATGAGCTGTTCTGCTGTATGCCAAGCCACTCCATGCCACCTTACTCTATGCTATTCCACTGTATGCCACTCCACTATATGCTACTACACTCTATGACAATGCACTGTATGCCGATGCACTCCATACCACTGCACTCTATTCTAGTTATGGTATGCTATTCCACTGTATGCCACTCCACTCTACACTACTTAACTCTATGACAGTCCACTCTACACTATTCTACTGTTTGCCACTCCACTGTACACCACTCCACTCTATGTTATTCCAATCTATGCTATTCAACTCTATGGCATTACACTCTAAGCTATTTCACTGTATGCCACTCCACTGCATACTGCTCCACTCTGTGCTCCTACATTGTATGCTATTCCACTCCACTCTCCGCCACTCCACTGTATACCTCTGCACTGTATGCTACTCCACTCTACGCTATTCCACTATATGCTATTGCACTGTACGCCAGTCCACTGTACACCCCTATATGCCACTCCAGTCTACGCTACTCCACTTTATGCAACACCACTGTACGAAACTACACCTTATTCTATTCCACTCTATACCACTCCACTCTATGGCACTCCAGTCTATGCCACTCCATGGTACGCTATTCCACTGTATGCATCTCCACTCTACCACTTTATGCCACTCCACTGTACGGCATGCAACTATACGTCACTTCACCCTATTACACTCCATTGTATGCTATGACACTGTACATGGATGAACTCAATGCTACTCCACTGTATACCACTCCAATGTACCCCATTTCACTCTAAGTCATTCCACTGTACGCTACTCCACTGTATTCCACTCCACTTCACGCCACTCCACTCTTTGCCACTCCACTGTACACCACTCCAGACTACGCCACTCCACTGTACACCACTCAAGTCTATGCCACTCCACTGTATGCCATTTCACTCTACACTATTCTGCTCTATGCCACTCAACTCTACGCAACCTTATTCTATGCTATTGCACACTATGCCACTCCACTGTATGCTATTACACAGTATGCTGCTCCACTGTATACCACTTCACTCTATGCTACTTCACTCTACGACAGTTCACTCTACACTATTCTAATGCACGCAAGTCCACTCTATGCTACTCCACTCTGTGCCACAATACTTGCAATTCAACACTGTATGACACTGTATGACATGTATGATGCTGCAGTCTACCTCACTACAGTTTATGCCACTTGGGTGTACTCCACACTATGGCTCTCTGCGCTGCTGTCGACACTCTGTGCACCTCCACTCTACCAAACTCAACTGCATTCTATTCCACTACACTGTACAAGTCTATGTCGCTGTACAAAACTGTAGTCCACTCTAAGCCACTCTACCACACTCTACTCCACTCTACGCAACTCCCCCTATGACACTCCACCACAATTTACTCACTCTACTCTATAACACATCACTCTACTCTACTCCTCTGTACTGTACTGTACTACTCCACTCTATGCCACTCCACCCCATAGCACTGTATGCCATTTGACTCTACAACACTCTATGCGACTACACTGAACCACACTCAACTGTACTTTAACTCACTCCACTCTGCAACACTCTATCCACTCTGTGCCACTCCACTTTACTCCACTCTACAACAATTTTGCACACTCTATAACATGCCATACCACTCCACTCTATGACACCTTACTACAGTGTATTCTACACCACTCCATCTCAACTCCACTCCATGGCACTGCACTCTACAACACTCTACTACATGTATGCCAATGAATTACACAGCACTCTACTCTACCATATGAGATGGTACTCCAATTTATGACACATTACCTGACTCTATGCTTCATCACTCCACTCTACCTCTCTCCACTCTACTCTCCACAAATTCACTGTATTATACTTCACTCTACACTACGTTATGCCACTCCACTGGACCCACTCCAGTCTACCCCACTGCACAACACTGTACATCACCCTACGCCACTATATGAGTACCCACTCTATGCCCCTTCACTGTACTACACCCTACTCTGCTCAATGCAATTCCACTCGACAATACTTCACTACACTGTATGTTACTGTTTTACGCTCTACTCCACTCTATGCCCATCCACTCTATGCCACTGTACTACACTGCGGGACACTATAGGACATGCCACTCCACTCCACTCCTCTCTATGACATGCCATTCCACTATATAACACACCACTCCACTGTACGACACTCTGCTCCACTATACAACATTGTACCACAGTCCACTGTATGACATACCACTCTACCGCTCTCCACTATACAACACTGTAGTGTACACAACTTTCCGCCATTTTACTGTATGACGGTCCACTCGACAACAGTGAATTATACGACACTATAAGCCACTGAACTCCACTCTATGCCACTACATTTTACAACACTCTATTACACTCTATGCCTCCGTGGCACTTCACTCCATAACACTACAGTTGACTATACTCCAATGTAAGACACTCAACTGTACTGTATGACACGCCCCTCCACTATACAATACCCCACTCCACTATACGACGCAATACACTACGCCACACTTTACTTCCCTGTACGCTACTCCACTCTATCCCACCACATAACACCAAACTCTACAACACTACACTCTATGACACGCTCCTCCGCTATACTCTTCCACACTCCACTTAACAACACTCAACTGAATGACACTCGACACTATGATTTGAAACACATTTGTATTAAAAAATAAAAACCATTTATATTTAATGGAAAAACTAAAGGTTAAAGCTACATTTTAGTTTGGAAAGCTGTGTTAATTCTTTTTATACAAGCCCAACTTAAACTATACAAACATAAGAAATTCTAAAGTTATAGTTATACCTTAAATTTTCTTATTTACACATTATCAGTTATAACTTACATTTATAATTTACGCACCACTTTCAAGTAACTCTATGTCACGCACCTGAGTACACAGTCTTGTCACATCACTTGGCACACTTCATTAACTGTAACTCACCATTCTACCATTCACTTTGTTCTCAGAGATTATGTCATTTAAAATATGATGTTTTATTATCACTGCTATGATTTTATGTGCTATAAGTCATATAATATGAAAGGGTATAACCAGTGCATGGAGAAAGGGAGAGTTAGTGATGCTGCCCACTGAAGGGGAGGTTTCGGGGCACAATGCATTATCTGTTTTTTTTCTTTGGAGTTTTAAATAGTGCAAACTTGACCAAAAGGTATCAGAGCACTTTAAATGGGCACCAGTTGTGTTACAGACGGACACATTCAGTTTGTTAGGCACGGGGAGATTAAGTGATTTGCCCAGAATCACAGGACAATTTGCAGTTGCTGTTGAGGAATTGATCTTACATTGAATGAGATACAGTTAATAATGTGGTAACCAGTAGTCGGGGAAGGTACCAAAAAGGCAGAAATATCTACAATTCATAAAAAGGAGATGTCAAAGGTGAAATTTCACGCTATAGAAGAAGGTGAGACCAAAGAGTAGGGGCTTACTTTGTGTGCATTGTTAAGTGCTTTCAGAGGGTCAGCAGCGTAAGAGAGGTAGGGGGAGAGGGAGTAAAAGTGCTAGGGATAGTATCACTAGGTGCAGTTCTGGTGTACAGACAGTCATGCCTCATGGACATGCAGGGTTTCTGTAAAAAGAGTTTGTCATAGAGGAAGGGTGGGCCAAATCTAGGAAGCCCAACTTCTGGAGCACTGACCTGTGCATGACACTTAAGGAGAAAGGATATAAGAAAAGCAATAGACTGGAGCCCACCTGATACTTGGTGCAACTGGAAAGCTTGATTTTCAGAGATTCCACTGGGAAAGAAAAATAAATTTAAAAAACAGTTTGAAATGTAAGCTCATAAAAGCAAATAAAATACAATCTGCAAAAGAAACCATTGTGAATTTTAAAAGAGAATAGTTGTGGGGGCTGTTGGCGGTGTGGAGACTGGCGCATCAATGTATCAGCAGAAAATATGGCATCAATCATTGGGACCACATACCGGTAGAACATAATTTTGCATAAATGAACATTAGAAAAAAGGGAGAACTCAAATTGATTAATAATCAGTCTGCTTCTGTAGAAAATGTGCCTTTGCTGCATGATCACCCCAGATATTTTATCTTTTCCTGGACCCTATTTCTGCTGGTATTAACAATCTAAATCCTGTGACTCTGCTAATCAGTGCCACAGTATGCATGCTCTAACATTTAAATGGCATTGGTAACATTTGTTTCACCCAATTAGTCTATTTAAATTTCCAGTAAGACCATTCTAGATGGTGCAGAATATGTATTTAATGCAAGTAAGGTAAATGTCATATGTGGTCTGTAGTGTATATTATTTACATTATTCACATACATGACAAAAATATAGGTCTGCAGGAGCAGCACTGATGAAAGTACATTTGCTCCGTAGTAAAAGCCAAATTTTATATATTCATTAGTCACCCCTAACATGTTAAATTGGCTTTTACTACGGAGCACATGTACTTTCATCAGTGCTGCTCCTGCAGGCATAATGAGCAGGGAGCTAACACATTAAAATAAGACACACTGTTTTAGAAATCGGGTTACTGGTTGACCGAGGTGTGAGCCCTGGTCAAGCAGCAACTACAATCCTAGTAAGAGTAAGGAAGAAGCAAACCCCAAATTAACCTGTGCTCAACCCCCTGGTAGCTTGGCACATAGCAGTCAGGCTTAACTTAGAGGCAATGTGTAAAGTATTTGTGCAAAATTTCAAACAGTAAAACAGTGAAAACACCACACAAAAAGATCTCACAACACAATAGAAAAATAGAGCTTAATTTAGAGAAAACATATTTTTCTATTGTTGACTCCAATGTGGTGATATTTTTGTAAATGATATCTAGGACATAAAGATTATTTCAGACTAAATTCTGACTACAATATTCTTGTACCACAATGTCAGAAATAGTCATTTATGCATATTATCCCTTGCTAGTGTTACAGCTATGACTATTTTCCATTCCACCACTTCACAGAATGTTTCAATTGAAGTCCAGGTGGTCATCATCTGACACTATCTCTGTATTATGGAAGTCTCCCCTCATGAGAATGTTTTGTTTTATAAATGTGCAGGCCTAGCCTTCAAGAACTGCCGGCAGCTTCACACACTGGTGACCCTAGCATAGTCCATCCAACCAAAGAACAGAGGCCATTCTAACTAAGGTAGAGCGAGGAAGCCCTCATTGTGGTTAGCAGCATAGAAACTCCGTGCAGCACCTTCTGGTATCGATTGCATTAGTTGACTCGGAATTGTACTCTGCACTGACTGCATTGCCTACACTGGCAATAAACTGCACTAGCACCAACGTGTCTTTTTTGTTGTTAGTTATCCAAATTACTTAAAGTTTTTTAATGCTTTGGGAAACTACAAATTCACACTTTTATTATTGTATCGTGTTCTTATGATTTTAATTGAAGCTTTTGTATTGCAATGGTTTTTAGTAACTATGCCAATGAAATACATTTAAAAAAAATTATTGTTGTATGAATAGGGTGTGGGAGGTCTTGTGCATGAAAGGACTTGACTTACTGATTGTGGTACCTTGCATCCTCTTTTCACACAGCATTTTATCCTGGCCATGGTGCTGGGGTCTGCTGAGATCAAGTTGAAAACTGGGGAAGCTTTGAGGGTTGTTACCGTGTAGATCAAGGGTCAGTATCTCCATCACCATGCAGGTGACTATTGATATTAGTTCGTATTATCATGCATTCTCTAAAGGAGGTACTAAATAGGTTCTTGTACTTTGTGAGTAAAACGTTGTGTCTGGTTCTGTGTGGTTCCTCCAATTCGTCGAAGTAAAAGGAAGATTACTTCCTAACAGAGTCAGGAGAATTGCAACTAGACAATGTAGTAACAGTCAGGAAGCAGAAGTCGATAAATAATCTAATTCCTAGCGAATGTGGCAGTGCAATTCTACACTAGTTTTAATTTTGCTTAAAATTATCTGACAGATAAGTCTCAAAGATCATACACCAAATTAAGCTGATATCAGTGTGAGTTGAAGTGGCTTAGGGCCCGATTCACAAAACTAACTTAAGACAAAATCCTAAACTTACTACCATTTTGGTATTCACAGAAGGCACTTACTCATTTTGGTATTCACAGAAGGCACTTACTCATTTTGGTATTCACAAAAGTTAGGAGTCCTAACTTTAGGACTCCTAAATGCCTTCTGTGAATACCAAAAGTCTTAAAATTAGGATTTTTCTCAATTTAGTAGTAGTAAAGTTAGGACTCCTAACTTTATGACTCCTAAATGCCTTCTGTGAATACCAAAAGTCTTAAAATTAGGATTTTTCTCAATTTAGTAGTAGTAAAGTTAGGACTCCTAACTTTAGGACTCCTAAATGCCTTCTGTGAATACCGAAAGCCTTAAAATTAGGATTTTTCTCAGTTTGGTAGTAGTAAAGTTGGGCGTCCTAATTTTAGGACTCCTAAACTGAGAAAAATCCTAATTTTAAGACTTTCGGTATTCACAGAAGGCATTTAGGAGTCCTAAAGTTAGGACTCCTAACTTCTGTGAATACCGAAGTGAGTAAGTGTCTTCTGTGAATATCAAAATGAGTAAGTGCCTTCTGTGAATACCAAAATGGTAGTAAGTTTAGGATTTTGTCTTAAGTTAGTTCTGTGAATTGGGCCCTTAGTGTTTATAACGACTGGAATGATTCAAGGTAATGGAACCAGAAAAGTACAAAAGATTTCATTCCAAGACCAAAAGGCTAACTGTTGGACTTGGCCCTTTTTGGCTAAAGCTCCCTAAACTTTTTGCTTTCCCCCTAGACCTTTTGTCTTACATGGTTTTGCCAACGTAGATGCTTTGGGCACTTTGTCACTGCTGATCAGTGTGAAAGTGCAAGTGCTCCCTGTGTAAAGTGTAATGGTAATTGGTTGTCCATGATTAGTATGTTTGCCTTACTAGTAAAGTCCCTAGTAAAGTGCACTATGTGTGCCAGGGCTGGTAATGCAATTGCCACTAGTGGGCCTGCAGCACTAAATGTGCCACCCACACAAGTAGCCTTAAAGAGAGAACTCAGGCCTACCACTGCAGTGCCTGTGCGCAGTTTGTTAAACTGCCATGTTATCCTGACAAGTGCACCCACTTGCCAGGCCTTACCCTTCCCTTTCTATGCACACCTATGATAGGTCCAAGGTACCCCCTGGGAAGGGTGCTGTGTATGTGAAAGGTAGGACATGTACTGAGGTGTGTACCATGTCCTGACAGTGAAATACTCTCCATTTCATTTTTCACTGTTGGAAGTCCATCTTGCCCATAGGACAGAATAGGCCTATCTTCCCAAAGGCTTAAGATGGAGAGGTTAAGTGTGCCTGAACTCACAATTCAATAACACATCTTTTTGTGAAGGTGGTTTTTGCATTACGTGTTTAGAAACCACTCTTTTAGAAGTGGCTGTATTTTTGTGCTCTAACGTTTCTGTGTGTCTCTGCCTGGTTGTGGATTGACTGTCTGGATTTGAAAGTGATAGGATCTGGGGAATGTCTTGACCCAGGGGAGGAGGTGAGACAGCAACAGGCTGACTTGCATCTGGAGTGCAGGGGGGAGGAGTAGCCTCTGGAGGTGAAGAGGCCTGGACTGCCGCCATAAAACATTGGCTCCATCTCCTGCTGAGTGATTCAGGATCCAGAACCCCACTATCAAAGGAAGACGGTGTCACTGGCAGGGAGACACCCAAAACTAGTTTGGACAGGGGTCAGTGCCCCCCTGAACACAAAGACTTCAAAGACATTTAGGGGTATAACTATGAGAGCTGAAGCCCCTGAACATTGGATTGGATTGGGTTGGAATGGAGTGATCAAGACTGAAAAGGATTGAAACTACTTCGTGGTCAAGAGGAACATCTGCCAAGGAAGAAACAGCTGGAGAGACTGAAGGAAAGGACTGACCCTTGCTGTGTTTCCTGGGGCTGGCCTGCAGTTTGCTGCTTTAACCCAGGAGAGGCTAAGGGACTTTGATGTGTGCTGTGTCCCCCTGCTTGAAAGGACTTTTATGTGTGCCGTGTCCTGAAGTAACTTGTCCCCAAGGGCCTGAGGAGAGCTGACTCCCTGTTGTGGAAACTCAGGAACACCAACATTTCCAGGAGTGTCTCAGCGATGCTGTGTGCGTGTGCTTTTTGCAGCCTGAGACCCTCGTAAGAATTGACCTGTGATCGTGTGCACCTGGAGTCCAAGCAAGTCTCAGCGACGCTGTGTGCGTGTGCTTCGTGCAGCCTGAGCCCTTCATGAGGATAGTCCTGTGATCGTGTGCACCTGGATTCCAAGCGAGTCTCAGCGACGCTATATGCGAGTGCTTTGTGCAGCCTGAGACCTTCGTGAGGATTGTCCTGTGATCGTGTGCACCTGGAGTCCAAGCGAGTCTCAGCTACATTTTGTGTGCTTTGTGCAGCCTGAGACCTTCGTGAAGATTGCCCTGTTATCGTGCACACCCGGAGTCCAAGTGAGTCTCAGCGACGCTGTGGGCATGTGCTTCTTGCAGCCTGAGACCTTCGTGAGGATTACCCTGTGATCGTGCACACCCAAAGTTCAAGTGAGTCTCAGTTACGCTGTGTGCGTGTGCCCTGTTGCAGCCTGAGATCTTCGTTATTGCCAGCGGCCCGGACCGTCATCCCCAGAGGAGCTGTGCCGCTGGCCCAAGCCCGCTGTTTCCAGAGCTGGACCATGAACCAAGCCCGTCGGGGGAGGGCCCAAGTCCCACTGCCCGGAATCCACAAAGTCTCATCGGAGGCCCAATTCACGAGAAGAGGAAAGGAGAGCGAGGTCGCACCCCCTAGGTAATATGTGTCGCCGCCTGGGGCGGGGTGCGGGCTCGGAGAAAGATGCTCTCGGCCTCTCCCATTCTTGCAGTGTGAGCCTCTGCTTCAGCTCGTATCATGGCCTGTACTTGCCAGGGAGTGGCAGTACCGGGCCGTAGTGCGGAGCTGCACTTTGGTTTACACCATACCCGTGTTGGGGGCATCTGTTTGCGGAAGCTGACCGCGTGTCAATACGAGTGGCGGAGAGATCGTCTAAAGCACTGTGATCGGTGCTGGAGTGTATTACGCATTGCATTATTTCTGCATTACGAACTACCTGATTGTTGTATTATACATTGCATTATTTCTGCTTTACGAACTACCTGATTGTTGCATTACACATTGCATTAGTTCTGCATTACGAACTACCTGATTGTTGCATTACGCATTGCATTATTTCTGCATACAAACTACCTGATTGTTGCATTACGTATTGCATTAGTTCTGCATTACGAACTACCTGGTTGTTGCATTACGCATTGCATTAGTTTGCATAGCAAACTGCCTGATTGTTGCATTACGAATAACATTATTTTGCCATTACGAACCGCTTGAATGGTGCATAATGAACTGCATTATTTTTACATAGCGAAGTGCCTGATTCTTGCATTACGAACTGAATATCATTGCATTAGGACTGCAGTGGATCATCTAGAATTGCTCATTAATATCGCCAGAACCAACAAGTGCTGGCTGACCTAATAACCGGCCAGGAGGAATATTACAAATACGCATATGTTGGATATATATTGTGTGGTCTCGTCGTATATCTTTTTTATATAAATATATACTTGTTTTTATGAAACTCGTGTGGAATCCCTTTGTGGTGTCATCATTGGGTTACTGAGAGCGTTGTTGCAAATACTTTACACTCTTGCCTTGAAGAAAAGCCTGGCTGCTCATGCCATGCTTCCGAGGGGGGGAGCAGGGGCTTTCTGAGAAGGTGTCCTTCCTTTCCCTGACGTGGAAGCAAGGGTCCCTATTTGGCCTAAGGTCCCTACCTCAGCCAACTAGTGACCCCCAGTTCTAACACTGACATTATGCATTAAACCTTTTAATTGCCACTCCTGCAGCACCTTTAAGAACTTGCAAAACAATCTAACACCAATATTGAACCAGAACATATTAGGGTGTAATAAGTCCCTACACAGAATACTCCTCTCTTTTAAATGCTGCTCCTGTCGAGACTATTGTTTAATGTGCTATGATAAAATCTTTGCTTATGATTTTAATCTAGTTTGAGGGCTTCTAATTTACAAAGGCATTGTAGGATAAATATTTATTTGTAGAGAGAGATATTCAAAATTAAAATAAAATACTTTCTGTGTGTAAAAGGAGATTTTTATTTATTTGAGATATTATATATATATATATCTATATATATATTATCTACTGGCGGTCGCCAGTAGATAGTTATAGTTACAACCTAGTTTCCATAGGAAATCTCAAAATTCTATTTTGAATAACTTTGGCGCCGGTTGACAAATCCTCGCAAAATTTTCAAAACTAATGGGGCGCTCCGCTTAGCTCCTACCCTGAAAGTCTCGGGGTGATTCGTCAAGCGGGTGCCGAGAAAAAGGGGGGGTCCCAAAACGCGTTTTCCCCATGCATTTTTCCATAGGACCTTTAGACAAAGCTACAGCCCGAACTGCTGAACAGAATTACGTGAAATTTGGCAGAGAGGTAGCCATAAGGTCAAGGAAGTGCCTTTTGCAGGTCTGGTGTAAATCTGTTCAGTATTTCCTGAGAAAATAGCATTTAAAATCATATCAATATCTATACGATCGCACCGTGCGCGCACTGTGCGCGCACCCTGCCGTGCGCGAGCGCAATTCTAATTGGTTGTTAGATGTCGGTAAACATTCGAATCGGTCGAAACCAGGAAGTGTCAACCGCCATTTTGTCTCTCGCAGTCTGAGGGGGTGAAAAAAAAAGGTGGAGAACGTGACAAGGGGGCAGAGTGGACAGTTCCTTACACCCTAGCCTTGGTCAGGGGGTCACAGAAGGACCCCCAAGGGAGAAAAAAACAATTTAAAAAAAAAAAAAAAAATCGCGAGGTGCGCGCACGGCACGTACTGCGAACCGTGGGTGCTCGGTGCGCAAAGCGCATCGAGCACCCACAGCGCGCGCACGGTGCGTGAAGCGCACCGTGCGCGCTGGGTGCACGCATCTCGCGATTTTTACAAAAAAATAAAATTTCACGGTGCGCGCACGGTGAAAAACCTGAAAAAAAAAATATTCATAAATACATAACTTAGCATTTAAAAAACCAGACAAATTCACTGAAAAAACCATAGGTTTCACACACGTTATAGTTACGAATTGGCATTTAAAAAACCTTGCAAATTCACTTAAAAACCATAGGTTTCACACATGTTATAGTTAGCTGGACATTTCACTCGTAAAAAACCAATGAAATTCCCCCGTTATAGTTACTGCAGGCAACTATAACTCACGCTACCGCAATCCTCTGCTGATGACGTCAGATATTACATCACTGATGACATATGTGTCTTTATGAAAAATAAATATTTGTAATATATGTATAGCTAAAGATTAATGGAAGAAGACATGGGTAAATAAGTGTCTAAATACAGTGATGTAATATCTGACGTCATCAGCAGAGGATTGCGGTCGCGTGAGTTATAGTTACCTGCAGTAACTATAACGGGGGAATTTCATTGGTTTTTTACGAGTGAACTGTCCAGCTAACTATAACATGTGTGAAACCTATGGTTTTTTAAGTGAATATATATATATATATATAATTTGATTTTCAAAACCTTTATTGAGAAAGACAAATAAGGCATCTTACATGCGGTCACTCCATCAGTTAGTACAATAATGGTTGTAATTACAGATAAAATCAACATTACATGGCAGTTGATAATTAAAAGTTCACATGGCGCAGTACATCTATATATGAGCTATGATTGTAGCACTGTAGAGGTGGTACGAGCAGTCGGGCTGGGGGTAAGACTGACGTCCACAAATTCATCGCAGGCAGTCTGATTATCAGTGATGGGGGAATCAATTGCGGGCTCGTCAGGAGCGGCCAGTCAGTAGAGGTAGGAAATGAAAGGGTCAGGGGGTCTACTTGCCACTGGCATCAAATCCCAGAATTTGCCAAGGAGTGTCTGACAGCGGGCTGCATCATCCAACCAGCGTTTGACCAGGGGTGCCGGTTTGGGCCCCCAGTGGATGGCCACCCGACGCATAGCAAGCACCAGGAGCATCGCAATCAGTTTGCAGTTAGCATCTGACACGTGTTTGACATAGCCTAGGAGGTACAATAGGGGATCAGGGGCGATGGGCTCAAGTGTGATTTCGCTAATGACGGTGCACATCTCTCGCCAGAACAAGGAAACCCTGGGACGCAACCAGGCCATGTTCGCGAAATCCGCGCCAGTTGCTGAGCAGCACGAAAATCTGTCGCTGTCAATCAGGGTCATCTTGGGTAATGATGCAGGGGTGCGGTAAAGTCTGTGCAGATATTTGAAATGAATGAGCCGCAGGTGATATTTGGGGGAGAGGCGCTTGATTTGGATGCAGCAGTATTGCCAGTGTTCGGGGAGAGGTCTCTCTCTAAGTCTGCACCCCACGTGTTGTGGGCTCGTTCAGTGTTGGTGGTGGAAGCAGCTAGTGTAAGAGCATTTAGTCTTGTGACCATTTTCTACTGAGAGTTAGAGGGGTGGACAAACTCTAGCACGGCGTTGGGCTGGGGAGCTTGTGGGAAAGTGGGGTTGTCACCTCTGCATGTTGCTCTGATCTGGTAGTAGAGTAGCTTATCAAGTGGAGCAGCATTTTCGTGAAGAGTGAAGAAATTATTGTTAGGGTAGATGTCGGCTATGGTGTTAATACCCAGGTTAGCTGCGCGGTGGGCCATAGCTGCTGTCTGCAATGGGGGAAATGGCGGATTGCTGGCAAGTTGCATGGATGGCGCACAGAGTGCGCCGGCACCGGTATATTTACACAGACCGTCCTAGGCCCAGCGCAAACATTCAACCATGTCAATCTCGCCAAGGGGGACTTTGTGCAGCAGAAATAGTGCAGTCTGCAGCGGCCATGGAGAGGCAAGGTCCACCTCAACCACCACATGAACCTGGAAAGCTGTTGGATGAATCCAGAAATGGAGAAAGCTGGCTTGGGCGCACAGTGCATAGAGTTTGAAATGAGGGGCCCCCATACCACCCCAGACCAAGGGCAGTGTTAGAATGTCATAGGCGATTCTGGTCTGGCATCCGGCCCAGATCAAAGTGAGAATGTTGGAGCATCGTTTTTGAAAGAATGTAACGTAAGAGGAATGGGGATATTTAAAAAGAGGTAAACGAATTTTTTGTGAGTACAACCATTTTAGCGATGGCGATGCACCCAGCCAGTGACAGGGGAAGTTTTTGCCACTCTTGAATCTTGGTTCCATTGTCCTGCCAAAATTTGACCTCCAAAGTTTGTCCACATCCCTACTTAACCAGATGCCGAGGTATCTGGTTGGGCCAGACAACCAAATGAAAGGGTAATTGGGAGTGAAGTGCTTGGTCGCATCGGTGAGTGGAAAAAGGACAGATTTTCTCCAGTTAACCTCAACTCCAGACAGGCAGCCATAGCGCACAACCTCCCTGGTCATGGCCGCAAGATTCTCCCAAGGCTCACAGATAAATATCGTGACATCGTCCGCGCACATTGCGCTGACAAGAGCACGAGCCGATAATCCAATACCCCAGTGTGTGTGATGTTGATGCAGCTGCACCCCCAGGGGCTCTCTGGTGAAGAGCATGGGGGAGAGGTGGCAGCCCTGCCTGGTGCCTTTCGAAATGGTGATGGGGTCTGTGACCTGTCCGTTTACCCATAGGGAGTGTGTATTACAATTGTATCTTGTGTCCGAAATTTGGACTGAAACCCAATCGAGGGAGAAGGTAGAAAAAGAAAGGGCCAAAGGTTTTATTGCCATCCAATAGGGAGGCCACAGCCGGTAGAGTGGGATAGATCTGGTGAAGGACAGAGAAGATGGCGCGCAGATTGTGCAAGGTGGCGCGCCCCGGGATGAAAGCTGACTGGTCAGGGTGAGCGATTAATGACATGAACAGAAAGAGACGGTTGGCCAGCAGTTTAGCATACATTTTATTGCCAGTAACGATCAGTGACAGAGAGCGGTATGAATTGAAGCACTCTGGAGGTTTGTCCTGCAATGACAGTAGAGATTTCCTTCTGGATAAATGGCTTGTCAAGGTAGTCCCGGTGACTATTACCAGGCCACAGCAGTTCAATGGAATCAAAGTATTGGTCCATGATCTCTCGAGATGCTACCGTTCCAGCAGTGTATAGTTGGGAAGAAAAGGCAGAAATCCTAGCAAGGATCTCTGTAAGAGAGGTAGTCCTGCCAGCCGCATCATCTCTCAGTGCCGTAATATAAGAAGAGGCGTCCGGCTGCCTGAGGAGGTTCGCAAGAGGTCTCCCTGGGTGGTCGCCCTCACCGTAACGTCGAGCGCGGGCCTCTCTACTTAGAAATGTGACCTCCCTATCTGCCTCCTCGTGGAATTCAGTAAATTTGGCTCTGATCGACGCAAGTGTGACAGGGCTGAGGTCTTGAGATTGTTTAAGGTCTAAAGCTTTAATATTTTTCTCCAGCTGCTCGAGGGTACCCCTGATACACTTCAGCACCCCAGATTGTCTGGCGATGCACTCCCCCCGGATCACGACCTTAAAGGCCTCCCAGAGGGTGGAGGGTGACACAACAGAGCCAACGTTGTGTTCAAAGTAGGCGATGATGGCGCCATGAATATCCTCTCAAAAGGCGGCATCATGGAGGGCACTGGGAAGTAAGCGCCAAGCAAACATGCAGCAAATTGTGAGTGGGAGCCTCAGGCATAAGTGCACAGGGGCATGAACGGACAGAGTGCGGCCCATGTGGTCCATGGAGGTGGTCCAAGAGGGGATTTTACAGGTAGTGATCCAGAGGTTGAGGCGGGACCAGGTTCCACATGAGCCCCTAGCACAGGTTCCCTCTCGCATGCCAGGGTGTGCATGTCGCCAGGCGTCCAACAGAGTTATCAACCATAATTGAGTGGAGGAGGGAAGTGGCCTGCGGGTGTTGGGTGCGGTCTCCAGAGTAGTCTAGCGCCTGCTAGAGAGCTCTGTTAAAGTCGCCTCCTCAAATCAGAAAGTGGGGCCCCAGGAAGGATATTAGCTGCCAGATGTGTGTGAGGAAGTCAGGGTCATCAGAGTTAGGGCTAGTATCAGCGGTTGATTGTAAAGTGTGCCAGCAAGAATCACGTAGCGGCCCTCCGAGTCAATGAAAGAGTGAGTGTTATGCAAAGGAAGGCCTCTCCTGAAAAGGATGGAGACGCCACATGAGTAGTTAGAATAGAAGGAAGTATACGATTCACCCCAGTGACGAGATTGTAGCCTAGATGAAGTAGCAGGAAGAAGGTGCGTGTCCTGGATGAAACAAACATCCACTTGGTGTCTGATAAGCTGTGCATGCATAGGGCATGCCTTTCGGTGATCGTTCAGACCCCTAATGTTCCAGGTCCAAAATGTAGTGTCAGTCATGTAGCAGCATAGAGTGGGTGGGTAGCGTAGAGCCTGCGGTCTAAGGCAGGAGTGTCAGCGATACGTGCAGTAGTGAATGGTACATTGCAGAGTGCATTCCACAACAACATGCCAATATCAAAACAGAACAAAAAATGGTGCAAGCCTTTTGCAGGAGGCGCCAGTGTTGGAGCCCTGCAAGAAAATAACCCAACCCACCGTCCTCCCACTCCCACCCCCAATTAGGTTGAGCATCTAAACCCACCCCACCCAGGGAACCCAAACTTGGAGAATTAGGTACATAAATGGGAATCATCCCAGCGGGGTGCGTGGGCACAGCCTTTCCCCCATGCCATAGAGGCAGGGTGGCCAAGCGTGGTATTACTCAGAGGGAGGTGGCTAAAGGAGAGATGTTTCGCTCGTGGGAGCGCTCTTGATTGCTAACAGAGTGGACATGATATGTCAACTCATCCAGGGACCACAATCCCCAAGAGGCAGCTCGTGACCACCTACTGCTGGTCGCCAAAGTGTGTAGAGACTGTGGGTGAGTATGCACAGTGTAAGAAAAACGTGATACGTTGCAGCAAACATTGCGTACTAGAAAAACCAACCTATAACAAGCATAGCAGTATCACGGGGCCAGGCATGGAGGTCTCAGTCATTGTCACTAGTGTGGCGATCTTCGGAATTGGTGTGGCGGTTTCGTGGTAAGGACTTCTGAAGTTGCTTGGCGAAAGTGAGGGCAGACTTTGGGTCAGTGAAGTATTTGGACTTCTCCTCAAAGTCAATGTGGAGCTTGAAGGGGTAAAGCATCACATACATGATGTGGAGCTGTTGCAGGATACACTTGGTGGGAAGAAAGTGCCAGCGGGCTGCCTGGACGGACAGAGTAAAGTCAGGATAAAATAACAGTATGCCTCCCTGATGATTGATCTCGCTCAGCTCCCGGGCCCTGCGGAGAATGGAATCACGGTCCCCGTAGTTCAGCAGGAGGGCGATGATGGGCTGCGCCGGGGCCCTGGGGGAGGCAGGTGCCAAGTGATCTGTGCGCCTGCTCGACGATGAAATGGGTGGACAGGACTGGACCGAAGAGTTCACGGAGCAGGGACTTGAGGTAGTCCTCCATTTTCCTGGTGGCGGTGGACTCTGCCAAGCCCACAACCTGAATGATGTTCCTTCAGAAATGCACCTCTAAGTCCTCGTTCTTGGTGCATATGACTTCAAGGATTTATCCATTTGAAAGAGTTTGTGCGCCCCAGATGCTCCGACGTCCTCGGCATCTGAAACCTTCGCCTTGAGCTGGACAAGTCATGTGTCGTGGGAGTCCACCCTCTGCTTCACCTGATCGAGGCGGGAGGTTAGGTGGTCTATTTTGGCGCCTATGGATTTTAGACTGGATTTGACTTCTAAGAGGAAGGTTTTGAAACTGTCATCTTGCTTGCCGTGGAGGTCGGTCTGAGTAGACTGCTCATCAGCATCGGGGGGCTCGCCACCCTTGCCCGCACTGTGACCCGAGAAGGTGAGCTTGGGCTGCCTGCTGTCCATCTTCCCCATGGCTGCCCACAGAGGGAACGCAGTAAAGAAGACAGCGAGAAGCACTGGGAACCTCACAGAAGTAGGGCGAGGTCATAAGCCCAGAGACTGATCTGGCCAGGTGGGGCAACGGGGGGATAAAATGGAGCAGCGGGGTGCACACAACTCCAGGGCCCAGCTGGTAACAGCTACATTTCCAGGAGGGCCACACAAGGGAATCAAGGAAGAGCTGCAGGATATCCCGCCTCCAGCATGGGCGCAAACAGGATGTGTGGCAGGCCGTAAGCAGGAATGGTGCCCCAGGCCACAGGCCCCCCCGCCGAGCCAGGCTGAAACAGCAGTTAGTGGAAGGTCAGTGTGTGTGTCAACCCAGCTCCAGTGCACGGCAGGCCGGAGGGGGTGTCAGGGCGTGTCCAGGAGGATCAGGCCTCCAAGTCCAGGGGGGGCACCGCAAGCACCCGGGCCCTCGCTGCTGCAATGCCGGGAAGGAGGCAGCCAAACCGGCAGGTCATGCCCAAATGGATACAACAGCCCTACTTGAGGGTGATCGCTGGAGGTCCTGATGCGGCCGCAGTGTAGAATGGTGGGCCTGCACGTGGGACGGGTCAAGGGGCAGCAGGTCGGAACAATAGGGCCTGTGGATGGCAGCGGGCACCAATCCGGTGACTTCACCCACTCAGCCTCCAGGCCGCGAGCAGGGAGTCCACAGCAACTGAAGCAAGGCACTCCTGCCCCGGACACAGATCAACCCCAGGGGATCCCAGCACAATTCCGGGCAGGAATGCTCACCAGACAGCCAGCCCCTCCGAAAGCAGCAGTGTGACGCCCCAGCAGGCAGGACGGGCCGGCGCAGGCCCTCAAGTGCTACAGGAGAAATGGGAAGTCAGCGAGGTCCCAGCACGGCACTCAGAACTCAGTAAAAAAAGTTGAGTTAAAAAAAGTTTAGTTTATGGGTGCAGGCAGCTACAGGTTACCACTCAACAAATCACAAGGGTTTGTCCAAAGAAGATCTTGCTTATTTCTACAATGCTTTCACACCAGTCCATCAAAGTATTTTGTCACCTGTGAGAAATTAGGATGTTAGTTGAGTGGGGTGTTAACACTGCTCAAGAAACAGCCACAATCCATGTAAGGATAAACCACAAAAGTCACTGAGTTACTCTGTGATTAACCATCTGGTAGTTCGACATGAAACAGGCTTAACTTCGAGCCAATGTGCAAAGTATTCATGCAGCACGCAAACAGTAATAAAGTGAAAACACAAATGAAAGAATCCCATACCAATTTAGTAACACAGAGTAAAAGTTAATGAATTATTTAAAACCAAAACAAAACAAATCTAATCAGTGAACCAGAGTTATGGATTTGTTTCAAGTGTTTAGTAAAAACTAGTATCTCAAAGATCAATGCGCAAACTGCGGGCATCTAGTAGAGTGAGACCTGTCAAAGTAGACTACAGTGGAGTGAGTCGGATGCAAAGAGAGGATGGGGCTCGATCGGCGCTTACCTTTGAACTTTGAAGACATTTCTAGAAAAAGGTCTGAGAATGTAGACATTCAATGGCGCAAGGTTACAGGCGGAGTCCAAGGAGGAAGCAGCATTTTCATCGGGGGTGAAGTCACAGTGAAGATTTCGACGTTCGGAGTTAGTTTTTTTGGGGAAGTTGAAAATCTCTAGTGGAACAAGTCAGTAGCTGACGAGGACTCCACAAGACCAGATAACCCTTTGGCGAAGAACTGGTGGATAGAATTTGCTGCTGCGGGTGAGAACGTAGGAGGAGCTGCTGCTAAGTCAAGCTAACCAGTGATGCTCTTTGGGTGGACAGATAAACAGGTTGGTCCTGGTCTTCTCTCGGTTCTCAGAGCAGTTTTAAGCCAAAAATGTCCAAAAGTCCCAGGGTTTCAATTTTGGCTATATAGGCACCTTTGACACCACCGCCTAGGGTCCAGGACTGGAGAGGTATCACTTGGGCTGGTTAGACCACACTCAGTCTGGGTCTAGGTACATGTTCAAGAAGGTTGAAGCCTTTTCTGTCCCTTAGGCTCTCATCAGGAGGCCATCCAACTGGCCCTTGGAGTCACTCTGGCTGTTCTTGGTCCAAGAAATGTAACAGGGCTCAAGCAGCAGGGCAGGAACCTGAGAGTTCAAGGCAGACTTCAGCCAGCGAAGCAGTCTTTCTAGGTGCAGCAAATCAGGTTTCTGAAGTACACAGCAGGGAACAGCAGCAGGCAGTCCTTTGAGAGTACTTCCCCTAGTCGAGAGATTGAACTGGAGAGTGGGTCTGAGGGTCCTATTTTTTTAGCTGGTGCCGTCTTTGAAGTAGGAGAAGTTTCTGGATAATTTGCCTTCAAGGGCTTGGGGTTTTCTGCCTTCCCTTCCCATGCTTAAGCCTGACTGCCTAAACAATGAGGTGGTGTCAAGTCCGGTGTGTGTAGGAAGGACACAGCCTCTTGGTTTACCTCCCCCCATCCTGCCAGTGATGGCCCATCCACACATACTTAATCCCTCTATTGTATGGCTGTCTGGAATTAATTAAAAAAAGACCAACTGCCAACTTAAGCTAGTCATGGGACCAATGAACAGGCTGCAGGCACAAAAAGGCTCAGGCAGGAAAATTCCAACTTTCTAAAAGTGGCATTTTCAAAATTGTAACTTAAAATCAGACTCTACCATTAAAACAGATTTTAAATTACAATTTCTAAAACACCAAACATGAAATAACTACCTGTTTCTAATCATACATTAGCACTTGTTAAGTTTAACAAGGCAAACAAATGTTATTTTATGTGAGAGGGAGGCCACACAGTAGTGAAAAACAGATTTAGGAGTTTTCACTACCAGGACATATCCAAACTTTTAATTAAAATGCACCTTGCCCTATGTGCTACCTAGGGCTTACCTTAGAGGTGACATATGTAATAAAATTAGAGTTCACGGCTTGGCATGTGGTTTATTTTGCCTAGCTGAATTGGCAGTTTAAAACCGCATTCAGGCTGCAATGGCAGACCTGGGATATGTTTTAAGTGCCTAGTTAAGTGGGTGGGTCAATAAGTGTTGCAGGCCCACTAACAGCATTTCATTTACAGGCCTTTGGTATATGTATACCACTTTACTAGGGACATATTAGTAAATTAAATATGCCAGTCAGGTGTAAGCCAATATTTAGGCAATGAGCACAAGAACTTTAGCACTGGCTAGCAGTGGTAGACTGTACAGAAGCCGATTACCAGTATAAAAACATTCTGAAAAATAGGAGGATAAAGGTGTTGTGTAGTTCCTAGGACTCCCCAGGACCTGCACATTTTGGATGACCTAAACTGAGGGCTTGGTGTGTAGACAGACTTTAGACACCCCCACAGGATGAGTCAGCCATTAGACCTGCTAGCTCTTCAGTGCCACTATCACCCCTCTGTACTAGACAGTGTGGTAGGTAGTTTCTGGCAACCACTGAACATGATAACCCCTGTACCTCAGGTATCCTGGAAACAATATGGTATCTTTTGTTTAGTCACTCATGCTTGCTTTTCTCAGAATACATAGAATGACGATTGGAATGGTTTCAATAAGTATTTATTGGTCAAGCATCAGTCTAGTATGAAACGTGTTAGCTGCGACAATCAAAAGACAGAAGCAGACGAATGTAACCGCTAGTACCAATATTGTGAAAAGTAAATACATTTCTACCATAGTGCAAATAAGATGAATAAAATTATATTTTATAAAAAAATAGCATTGGCGTACTCCTACCGTGCCTAGCATAGAGTTGGAGGTGAAGCATGTATGTGTAAGTGCTAGGATATGTTCTAATGGAACTTAATGGTACCTAATGGAGCCAAGAATGTCCCGGAGAAGTGCTAACCTCGCACCTGATGGTTCTGAATGAAGGTCCCCGTCCCTGCGTCGAGGAGGGCATCCCACAAGGGATGTCAGGTCTCTGCCTGTCGAAGGATCAGCCTGCAGAGTCTAAGTCCAGCCTGAAAGGAATTCTTCCTCTGCCTGGTAAGGGGGAGTGAGAGTCTTTTATACTAAAGTGGTCACTCCGGGGTTTTTCTAGAAGCAATATGTTTTGAAAACATTCGCTAATCCTGTGCTAATCCTTTTCTAAACAAACATGAGCATATGCAGCTGGCTGTTAGCCATGAATGAAAAAAGTGGTGACCCTTGTACAGAATAAATCTACTGTGCCTGGGGACATGTTTTGTGTATGCCAGGTACAGGGATTAAGCTATGGTACCAAGAGCCTGATGTCGGAGAGACAGAAGTCAGCTACTGGGTAAAAGGTCACCTTTGTAAGACCGTTATGTCGTGTGGATGGGACGAAATTTGTATAATCAGTATAAACATGATGAAAATAACCTTAGGGACATGACAAAGGCAAACCCTAAGGCTGACAGGTCTTACATCAACATTAGGAGGTCTGCTCAGTTTGTGGACAGGAAAATGACAAGCTTCTGTTTTGTGGAGTGCAATGTGAAACTCTCGATTTCATAGTGTGTATATAATCAGAAAATGGCAAGCTGGAGTAGGAAGCTGGCTCTTTATATACTATACCAGAAAGAGATATAGGGGCATATTATCAAGAACGGCGTTAAAATTATCGCCGCTAAACCGGCGATAATGGGCTTGATAATATGCCCTTGAGTATTCCAATAGAAGCCCATGTTCTGGTGTGAACCTGGGCTTCATGGCTAAAGCGGTGATAATTTTAACGCCGTTCTTGATAATATGCCCCTTAGTGTGCAACGAGTCCAGTGGATCCCCATGGGCTTTACAGAGGCTAAAGTGTATAATACTAACGCTATCTTTTGTGGTAGTGTAGATGAGCAGTTAGGCTTATCAGAGGGAAGTCCTGTGCATTTGTTTTACTCACAAAGGCAATAAATGAAACACACACTCAATGAATAAATCTAAGACCAATTTATAAAAATCACACTTGGTTGTATTTATTTCTTAGAACTAAAGAACTTCGTTTAAGGTAAATAGGTTTTCCAATAGAAATGTTTCTCAATAAAAAACATTCTTGAGTTCTGCAATTTTAGCCTATGGGAGGATGAAAACATTCAGCATACAGGCAGGTAACATTGACTTACAGATCCTGTCTTCGGATAAGGTAAGGAGTACTGGGCAAGGTTCAAAACTGCACCAACAGTGCACCACCAGCCAAATAAAATTGAATGGAGAATGGTCATTTTGGACAGAGGCTGCTTTCAAGTAAGTAACAGCAGCTTGGGAGACCAGTCTACGGGAGTTGAGGCAAGCAGTGGACAAGGTCTAAAACAACACCAACAGTGCACCACTAGAGGCACAGGCACATCCGGGGTGCAGGGTGCAAACACGGCTTTGGGCGCCCAATACAAATCAAAGGAGAAAGGTGAAGTAGGGCTGCAGGCTCAGAACAGGAGGGCAGTCGGAGGAAACCAAAAGTTGAGCTGGTGACCTGCTCTGCTCAGGATGTAGAGACACCTTTGGTTCACTCCATCAAGGTTCAAGTCCCACGGATGCAGGCGTGTCTTTGGTTTCGGAAACAGCTTACTGGAGCAGGTCGCGGTTGAGGGGGTCTTCTTGCAGAGGCTGAAGGTGATGTCAAAACGTCAAGGAGGGGCCTGCCAGCGATGGGCACAGGCTCTGGAGCGCTGGGGAACGTTGTTAGTATTGGTGGGCCACTTCAACCAGGCCCGGAGGCGTTGGCTGCAGAGGTGGAACCAAGTGTTGGGTTTCATGGTTCTTCAAGTCACAGAGTCCTTGCTTGAAGGTTGTTGCTTTTGAACAGGTTTACTGTTCTTGGGAATTCTTGGTCTTTATCAAAGGCAAGAAGTCCTCCCAGGGTTTTGGAGGTTGCTTGACGGCAGGATAAATCAACTTTAGCACAGTTTTTGACAAGGGCTGCAGACAGGCTGGAGGGCCTGGGACCAAGTCAGGTGATCTCTTCAGTCTTCTCTGCTTTTGCAGATCTTCTGTGTCTGTTTCTTCTTAGATCATCAGAATGAATACTGAATGTAGGGTTGTTATAGGAGAGTGACCGGTAGTAGTCAATGGGCTACCCATCATTAGGATGTCTACACCCTCTATATGGCCACTTCCTTCGGAAAGTGGGGATACCCTGACCCTAGAATACTACTTCCTCTCAAAACAAGATGGAGGAATTTGAACCTAGGGGTTTACTTCAGCTTAGGGCACCTTAGGGGTGACACTTGCTGAGAGTGGACACACCTCCTATTCTCACTAGTTTTTCCACTTGTCCTGCCACCAAAAAGTGGGGCAGGGGCGGGCAACTCCACTAGCTGGAGTAGCCAGTTGCCACGGAACAAAGGACAGGAAGCCTTTGAGGCTCGCTGCCCGGCTATGCTGTTCCTGCAGCAGGGAGGTGTGAAGCTCCTCCCCCAGAGCAGGCTTTGTTTCTGACCCACAAAAGCAAAAGGCTCTCGTCCTCAGGGGGTCAGAAACATGCCTAGAGGTGTCAAGCTGGTGCAGACTATTGGGAAGTAGGGTTTCAGGGAGCACCTCTGAGGTGCCTGATGAATGATTAATATATCCACCACTTGCATCAGTGTGGGTTTATCAAGATGAGATGTTTGGTGCCAGACATCTGTGGGTACAGGGAAACCATCATGGATCTAGGAAACTTGTGACATGTGTCTAGCCCATGTACTCCATATGTCCTCCCTGGGCACTTATAATATCTAAGAATGAACTTAGATAATATGGGGACATATCTTCTCATACAGTCCTGCCATCACATGAGGTATAGTACACCCTGCCTTAGGGCTGTAAGGCCTGCTGAGGGGGTGACTTACCTATGCCTCATACCCTGTGGTGAAGGTATGGCATACAGGTATGTGTGCCATGTTGACTCTTCACTTTTTTCTGCACGCAGGTTGCAGCTCTTAAGGACCCTCTCGAGTCACAAGGTCCTTGATACCTGGGCTACCTTTTACTAGGGAATTATATGTGAGCTAAAGTGATGCCAATTGAGGAAGCAATGGTACAGTCTAGGGAAAGAACACTGGTACTACGGACCTGGTTAGCAGGAACCCAGTAAACTTTCAGTCAAGTTGCATCAGATATCAGGGAAAAATCTGGGGGTACGTTGTGAATTATTAGCCTGTTTGCCTTGTGGTCTTACAATCTGTAAGTGTGATATTTATATATAACTTGATTTTTCCACTCTGCCTCTTACAACTAGATTATCTGTTCTAACATTGAACTGAGAATCTAATAGTATGAGACAGGATGAAACAAATTGAAAAAGTTGCTATATACAATTTAAAAACAGGAACAGAAATGTTACAAACAGTTTTGGGCACAGAGATATTCAATGCCCCTGGTATGGTTTGTCTGCCACACTGTCAAGTTATTGGAATATTCATTTACTGCCCTATCAGACCCTCAGGTTTTGAAGGCAATTTGTGTACATTGTTATGTAAAATTTACCATTTGGCATGGATTCTTTTTCAAAATTCTTTATCCCCTGATGCCTATTAGTAGAAGCTAGACTTGGTTACTGAGGTCAAATTTTGAGCTGGAATTTATGTCCCATGACTTTCAATGACCATGGAATGCCACTACTAAATTTCCTCCCGTACTTTCAGAGGATAACATTGTGATTGGATTGATTTTTGAACATATGCCTGTTATGAATCGAGGAGCATATTTATGGATGGGTTGCATCACTTTTCCACCATGCAACGTGGTGCATTCACGATGCAACAGTAAAATATAATTCATCAAGCCAAGCAAAGACACATTGTTTGACCATGAGTGGCTTCATAAATTCAGAGTAACGCAACACTGCGCAAATCACTGCATTGTGTCACTCTGCCCCAAACTGATGCATGTAAGATGCAACACTGAAATGCAATTTATCATGCCAAGCAAAGCCACCTTGTTTGGCCATGAGCGGCCTCATAAATTCAGAGTAACGCAACACTACGCAAATCACTGCGTTGTGTCAATCTGCCCCAGGGAGGCTTTTCATGGGTGTTGCATGGTTGTTCCGACGCAAAACCCATGAATTTTGATGCATTCCCAGATTTAGCATTACTGGTAGACCCTGGGAATGCTCCAAAATGCTACGCCTTTTCGGGGGATGTGGAATGAGGAGAAATACATTTTCCTCTTTCTACATGTGCTGCATTCTGCATCACACATACAAAGTGGAAAATGCCTTAGGGGATTGTTTGTGTGCAGGAAGGTCCTCCTTCTTGCACAAAAACAATCCTACTTACACTGCAGACACCGTTTCACCACGGTACAAGAGTGTCTGCGTTGGCGCCAGGCAGCACATTGTGCACTAGTGCTGGGGAACAGGCACTAATGTGCCGTATTGTGATAAATATGGTGCATTCCCGTCCTTTCCCTGAAACGCAGTGCAGCAAGGTGACTTGCTGCCCTGAGTTACATCTTGATAAATATGGTCCAGAGTCTCTCGGTACCCAGCATGGAGCACATATGGAGCAGGCCTATGACCCTGGAGTCAACCCCTATATGTAGCTTTAAACAATGTGGCACAAAGCCTAGAGACTCACCTATGGATATATATAAACTGGAATGTATGTGCCACTTTTCACAACTCTAAAGGGAAAGCATTCGCCACTTCACCCATTTCCAGACTAACACATACAAGGTGGCTATACACTTAGACCATGAATGAAAGAAAAACAACATGCTATTTACAAATACAGCCATAACATTTAAAGGTCATTGGGTATGTGTGATAATCATATGTTTATATAGTATACCTGGCTACTAATGTGTGGTATAATCGAGCACAAACCAGGTAAATGAGAATGTGAGTCGCATCAGGTAGGGTAAGAGACAATGTCTGGGTCATCGAACACCTAATAGCTGTTATTTACACTGTATCATTCCTCTGCAAAAGTGAAGCTTGAGACTATTAAGTTTCTAAAGTGCCGTCATGTATAAAAAATTCAACTATCTGCATAAAAAGGGAAGCAAAATTGTGCTCAATAACAAATGACAAATTGATACACTACTTCTACACTTACATGCATTTGAAGTCATAAAGTAGTTTACAGTAGGCATGAGATTAAAATAAATGTATATTCAAGTTCACTTTACCTACTTATTTAGGGGTGCACTGAAATAACACGTACGTTGTATATTATTGTTTGCTCCACCTAGCAGGAGGTAAGTTCTGGTTCAAGGCTGCACAGTATATGTTGATAAGGGGCAAAAGAAGTCCACCTTCATTAATGAGGTGATTCTGAAACATGCACCAAACCTGATGTTGGAAACTGGAGTTGTGTCAGATCTAGTTCTGCCTCTGTGAGTATGTCTTAGGGTTCAGTATTTTCCTTTGTGAGGAAGAAGCCTTCCAATTGAAGGTCAGAGCCTCTCAACTTGCCATCACGAAAGCGCCCTCAACCAGAGTGTCAGCATCCATCTGTGAGACAAGCATCATGGCTCCTGCCATCCACTGTTTGTCTGAGAGTCTGGCTTCAGTATTCCCAAGTTGCACTTTTTATATCGGTAAGGATATAAGGATCCTGTTAAACTAAGAAGCCAAGGCTTGTATTTTCAGCTGTTATCACAAAGGCACAGGTCTCGAATGCAGCAACCTGGAAAGGCTAACCACATTTATCTCATTTTAAAGTGAGTTTCATTACAAGTAACTGTGTCATCTTTGGAGCATTTACATAGAGTAATGCCTGCAGAAAATATACAGAATGCATGAGATTTATACGATTATACACAAAAGTGGTGAATACAATATTTGGAGGGGGACAGTCTAAGTACAAAAAGGACGTCTTGGGAGGACAATCGCCCTGAACTGGAGGTCTGCATTGCACAGACATCTATAAATCTACATTGGAATGAGTGGGGAATAGTTGCATTCAGGTTAGGGAAATAATACGGGGCAATATGGATTTGGCAAACTCGCTGAATAAAGGTGTGCACGTTAAGTTTAAATATTTACAGCTGATTTGACAAACTCTAATACAAGACAATTCCAGCTTACACTGTATGAATTCAGTAATGATGCATTTTATTATTCAACTGTAGGAAACCAGTCAGAGAGTATATTTTGTTTCACTGCCGACTAAGTTCTTCACTTATATAGCAGCCTAATTTTGTAGAATGGGAAATCACAAAAACAGCAATTTAAACATGTAAAGGGGATTGTGCTGGAATCAAGCAAAGGAAACAAACGAATTAATCATCTGGGCCACATTTAAAGAGATCTCATGTCTCTTCCTTTAACCATCTCTACCTCTCACAGCTCTGCCTTAGGATCCATCACACCTCCATTTCTGCTATATTGTCGCATTCCTTTCTCATCTTCCTCTAACCCTCAATTTATTATGCCATACTCATCACTTTAACATTTTTTAATATCACCCTGTGATGTGTTCTCCTTTCCCAGTTTCACCTCATAATCACACTTTTATAAATAACTCTGGGGCATATTATCAAGGATGGCGTTAAAAATTATCGCCAGTTTAGCGCCAGTTAAAGCGGCGATAATGGGCTTGATAATATGCCCTTGAGAATTCCAATAGAAGTCCATGTTCTGGTGTGAACTTGGGCTTCTATTGGAATTCTCCAGGGCATATTATCAAGCCCTTTATCGCCGCGTTAGCGTCAGTTTTCTGCAGCTAAACCGGCAATAATTGTAACACCGTCCTTGATAATATACCCCTCTCTTGCTCTCTCTCTCTCTCTCTCTCTGTTGGCCATATTCACAAGAATGTGCGATAACTATCGCCAAAGTAAATTATCGGCAAAACGTTAGCACTGCCTAACCCCGATTCTTTTTGCCGTCACAGTGTGGTATTCACAAGCCCGCGCTACATGGAGATAATTACAGTGAACAGCAAAGAAAACAGGCGACAACAACATCGCAATGGCGATAGTTATTCCTGCGTTAGCAGGCGATAGCTGTGGATCGGCACATCACCGCCAGATAACTCACCTTTCTCAACCCAGCCGATATCGCATTGCGAACATGGTCCTACAAATATTAGGATCTGAGGGTCAGGATGTCAAGTGAATACCAAATGCAGGAGACATTGTCTGGTTCTTTTAACTTTTGGCATGCAGCTTGAAAGACTGCTGTATCAACAGAGGCCCTTTCTCCGACCTCTGTACCCCCACTCTATTGAAAGACCCTGTCAGCCAGCACCTACACGTGATAGATGGAAATGCATTCATGGGTGAATGCTGAGGGGTTGGCAGGTAATTAAAAAAATATGGCGGGTGGTCTGGTGTTGGTGGCGGTGGGTGTTGTGATCCTCGTGGGTATAGGAGCTGCATGATCCTTGCCTCCATGGCATCTGTGGGTCTTCAGGTGTGGCTCTTGGCTGGGCTCCCTTCCATGCTGTGGGTAACCGTCCTGCTTAGCACCAGCAAAAGGCAGGTGTAATATCCTTGGTGCTACCGCGGTTTATCCCCTGTTTTTGCTTTGCTTCGCATATCTGGCAGTTCGTTGTGAATGTGGTGTTGTGGTTTTCTCGTTGGTTATTGCATGGGAACGCCTACTCTGCATCTCATTAGTGTTAGTTGGTGGTGTCCACAGTGGAGACAAATTAGGGGGCAGTTATCGCGGGAATACTGGTGTTGTCTGCTGTTTGCACCAGCTTGTGAATGGGGTGTTAAATCTATCTCCACTTTTGCTGCGTGAAGGTGAAGATAAATCGGAGTTAACTCCTTGTGAATATGCCCCTCTGTCTCTTATTCTCACAGTTCTATTACCTGTTTCCTCCCACTATCAATTCTCATTACTATTGTTCACACATTTCCAAGCTATCTCTCTCTTACTCTAACACCTCTTATCAGACGGGTTTTCTCTCATCCTTCTTCTTTCTCTGCACACTTTTTGCCCTAGTTTGGATTTAGAATTTGCCTCTTACGTCTGACTTCATCACTCTAATTTGCTCAGATTTCTCTCCATATTTCACGTTTACCTACAATTCCCCATTATCCCTCCAAATTCAACCTCTCTCATTCCCTGCATGGTCATACCGGCTGTCTTGAGTTCTCTCCGTTTGCTCCTGTACAACCTTCACTCTTATCTTTGACAACTAATTGTAATTATCTCTTGATTCACCCTCTCTCAAATAGCTTGCTATACCTTTCCAACCATCCCACCTACCTAAAAACATTGACTTAACAATACATGCATCTACGACACATTTTTACCAGGCATCCATTAACATAAATGCCTTCCCCATGCATTGACTTTTCAAAGCAAGCCTTTACCATGCATGCCTTTACAAAGCAAGGTAAGAATACATAAGGTAAGTGGAATCCCTATATATCCTGTAGGAAAGTGCCCCTTTTGACATATTTACGCCCCACCTGCTATCTGGTGCAATTTTGACTGAAAGCGTACTGGGTTCCTGCTAACCAGATCCCCAGTACCAGTGTTCTATCTCTAAATTGTAACATTGTTGTACAATTGGCACATCTTTAGGATCCTTGTAAGTAACTAGTAAGTGGTACCCCTGGTACCTAGGGCCTTGGACCAAGAGAAGTTCCTTAAGACCTGCATCAAAAATTGGGCCACCCTAAGGGCCCCCCCACCAAACTCATGCAGACTGCCATCGCAGCCTGCTTGTCTTGGTGCAGAGAAAAATGAAGAGTCAACATGGCACGCACCCCTGTGTGCCATGCCGGCAAAACACTGCATGTGGATAGGTAAGTCATCCCTTCAGTAGGCCTCACAACCCTATGGCAGAGTGCACTATACCCCATGTGTGGGCATATCTGCATGAGCAGATGTGTCCATGTGGTATCTAAGAAGAGCTTTATATTTCACAAGTAAACAAGGAAGCCATAATGTGTTCATGGGCTGGACACTCGTCATTACGAGTTCCCCAGCTACATGATGGCTTCACTGTACCCCAAGTTGTTTGGTACCAGATGTCTGACTGTTCTCAACCAGGTTTCTGATCTCTGTGGTGAGAACCTTGGCTCTTGGAGGCCAGGAACAAAGCCTGGTCTGGACAGATGTATTCACACCTCCTCCACGCAGAATGTGTATTCCAGTACGGAAAGATTAAAAGGTCCTGCCTGACTCCTTTGTTATGCGACCCCGGCCTCTTCAGATAGTGGAGATGCCCCAATTTTTGGTGGCAAGACAGACTGGAAAACTAGAAAGATAAGGAGGTGTGCTCACATTCAGCCAGCACCGATCCTAGGGTGGGCCAGCTGATGTGGACCCCACTTTTCAGATTCCTCCATCTTGTTTGGGTGGAATTAGCATTCTAGGATCAGGGTTATGGCCACTTCCCAAAGGAAGTGGTCATATATAGTGTGTTGAAACCCTAAAGGAAGGTAGCCCATTGACTACTACCTGTCACTCCCCTTTAACGCCCCTAAATCGAATATTTAGGTGGCACCCCTGAACCCAAGACCTCAGATTTGACAGATCAAAAGAAGAAGGACAAAGAAGAGTCACTGCCTGGAGAGAAATCCTGCAGACCTGTGGACTTCGGCATGAAACTGTGCCCATCCTCTGCCCTCTCTAGACAGTCATGATAGAGTGACTCATCCTGCAAGTCAGAGAACTACCGAAGCCTTGGGTAGCCTGCCTGCCTACCTTTTTGACAATCCCACAAAGAATTCTGTGAAAATACCTGAAGTGATCCTGGAAAAATATTAAAAAATCCTCTAATGAATACACCCAGGCAGAGATGCTGTAGTGAATATTCTGATAGCAGGCATACCTAATTTGTCGGCAAATGAAATTAATAGGAATAAGACCTAAAGACAGTGGTTAGGGCAATCGCCCTGGGCCCCCACCTTTAAAGGGACTTTTCCGCTATGTCACATCTGTCTATTACTCTTTCTCAGCCTCTCTCCCTCTCCACTGGCATCTTGAAGATTTTGGGGTCTCGGCAAGATATATTTTAGCTGTGTTTGTCTGTTACCTTTTTTTAAACACACAGGGGTATATTCACAAGAACGTGTGATAACTTCCGCAAGAGTAGCGTAACGCAACTTTCAATATTGCAGCCTATCACGGGAAAATAACCCTGTGACAACGTGGGATTCATAACAAGGCGGTAGCATGCGACAGTCACCAGATAACGCGCCAAATGTCCGCGTCAAAATCAATGCCACGCCGTATAAATGCAATACACGAATGCGAAAAGTAGCGAAAACCAGCCACAGGCCTGCAAATCCCACGCGTCTGGTGGAACAATGCACTATAAAAATCACAGAAAAAATACACCAAAAACAATCGAAAGCACGTAGCAACATGGATGCACCCTGACACAGCACCAGGTGCAACCCGAACCCCACAACCGCCACAGACTACCAGCAAGGAACAACTGGGCCGGGGAAGGCCAAGGAGGAAAGGGAAAGGAAGACGGGGTGCAGATCACAGGAAAACATGACCAGCATCCCGGAGGTGACAGAGCACTACCAGCAACTGACCCACAAGTAGACCACCTGGACTGCAGGCGGAGTGCCGAGGAGGCCGATCCAAGAGGCCAATAGGCACCGGCATTAAGTGACTACCTAAACCAGGCACAAACCCGCTGCCAACAGGAAGGCAGCAACGGTGACAGGAGGTGGCAGTCCAGCGCCAGCGGAGTGGGTGACGGAAACCCAGGCCACAGTCATCTACAGGGAGTGCAACAAACAGGGACTGGGGGACAGGGGGAGTGGGCACAATGGTATACATGCCCAACGAGGTGTACCACACTGCACACCCACAATCACCCAGGTCCATGTCCCAGATCCCCTTGGCACACTGCAGAACACAAACATAGCACGAACAGCACACCCACGTTGACGACAACGAGGAACAACGCACATAGCCGACACTGCAGAAAAGAGGACACAACTGGCTCCGCACCTGCACAGAAACATGCCTACTACAGCTGATGGAGCCGGAAACTGTGAAATGGAAATGTACACGTACGACCTCACATCCATCATGAAGAACAAATGTACACTGTCCCGCAGAAGAATCCTGCACCCCCAAACAGTCACAATGTACATTGCCATACAGTCTGCATGCACACCTCCACAATGCGCCAACATATATGTCAACACAAAGTCAATACGCACCTCCCCTTCACATCGCAGAGGTGCACACAACACATTCAGCAGAGCACTGAATACAACACATCAGTGATGCCGGAGAGGACCACCACACCGTCGACACTGATGCCCTACAAGAGCACATGGATATCCCACGCAACCTCCCACCGGGACCCGGACTGCCAAGCTGGCTCACGACACTTCACCCACCCACACATCACACCCCAATGGCCCAACAGGTGTGGGTGGGGGCCGACCCCCGGGAATGCGAACCAGGACACATACATAGGTGTCCATCACCCTTCAGGGGCCACTGACACCCCACCAAGGAGACCCACACTGCCATAGAGACACATGCAGATGCACATTCACAGTACATAACCACAGGCAGGGGCACTCAAATAGAAGTCACACACCTATGTTGGCTCTGTGTACGATCGCCCTGGACACTCCCCTTATGAATTGAGTGGGTGACGTCAAAGCTACATGTCCAAGCTACAACCCGCTGCCTGCGGTGACACATCTGCATCCGATGTACACAGCACAATGTAATGTCGTAGGGCCCAAGGCCCTCATGCATACAACAAGACCACAGGGACACATGCTGATATCATGTTGAACTGGCTACGGGCACATGCGCCCGGCCCCTTTATTTGCAGGGCCACATGTACAGTGACGCCTGTGCTGGATGTGTGTGGGGTGAGTGTAAGCCAGCCCGCATGGAATGCTTGGTGCTGGCAACAACTTGAACATTGGACACCAGTGCAACGGAAACAGAAAACACATGCATAACAGTCTCAACTGCACAGCAACATGGAGGAAGCCGGAGTAAGGACAGAGTTCACCCAAAATTCAGTGAGCAGGTTCCGTGAGTTGCAGTGCACAGAGGTAGGGGCACTAGAGATGAGTGCGCTCATGGGAAGATAATGCTAGGATTGTGTCCCTTCGTGTTAGACCTGATGGAGATGCAGTGGGGTGTGTTACACCTGCATCAACTTTCTCATCAACATCCCAGGTCTCCCACACTGTCTGAGGTGACAGTTGCATGCGCAGTCCACAGCTCAATACCCAGTAATGGTTCCGGGTGTGTGGCTCGACTACCACCGCCAGTCTGCATTCCTGCCTTGGGGAAGTTGCCTCCTGCCCTCCCATTGTCTGTGCCATCTCCCGTCCGCACACTTGACACATCTTCCTCATCATAGTCCCAGCTCTTCCCCACTGCATGAGGTGACATTGCTGCGCAACATCTCCACAGCACAAATGTCAATCAGTAGCAGACAATGGCTTGCGGTGCACTGAGTCACTGGCATCCTGGAGTGCTGAGCAGGGTATCAGGCTAATGATGGCCTCCACGACAGGTCTGAGCACTCCGTAAGTCTGTAAGGACCACCTTGTCACCTGTGGCAGATGGCTGTTGGAGGTAGTCCTTGCGGTGGTGGCGTGTGCCTCCTGCGGTGATGCCACGTCCTGGCTGGTCAGGACTCGATTTGGTGTGTGAGCCCTGCTGGGACGCTCTTGGGCCCGGATGCTGCGTACAGCGCAGGGCCACAGACAAATGGCATTGATGACCCCAAGGCCAACGCTTCAGGGGCCATCCAGTTTCTCAGAAGAAGGGGTCCGGGACCTGACTAGTACAGAGTTAGTTGCCCCGGATGCACAGTGGCCGGCACAGGCACCCAGCTACGGGACAGTGACTTGCAGTGCAGTCAGATGGTCCATGCGACCTGAGCGGGTCACCATCAATGTCCGAGGTGTATGTTGAAGAGGGTATCGGGGGACAGTGGAAGGTGACCTCCAGGGCATGACACCAAAAGGTTTGATTTTATCCGGGACCAGCAAATGGAGGAGTGGAATGCAACAGCCTCGTTGCCACCACCAATTTGGTATCAGCTACATGAGGATGAAAACGGCCCCTGATCCACAGAATCAGACGCCACCAAAGTTAGACCAGAGAGTGTCCATGATTGTCGGGGAACAGACTTGGTGGCATCGGGGCTGAGAGGGGATGCAGTCTGTGATGAGGCCGGTACGCTGATATGAACTCAGCCAATGCAAAATGAAGAGTCTGTGACCTACTGGACTGCAGTGTAGGCCGGATTCAGCGGTCACCACAGGCCATTCACTGAGTGTTGATGGCATAGGTTGGATGGCCCCACCAGCATGCGTAGTTCAGGTTCAGTGGCACCACGTGTTCGCGAACCTCCGTGACTGTGACCCGGCTTTCGTCCGGACTGAGCCGCATCTTCCTCTTACTCCTCTCCGTGCGACCACTGGTGTGGACTCTGCCATTCGTGATTTGCGCCAAGATGCTGGATGTGGGACCTACTGGTCCGCAGGGTAGTCCTGGTCCCTCATCCACGTGTCGCAGGCTGGCGTTGAACAGGGTTAGTTGCACCACGTGTCGCAGGCTGGTGTTGAACAGGGTTAGTGGCACCACGTGTCGCAGGCTGGCGTTAAACAGGGTAAGTGGCACCACATGTCACAAATAGCCCATATGGAACTATGCATCACTGATCGGGATGGGTCTGGTGCTGTGGCCGCTGGGGTCACTGCCATTCATGAATCTGGACACATTTTCGCACAAGTGACCAACTGGGCCGAAGAGTAGTCCTAAGGCAGCAGTAGAGTACGTCAACGCGAAAGGACTAAAGCGGGCCTGTGTCGTGAAGGCCGTGATGGACTGAGGAGGCTGCCAAGGTCCCGGCCCTCGGGCTTAGAGCTTGCGCTACCACATGGTGGGCCCTCCTTGACACGTGCTGGTGTCGGCAGGTGATCAGTGTGGCCTGGCTGCGCAGGGGGAGCCTGACGGGTTCGTGGTCCGGCAGGTGCATGGCATTGCAGGCAACTATGCCCACGAGGATGGCCTTGGCCTCGCGGCAGGGTGAGAGGCACCACCCTGGCAGAGACTTTGTGCTTTCGGGAAGAGGACCACGCCCAGGGCTACGTGCTCTTTATTCACACCCCTACGAGGGGTGTGTCGCCATGGATATGGGTGTGTTCTGCATACTGCGGTCTGTCCAGCACATCTCCGCCACTTGGGATTGGCCAGGTAACCATTGTGAGTTGTTCTGTCGTGTCTGGTGGGTGGTCATATTGTTGTGCATGTTGGTAGTGATTTTGTGATGTGTGCATTGCCAGAGTTGTGAGTTGCATGGTTGTGGAGTTGAGGTGAGTAGGGTGTCCATTTGAAACTTGCCATGGGGCTGTGCATTTCCATTGTTGCCATTCTGGGTAGGGTGGTTGATGATGGACTTTTGGAGGGTGAAGGAATCATGCACACTGGCTGTGTTTTAGGAAGCAACATTGTTGGAGGTTCCGATGTTTCTTGCACATTGATGTGAGACGTGTGCTACCTGTTGTGGTGATTGTGTGCTGTATCACCAGGGGGCACAGGTGGGATATGTGTGCTGTGGATTGCCCCCAACACATGCATTTATCCTGCTATGGTGTATGGTCCTTGCTTGGTCTCCAGTGTATCCTGCGCATTGTGTTGGACGTATGGGGACTGGGGTACCAGGGTGATGGTGATGTCCAGTACAGGTGTGGGGGACTTGGTGTGGCTGGCTGTGAGACTCCTCTGACTCAGCGGGAGTTGTTTGGGGGGTGCCAGGGGCCAACAGGTTGTCAAGTTACTATATCGTCTCTTACCTTTAAGGTGTTTTCGGAGACGTAGTGAATTTCGCAGGGACGCAAGGCACCAACTTCCCTAATTACTAATTTAAAACTTTTAATTTTTTGTAAATATTACAAGATAAAAGTTAGAAATCCGGGAGGAGGGCCGGATACTGGACGTGATGACGTGCTCAGTTGTCGACCTGCCAAAATAATAAAACAGATAGATTTCTACTATGTGATTCTTTTTTACTGATTTGTCATTTTATTTTTTCTAATTCTTTCTTTAGTGAAAACCATTAAAATTCATGTATCAACATTGCCTACCTGCGAACAACACCTGTCGGGCCTACGTCCTAGTATTTTCTTGTTTTCGCGTTGATGATAAGGTTAGATGTTAATCAGGGCAGTTTTAGATGTTGTGGAGAAGTTAGGCAGTGTCTTGCAATACTGTCTTTGTCCGTGTACTGCTGGAGCTAAAAAGACAAGCACAACATTAGATCTAAACCATAATATATATTCCTGGAAACTTTTGTATTTAGCCCCCTTTTCTACTTACTCGACTTTTATCTGGTGTTGCATACAAAGTCACTCTGTTACTTCTGAGCCTGTTGGTATCCCTGTTGTATAAATCACAAAGATAATAACACATATACCACAATATCTAAAACGGTCCTAAAACTCTTGTAGATTTTACAGTAAACAAAAAATAAAATGGTATGCTTAAATAATAATCGGCAAAATTATATTGTCCTTAATGTAGTAGCGGAATTCTTCCTTGAGCAAACTGTTCCTTTCAAATCCGAAAGTTTCCAAAAATTGTTTTGTTTTTCTTTAAAAGTGCTTTTCTTGCGTAGGGCGCCTTAAATACTAAAATGTACTTATCTCCTTCTTTTTGTTTCCTTTGAAGGTCCTGCCGTCGTGGGAAAAGAAGACATCAAAAGCGGAAGACCGGAGCTGTTGAAATCTGCCCTTTGAAGATGTCCAGGTAAGTGTTGCAGATTTCCTTGCAGGAGGATCTCAGACGCGATTCTTCACGTGAGACAAACGGAAGGCAAAGCGCCTTCCAGAATATTGGGTGCGGTTTAAATAGGCAACCGCACCCAAGCGCTCACACGCTCTGTCAGCAGAAACGCTCATACGCTCCGTCACGTAGTACGGGCGGTGCGAGCGGACTTCAGGCATCAAATGCTTATAGTTTCTTCAATCAGAAACGCGATAAATACCTCACAACAAAGTATGCTTATAATACGATGACAAATCAAAGCACAATGTATTAAATCCTTAAATGCTTGTGACATAAAATATCTGACGACCAAATACTCGCAAAGTAAAAACATTCGCACAATCATAGTTTTACCAGTAACATTTGTCAAAGTGCATAATTCTCAAATATGTTTACATAACACACCATACATTATACACTATGGAAGTGCTGGAGCACGGGAAAGGGGTGGGTCTTTTAATAATCAGAAAATTACGTAGATTTAATTACAAGACCGGAGGCTACATTATGCATTAATCCTTTAATGCAGTCACAAGCAGCCGCACTACATCACAAAGAAAGAAACAGTTCTAGAATGTAGTGAGCAAGGTACAAATGGCATGAGGCACAAACAGACTGCCTCTTTTAAATGCGGCTCACAGGCAGATAAGTAACAATTCCTTTTCTCCTTAGAAATTGCTTTGTAACAACCTTCTTATTTGTTCTATTAAAGTCGATCTAATTAATAACATGCTACTCTTTTCCTAACGATTTTCTGCTTGTTATGCCTAGTTTTATTCCTTGTTTAAGACGCTCTATTTCTACAGCTTTCTGCTTTCCTTCACGTGGGTGACTACGGACCTTTCCCCCCTCCTCACCCCCTCCCCATCGACTTCCTATTTAGGTTGTCGATCTTTCTTTCTCTCCCGTTTATATAAATGTATCCTTTATCGTTTAATTTACCTTGCCCATGACTCTCTTTCCAATCCCCTTAAGCCCGCACTCCTTCTCACACGAGAGACTTCACTCCTGGCCCCATTCGCACACTCTTCGTCTTTTTGGGGTTTCTTTCGATGCGCTCGCCAAGACGGAGCAAGCGCGTCACGCATATTAGAAAAATGCACCCCAGCAACGGTGCTCCGGCGTAAGGCTGTCTCCCAGGTGCTTTCTTCCAATGTAGACGCCTTCTCCGACAGCAGCTGAGCGAGAGCTTCAGTTACTGCACTCCGATCAGCTGCTGCAGGAGATCGCGCACGAATAGTTTTAACGGAAGAAACTTTGTTTGATTCTACAGAACAAGGAAATACTCATATTCGCCCTAAAAATAGACTTTTAAGCCCTCTCTCTGCTACCCTGTTACTAAAGCCTCCTTATCTTAGAGGTTGCTTTATATATTACATTTGCCATCTCTCTATTTATTTAAGCATAAAAAAAAAGAAAGAAAAAAAGATTTTAATATTACTAAAATAATAATTAATATTACCATAAATTAATATAACTCATTCTGAGCTTATTTTTCTTACACAATTACCGGCAAAATGTCAGACCTTGACTCTGATGATGCCACTGCCAGTTCTCCCCTTCACAACAATGACTCCTTGAAACAATTTTTGCAGAAAGAAATGCGATCTTGCATGTTATCTACACTAAAAGAAGTCATGTCTACTAAAAGATCTCATCCCTCTGATCAAGATGATCCTATCTATGATCTCACAATTCCTGGGAAAAAGAATAAAAAATCAAAAAACTGCGAACATCCTTTTGATTGCATTATGGGAAGTCGTAGCACCTCAGTTGATTTTGGAGGCCCTAGCACCTCATCTATGTTGGGAGGCCCTCACGCCTCAAATGGGAACGGTGTCCCTCGCGGCACAAATTTGATGGGTGTCCCTAGTGGCACAAATATGACTAATGCCCCTCGTGGTACAATCCGTTATGGTGCTAAGGATGACGCAGACTCTGATTCAGAGGAAGAAAATGTTCACAATCCTTATGACGAATTCGTTTTGGATTAGACGACCCAAACCAAGACCTAGACCTTAATAATCCTGGCGAAGGAGAATCCCCCTCCTCTTCTGATAATATTGTACTCAACCCCTTAGGAGAAGAAATGTTCTCCCCCCTAAGTATCTCCCACCCAAATAGCTCAAAATGGTTCCCTCAGGAACATGTTTCTAAATGCATTAAGAGATGGCTAAGAAACTCTCTCGAAAGAGAAACAAGGAATACTCTCAAATCAGAGTGCCCTAGACCCTCCATTCATGATAAGGTCTCTCAAACCCCTAATCTCGACCCCGACCTGATAAAATTCTTATTTAAACTAGGGAAAGACCCTAGAAGAGGTCTGGAGAGAGCGCTCAAGGGCTGCCAGGACCGCCTTCTTGACGTCCTCGGCCCCCTCACTAGGATCCTAGACCTAGCTGAGGAATCACATATTTCAAATACCCCTCTCGATATCAACCTCATTCGCTGATGGAGCCAAAGAGCAATTGTCCTCCTCGGAAATGCGAATTCGAGTCTAAACATCGAAAGCAGGAGAACTATCCTTACAAAGATCAACCCCAAACTCAGTGACCTAGCAGAAAAAGAACCTTCTGACAAACCTAAGGGTCTTCTCTTCGGACAAGACATGATCAAATCAATCGGTAAATACGTTGCCACCTTTACCGCCCTTGTTAGGGCCCAAGCCAATATGAAGCGTGTTTTCAACACCAACCTTTTTGGACAGGCTGGAAGAAAGGGCCGTTCTTCCGGCCGAAGTAACCAGGGCCCTTCTCATCCTTCAGAGATTCTGGTAGAGGCTTCTACCCCTCAAATCAACAATTCTACCCTTATCGAGCCAGAGGACCACGTAACAGAGGCTACAGATCCCGCGGAAATCCAAACATCTCCAACCTTCCAAGTAAGTCTTCCTCCTCTTTCCTCTTCTTCCCAAGTAGGGGGCAGACTAAAACTCTGCTACCATATATGGGAATCGCTAACTTAAGACCCTTGGGTTCTAGAGATCGTTCAGGGTTTCAAAATAGACTTTATAGACATTCCCTTTCAAACTCACCCCCCAAATCCTTTAACTCTTTCAGTAGAACATCAGAAGATCGTTGAAGAGGAAATCTCTTCAATGCTCAAAAAGGGAGCTATCATACAAGTACCTTGGTCTTTAAAAACATTTATCAGCACTCTTTTCTTAGTTCAAAAAAAGGACAAAGGTTGGAGACCAGTGATAAACCTTCAAGAAGTGAACAAATACTTAGTTTACAGACATTTCAAAATGGAAGGTATTCACCTTCTGAGGGACCTTCTTTTGAAAGGAGACTGGTTAGTAAAACTAGACCTAAAGGACGCCTACTTTACCATTCCTATGGCACAAGAACACCAGTGTTTTCTCCAATTCACCTGGAAAAAACGTCTGTACCAATTCCAAGCTCTTCCCTTTGGCCTTTCCACCGTCCCCTGGTGCTTTACCAAGATCATGAGGACCATTGTCTCTATCCTGAGAGAGAGGGGTATTCGCCTCATTATTTACCTAGACGACATTTTCATCAAGTCTCATCTCTACTCCCAAATCCAGAAAGACCTCAATACCACCATCCACCTTATCGAAAGTCTCGGCTTCATTATAAACAGAGAGAAATCTATCCTTACACCCTCCAAATCTCTAGAATTCCTTGGATTCACTGTAGATAGCTCGAGCTGTCTTCTCCTTCTCCCTACCAAGAAAATCGCAAAAATTCGGAAAGAGATCAGGTACGTTCTAAAACAAGATTCTATAACCCTACAAGAATTAGCCCGACTTATAGGCCTCCTTTCCTCCAGCATCCAAGCTATCTTCCCGGGCCCACTTCAGAGATTTAAAGGGAAAGTCTGGTCTCTGGTAAGGAGATTCCATGACCCTGGATCAGGAGGGCAGATTGGAACTTTCCTGGTGGCTGGAGAACCCGGATGCCTGGAATGGCAAAGCAATTTTTGGCTCTGTCACGGAATTCGTTCTGGAATCAGACGCCAGCCTCCATGGTTGGGGCTCTCACTTCCTCGGTACAAAAGGGGGTGGTGATAGACGGAGCATCAGAACTAATCAAACACTCACACCCAGTCAACAGATCTGGGTTTGATCCATCACCGTTCTTTAGCCCACTCTGCCACCCCAGTTCAGACATGGCCATATGCAAATCAGTCTGACCCTGTGCCTCATGGGAACAGTCCAGCCCGAACTGCCAAGCCATGCCTTCCCTGGACCGGAAACAAGCTTCCTAGGACCGGTTTCTGGCATTTCAGCCGTCTTCAGCCAGGCTTGCTTGAATCCAGTGGCAAAGTGAGCAAGGGACTCACTTCTGAGCATACCCTGCCAACTATGGCGAACAAAGCGGTACAAAAGGGGGTGGTGATAGACGGAGCATCAGAACTAATCAAACACTCACACCCAGTCAACAGATCTGGGTTTGATCCATCACCGTTCTTTAGCCCACTCTGCCACCCCAGTTCAGACATGGCCATATGCAAATCAGTCTGACCCTGTGCCTCATGGGAACAGTCCAGCCCGAACTGCCAAGCCATGCCTTCCCTGGACCGGAAACAAGCTTCCTAGGACCGGTTTCTGGCATTTTAGCCGTCTTTAGCCAGGCTTGCTTGAATCCAGTGGCAAAGTGAGCAAGGGACTCATGTCTGAGCATACCCTGCCAACTTATGGCGAACAAAGCGGTACTAAAGGGGGTGGTGATAGACGGAGCATCAGAACTAATCAAACACTCACACCCAGTCAACAGATCTGGGTTTGATCCATCACCGTTCTTTAGCCCACTCTGCCACCCCAGTTCAGACATGGCCATATGCAAATCAGTCTGACCCTGTGCCTCATGGGAACAGTCCAGCCCGAACTGCCAAGCCATGCCTTCCCTGGACCGGAAGCAAGCTTCCTAGGACCGGTTTCTGGCATTTCAGCCGTCTTCAGCCAGGCTTGCTTGAATCCAGTGGCAAAGTGAGCAAGGGACTCACGTCTGAGCATACCCTGCCAATTCGCTTCCTCGAACAAAACACTGGTGGCGCATGGTCGCTTGCGGAATCTTCCCATCACATAAATTTCTTAGAACTTACAGCGGGTTTATACGCCCTAATGAGCTTCAGACACTCTCTTCAAGGGAGATCTGTTCTTCTCAAGATGGACAACATCTCTGCAGTATCATATATCAACCTCCTTGGCGGTACCAAATCAGCAGACCTATCCGCTTTAGCGCAGAAACTCTGGATGTTCTGTCTAGAACACAAGATTTGTCTGAAAGCGGAATAACTTCCCGGGAAGTCAAACCTCTCTGCAGATTGGAACTCAAGATTCCTCTCAGACCGTACCGATTGGAAACTCAACGTGAACATTTTCAATGCTCTCTCTCTTTCTTGGGGTCCACTGGATGTGGATTTGTTTGCCAGCAGACTGTCATTCCAACTCCCAAAATATTTCAGCTGGATGCCAGACCCGGGAGCTCTAGCGGTGAATGCCTTTCTCCAACCCTGGTCAAACCTTCGGGGTTACGCCTTCCCTCCCTTTGCTGTGATACACAGGGTCCTACAGAAGGTCAGAATAGAACAGTGCTCCTTGGTCCTGATAACCCCATTCTGGCCCTCTCAGGCATGGTTCCCGACCACTCTGGAACTTTCCTTTGACATCTCCTTCCTCATCCCAGCGAGCAAGGGTCTGGTCATAAACGCAGATGGAGAAGATCACCACCTAATCACTTCAGGGAATTTGAACCTTCTTGCTTGGAAAGTGTCAGGCAATCCAACGAACTGTCTGGCCTTTCGTCATCAGCTCTCTCTCTCCTCGGAGAATCATGGGCACATGGAACGCACTATAGATACAATAACATTTGGAAAAAATGGTTTTGTTGGTTCATGGAGAGGAACTTGGATCCCTTGGAAGCTCCTATCGTCAATATAATTAATTTCCTTGTCAAACAATTTGACAGGGGATTATCTTACAGATCTATCAATTGCTACAGATCAGCAATCTCCGCTGGACATTCTCTCGCCAATGGTAAGATGGTAGGTAAGAACAATGTTATTTGTAGAGTTATGAAAAGTATTAGACTAAAAAGACCTCCCAGACCCAAATACCAGTCCATGTGGGATGTTAAAGCTATTTTAGACCTTTTCTCTTCTTGGCCAGATAATGCTTACCTTAACAGAAAATGCCTCTCGCTTTAAGTTGCTACTCTTTTATGTCTAATCTCTTGTCGTAGAGTTTCAGATGTGAAATGTCTGGATATTTCTTATAGATCTTATGATATGTTTGTAGTTAAATTCAATATATTTAGAAGAACTAAAACCATGTCTTGACTGTATGAGAGAATATGACTTGAGAATGAAGGACCTTCGTCCTTTAGATGCCAAACAACTCCTTATCTCATTTGTTAAACCCTTTAAACCAATTGCTTCCTCCTCCATTGCTAGATGGGTCAAGTCAGTAATGAATCTAGCTGGTATTGACTTTCTAAATTCCAAGCTCATTCTCTCAGAGGTGCTATGGCAAGCAAATCCTTTTGGTCTGGAGGTAAGTTAAATGATATTCTTAAAGCGGCCGATTGGTCCAATGCTTCTACCTTCGCTCACCATTACTGTAAACCTATTGAACATATGTCTGATGTTGTTCTTCAAGGCTACCAACATGCATAATGTAGCCTCCTGTCTTGAAATGAAATAGCGATTCTCCTATTAGGAGTGACCGTCCTGACTTCCTCAGAAGCGGACGCTCCTCACGCTCCTCACGCTCCCTGACCATCCTGAGATCGTAGCGCTATACTGCTCACTGCTCTTTGCTGCTTGGTATCGTAGCGCTATACTGCTCTCTGCTCATTGCTGCTTGGTATCGTAGCGCTATACTGCTCATTGCTGCTTGGTATCGTAGCGCTATACTGCTCACTGCTCATTGGTTAATTATTAATTGTGCACTGCTCGCATTGCCTGTAACATTATTTGTGCCTGATTTGCCCGATTTACCACTGCCCATATCACAGCGTTATTCCGATTGTGCCCCAATCTCGTCCTGTTTCGCTTTTGTTTGTGCTGCCATTTTGTTGTTGTGCCAGTCTCTCCACCCCGCTCCCGCCTCCCAGCTGAGCGTCCCTCGCTCCGCCCCCTCCACTATCCATTTATGACAGATGCGCCGAAGGCGCGCCAAAGGTAAGCCCGTCTACGCCCGTCCGCACCTGGACCGCGCCCTGCGCCAGACCCCCTGGCCCCCGCGTAACACACTCCACCCGCCTAACTTACGACGCAGCAACCCTCTCCGCACTCAACACCGGCCGTCTCCCCGACTGTTACCAAGCCGCCCCAGGACGCACTCATGGACCTTTCACCTGCCAATCCTGCAAGTTCGACTGCATCAAGACCCACACTACATCCACACACGCCAAACAGAGCTCCAACAACAACCACCTAAAGTGCATCCTGCTCAATACCTGCTCGGTCCACAAACACGCCATTGAACTATGGAACCTACTAGACAACACCAGGCCGGACGTCGCCTTCTTTACAGAAACCTGGATGAACGCCTCATCTGCGCCCGACATCGCCATAGCCATCCCGGACGGCTACAAAATCATCCGAAAAGACCGCATCAACCAGACAGGAGGAGGCATCGCCATCGTCCACAAGAACACCATCTGCATCTCAACCAGCTCAAACGACACCCTCACAGCCGCCGAACACCTCCACTTCCAGATACACACCGACCCCAAAACCACACTTAGAGGCACCCTCATCTACAGACCACCAGGACCCCGCACACAATTCAGCGAAGACATCACTGACTTCATCAGCCCACACGCCCTCCCCTCCGAAGACTACATTCTACTAGGGGACCTCAACTTCCACCTGGAGAACAACAACGACAACAACACCACCACCCTTCTGGACAACCTCGCCAATCTCGGACTCAAACAACTGGTAAAAACCCCCACCCACTATGCCGGTCACACACTCGACCCAATCTTCTCCTCCAGCAAGCACGTCTCCTTCAATCATGTCACAGAACTCCACTGGACAGACCACAACTGTGTTCACTTCAGCTTCAGTAAGACCACCACCCACCACCACCCACAACAAGTCCCCCGCAGAAACTGGAACAAACTTATACCGACCAGCTCACCACATCGCTAAGCCAAAACCTCCCCGCCAAATCATCGGACCCAAATCAAGCAGCCACCAATCTCGCACTATGGATCACCCACTGCGCTGACGAATTAGCACCCTTGAAAAAGCAACACAACAAGCCAAATAACAAAAAAGCCTCCTGGTTCAACGACGACATCAGGAACTCCAAAAAGAACTGCCGCACCCTCGAGAAAGCCTGGCGAAAAAACCCAACCACAGACAACATGACCGCCCTCAAGGACGCCTCCCGCAAATACCACCAACTGATCCGATCCACCAAGAAATCAGCATTCAAGGATCAACTCGACAACAACGCCCACAACAGCAAGGAACTCTTCAGCATTGTCAAAGAACTTACCAATCCCAGCGCTGACACCAACGACATCACACCCTCCCAAGACCTCTGCGACTCTCTAGCCTCATTCTTCCACAGCAAGATCGCTGACATACATAACAGCTTCGGCGACCAGCCCACTCCCCTCACTACCGAACTGAAATGCCCCACCACCACCCTTTGCGCCTGGAACCCGATCAACACCGAGGACACCACCCGCTTGATGAACTGCATTCACTCCGGATCCCCAACCGACCCATGCCCTCACCACATCTTCAACAAGGCCGACTCAATCATCGCACCCCAACTCCGGGATATCATTATTTGCTCCCTCGACACCGCTACCTTCCCGGAAAGCTGGAAACATGCCGAACTCAGTGCCCTCCTGAAGAAACCTACGGCAGACCCCACTGAACTCAAGGACTACTGCCCCATCTCGCTCCTCCCTTTCCCTGCCAAAGTCATAGAAAAGGCCGTCAACACTCAGCTCGCCGCCTTCCTCGAGTCCAACAACTCTCTCGACCCCTCACAGTCCGGCTTCCGAGCCAAACACAGCACCGAGACTGCCCTCATCGCAGCCACAGAGAACATCCGAACACTACTCGACAATGGGGAAACAGCTGCCCTTATCCTCCTGGACCTCTCCGCGACGTTCGACACAGTCTGTCACAGCACCTTGATACAACGCCTCAGCAACGTTGGGATACAAGGAAAAGCATTGGATTGGATCATATCATTCCTAACCAGAAGAACCCAGAGAGTCCGCCTCCCCCCTTTCAGATCAGAGGCCACCGAAGTCATCTGCGGCGTACCACAAGGTTCATCGCTCAGCCCTACCCTCTTCAACGTCTATATGAGTCCCCTCACATCCATCGCACGCCAGCACAACCTCAACATCATCTCCTACGCTGACGACACCCAACTAATCCTCTCCCTCACCAAAGACCCAAACACCGCCAAAAACAACCTACACGAAGGGATAAAAGACGTAGCCGAATGGATGAAGAACAGCCGTTTAAAACTGAACTCAGACAAGATGGAAGTCCTCATCCTAGGATCACCACCCTCCACTTGGGACGACTCATGGTGGCCACTGGCCCTAGGCAGTGCACCTAAACCAACGGACCATGCTCGCAACCTGGGATTCATCCTAGACTCCTCCCTCTCGATGACCAGACAAGTCAACGCCATCTCACCATCATGCTTTAACATCCTACACATGCTCCGAAAGATCTTTTGATGGATCCCCACCGAAACAAGGAAGACGGTCATCCATGCACTGGTCACAAGCGGACTGGACTACGGAAACACCCTCTACGCCGGAACCACAGCCAAACTACAGAAAAAACTCCAACGCATTCAGAACGCCTCCGCAAGACTCATCCTCGACTTACCCCGCCACAATCACATATCCAGTCACCTGAAAGACCTTCATTGGCTCCCCGTCAACAAGAGAATTACGTTCCGCCTCCTCACCCACGCGCACAAAGCCCTCTACGACCTAGGACCCAAATACCTCAACACGCGCCTGACTTTTTACACCCCCACCCGCCAACTACGATCGTCCAATCAAGCCCTCGCCGCAATTCCACGCATCTGAAAAACAACCATGGGAGGAAGATCTTTCTCCTACATAGCGGCCAAAACCTGGAACTCACTCCCCACCCACCTCCGCCTCACACAAAACCACCTCTCCTTCAGAAAACAACTCAAAACTTGGCTATTTGATAAATAACGACCCCCCCCCCCCTCAAGCGCCATGAGACCCTCCGGGTGAGTAGTGCGCTATACACATTTTTTAACTTAAACTTAAACTTATTAACATGACCAGAGAATCTGGATTTCATTAAAGACACGGAGGCTATCATTATCCCACCCTTCCCCCCCCCTTAGTTGGTGTAATTCTTGAACTATATATTTTCTAGTGTGTATTTTGCATTGATTATTAACTTGTGTCTTTATTATCCTATTACATTTTGATTCTATTATCGATCTCCTCTTTCTTTCAGATAATCCTGCATGATCACCTTTTTCACCTTTACCTCTCTTCGGACTTCTCACTACCTTCAGTTTCAAGATCAAGTTGGACCTCATCTCTGAACTTTATTTACTTCATTGCATTTAAAAGAGGCAGTCTGTTCGTGCCTCATGCCATTTGTACCTTGCTCACTACATTTTAGAACTGTTTCTTTCTTTGTGATGTAGTGCGGCTGCTTGTGACTGCATTAAAGGATTAATGCATAATGATAGCCTCCGTGTCTTTAATGAAATCCAGATTCTCTGGTCATGTTAATAGGAGAATCGCAATTAATCTACGCATGTGGTTGTGGTACCAGCCCTACAACCCCAGTTGTCTTTTCTTGACAGTACTCCCATCTCAAGATCCCCCCTAAAATTCTTGCAATCGGTTTGGGTTTTTGGGGACATTGAGTATGGAAAGCTTTGATTAATCTGGGTGCATTTTTTAGATGCGTTAATGGCTCCCAGGTTCGTTCTTCTGGGCCATACCCCTTCCAGTCGATCAAATAGAAAAGTTTTCCACAAACTCTTTTGGAGTCTAAGATTGCTTTGACTTCAAATTCTGGATGTCCTTCAATGATAATCGGAGGAGGGGGTCGAATAATGCGAGTCTCTGGATGGTATGGTTTTATTAATGACACATGAAAGACTGGATGACATCGGTATGTAGAAGGAAGAGTTAACTTTACACAAACTGGGTTAATTACCTTTTCTACTGGAAAGGGTCCTATAAACCTTGGATTGAACTTCTTGTTTCCTTTTATTCTTAAGTTTCTTGTATTTAACCATACTTTATCTCCTTCTGAATAGGAAGGTTGAACGGTTCGATGTTTATCAGCAGAATCCTTTTGGTTTTCTTTTGCTTTTGCCAAATGGTACTGCACTTCCAAATGAATGGAGATTATTTTTGAGATATAGTCATGTATTGATGGTACATTCTCTGAGACTGTTATGTCATCAGGAATATTTTTGGGGTGAAATCCATAATTACAAAAAAATGGAGACATTTTAAGAGAAGAAAGTTCTGCATTATTGTATGCAAATTCTAGAGCACTTAACAAATTAGACCAGTCTTCATCACAAGTGGTTAAGGTACATCGAAGAAGTTGCTCTATGGTTTGATTTGTGCGTTCAGTTAATCCATCAGTTTGTGGATGATAACATGAGGATAATCGCACTTCCATGTTCAATAATGTACTCAACTTTTGCCAAATGTGGGAGATAAACTGGGAACCCCTATCGGAAATGACTACTGACGGGATTCCATGCAGTCGTATTACATTAGACATAAGAACTTGGGCTAATTCCATGGCAGTCGGTAATTTCTTTAATGGAATAAAATGAGCCATACGAGAAAATTGGTCTACAGCCGTCAGAATGGTGGAAAAACCCTTTTTTGTTGGAGGAAGCTCAACCACAAAATCTAAGGAAATAGTATGCCACGGTTGAGGTGGAACGGGTAAAGGTCTTAAAAGGCCGCTTGGTGCTTGATGAGATGATTTATTTTGACAACAGATTGATGAAAAGAGAGGAAGCGCACTCGTGTTCAATCTGTGTACTTTCAGTAAACAAGGTATGGGTGCAGACGAGTAGATCCCCCTTATTTTGACAACAGACACTACAAGTTTCAACAAAAGTTTGTATATCTTTGAACATGGAAGGCCACCAAAATGTTCTCTTAATGAGTTCATAAGTCTTAGTAACCCCAGGATGAGCAGACAAAAGGGTTTCGTGATGTTGGCGCATAACAGATTGTCGAATGTCAAAGGAAGGTACCATAAGCTGATCATGTACGAACAGAAGCTTATCTCTTTCTTGTGCAAATGGATATTCTTTTTTCCATTCTTCCACATCTTTTAATTCTAAAGCCTTTTTTACATCTGTGATTATATCACATACAAACAAACTAGCTTGAAAACATGTTGCAGGCAGTACTGGTTTTACAATAATATTGTTGTCAGATTCGTTTTCTCCAATTCGGGATAAAGCGTCAGCCTTCTGATTCTCTCTCCCTGGTCGATATGTGATTATGAAATTATAATCATTGAAAAACAAGGACCATCGTAATTGTCTGGCAGAAAACGCTTTAACTGATCGTAAAGCTTGTAAATTTCGATGGTCAGTATATATGGTAACTGGATGACGTGCACCTAACAAGTAATGGCGCCATTCCTCAAAAACTGCTTTGATTGCTAACAATTCCTTGTCTGCTATGGCATAATTTTGTTCGGCTGATGATAACTTTTTGGAATAATAGGCTTTAGGGTGCATTTGTCCAGACTCTTTATCACGTTGAGATAACACACCTCCTAGAGCGAACTGAGAAGCATCTGCTTCAACTATAAAAGGTTGTGTAGAATCTGGGTGACATAAAATTGGTGCTGTGGTAAATTTAGTCTTTAATTCTTGGAAAGCCCTTTCAGCCAATTCTGACCATTCAAATTTTACTCCTTTTCATAAGAGTTTAGTTATGGGAGTAATAATTTGAGAGAAGTTCTGAATGAATCGACGATAAAAATGTGTAAATCCTAGGAAACTTTGCACCTATTTAACTGAAGTTGGACTGGGCCAGGAACTTACTGCCTCGCTTTTTTTTTTATCCATTTCTATGCCAGAAGGACTAATTATATAACCTAAAAAGTCCACCTTTGAGACATGAAACAAACTTTTTTCCAGTTTTACATATAAGGAATTGGTAAGCAATTTGTGAAGAATGGCACGAACTTGTTTTACATGCTCTTCTTTTGAGTTTGAATAAATGAGTATGTCATCGATATATACCAATACCAACACTGGAGGTAGGCCAACGGCAGTAAAGCTAGGCCTATATATAATAAAAAACAACATAACCGCTAGTACTGCAACTAATCTTAAACCTCAAATTCACTTGTGAGTGCACATCTTGAAGAACAACAAAATGCGCTTTAGACCTTTGTTTTCGTCGAATTAATCAATTAATTAATTTATTTTTATTTTCATTTTTTTGCCTTCCATTTTTCAGAAGAAATCAAAGATTCGACCATTTCTGAATGAGTCATACTTTGAACGAAATTCATCACGCCATTCATTTATTCACTCCATGCATTCTGATCATACACACCATTCACTATTCACATTCAACCATCCTAAAACATACATGAACTAAATTATCTGGATTTTAGTTTAAGGAAAATGTAAGATTCTTTTCATCTAGACCACAGAAAATATGCTATACAAAGTAATCTCTATATTCAATTCTTTTTGGTGCATTTGTAATTCTTATGGCCACAAAACAAGGTCTACGCGTTTCGATACCCCTTCATTCCTGGGGTTCTCATCAGGACCTGTAGGTTAAAACAACAAGAACCTTTTCAGTAAACTGGACGCCCAACACATCATCGAAACAACTAAATGTCTCAATTACAACTTAATTTACCTCGGTAGAATGAAGGATAGATCAGCCGATCTAGCGAAGGTAGAATCTAAAGTTGAAAAATAAATAAATAATACGAAAATTGTGGCAAAAGTCAAGAGCCATGTGAAAATCAAAGTCTCACATTCTATCTCATCCACTCATTTACTTACATTGTTTTAGTGAATTGTTTGCAACTTGGAGAGCCGTAGCTCCAATGTATCAGAGGAAGGATTCACCAGCTGTAAAAAGTGAGGACACTCCTTTAAGTATTTTTATTGCGATTTTGTCAAGCATACTTTAAAAGAAAATTATTCTAAGGCGAGTTACCTTAGTTGTATGGACGACAATTTATTCTTTAGACGGAGTCCGGTTAATGGACCGGTCTTCGGATTCTTTGTTGTAAACTGTAAAGAGTTGAAAGTAGCATTGTAGTTCAATCTTTCGCTATTACTTATGATTATTATTTTGTTGAAGAATCCTAAAGCGGGAGCATACCTGAATCTTTCCCTCGTCGGTAGGTGTAGTTTTCGTTACTTCCAGTAGTTGGTTCTTGCCGTCACTAGTCACGTGTCGGTACGCGGCGTAGCTGTTCGTATTTACATTGAGAAACATAGAAGACAGACTTTTAATGAAATAATCTTCATGTAAATGAGTATCTGTGCCGGCCTAAGTGGCAAGACCGGTTTTTTTATAAAAAAAGGAGATAAATGCGGAAACAATTTTTGATTCTGCATAAATGAAAGATTGCGATGACGTTCTGGGGTATTTTATACTTGATCTTGGATAAGCAAAGAGTGCAAAATATTATTGAGAGAGGTGAAACTTTATAGATACTATTTAAGACTGTTCATGTTCCTAATAAGGGCAAAGGGCCCGCTTTAGCACAGTATTGTGAAGCGAAGATTTAGCTCAATTTATACAGCTCAGAGAGCTCATTTAGTCCATTAATAGCTGTATTAAACTTCAGTATATTAGCATAGCTTCTCTTCTTGATAGTTTGAGTTCAAGGTCACCACCTCTTTCGTCTTGTTCAACTTTTGAGATCACTGTCCATTTTAGGTCTTTAATTAGATGGTTATTGGTTTTCCAGTGGTTGACTAATGGGGCAGTTTGGAAATTTTTACTGATCCGTGATTTGTGTTGAGACACTCTTATTTGGATTTCTTGGCTCGTTTTCCCTATATACAATAAGTTACAGGGGCAGTGTATCCCATAGATAACAAACTTACTTTTACAGTTGGTAAAATATTCATGTTTCCAAAAAGTAGAATTGTGTTCAAATAGTGTACCCTCTTCTGTAGATTTGCAACAAATGCAAGTTCCACATTTATGATGGCCTCGTACTGGTGGAAGTCCTACAAAATCTCGTAGGGTAGGTTGTTTTTCTTTTGGCAGTACAGAGGCATAACTTGATATTCAAAAAGGCCAAATTTTGTGCGAAACGCAGTTTTCCACTCATCGCCCTTTCGAACTCTCACAAGATGGTAAGCTCCGCACAAGTCCAATTTAGTATAAATCGTTGCCTGTTTTACTTGGTCCAATAAAGTAGGGATAAGAGGTAATGGATACCTATTCTTGATTGCGATGTTATTCAGTGCTCTCTAGTCTATGCACGCGCGTAACTCTCCCCCTTCTTTGGTATAAAAAAAAGATATGAGGAGACTGGGGATTTAGAATGTCGAATGAAGCCATTAGCTAAATATTCATCTAAATAAGTTCGTAAATGTTCATTCTCTTTTTCCGTAAGAGCATATATTCTACTGCATGGTAAGGTGGCTCCCGGAATTAGATCTATCCTACAATCAAAATCCCTATGAGGAGGGGGAGTATTTGCTTTTCCTTTGTCAAAGACATCAGTGAGATCAGAATATTCAGATGGAACTCCTTCAAGAAGTAAAATGCTAGATGATTCATTTGAAAAATAAATCGAATCCTTGCACAACATCTTCTTTACTATTTTCCATAAAACAATGGTTAAGACACTGAGTAGATTTAAAGGTGATAGTTTTTGACACCCAATCTATGACAGGGTTATGTAATGTCAGCCATGAAATTCCTAAAATTAACCGAAACTGAGGTGCGTCGATTATGTCAAATGTGATGGTTTCTCTGTGTAGGGGAGAACAAACCATGTCCAAAAGTTCTGTTTGTTTTCAAATAGGTCCTGACGTGAGTTCTTTTCCGTCAACAGCTCTCAAAATTTCTGGGTGACTCTTGAGCTCAGTTTTAAATCCTAATTTTGTCAAAAAGTGGGTATCAATAAAATTCCCAGTGGCTCCAGAATCAATAAGTGCATCAATGTCCCATGAATACCCAGGATTGGATAAGGCTGTTAATTTCACCTTAATGCACAAATGACGGCACCCAAATGGTGGCACAGTAGAGGCCAATCTAGAGTAAGCACTCGACAAATCGACCTCGTCTTTTATCGAGTGTTCTAGTTTTCCGGCTGTATTTGAGTTAGTGCTAAGTCTGAAGCCTTTTGTTTAGGTTTATTCGGATGAGTAGGGCACTCTTTAACGAAATGCCCTGGTTTGCCACAATAGAGGCATTGATCCAATTTCTGCCTTTTTTCTTTTTCTTCTCTAGAAAGGGGTCCTCGAATGGAGTCTATCTGCATAGGTTCTACAGGATCTACTTTGGTAGGGACTTCTCTAATTGCTGCTGTTTTGTCTTTAAATAGTATTAACTTATGATCTGATTTCCCTCGTTCTCCTCTTCTTTCGGACAATCTATGGTTTAATTTTACTACCAGATCTATGAATTCGTTAATATACACTGGGGGTTCAAGAATTTGCATTACCATGTCCTTTAGTTCTTCCTTCAACCCTCTATAAAAGAGAGAGACTCTTTTATCTTCCTGCCACTTTGCTTCAAGCACAAGCCGATTGAATACAGAAATATAATGGAGTAAATCAGAAGAACCCTGTCTTAAATTCAAGAGTTCATTATCAGCAGATTGAACAAAAACATGCTTTGCAAAAAACTTTTTCATAGCATGTTCAAAATGTTTAAAATTATATAAAACAGGATCGTCTCTTTCAACCAGAGGAACTGACCAAAGAGCAGCATCACCACCTAAATATGATAAAATAAAAGCTACTTTTGAAGAGTCATCAGGAAATGCGGTTGTTTTGGCAAAAAAATGCAAATGGCATTGATTCATAAAGATAGAGAATTTATTACTGTCACCATAAAATCTCTCGGGTTGCGCAAGAGGTAAAGGAACCGGGGTGACAACTTGAATATGAGTTGGGGTACTTGTGGAAGAGGAGGCAGAGTCTGTAAATGATTTTTGAATCGTTGCAGGCTTAAGAACAGGTTTCTGCTGCATCGCACCTTGAAGAACAGATAAATCTCTGCGTAAAGCAGCATTTTCTGACTTTATATCACTTAACATGGCAGCTATGTCTTGTAGCGAAATTTGTGAGGTGAGGTCCATTGCGTCCAGGCGAAATATTTCTTTGTGGGCTTTGCCTTCTGTCAAGTTACTACGTCGTCTCTTACCTTTAAGGTGTTTTCAGAGACGTAGTGAATTTCGCAGGGACGCAAGGGACCAACTTCCCTAATTACTAATTTAAAACTTGTAATTTTTTGTACATATTACAAGATAAAAGTTAATAATCCGGGAGGAGGGCCGTATACTGGACGTGATGACGTGTTCAGTTGTCGACCTGCCAAAATAATAAAACAGATTAAAGATTTCTACTATGTGATTCTTTTTTACTGATTTGTCATTTTATTCTTTCTAATTCTTACTTTAGTGAAAACCATTAAAATTCGTTTATCAACATTGCACATTCAGCAGGTGGGATGGAGCCTGCACTATCAACATAGATATGGTCCTCTATCAGTCTGTAATGAGGTGAACTGACTACCCTCCATGAACTCTGCCCTGTCTTGGAGGAAGGGTCTATCAATTGCAGATCGTGGTACCGCCCCTCCTCCCCAGCGTTGAAGGGGAAAGATTATCCGGCATTGATGACGATTTTGACAGTGTTGGTACCCAGAATGAAACCCATTGCCCAGCCAATGTCTCACCCACTACCTCCTGCTCAGTCCACAAATGCTTTGCCTCACAAATATACTGTTTTAAATGTCTCCTTATATGTGTAGGCTAAACATTATAATTTAGAACATCGTAGATCTACGTACTAAGTTATTAATGCCAGATTTACTAAGGTTTGTTAAAACCTATGATATTGTTCTCTTGTGGGACACCTGGGAAACGGATTTACATGGTTTTATGTCTTTTAGCCTTCCTTCTATCCTGTCCCGCTCCGACAGAGCCTCTGGCGGTCTGTCCATTTGGATTAATCTTCTGATAAGTCTGTAAGCACTCCGGGCTCTGACTTTCAAGCTGGTGTTTATAAAGGTGCTCTGACGCTATTTTTGATTAATTTCTACAACAATGATTTTGAGAATGTGCCCAATCAAAAATGTATTGATTTATTCTCATGCATCTCTATATTAGTGGAGGCCAAATCTCACCAGGGTCAGCAGCTATATCTCTGTTTAAAGGGGCTTGGGAAGTTTTAGCAGCCATTAGTACAATGGTAAGGAGGAGGTTGGCAAGGATAAACACGGTCTGTCCACCTTTAGAGAAGGGAATAGTCAGTCAATTATAGATTATATTTTTATCTCTCAAAGTTGTTGGATGGAGCAATTGTGCCAACTGAGTGATTATGGAGATCATAATCCAATTGAAATAACCTTGAATGCGCCATATCGAGACATTTCACAGGAGATGCTAGCTCTGGAAAACTTAATGGCATCTACTAACAACCTTAGGTTATGCTGGAAGCTGCCCGATCCATCCAAGGAGCATATTTGTAACAGGCAGCGATAATTATCGCTGACCTTGTATACCGCATTTTTTTCTATAGCTGGAATATTTCGCCAGGCTAGCGTTGTATTAACAACGCTTAGCGCCATGGCGATGTATATTCCAGCGATAGCGCCGCCCTTTTCCATGGAACATCGCTGGTTTTCCAGCGATGTTCCATGTAAAACGGTGATATGCTTGATGATACGACCCTGTGGTCGTATCACATGAATCCACCTCCCATGTTAGGTATGCCTTACTCAGGAATTTACCAGACGTTTAATTCCTGCGTTAAGGCATACTTAGAGCAATTAAAATAATCGTTTGCCCGCATTGTAAATATTGCGAAGCTGCCTTCGCGATATTTACCCATGTTGTTTCCACAGACACGTCTACTTTGCATCCCATTAGCGATGAGAAGTTAGGCGTGCTGGAAACGGGAGCAAAATCAGCGAAACACGCGATTGTGTGTCTTTGGTGATAAGGCGATAAAATTATCGCCGCTTTTCGGCCGAAAACAGCCGCAAAAGCGGCGATAATTTTCTATCGCCGCATTGTTAATATGCCCCCAAGTTCCTTAATTAGATGGTAGCCATAAACTTGCAGATGGTTCTGGAGTGCTTACGAGAGAATAATGCTGGTGGAGCAATTGGTACATCCTTTGTTGCCCTCTGTGAGAGGATAAGATTCTCTCTCTTTAAGCCCATCAGACCACAGTCTGGATGCCCTCGATGGTTTAATCAAGATTGTTCACGGGCAAACTGACTCCTTTGAAAGGCTTTAAATACTCATCCCTGTGATCGCAGCTTAGTGGCATTTCAGTGTAAAGCCACTAAATTAACTATAAATATGAGGTAAGATGTTATCACTCGACAGTGCTCCCTTGTATGTGATACTGTTTGCACTAAGGACAGTCATTTTGGAGGGCTGTTTCTTGTATGCGCTCTGTAGATCAAGCTAGATCAGCGGTTTGTTGCCACATAAATGGGGAGGACTGGGTGGCACACTTTGGAAAAATTTACTCTGATCCCAGACTGGTGTATGATAGAGTATTAGTTAAGGTCACTGAGAATAATGTGCTAAATAAATGCCAATATGTATTTCCAAGTGGCATAGATCATATCACAGTGGCCAAGCAGTCTGTACTGTAGTTAGCTTTTATGGACTTGACAACGGTCTACAACTGTTTTACCAGGGCTAAATTGGGGCAAGCCCTCATTATTTTGCAAATGAATCCATCCCTAGTTGACCTGTTGGTTTCCTTGCACATAGACACTATGGCTTGCGTCAGGTTTGGGAAGAAAGGAAATGTTACTGATGAATTTAGTATTGGTTGAGGGTTCACCAGGGGTGCAGTTTAGTCCCACTTCTTTGTATTTTATACATCAATGATCTTAGTAAGTCCACCCCAGATGTACCTAAGGTGAATGGTGACCCTGTTCCGGCATTATTGTACCCAGGTGACGTTGTGTTATTCTTTCGCACCGCCAAAGCCTTGCATGATCTAAAACATCCCTTTGTTATTTTTATGGCCAGCCTGGATTTATTAACTAATTTTACTAAGTCATTTATATTAATGACCTGAGGCACCAAGCGCATGCGCCCCATAACTCTTATGGTGGGTAAGGATGTGTTGCTAAGCACGAGTTCCTTATCTTACCTGGGGGTCATTTGCAGCTTGTCTGGGACTTGGGCTGTTCACATCGCACAAAGGAGGACCACGTGGACCACGTTCTCCAGGGCTGTTGGCCCTTTGCTAAAGCTTCCATCATCCAAGGGAGAGATGGTTCTTGCACACCTCTTGCAAATATATTCTGCACAATGTGTCCCTACAGAAACGTAAGGGGCAGGTTTGTGGGGCCTGGGTGGTTCGATCACCCTCCAGAGGGAGCAAAATCGATTCTGTCGAGAGAGTACTGTGTCAACTTCTAGTTTTATTTGCTACAATAAATTTGGATTAGACTTTCTGAGCGATTGTATTTGTAGCCAGCCTATTCTCATGTGGCTCTCTGGAGCTCAGAAGAAGCAGTATAAGCGAGAGATAGTTTTAGACTGTTTGGCATGTGATACGGGTCTCTTGATACCCTGAATAGCGTATGTCAAAAAATCTCTGGAGGCTATTGCTTTGGCTGATATGTTTTTAGATAGAACGCTGTGTGCAGCCACCCTCCGAAAGCAAGTGCAAGCGTTGTTGCTAGAGAAAGTCAAAGAAGAGAGGATGAAGGCTGAAAGTCATAAATCAAGTGTTAAGCATTATTTATATATTTAACCCAGGGGCCATTTCAACTATCTGCAGAATACCAATAAGAGTTGGGTAAGGCTCCTATTGTTCAGCTTCGGCTGGTATAGTGAAAAATGTAGCTAATTTTCTGGCTGGTCACCAACCCCAGCTCGACTCCAGAGAATGCACATGTAATAATTTGTACAATAAACTGTGTTACATGTTCTCTTCAATTGTGAATATTACTAAAAAATTACTCATACCATTTTTGAGGCTTAGATATCTCCGGCTTTGCATGTAAGTATATATTTTTCTAATGGCATTACATTATGATGAAACGTGTGGACATGTGAGTCTATTTCTTAAAGCTGCAGTTCTTAGATTAATTTTAGTAGATTGATGAATAAGTGCAAG